>NC_092873.1:506259538-506898038 GCF_028372415.1 Notamacropus eugenii
GATGTTTCTGGCACTGGAATGGGGTGGGGAGGGGAGGTGGGAGGGTCCTGAGGAATAATGTAACCCCCAATGAGCTAATGTTGGAGTCCACCCTACAAAAACACATCACTGGGATGGTGCTTTGAGGATGGAGGGGGAGAGTTGGTGGCCTGGCCTGGGGACCCTTGTTCAGGCAGTGGAAGTTGGAAGAAAGGAAGCATGCTCCAGAAATCACGGTCTCTGACAAAGACAGGAGGCCTCCCTCCTGGCTTGGTGGCATTCATTGGGCACCTCTGGTCGTTCTATCTCAGGCTAAAGAACAGCCACCTACACAGGGAGCAGACCAGACGGGTCTAAGCCTAAGGAAAGTCATTCTGATCAGTTTATGAAGGCTGAATTGAAAGGTGAAAGGGGATGAGGGCAGGTGGGGGAGACAGAGGAAGCAGTGATCCAGTCAGACCTGTCCCAAAGTGCTACTGACTGTCCCAGGAAGTGGCCTGAAAATCTTCAGACAACAGGCTGGGGACTGGGAGCCGGGAGGGGAGGCTGTCCAAGAATTCTCTCCACCTTTAGGAGAGGCAAGCATCCCAGAAGGTCTGATGACTGGGGATATAAGGACCTCCTCAGCATGCTAAGCCAAAGCAACTCCTGGGGTACAGGTGGGTTTTTGTAAGTAGTAAGGGCACATCCATAGCATTCTGCAGCAAGGGGGGATAGAAAAGTAAAGCATTTCCTAGGGGAAGGAGATGGAGAGAAGGGGGGAGGGGTGTGGCTGATCCTTCCTCCCCACATCAGTCACTGGGACACGGGACTAGGAGAGACACCAAAACCGAAGTTTCCACAGTAAGGGACCGTTCATGGATGGGGTTATTAAGAATAAGTTGGATAATAAGAAGGCCGGTGGGCTGGACCGTCCGAGGCAGGCAGTGACCTTCAGAAAATTACAAAGTTTTGACAAAGGAACCATATCTGGGCCAGCTGGAGCTAGCCAAGCAGAGTGCCCCCCGTCACCTGGAGAGGGCTCTGCTCAATGAGCCTCAGGCACACACGCAGCACCCCGCACAGCACCCCGCACCGGCTGCTCAGGGTCCTATGGTAGAGCGCACCGAGGGTGGCTATGTAGGGCACCGGACCCGCGGGATCCGCCTTCACTAGGGGTGCACGGCGTCCAACACCCCCTCCTCCTGGGGCCGAGGGTTCAGCTCCTCGGAACTCTGCCTAGAGCACGTTAGGGCCACGTGTTTGTGACGGGCGGGGGGGGGGGGGGGGGGGGGGGCCGGCGGCGCCCGCTCCTCCCGGCGGGGCCCGCTCCTCCCGGCGGCGCCCGCTCCTCCCGGCGGGGCCCGCTCCTCCCCGCGGGGCCCGCTCCTCCCGGCGGGGCCCGCTCCTCCCGGCGGCGCCCGCTCCTCCCCGCGGGGCCCGCTCCTCCCGGCGGCGCCCGCTCCTCCCGGCGGGGCCCGCTCCTCCCGGCGGCGCCCGCTCCTCCCCGCGGGGCCCGCTCCTCCCGGCGGGGCCCGCTCCTCCCGGGCTCCGGCTGGCTCCGGGGCAGGGCAGCAAGCTGAGGGCGTCTGCGCTGGGCTGGCCCTCCTCTGCGCACACCTAGCCAGCTCTGCCCCCTTCCCCCCACCCCCACCGTTCAGAGCAGGAGCCTGGCGGGGCTATGGGGGTCGCCTCGGGTCTAGGGGGCAGCGGACACTCTCAAGTCAATGAGCGTTTAGTAGGCGCCCACTATGTGCCAGGCACTGTGCCCTGGGGGTTCGACCCTGAGCAACTCGCTTCCCTCCGGCCTCAGTTTCCTCATCTGTAAAAGGGGTTGGATAACAGCATCACTGCAGTCCTGTACAAAACGAGGGCGGGGCGAAGAGACCCGAACGCTCCCGATTGGTCCACGGCTGTCGCTAAGGCACCACCTCCGGACCACGTGACCACGCCTCTCGCTCCGGGTTTGGCTAGACTCGGGCGCGCCCATGACGTCACGGCACGGCGCCCGGAAGTGACGCGTGAGGTCCCTCAGCCCCCCTCCCCCCTTTACAAGCCAGCCCGTGAGCCTCTGCGCTTTCTCTTTGCTGCTCGCGCCGACCATGGGTGAGGAAGCTGGCTCTGTCGGCCGCCATCCGCCGCCATCCGTCGCCATCCTTGGGCCGGGGGTGCTGGGCCCGGGCCGGGGGTCGTGGGATGCGGGGGAGGAGGAGGAAGGGCCAGGCTGGGGAGGGAAGCGGGGACGCGGGGAGCTGGGAGCCGGGAGCCGGGGCTCGGCCGGGCCTGAGCCTGACCCGAGCTGCCTCCGCGTCTGCCCGCAGGGATCTCCAGGGACAACTGGCACAAGCGCCGCAAGACCGGGGGGAAGCGCAAGCCCTACCACAAGAAGCGCAAGTATGAGCTGGGCCGGCCGCCCGCCAACACCAAGGTGAGTCCCCTCCCCACCCCGAGCCCCCCCTCCCCCCAGCCACGTGAGTGATGACCGCTGGAGCCTTAGGGGCCCGAGCCGGGCCGTGCTGGTCCGGGGGCCGCCGATGCTGGGGCTGCTCGTCATAGTTACACTGACACGTGGCCGGGCCCATCCCGGGACCCCCTTCCCGGCCCCCCATGCCCTGACCCGACCGTCTCCCCCGCGCAGATCGGCCCCCGCCGCATCCACACCGTGCGAGTCCGAGGAGGCAACAAGAAGTACCGGGCGCTGAGGCTGGACGTGGGCAACTTCTCCTGGGGCTCCGAGTGTGAGTGGGGCTGGGGGCTGGGGGGCGCCGTGATGACACCTCGGTTACTGCTGCAGACTCCGACCGCCGCGGTGGGGATGCAAACCTTGGAGAGCTGAGCGCCCGGGGCTCCGCCTTGGGAGGCCTGGGCAGGGCTGCCCACTGCGCAGCTGCGGGGGGCGGGGAGGGAGGAGGGAGAAGCGGATCCCCCTTTGGCCAAGTGCCTTCTTCTCACGTAGGCTGCACCCGCAAAACGAGGATCATTGACGTGGTCTACAACGCATCCAACAACGAGCTGGTGCGGACCAAGACGCTAGTCAAGAACTGCATTGTGCTCATCGATAGCACCCCGTACCGCCAGTGGTATGAGTCCCACTATGCGCTGCCCTTGGGCCGGAAGAAGGGAGCAAAACTGGTACGAGGTCCTTGGGAGGAGGGGCACAGACGGGTGGGGGAAGGGAGCAGACCGACCTTCCAATGAGGAGAGCCTCATCCAGTTCTGCTGCTGATGTATCAGATGACAGCTCTGTGTGCTGAGGAAGGTCTGGGGGCGCAGTGGGGCACAGTGACCACTTAGGGCTGCAGTCACAGGGTAGGAACCAGGCCACCCTGGACCTTAGAACCACTAGCGTGTGATGAGAAGGAGGTGGCATCCTGAATGCTTCAAGGTGAGACCACCTTGGCTTATGTGCTGGTCCACCCCTTCAGTAGTGGGCAGCTTTGTAGCTGGACTCTGACCAGGAGAGAACCAAGATGTTCTACATGGACTGAAAGGAACCCTGGCTAAGCATGTGCATCATGGTGCACAGCCTTGAGTGGGCATGCTGGGATATGAAGTACCTTTTTTGGAAGGTCCCTCACAGCTTGGGCATCTCTGGTTTTAGGATCCCCAGCAGTGGGAGGGACAGCCTCCAGGCTAATCAGTCCATCTGCTCGTTTGCTCCAGACTCCTGAGGAGGAAGAAATCTTAAATAAAAAGCGGTCAAAGAAGATCCAGAAGAAATATGAGGAACGGAAGAAGAATGCCAAGATCAGCTCCCTTCTGGAGGAACAGTTTCAGCAGGGCAAGCTCCTTGGTGAGAATGGGAATGGGAAGGGGTGGGGGTGAGGGGCACAGCAAGGACCCCGGCCTCCTGATGATGAGAACCCTGTCCAGTTCTGCTACTGATCTTGCATGACGACAGTGGTGTATCTGAAGAGACTTGTGTCCCTGGGGCGGGGGGTTATGGGAACACAGTGACCTGACAGCCTGACCTCTTGCTTCCACAGCCTGTATTGCATCCAGGCCAGGCCAGTGTGGCCGAGCAGACGGCTATGTGCTCGAAGGCAAAGAACTTGAGTTCTACTTGAGAAAGATCAAAGCCCGAAAGGGCAAATGAACCCTGACTTGGACATTGTCTAATGGAATAAATCCCCAAATGTTTGCCCTTTGTCCTGTGCTCATTGCTGGGAGGGGGGTGTGGGGAGGGACTAGAGACTCAGACCAGCATCACCTACATGCAGCCACAACCTGCTGCGCAAGTCCTGCGGGCTCAGCATTGTTAAGTGACCCCCTGGCCCTGCTGTGGCCAGCTGGGCCTCATCACAGTGCAAGAGAAATTCCCCTCCCTGCAGAAGGGCCAGGCCTGCTTGTGGTCTGCCCCTTTTGGACTGGGGATACAACTGGACATTGAGGTAAAGTGCTTGGAGTGGGGGGGGGGGGGGTACTTAAGGAGAAGGAGAGGTCATA
Source organism: Notamacropus eugenii (assembly GCF_028372415.1). Lineage (NCBI taxonomy): Eukaryota > Metazoa > Chordata > Mammalia > Diprotodontia > Macropodidae > Notamacropus > Notamacropus eugenii. The sequence continues at coordinate 506,263,943 of NC_092873.1, forward strand.
GCTGTTTCTTTACCTCCCTGAGCAGTCAGCAGTGCACAGGTGACTGGTCACACCCCTGTATCCTACTGAGGGCATGGAGCTGCTTAGGCAGGTAGCCAGTCAGCCTCCTTTCCTTCATACTTATCCACCCAAGGTAAGTTGGGAAGGTGAGATAACAGCATACTTTTGGCGTAGTGCTGAGCACATAGTAGGCATTTTACTAAAACCTCTGGGGTGCAAGACAGTTGTCTATTGGAGTTTACTTGGCAGGTGTTCTCTAGGGGGGAGCCTCACCATGGAGAGGCCTTTCAGCTCCCATGACTAAGATGCTTGTGAGTTCCAGCCTTCTGCTTAAAGTACCTTTCTCCAGCTGCCTCTCAGGGCATGGTGTTGGTATGTAGTCCCACACACACACAGCTGCCTCCTCATCCACTTTTGAATGTCCTCTGCTCACCCAGGCCTAAAGACTTCAGTTGACTCTTAATCAGACTGCTCTAAACCACCACCTGACTGCTATCTTCTCTGATCTTCTGAACAACCATCCTGTGTCCTGTAGATAGATCTCTTGGACCTGACGTTCAAAATTGAACTCAAATATCTTTGTCTGCTACAGACCCTCACCTCTTACCAACTTCCTCCCTGTAAGGACTGACCATTCTCCCAGTCACCTGTTAGCAAGCTAGTTATCACCTTCCCCATACCACCTCCCCCCACTTTCACCTGATCCTGCCACCATTTTGGTGCAGGCCCTTATCTTACCTTGCTAGGTTCTCCTAGTTCAGCCTTTTCCTTCTACCTCTTTGCACCTCTGCCTCACATGATGAGTTGGCCTTCCTCCTCACCAAACCACTCTGCACTTGTTCAAGTGAGCCTGTGCCATCCCACCCTCAACATACTGCCCTTTGTTGTCTGCACTCACTTATCTTCATTCTCCATCTGCTACTTAGAAGCCTGCTCAGGTCTTCCCCTACCCTCGAACCCTCACTTCATCCCTCCATTTCTACTCACTGTTCTGAAGCTCTTCCCATTTGTGACTAAACTTGAAGCCATATACAATAGATGCCACCACTTTGTCCACACTTCACACTGCTACAATCTACCTTCTGACCATGTCTACCAAGATTGCCCTCTCCGAAAGTCCCTGATGGTCTCCTAAGGACTTGCAATCCTCATTCTTCCTTGACCTCTGCAGCCTTAGATGCTGCCCATCACCATCTCCTTAGGATTTTGGGACCCCTTACCTAATGGATTACTCCTCAGTCTCCTTGGCTGGGTTCTCCTCCAGGTCACACCTTACTGTAGGTCTCCCACAGGCTCTCCCTCTTCTATACCAATTCACCAAGTAGCTTCCATGATTCTCATTCTACCTTAACTGACATTCAGCCTCACATCTCCAATTGCCTTTTGAATATCTCAGATTGGATGTTCAGTAGACAACGTATTCAAAACCAAAATCATCTTTTCTCCCTAAATCCTTCCAAACTTACCTCTTACTGCCAAGGATGATAAGGGGAATGTACCAGGCTGCTCTAAGCCCCTCCCCCCCCTTTTTTTCTTTTCTCTTTAACAAACAGCTCATTTGGTTCTTAAGCCTCCTGGGAGTTAGAAGCTATTATCCCCATTTTGCAGTTGAAACCAAGATAGATGGGGGTGAGTGATTTGCCCACGATCACACAACACAACCCCTTAAGTGTCTGACCCCAGACCCACTATCCACTGCCAGTCATCCTCAACTCCTCTATCTGCCCCCAAACCCCCTCTCACCCTGTATGTTCAGTCTGCCTATGAATTCTATCTTTGTAGGCCCCATCTCTTCATGCCTGGACCATAACACTCCCCTGCTGTGGCTTCCTACCACATCACACACACATCCATTCAATAAACAAACCCCAGTGACTCCCTATCACCTCCAGAATCAAACACAAAATTCACTGGTATTCAAAGCTAGTGTTAGACTCCCCAACACATACTCCTTCATCCGGTAACACTGGCTTCCTTCCTCTTCTGCTTACAAGACTTAGTCTCTCAACTCTTCTATTGACTTCCCTTAGTCCAGGGGTGGGGAACCTGTGACTCTATAGGGCCTCAAGTGGGGCCCTTTGAATTCAAACTTCCCAGAACAAAACCCTGTAAAACTTGAACTCAGTCAAAAGGCTGCAGCCAAGGACCTAGAAGGCCAAACCTGGCCTCAAGGCCCAGGTTCTCCACCCTGCCTTAGTCATTACTAAAATCCCACCTACCGGAAACCTTTCTCAATCCCTCAATTCCAGTGCCTTCCCTCTATTTCTCCCTATTTATCCTGTTTCCCTCCCGAGACTACAATTCTGATTCATCTCTACAAGACCATCATAGCAACTTGTTACCTCTGGAAGCTCATTTGTTCTGGACTATTCACACTGGAAGTACCTACCTTCCCTCTGGGCTCACTTCCTGGTTAGCTCCTTCCAGAACTTCCAATTTAAGGAAGAGATCCCGGACGGCTTCTCTCTCCAGACTGCATGACTATCACCAGAGTTTTGTCTTCCATAGCCCCAAGCCAGATACTTTCTTCCCTCCTGTTTTTGTGTTTTCTGCCATCCCCCAACACACACACACCCCTCCAAATGTAAGCTTGTTGAAGACCGGGATTGTCAAGTTTTTATTCCTAGCGCTTTGCACCATTCCTGCCCCGGGGAGCGTTTAAAATGTTTTTTGACGGACCGTTGGGGATAACACGTACTCCCAAGATCCAAAAAAGATGATGGAAAAGCCCCTATTGGTATGTGAACGATTGGGAACTTTGGTAGAACTTAGAAACACACGGAGGTCTCCTGATCCCACCCTCCCTCTCAAAAATATTCATTTGCCCTGTATTTACTATGGGCTTCTCAGGGCCAGGTGATTTAAAGAGGAGAGGGGGGGGTTTCCTCTTTTTGTCTTTGTATCTCCAGTGCCTAGCACGTGTCGGTCGCCCAATAAACGCTTATCAGAACCTCAGATCTATTTATCCAGCCTGTCTCTCCCACCGGCACCTCAAGGTCAACATACACTAAATGCGTTTCCCAATTCCCAGAGGACCCCTATCCTTGAGGGTCCCATTTTCAGGGTCATCTTTGGCCCTTCCGTTACCATTGCCTCCGGACTTGGTCCCCCGGCAGACTCAGGGTTAGGACCCTTCCCAAATACTGAACCAACGTGAACATGGGGTCCAGCGCTGGATTTGGGGCCAGAGCAAATCCATTTCTGGTGATTTGGAAATGACTCTTTACTTCCTTCGTATAAAGATCCAGGGGCTTGGACCCCGTGACACCCGTTCTTCCTTCCAACTCAAGACCTAGGAATTTATAGACCCTTTCTGACCTGGTATCTTCCTCTAAAATGGAGTGGCACACAATGTCCTTCGGGGTGATGTCCCTCTCAGCTCTGAATCTTTGCTTCTCTGACTGCCTAAAGAGGTCGGGGCTCACCATCCCCACCTCTCCAAGCTACCCTAGGCAGGTTCTCTCAAGACTTTGGCATACACCTGGAGTCAGAAGGGTCTGTGCGAACTGCCCGCTGTCCCTCCAGGCAGGCTTCGAAAGACCACACGCTGCCCGAGGGCAATCCCCCCGCCACACACACGCATCACACCTAAGGCGTTGGGGGGGAGGGAGGGAACGTTTATTTAGGTATCCTGGCATCCCTAGGCCACAGCCAGTACAAGTCCGAGGATGGGGTGGGTGGTCTGGCGCACTTGGGGCTAGGGGATCCTGATCCCAGGTGTGGCCTACGCGCTAGGGCGTGGATGTGAGCCGGGCCTCACTCCTAGACTCCACCTTCCTCTCTTCCTCCTCCTCTTGGGAGCCCGCCTCCGAGCTTGGGTCCTCCGGAGCCTCCTCGTCTATGCGGTCTGCTGGCACAGGCAGGAGACGGCCCAGGCGCAGACGTCCCGGAACCGGTGTGGCCGCCTGCGCGGTCTGGAGGCGGGACGGCATCAGAGGCGTGCGTGGAACCCGCAGGCTGATAGCTGGAGACGGGGCGGAGGATCCCAGGAAGCGGCCGAGCAGCGGCGTCCGTGCCCACGCCGGACTGGGAGAGCCCGAGAGAGCGCCAGCCTCCTTCTCCAGCTCTGTCTCAGACGGTGCCGCATCCTCCGACATACTGGGGAGGGAAGGGAGGGCTGGACGTCCATCACCTGGCTGCGGCCTCCCTCACCACGGCCATCCAATACCCCTACTCTACCCCCAACAACCCTCTGCGCCCTTCCTTCCGATCTCCACCTTCACCAGTCCTGGCCATGCCCCTTGCCTCCGCCCTGCCGGGACCCCCACCCCTCGCCGTCCTTCTTGGGCACTAACCGCAGGTTAAAGGTGGAACCCATGAAGGAGGGTCGCAGGCTGTCGGCCGCTGCAGCCACAGTGTAGGGGGGCTGAGCAGCTGCCTCGCCCCAATAGCGGTCCCGGCTCATAGGTGGCAAGTCCCCATACATGTCGTCCACAGACAACAGTGACACCTGCAGGAACAAGGTGTAGACACTGAGAGGCACACCTCTAGGACCAACGTGTGGGGATCACTCCCAGTCCCCACCCACCCAAGGCACCTGGTAGGAGCAGAGACAGAGGCCATCTACGGACCTTGCACAAATGGAGAAAATGAGGCAATCCGGAGAGTCCTGGGACTGGAGGGAAGGTAGCCTCCAACCGAAGTCCCATGTGGGCAGGGCATGGGCCTCTCAGACTTCCTTAGAAAGCTTTGCCCACCCTGGCCTATAGCTGGAGGTTCCTCCCTAGACTGGTTGTCAGGCAAGCCTCCCCACAGACAGCTTCCCCTCCCCCAACCCCAACACACTCCCAGCTTCTTCCTATCTCTGGAGTGGAACCCATAAGACCCAGTGTATTGTCCCTATCCAGGCCTCCTCCCTTGATCCAAAGTTCACTGTCTGACCTTGCCCAAGCACATTTTTCTCTTCAGTCTCAGTTTCCTTTTCTGTCATATAAGGAGAGTAATCCTTGCCTGACCAAGTTCTTAGGATCTCTGGAGGTGTCCAGAAAACCTCTAGCCAAGGAGCCACTGAGTCACCCTCTGTCAGGTTGGAACTCAATATCCTAGGCTCACTCTTCTACTGTGACCCTAACTGTAATCTCCCGGAAGTGGGGTGTAGCTCTTTGGGGACCATATCTGGTTCCATAGTCTGACTACAAGCTCCCTCAAGGCCTGGTCTGAATGGGTTTGAGTTCCGCCATCACCCCAGCACACAAGTGCACCCAGCCCCAGTGCAGACCAGCCCAGGGATCTCCTGGGGGGAGCAGTAAATGTGAATTGGACTTTATCTGACTAATCCAGGTCCTTGTGGTATCTGCCTCTCTCCCCAGCAGAAGCTAAGTTCCCAAGGCTTGTGCACAAGAATGCAGCAATTTCCTGGGGTGCTGCCCTGAGTCCCTGGGCAGCTGCCCTGGGGAGCTCTCTCAAGGCCCACCTGCAGGTTCCGATCAATGAGCTGGTTGGTCTCAAAGTCATCATCGTCCTCCCCGAAGGGGTTGATGATTTGTTCAGCTACCTGAAGAGGCAGAGGAGAGGTTATTTGTCCCTGGCACACACTGATCCCCTCCCCTAGGGGAAACATTGGAGCCAAAAGGCTCCGTTGGGCACAGAGCCAGGCTGCCTCCCCAAGCCCTTTTGATACCCACCTTAAGCCAGCCAGCATAGAAAAAGAATTGCAGGAGGGTGGTGAGTGGCACATAGGGATCCAGGGGCACCTCTTGGCCACTTTTATCTTCCTCCAGGAACTGATGTCCAATGAGGCATAAGACAAAGAAGGAATAGACAGCGATGGTCACCACCTGGTAGGGAAGAGACATGAAGAAAAGAAACTGGAGAGGATGGCTTTGGAATCAGGGAAATGGGTTTCTGGGCCTGGAGCTGGCACCTGCTGCAACGGTGACCTTGGGCAGGTGAGAGTTTGAGGGTGCTCTACCCTGGGAGCAGCTGTTTCATTTCTAAAGTGAAATGAAGAACTCATTATTCCTTGCCATGAGGAAACTGAGGCTCAGAGTGATTAGACTTCGACTGTGCTCCAAGGGGCTGAAACTGGAGCAAGATGAAAGGCAGTGGGGTGGGGCCAGAAGAGGGGGAGGTGGGCCAGAGTGTCAGAAAAGCTTCCTTCCTAACAATTGGAGCTGCTTCAATGTACCATGGAATGCTTTGAGAGGTCAGAGTGAGCTCCCCATCCGTAGAGGTAAGCAAGCAGCTGCTGAATGCCCATAGGCTAGGAATGCTGTTTCAGATACAGGCTTCTTAGCACAGGTACTAGCTAAAGGAGAATGCTCGGAGATCCCTGGCACCTAGGGAGGCATCTAGCCTCTTTCCAAACAGCATAGTCAAGGCTTAAGACAAGATCAATGCCATCTCCTCCCAAAACAAGCCCAGTGCCTGGCTCTCCTGACTCTCCATGAGAGGGCTGGGGGTGACGAGTACTGTTGTACTATGTAGGAGCCCCAGGCTCATGTGACTTCAAAAGCCTCTGGGTAAAGGAATCAAGTTGGAATATGCCAGCTGGCATTCACAGCTTTCTCTGCCCTTGTTCCATCCTTCCTTTACAGTCCTGCCTTGCCACTTTTCATCTGCTCATTCCTTCCTCACTTGGGCACTGGTGCTCCCCAGTTCATTTTCCTGCCTAGCCCTCAAGGTCCATTTCAAATATCACTTCCTCCAAAACTACCCTGATCTCCTGGCTTGATTAAGGACCCAGTCTCTCCCAAACCACAAAGTTTGTTCTGCTTGTCTGTCTGCTGTAGTTAGCCTGGAAGAGGGCATATTACAGCTCTTGGTGCTAGGGTCTTATCCCCCTCACAGTCCCAGGGCCCCAGGAGGGGAAGGGTCAAGTACTGGCTAAATTCTGTGACTCCCCTAGCTCTGAGCTCAGGGCTCTGAACACTGTAGGTACTTGATACACACTTGTCAAATTGTCCTGTGATGGTGGTGTTACCTGAGTGTAGACCAGGGGGAAGCTGATCCAGTCATAGTGAAAGAGGAGACTGCAGTTGCCTCGGTATTTGTTCAGCTCCTAGAAAGAGAGGTAAGCAGGGGTGGGTGGGAAGAAGGCAGGAAGAGTCTTCTGGGTTGGGTGGTTCTGTCTGAGGGTTCCTTAGGGACATGTGGCCAGGGAGAGTGATTAGAAAAGCTTCAGGTCACTCCTAGGGAGCAGCAACCACTAGGTTCATACCTGAGCAGCAAGGCCCAAGGCAGTCTTATGGAAGGGCTAGTTGGGGATGGGGCTAGTGAAGGGGGTTGGGGGGGAGTCACCAGCAAGGGGAGGGGTCCAGGGACTGAGGGGAGGTACAGGTCTGGCCACACTCACTTCCAAGAGCAGCCCAAGGGTAATGTCATCCCGGATTCGACCCTCTCTTCGAGCCTGGGAAGCCAAGTTGGTGAACCAGACACAAGGAACCCAGTATTTGTTGAAGTCTGAGTGCAGACTCTCAAATTTCTGCTGCTCCTCCTGGGACATGAAACCTGCAGAGATTGGGTGACTTCCTGCCCCTCCTTTTCATCCCATCTCAACCCTCTCTACTGTGGTGTGTGTGTGTGGGAGGGGGGAGGGAGTGATGGAGTGGGCAAAGACAGGAATCTCCATTTAGAACTGAAAGGGACTTCAGAGAACATCCAATGTCTTCATTTTACAGATGAAGGAAACTGAGGCCCAGAGCCAGGAAATGAATCTAGGTTCCATCTTCTTTCCACTGGGGAACTCTGCCCCATTCCATCCACCTGAGTGACTGACCAGGGACCACCACCAAGTCAGGAGCCTCTGCACAGGAATCCAAAGGGAGCCCCTTAATTTTAACCTGAAGTTCTGGCTTCTAAACAGCCCAGCAGAGGTCATCCAACCTCCTCCCTAAGCCTGACCTTGCCTACCCTGGCTCTGGGCTCGTGTCTGGCTCTCATCCCCAAACCTGGGCCTCGCCTGGCCCAGGTCGTCCGGCCTCATCACCTGCTTCCACTACGTGGTCCACGGTGGGGAACCGCCGAAGCACTCGGGTGCTGACGGAGCGCAGCACCAGCACAGAGGACAGGTTGGCATAGCGCAGCAGAGTCCGGCGCAGAGTTCGTCCGCGCTCGTCGTCCCCGTGCACTGTGGCTGAGACCACGCACATGAGGCGGTCTGGCAACGGAATGCTTCGGTATTGGGCCCACCAGCGATTCACCACCTGAGTCACGTAGAAGCCTACGGGGTTGGGGCGGATAGGCAAAGGCTGGGATGCTGGGACGGCGAGAGCCCTTGGGGCTGAAAGGGATGGGAGTGGGGGAGGGCTCAGAGGTCCCTACGGGGCTAAGGTTCTATGCCTTATCGTTCTCCGCTGTCCCAGTCCACGGCAGGGCAGGAAGAAGGGCCTGCAGGGTCGAGAGTGGGCAAGAAGGACCTTGGACAGAGACCTTGGCGAACAACCTGAACTAGTAACACAGAGAGGTGTGGCTGACTTCCTCCTGGAGTGGTTCGGGTTGGACCGGGTAAATGGTTAACGTCAAAGTGGCGTTCCCACGGTGAGAGACCCTGGGTTCAGAAAGGCCCCCACAAGGGGAAGGGTCCTAGTGGTGGACTAGGGCTGGGAAAAGGAGTACTCTTTTGGGAGCAGGCATTGGTGGAGGTGGAGAGCAGCTAGGCTGGAGGGCCTTACCCAGAACGAAGGACATGGGGATGAGGTCCGCAGAGCGATTGCAGTATCGGGCCACTTTGGCATAGATGAGCTTCTGTTCCTGGGATAGCAGATTCCTGCGTGATAGCCCATTAGATAGGATTTGGTGGGGGGAGAAGCGGGGTAGAACTCACCAGAATCCTCCCCAGACTAAAGAGCTGAGACCCTGACATGTCCCTGAATTTTCCATCCCTTCTGAGGTCCCTAGAGAGCCTGTCTCCCACTGCGGCTCCCACCTCCCCATGGAGTTCCCCTACGAGGCCACCTCAGGCTAGGTGCCTGAGCACCCCCCTGAACTCCCCCTCCTCCTGAGTGCCCCTCCTCAGAGCTCCCCTTAACTCCTGGTGGAGCCTCATCTGCCCTCCTGCACCCACCCTCACACCAAAACCCTACCGGTAGGTGAGGCTGAGAATCCCGTAGAGACCCAGGAAAGCCAGTAGCTCCTTGTATAGCAACTTGTAAATGCTCCCCCGCCATCGGAACAGGAGTGCTGAGAAGCCCCCAAACCGGGCATTGGCCACATGTAGCGTGTAGGACACAGTCATTGAGTCTGCAGGGACACAGGCACCAGCAACTTAGAGAGAGTGTCTGGCCCAGCCAGACCCCTCCCTACTTCTTTCCCTCAGACAGCTCCCCATCAGATGTATGTGTGTGCCTGGGTATTGGGGGGAGAGGTTGCAACGGGTTAAATCCTGGGTCTCTTCACCTTCCTAGCCGACCTGCCTTGGTTCCAGTCTGTGCAGAGGGCAGAAGAACTGGAGGTGTGGTCCAGACCCCTTAAATAGCTGCTCTGGGCCCATAAAGCCAGAATGGATTGAAGCTGTCAAGAGCTATCTTCCCCACCCAGGCACTAGGAACTGGGCTAGATGTTCCCACCATTCAAGATGAGCCCAGTGGGCAGAAACCCAGGGCCAGCCCTATGCTTGTGGTGCTAACGTTTGCCAACCCCACTGTGGCACTGACAGTTTAGCAAAAACTTCCTCTTCAAACATCTGAATGAATTCTCCCAAGAGAGAAGGCAGAGGATGGCTCTTCCCTGGATGAGAATTGATGCTGAGTCAGTCTGTTAGTCAGTTAACAAGAAATTATTAGTGATTCTGGCACCTTTGGGCCTTTAAGGGACACTGGACTCAAGACCTGTGCCAAAGGAGGGGGTCCCATGACCAGGCATATTCCGGTCTCCAAGTGATTGGTAGGTTTGTAAACTGTGGAGAGCTTCATAAATCTGGAAGCACCTTTAAATGATTTGCCTTGAAAACAGTGAAAGGGTCTCTGAGCAGTTGTAGATGAACAGGTGAGAGTATAAGGCACTGACAATGGTCCTGTCCCCCCTCCCTCTACCCTTCCCTGTCCTCCTCCTCCCTTTTTTCTACTTTGAGGGCATACCCCATTCCCAGTCCTGACTAGAAATTCCCAAATTCACTCAAATTGGGCAGTAGCCTGTCCTGGATCACAGGGCAATAGGGACCTCTCCAGGCTCAGGCTAGACATTCATCCTAGACCTAGCCCACGGTACTGAAGGTCATAGGAATCTTGTCCTCTGGTCCAGGTACCTCCCTCCCAACCTTATCTCATGCCTTATCTGTACCCTTATCTCTGCTGTCACTCAGACCTGCCTGAGGAAGTAGATCCTGGGTCCACCCAGACCTGTAAATCACTCTGGACTCCAAGACCTGCCAACCTTCTCCAAGTTTAGCTGCCAGGTTTCTCTTTTCCCCTGTCTCTCTCTCTCTCTCTCTCTCTCTCTCTCTCTCTCTCTCTCTCTCTCTCTCTCTCTCTCTCTCTCTCTCTCTCTCCATTTCTGTCACTTCTATTTCCATCTTCTCCCTGCCTCTGTCCTTCTGCAGTCTCTTCTCCACCTCTGCCTTGGTCTCTTTTCTCCATCTCTTTCTTCTCAGTATATGATTTTTTCATAGACAAATGGCCTGAGCACTCACCTCTTGTCCTCTGGATAGCCCCTCTAAGTAGAACATAAACTTTTTCACTTCAGGGATTGTTTAATTTATTATCTTTGCACCTCCATCTAAACACAGGGAATGAGTAGAATGGATGGAACCTGTGATTTCACTGGGGTAGGTAACTTCTGGTGAAGAAATGCCCTCTAGCAAAGCAGATGAGCAACTCTGTTAGCTGTGGTCTTGGAGAGCTGCCTAGGGACATATAGGTCTAGTGACATGCCAGGTCCCCTCACCAGTATGTGTTAGAGCCAGGCCATGAATCCAAGTCTTTCTAACATTGGTTTCTGCCAAATACATTATAGTGTGATGATTAAAAATTTAAAAATTCTGAGACATAATTCTTGGATAATTTAATAATTTTATTTAAGGCCAGCATGTTATTAACAGAAGGATGATCATTTAGCCACCCGTTTTAGACCAAAGACAATCATGGTACAGGCTCACCCTTTGAAGAATGGGTGTTCAGGGTCATGTCACCCTTGGACAAAGAGACTTCTCTCTATACCCAGACCACCCCCATCCTTGGGCAATCTATTCAAAGAATTTATGCCCCACCCGAGCCTGAGCAGAAAGCAATGGCTACTCCACAAGAAAGTCCAGTCTCATTATCAGCAATGTCCTTCAAGAGACTCAACTTTTAAAAATCAGGACTTCAGGAAGAGGGGAGAACTTCAGAGTTTCCCAAATCATTGACTATTAATAATCATTTCTCTCAAAAGGCACTTAATAAATGGTTGTTGAATTGGATGGATGAGTCTCTTCTCTCTTTCCCTTCTCTCTCTCTCTGTTTCACCTGCCCTCTTTCTTTGCCTCTCCGGTCACCTGTCCTGTCCATACACAAATTGCAAAGTGTCAGTAGAAAGCAAAATGGCCTGAAGCTTTTGAGCAGGTGGTGCAGGCCATGGTCAGAATGATGTTTTAGGGAAAAATCACTTTGGCAGCTGAGTGAATTAGAGATTGAAGACAGAGACCAAATTGAGCAGCTATTGCAGTAAAGGAGAAAAATGATGAGGATGTGAACTGAGTTGGTGGCAGCTGTTTGAGTGGGGAGAAGGGAATGGATAGAAGGAAGGAGAGGTCTAGTGGAGGCAGAAATGATCAAATATGACAACTGATTGAATACTGGGGTGAGGGGGAAGAATGACACAGTCAAGCTGAGTGAATGGAATTATGGTTAAGTGAAAAACTGAATTAGGGATAGAAGCAAGGATTCTGAGGTGGAGCCATCAACAGAGAGAGAAATGTAATTTAGCAGATTTGGAATTGGTTGCTCAGTCAAAGTCAGTAGCAAGATAGCGTGGTGGAGGGAGTACTGGGTTTGAAGTTAGGAGAAGTCTTTTTCCTGAGTTCAAATCTAGCCTCGGACACTTATTAGCTGTGTGACTGGGCAAGTCACTTAACCTCATTTGTCTCAGTTTTCTCATATATAAATTGAGCTGGAGAAGTCAATGGCAAATCACTGCAGTGTCTTTGCCAAGAAAACCCCACAAGGAGTCAGACATGACTGAACAGCAGCCGCAACAACAAAGAGTAGTCATTAATTCCAAGTCCAGTGTTTACTTGGAGTAACGTTTCCAGTGGAGCATCCTAGGGATGTGTGCTTGGTCCCAATTGCTTTAGGATCATCACTCATGATTTGGTTAAAGGCATTTTTGATATACTTTTCAAATCTGCAGACAGCACCAACCTGAGAGAATAGCTAACATGCTGGGGACAGGAGGCAGCCAAGATCTTAAAAGGTTAAAATAGAGGTTCTCAAACTTATTTGGCTTTTCCAAAAAAAAATTACTCAATGCCCCCCAAGCTACTTTCTTTCACCCTTTCATGTTTTTTTTTTAATTTGTGGCATTTCAAAAAATATATACTTTTTTTAAATGACACGTATTAAATTTAATAATTTATTGTAAATTTGTGGGATGTTTTCCTGCACTGAAATTTTGATGACACAATATTGCATCATGTAACTGTATAGTATGGTGCAGCAAATAAGTCGTTACAGGCACATATTCCTGCAGATGCATACTAGACTTCCCGACAATGAGACTTTTCCTGACCCCATTTGGGGTTTTCATGGCAAAGACACTGGAGTGATTTGCCATTCCCTTGTCCAGCTTATTTTCTAGATGAGGAAACTGAGGCAAAGAGGATTAAGTGATTTGCCAAGGGTCACACAGCTAGTTAAGTGACTGGATTTAAGAGGCTGGATTTGAACTCAGGTCTTCCTGACTCTAGGCCCAGCATTCTATCCATTGTACCACTAGCTGCCTGAAAGTTGCAATCTATGAGATTCATAGTATATATCTATATATGAGTGTGTATACATATATGTATGTGTATATGTGTGTGTGTGTGCATGTGTGTGTATGTGTGCCCATGCATGCACAAAGCTTGACAGCTCTGGAAACGGTCCAGGCAATCCATGCAGGAAGCAGCTTTATAGGGTGTGATAGTCTCTATCAGAAGGCAACAGTTTGGGGAGGGAAGTGGAATTTCTCTCCCCTTCTCCCCTTCCCCAATCAACCACATCATCTTGTCCAGCAGGAAATATAGCATTCAGCTGGAAGCAGAGGTGAGTGGTGTTGTGTTTGAAAATTAAGGCAAACTGAGAGACAAGGACAATTAACGTATTAGTTCCGCTAGCTGTAACCAATAAATTGAGTAGATGCCTTCTCTCAAAGAACAAGATACTCAGTGAGGGCTGACAGGGTCTTTTACAACAATTAGGAAGATAATTGGGCAAAATCTCAAGCACTATTAAGTGTGTCTTTTTCTGAAGAGTAGGTATTTTAATGAGAAAGTGGGTTAAGAGCCACCTCAGTTCCTCCTCATTACTTCCTTACTGGACTATGGGATTACTTTTCAGGTGACAGAATAAGTCTGCCGACATGGGTGTAGTTTGCAATAGGGCTCTGAGTGAATCAAACTGAATTTGAGTTAAATGGGTAATGGGTGAGGTTACAAAGGTAGATAATACACAGGTAGAGATTCAATTCACAATAGAATTGATTCATTAGTTTCTCCAGGTATGGGAGACAATTGAACCCATACCAGTTTAAATCTTTAAAACAGTACTAAAGTACATTTTAAATTTCACAGTGGCTCCAGGGAGAATCCCTGGCAGTGGAGATTAGAATTAACTTTGAATTCAAGAAAAAAGTAGCCCTGGAATTTGGGAGTTGAGTTTTGGAAAAGGCAGGCTCTTAGAACCCAGCTGAGTGACCCACCTAACAAAACATGCTGTACCCAGGAATGTACAGGAAAAGGACATTGGGTCCTGCTATATTGGAGACTCTAGTTGCTCTGGACACATATGTTTCCAACACAAGTGCCTCTGTATCAGTGTACTCTCAGTTTGTACCCACTCTTTCCACTGACGTGTGTATTTCTAGAAGAACACTACTCCAGGTTTATGGGAGAAGTGATGTGTAAGTACTGTCCTTACCGGGAAATGCCTTTTCTTTGAGCTAATTATGTCTACTGACTGAATATTAAAGGTACACGCACTGGTGGGAGCCCGAACCAATAATCATGAACTTTGAAGTACCTGTAAAACTGGGGTGTTCTGGTGAATGTTTAACTGGTTTTGTAGGGGTGGGTGAAGACTATTCAAAGGCAACCTTCTAAAGCCTAATCTGCATTATTAACATTGTTTCCATCCGTTTCTTAAGTCTAGACATTCAACCAAAAAATCAATCAAGCCCTGATTCATAGTATTTGCTGATTTCTGATATGTAAAGTCTCACACAGAAAATTTAGATTCAGCTTTTTTGAATAGGAGTTAACTTCCAACATACTCATGCCTGTATTACTGGGAACTCAGTCTGAAAACCTGTGAGTTCAGATGTGAGGGAAGGTAGATCCAGAAGAGTCTTTAAATGTAGGGATCTCTTAAAAGAACTCAGCATATAATTAGTTACGCTGGAGAAGAGGAGACTCAATCAAGAGAGGAAGGACATGATGGAGCCCTTCATGTCTGTCATGGAGGAGAGATTTGGTTTATTCTATTTGACCTCAGAGGGCAGAATCAGAAACAAAGAGGTGAAATCAAAAAGAGGCAGATCTAGACTTAATATCAGAAAAAAAAAAAAAACAAACCAAACCCCAACCCCCAAAATATGAGAACTGTTCAAAACTCAGAGAGGTGATAGGCCTTTGGTGGTGATAGGAGGCCTTCAAGCAGAAGCTAGAAAGTATCTGTGTTTGGTATCCTGTAAATACGGGGATTCCTATTTGGGTCTTTGTTGCCCAAGATAGTCTCCGAGCCCTCTGCCCCTTTGTAAAAGTTTTTATTGACATTTTCTGTTTCTTACATCACCATCGTTAACCCAAGTATCCCTTCTCCCTCCCAGACAGCCATACCATGTGACCAATGGTATTTTCTTAGAAAGGAAAATAAGTCAGTACAAGAGATCAGTATATTGAAAAAGTCCCCAAACAAGTGTCATGGGTAAACCTGTGGACATCCCACCTCAATGGGGGCTATATAGGGGTGTCGTCTCCTTTGTCTCCCTTGGCTGGATCCTTGTCATTTTGCTCTACTTACTTTTGGGCTTTTGGTGAGTTCTTCTCCCCATTTCCTTTGTTGTAGTTTCTGGGCATGGTGTGTATTGGTTCTGTATCAGTTCATATAGGTCTTTCTATGATTCTCTGTTTTTATCACACATCATTTCTTACAGTGCAGTAATATTCCATTATATTCATAAACCGAAATTTGCTCAGTCATTCCCCAATGGTGTACATCTACTTTGTTTCCAATTCTTAGCTATCACAAAAAGTGCTGCTATAAATATTTTGGAATATTGGAAGTTTTTTTCTTATCTGTGGCTTCCTCAGGGTATAATCCCAGTAATAAAGTCTCTGCTTCTAGTCACTTTGTTTGCAAAATTCCAAATTGCTTTCCAAAATGGCTGTCCCAATTTCATAGCTCCACCAACAATGTATTGGTGACTTATTCAACCATAACCCCTCCAACATTGATGGTTGCCATTTTGGGTTATTTTTACTAGTTTGCAGGGTGCAAAGTGAAACCTCTGAGGTCCTTTTCAATGCTAAGATTCTTTGATTCTTTCCACCTCTGTGGAGTCAGGAAAATTTGAGTTCAAATCCAACCTGAAACACTTACTAGTTGTGTGACCCTGAGCAAGTCACTTCATTTCTATTTGTCTCAGTTTCCTCATCTGTAAAGTGAGGATAATAACAACACCCATCTCCCTGGATTGTTTTAAGGATCTAATGAGATAATACTTATAAAGCACTTGCCACAGTGCCTGGCACATATAGAAGATACTTAATAAAGGCTTTCTATCTTTTCTGGTCATTCCAAATCCTCCCAAATCTAGACACTTGTAAAATCACAGATTTAGAACTGGGAGGGATCTAGTCCAATCACTTCATTTTGAAGATGAGAAAATGGATGCTCCAGAAGGGGAATCGACTGGCCCAAATTCACATGGTGCTAAGTCAGGATTGGAAGCCGGATAGTGTCACTCTAAACCCAGGACTCTGTCCACTGCACCACACTGCCTCTCCAGCATACAAATGTTCTTCCTGGTGAGTCAATGCCCCCTACACTCAGACACCGGCTTTCTTGGTACAGACTAGTATCAATTGGGCTTTATTTTTAGCCTGTTGCCGTAAAGATCAGCAGCAGAGAGTGACCCTTGAAGATAGAACCCCCCTCCAAGACTGTGGCAAACCAAGTTTTGATGTAAGCTTTTCTGGGCTGCAACCCCCTCCATTCCCCTCCACACTGCATGCAGCGGGAGAGAGGATTGAGCTTAGAGATCCCTGCAGGAGGGTCATGGCAAAGGTGAAACCTCAAACTAAGGAGGCAGGTAGTCTGGGCAGGTAGACATATCCTGTCTACATTTCTGGTTCCTCTCATAACTCTGCAGAGAGCTCAGCCATTCTAAAGCTTCCCCACATCATGGAGTCTTGTGGTTACCAGTGTTGACCTGAAAACTTAATTAGAGAAAAGGCAACATGGCTAAATTTATACATTTTATGATTTAATTAATTAATTGATCAATTCCCTATTAAAGACAACGGTAACATAATGCATTATGGAGCCAGAAATGTTCTGGCTACCCAGTGCAGAAATCTTCTGGCTTATATACATTTTGCTGTGAAAAAGGAACTCTCCTAGTTGAACAAATCATAAATTTAGTAAGACAAGACAATTAACAAAGTAATGTTGGTCAGGCCTTGCAATTCCAGCTGGGTAAACATATGTCTCAGTGACGAGAAAGAAAATCCCACCACTAGTGAGTGGCAGGCTTCCTGCCCTAAACAGATAACTGACATAGGAAAGGGTAAACAAAGTTCAATAGAAATTACGACCTAAGATGTCTGTGTTTTCTTTACCATTAACATGCCATAACATAGTATATGTCTATAGATAATAAGATACAAAGGAAAGCCTCATTATTCAAGATATAGTGTCTTAGGTTAAAGGTCTCCTTAAGGAGTGTAGAGTCGGCCTTGGCTGGCTTTTGCTGACATAGGAAGAGGCACTCTCTGAGTTTGCTTCAGAGAGAACAAAGAGATTATTCTAAAATTTTATATTAAACATTATCATTCCCTCCTTTTGGTCAAAGGCAAGCCGAAGGCTTCGCCTATAGACCAACAAAGATATGAAAAAACCTCTAAATAACCAGTAGTGTGAGAGTTTACTCTTCATGCAAGTCTGGTCCAGGCTCTTGGGAAAGCTGTCCATGTCTGATGGCATCTTCTTCAGGCCTCTTCAAAACTGGAGGGCATGATCCACTCAGGAGCAGGAGCAATGGAGGTGACAGATGGATCCAAGAGTCTATACAGAAAACTTGACAGGGTCTCCCAGAAAACATGATTTGATAATTGGAATGAGACAATACAACATAGTTAACATGGCTAAAGACACTTAGCAATAGTTCAGTTTCCCAACCATGCAGGGCTAGGTTCAAACAACACAGTGAAGTTTTTTTTTTTACAGTTCACAAATTATATTTTTACATTAAGTCAGGTACAGATTAAAACTTAGATGGCTCACAATAGACTAGTTTTGAAAGGGAGATTTACATGTCACCAATATAAACAAGAAAATTAAACATGAACCATACAAATCAACGCAATTATTATTCCAAAGTTAATTAACATCAAGTTCCTGGTATCCCAGTAATCCATTCTTAATTTTCATTTAAACAAAACTTTGAATCCCAGATTTCTCATGTAGTTATCTGATATCTAGATATCCTTTCTTTGACAATAGGTTTTATTCTTGGGACAGTTCAAAAAGAGAATTCTGCCTTTCTGGTTCAAATCTAGAAGTTCCCAGATACTTCTGACAATACAAATTAATACAATTACAATTACAATTACAATTTGTTCTCCACTTTTGAAATTTCAGAAAATTTAGGTTCACATTATTTGCTGTTTCTATCTTTACCTAAATCTTGTACCTGGAATAAGAATCTTTTAAAATGTGAGTGTTCAACTATATAATGAACTCATCTGCCTTTTAACTTGTTGGACAGATATTTTAATGGAGAAGAAATAATTTCACTTACTTTTACTACTATCCTGTACCAGCTTTATGCAAAAATCCAAATTTGAGATCTTATTATCCAAAGCATGACAAATTTTGGAAGTCAATGATATACATTTGCATATCTTTTCCTCAAAATTTGCTACTCTAATTAGACATCTATCACATTACATCTTTGCCTTATTACCTGATCTAATCATTTTCTCAATGTTATCTCTATATTATATTTATTTATTTGGCCAGGAATATAGGTTAAACTTGCAAGCTATTCATTCCTGCACCCCATTATAATAACTCAGAGATGCTCTAATTTCTATTTATTATTTGATAGAATTAGTATTGTACTTACAGAACTTCTTAATTACAAAGATTTTCTATAAAAGAGAAAGAGGGACAATGTTAACAGAAGGAAATAATCTCCTTAGTTCTGGTAGATTCCAGGAATAAGCCATTATCTGACATGTAATCATGAGGTTACCAGGTGTTGAAAACAGGGCTTAGAGGTAATCAGGTGGGGAATTTCCTTTCTCAGAAAGGAACTAGCACATGTGGGAAATAGAGTTAGGAAGATCCTACCTAGGCAGTGTCCAAAGTCGTCTTCAAAACCTTTCCAAGCATCCACCATTAGCCTGCAGCACATGTCAATTGGCTTTATGATAACTTAGACAAGTATTCCTGTAATCAGAACTACAAACAATAGTAAATTGCAGTCCTAGTCTTATATAGCAAATAAATATTGGCTGGTATCCCTCAGATAAAATACTTCCTCACACTTTAAACCATCTGAAATTGGCACAAAAGTATCCAGAATAACTATCTAGGAGCAAGAGGGGTTTAGAAAACCCATATTTATTCCCAAATCTTATCTACCTTTCATAGTTTCAAACAGAACTTAATTTATCTTTCCAAATCTCTCAATCCTATTCTTCCACTTGCTTTTACATTTTAACCATAAGACAAGATAGCTCATAAGTTATTACTTTTTGCTAGCATAACTGTACTGGAATCTTATTCCAGCTTAAACAAAACAAAGAGGTTAATGACAATTTGTAGTTTGATGGAATTACGTCTTTTTTTCACAAGTTGTTATTCTTCCCTAATTATACTCACTCTGGAAGAATGAGATACTTCAGGAATTAAATCTTTTACATAATAAATTCAAATGCAAACTTTAACTCTAACTTAGGCCATAGAATGACTACATATTCAGATCAAAACAGCTTAATTTAACAGTATATTATTTTGAAGTTTTAGTAGGCCTTCTAAGAATCACACATGATTTTTCAAAACATTTCTTCTAAAAGTATTTCCCTTCTTTGAAAACAGTTTAAAATTTACTCTGATGTTCCCTAAACTCTTATGAAGAAAACTAGTTGGAAACTTTTAAAATGCTTGATATCTCTTTCTTTTTTTTTTTCTTAAGCAAAAATAAACCTTTAAAACTGGAATTCTTTAAAGCTGAGTTGTTACAAAAATGTTCTTAAGTAATATGAATTTCCAAAGTATTATAACAAACTGAATTCTTAATTATTGCAGTATTCTTAGATATAAGAGACTGACTCACAGAAAAACACTGTTGCTTTTAAAATCCTTTTAAACAATGGGAACATCTTAAAGTGAGTCTTAAGTAGTTTACATAAATTTCTGCCCATGTTCGAATTTCAGATAAAAATAATATTAGATTTCCCAGTAAGATTACACAAAAGGCTCACATGTTTTGCTGGCCACTTATTATTGACCACAGAAATTTGCTATAGAAGGAAAAAGCAGGGACATATGACATACCAAATATGACAGGATAAAACGTCCTTTACTCTGTTTGAATTCAGATAGGAGTGAAATTCTCCAATCATGCAGTATCTGTTTCATAGCCAGGCTCAGGAATAGACAGGTGAGAAACATTCCTTTTTAAAGGAACACAATAGGGAAACTGAGCCAGGGGGATCCCATCCTGGATTGAGTTTAGAATTGTCCCCTCGGTGTTTAGTCAGGTGAGAAATATTCCTTTTGTGGCATGAGTCTCAGATACTGATTTAATGCAGACAACTGTACCCAAATTCAAACTCAAAACCAAAAATAGTTATGGTCCCAAATGCCTTTTACCTTAAACAGCAAGTCTCACTAATCACAGCTTAGAGTCAGATAACAGTTATTTCCACTCTCTTGGAGTTACAATAAACAATAAAGATTTACCAGGACACACACACATAAGGGATTCCATTTAACATCTTTCCTTCTCAAATTTAAAACTTGTCCTGATGTAAAAACCAATTATTAAAAATTCTCTCTATTACAACTTCTGTGCAAGTAATATTCATTGTTTAGAATTTGCATTAACCAACCAAATTCCTTTACTAGGACTGATGATCTTACCCACAGGAATGGGAGGACTGTTCTGAATGAATAGAAGGAATTTAAATAAAGTTTTCACTCCACTGTGGGACTGTTCTGAATGGGCAGAGGGAATCTAAATAAAATTTTCACTCCATTCCCTCCTTTCCATACACAGGAATCACTTAACAATTTTAGGTTTCAGCATTCAAACAGTAATCCCAAATAACTTAGTTAACAATCCTACAACTTCATAGAAGATAGCCAAATTGTTAAGCTTTAACTTTTTTTTTTTAACAGATAAAGGTGAAAATACCTGATTTTCTAAATGACAATTACAAAACATTATAAGATAAAGTTAGCAGGACTGATAAAGTAACATAACTGGTGTTACACAATTTTCCCAACATCTTTTAGTTTCAACAAAATTCAAATTAAAAATTGCTTTGTCTAACACTATTTCTAGATTACAGTGGTCCAATTTTCACAATCTAAGAGAAATTCAGAAATACAATCCTAGAAATAGTTTTAAAACAACAATAACTACAGATGGTATAATCTGCATTTCCAGAAATTATTGATCTTATTACTTTTAGCAATTAAAACCACTTCAAAGGTAACAATTACATTTGAGAGATAATAATGTTGTATGTAACATATACCAGTCATTATGTTAAGCATTTTACAATCATTTTATCATTTTGATCCCATAACAATAAGCATAATTATTTTTACAAATCAGAAAATGGGTCAAACAGAGATAAAATACTTTTTGCAACTGAACAGAGAAGTGAAGCTTACCAAGAGCAGAGAAACTGATGTCCCAGTGGTGACTTTCGCAGGCAGGGTAGAGAATGGTTGCTACAGGCCTGATTCATCCATCTCCCCCAACCTCCCACAGCAGCAGAATTTACTGAGCCCCTAAGGTGATACGCAGGTACTGGGACAGGGTGGGCGGAATGTCTAGGACATTTCCAAGCTTTACCTAGAAAGGTGGGCTACTCACAATCTTGGGAGTTTTTTCAAATGATCAGTTCCTCAAATGTTTCTGATAAATTTCACAACATACAAATCTGCTAAATTGATTTTCCCTAAGATGATCTAACTTTCCATTGTAATTCCAGGTTGGCCAGACCAGAATGACAAGGAAAAGTCTCAAAGTTTTGTTTGTTAATTTATTTCCCTAGCTGCAGCCCTTGAAGTCTGGCTGCTTGCATTTAAATCTTACAAGATAACACACTCATTCACAGCACACATGATACGAACAGGGACATACACCAACAGACAAACTGACAACAGGACAAATACAAACGTAACTCACAAAAAAACAACCCAGAGAGAGAAGGCAATTAGAAGCTTGCTAGAAATCCCCATCATGAATTGGCTATTATCATTCTGAGGAAAGGGGGTTGCAAGAATCCAAGGTCTGACAATAAAGGGGAATCCTGCAGCCTTTGCTCAGAGTACCCCTGTGGTCTTTGGAGGGGTGGGGAGCCTTGATGTCCCAAAGTTTCTGACTGTCTTAAAGGAACAGGCCCCATGGGAATAGGCCTCTAGTTCTTAGGTGGATTGTAACTGTCCTCTTTAAGACCAGAGTCCTTAAAGGAAAGTGGAGAGAAGGAATGGGGAGGAGGGAGGCAGCGCAGGCTTGAACAAAGGCTGCCTTCCTCAGGTCTAAGGTAGCGGAAGGGGAGGGGGAAAGATTGCATCTAGGTGCCATCAGTTTCCCCAGATCAGAGGCCTTCAAGGGGAAGGGGAGGAAGGAAAGGGGTGAGGAATAGGATGGAGGGAGTGAAGGGAAGGACATACTGGAGCCCCTGAAGAAGAAAAGATTTTTTTGCCAGGATACGGCTAGGTGCTGAAGCAGCTCCCAGCCTTAGAGGGAAGAGGCTATCTGTCTTTTGTTCTCGCTCAGCCAAGTCAGCAAGCCCAGGATGAAACATTCTCACTGCTGGCTAGTTGTTTTGTTGGCCTTTCTTAATTTGGTTGTAAGATAAAGTAACTTTGACCAGTCCAAAAGAGCCCTGTGGTGGCCAACATAATTTAGGGCTATCTTTAATTGATTGACACTAGTGCTAGTTATACCTGTGATCATCAGGTTGGTAACGGCTTGACACACAAGAAGCAGGGGTCTTGTCAGCCAGATTTCTACTTCTAGTTTTTGACTGACCCATAGCTAGCTGATTTCCCTAGATCGATCTTCAGAGGAGACCTAATTAATACAGAGGCGTTTTCACGCAGAGTGGTCTCTGTCCTGCAGTTATCTTTAAAGGGAATTTTTGAGTTCTTTGGAAGCTGGGAATGGAAGGACTTACCCCGACCCCGTCAAGGCCCAGGACTCTAGGAAAAACGGTTCCTATTGGCACCGGAGTCCTGGCGTTGGCGAGATGAGGCAATGTCCATCCTGTTCCTCAGTTCCAATCCACGTTTGGGCGCCATAACTGTTGACCTGAAAACTTAATTAGAGAAAAGGCAACATGGCTAAATTTATACATTTTATGATTTAATTAACTAATTAATCAATTCCCTATTAAAGACAACGGTAACATAATGCATTATGGAGCCAGAAATGTTCTGGCTACCCAGTGCAGAAATCTTCTGGCTTATATACATTTTGCTGTGAGAAAGGAACTCTCCTAGTTGAACAAATCATAAATTTAGTAAGACAAGACAATTAACAAAGTAATGTTGGTCAGGCCTTGCAATTCCAGCTGGGTAAACATATGTCTCAGTGACGAGAAAGAAAATCCCACCACTAGTGAGTGGCAGGCTTCCTGCCCTAAACAGATAACTGACAGGAAAGGGTAAACAAAGTTCAATAGAAATTACGACCTAAGATGTCTATTTTTCTTTACCATTAATATGCCATAACATAGTATATGTCTATAGATAATAAGATACAAAGGAAAGCCTCATTATTCAAGATATAGTGTCTTAGGTTAAAGGTCTCCTTAAGGAGTGTAGAGTCGGCCTTGGCTGGCTTTTGCTGACATAGGAAGAGGCACTCTCTGAGTTTGCTTCAGAGAGAACAAAGAGATTATTCCAAAATTTTATATTAAACATTATCACCAGTAGAAATGTGAGTTATTATTACAAATAAGCCAGACATGGATGTTAGGGGTATACTTGGTGGTGCTGTTAAAACTACCACACCTGTGTTGTTACGCTGTTTTGTTCAACCTATAGAAAATGTAATTAAATGACCAACTAAGAGTGTACTATACACTGTGACCACAAGGTGGTACTCTGAATGATTCCATCAGATCATAGTGTGTTTATCAGGGCTTTCTTAGAAGCTTTCTCAGGGTTCACTGGGTGCTCATATTACATAGATATAGACTAGTTCCTCCTTTCACCTCTCAACCCTCCTGAGCTACTAGCCTGCCCGCCTGGCCCCAGGTTCTATACAGGTGCAAGATTAGGACCTGCAATATGTTTGAATTGCTACACTAGGAAGAAATCTCCTCGCTGCTCTGAGTAGTCCTCACTGACTACTTTTGTCCACACGACTTAGATGATTGATTTATTTAAAAGCATTTTTCCCTTAAACCTTCTCTTTCAAACTTTTCTGGTCAAAGGAACCACCATCTTTCCAATGGCTATGGTTTGTAAGCTCAGCATTATCCTAGACTTCACTCTGTGAAGGAGCTAGGTGACCACTGAAGAGAGTGGAAACTATGAACTTGTGAGTTCAAAAGGTCAAGGGGACTTCTTGTCATCCCATCTTTCCAAAGTCTGGGTTTGCAGCCAGAGAAATATCAGTGTCCTTAGGAGCAAGGAGTGGCTTTTGGTCACTCAGGCCAGGGGAGCTGAGAGGCAGACCCATTTGTCAGACAGGTTGCAGCTAGACATGAACTTAGTGGGACTAATGCTATGTGGCAACTGGGCTAAATTCAAGTCTAAGCCCCCAGAAACCAAGGCGGTACAAGAAGAGGATACTCCCAGGGGTTTGGAGTGGGGGCAATGCTTCTACTTTTTTTCTTGCCTTCAATGTGCCTTCATAAAAACTACCCAGTGTTAAGAGCTTAAATAAAAGTTGTGTGCTACTCCCTGGCTCCCCAGATTGGGGAAAGAGACAGCTAAATGGGGCTCTGCCATCAGCAGAGAAGAGTGGCATCACCCCCCGAGGAGAGATAAAACAGGCTTGCCCCTGAGAGAGTAAGACTGGTGCCCCTCATGTTACACAGAGCTGCATAAATGAAAGATAATTTTGGAGGCAGGAGCAGTGAGGGGTGGGGGAGAAAACCAGGGAGGGGAGACTGGCAAAATCATCTTAAGGAGTCTTGAAGGAATCCAGAGAAGACAGAAGGCAGAGATGAGGAGGGAGAGCATTCCAAGCATGGGAGACAACCAGAGAAAAAGCATAGAGTCAGGAGATGGAGGCTTTCATGGGAGGAACAGGCAAGATCTTCTACTCTGCACTGCAGGGTAGAGAAGATGAAGGGGAGTTCAGTGGAAGAGGACTGGAAAGATAGGAATGGGCTAAGGCCACATGTGGTGATTTAGGGGTTAGGGTGTGGTCCTTTGACTGAGCCCAAGTTTTACCAAATAGATCCTTTCATTATGGGAATTTGTTCTGTAAAGTTCGGATTCAGTCAAAGAACATCTAAGCCATGAAGGGTTTAAAAGCCAAATAGTAGGTTTTGTATTTGATACTGGAGGCAATTGGAAGCTAATGGAGTTTATTGAGTAGGGTTAGATATGCATTTTAGGAAAACTATTTTGGCCCCAGAATGGGAGATGGTCTGTAGTGAGAGGTACTTGAGATAGGAAGACCTTTTAGAAGGTCTTTCAGCAGGGTGGTAGCTGTGTGAGTGAAGATCAGGGAAAGTACAGGGGAGATGTTGTGAAGGCAGGAACAGAATGGAAATTCCAGGTGTGTAAGAGTGAGGAGTCAGGAATGAATGAAACAAGTTTCCAAGTCTGGGTGACTGGGAGGATGGTGGTACCCTGGAGGACATGCATGCTTAGTGGACATAACCTAGAGGAATTTTCTGCCAAGTAGACTGAGGAGGACTGGACAGACAGGGAGAAAGAGAATTGGGAAATTGCACTGTTATCATGTGGAGGGTATATACTCCTAGGATCAAGGAATATGTGTGTCTTTATATCCTTTATATCACAAAACTTTCCCATCATTTCATACTCCATTTTGTTCAAGCATTATTTAAAAGTGTATTGAGTAAACCATAAAGCTAAATCAGGACCAAATGTGTAGTACCACACAGTAATAAAATAATAAAGCAATAGTCAAGTGTAGTTAATATGTAGCAAACAAAACTGTAAAACGGATATGCAAATTAGTACCATAAAGCAACAAACACGGAGCCCTGAAGATGACATTCACTGTACAACATACCCTAGTAATTAGCATGTGGAGAGGCAAACAATATCCAATAAATCAGTACCACATGCAAATGAGCAGCAACTTATCAAAGAGCTTAATATATTAAGAATCGTTGGCTTGACAAGAACGACACATTTATAAGTCTATGAAATACAGCGGATAGGTTATGAGAGAAAGAAATCCCATGAGAATAGAAAAAGAAAAAAGAAATATTGGAAGATGGGACTGTAACAAAACAGCTTGATCAGTCAGTAAGTATTTGTTATTCCTTAATAGGTAAGTGACCAAAGGAGATGAATGAATACTTCTCAAAAGAATAATCAGTCAGCCCTGCTGCTAAACATCTATAACCCCAACGACCAGG
Source organism: Notamacropus eugenii (assembly GCF_028372415.1). Classification (NCBI taxonomy): domain Eukaryota; kingdom Metazoa; phylum Chordata; class Mammalia; order Diprotodontia; family Macropodidae; genus Notamacropus; species Notamacropus eugenii. The sequence continues at coordinate 506,290,095 of NC_092873.1, forward strand.
AATGCCGAGGCTACAGCTGAGGTTGGAAGATCTCTTGACCTTGAGAATTCTGAGCTCTAGTAGGGTAAACTGATAGAAAGTCCACACTACGCTCTGAATTAATGTGTTGAACCCCAGGATGGGCCCCAGGGGGCCATCAAGAGGGATGAACTAGCCCAGGTCCAAAATGGAGCGGATCAAACTCCTGTGTTGATCAGAGTGGGAGCAGGCTCATGAGTAGCTGTTGAACTTCTTGCCTAGGTGAGATAAAGAGAAGACGTAAAGAAGGAAGGAAGAAAGGAAGGAAGGAAAGAAACAAAAAAACCAAAAGAGGGAAGAAAGAAAACAAAGAAATATTAACAACTATATGAAAGATTGCTCCAGAAGAGAAATGCAAATTAAAACAGCTCTGAAGTTTTACCTCATATTCTGAAAATTGGCAAAGATGATAAGAGGTGGGCAAGACGGGCACACTACTGCATTGCTAGCGGAGCTGTAAAATGATCCAGCAGTTATGGAAATCAGTCTGGAATGATGTGAATAAAATGATGTGATTCAAATTTCCTATTCTTTGACCCACTGCTCCAAGGAGATCGATGACAAAAAGAAAGTTTCATAGGCACCAATATGTTACTAGCATCCAATCAGTCAACAAGAATGTATTAAGCATTTACCAAGTACCAGCCTCAACCAGTTCATTCCTTGGCCCTTCTTTCTCCAAAAGGACCAAGGACCAAAAGGACATCAGAAGGGTGATATCTTGACTTTTGAGTGAATTGGATTTAAGTCAGGGAGGGTTGTGTGATGTCATCAGTCTCACTCTCTCCTCCAGAGTTATGTAAATCCAGTGGCAAGACATAGGTCAAAATGATTGGAGATGACCCCAGATGCCTTGGGAGACCTTGGCCTTTTTAAGCTAAGGTCTTTCCCATGTTTCTGCTTGTCTGAGGCAACACCCATTCAATGATTAAGGACTGGGTAAGAATTGTGGCAAAGCCTGCATATAAGAATCAGTCTGGGAGGGGAAGACCTTCAGAGTTTCTGGCCAGAACAGAAAAAAAATTGCTTTTTACACTCACTCTAAACTATCAAAACTCAAACAATGAGCAAGAGAGTCTTGGACTGGGACCTATTATTTGCCAATCAATGATTTGGGTTTAAAGGCATAGTCAAGTAGCTCCATTTGAATCACAATGGGCTCTTTCAAAGTCTGTTCCTCCAGAACTATATTTCAAGAAATTGTATATAAAAAGTACATGAGACAGTTAACTGTCCTAGCTTTCTGAAAAATATGTATATATATATATGTATATATATATAAAATAAATAAACAGGGGGGATCTAGCTCCCGAACCCCAAAATACCTTGTGAAGTATAAACAATCAAAAATTATATTCCTTTGAAGAGAACACACACGTAAGGGTATGACTCCCAAATGGACAGAGGGACAGGAGAAAAAGGAGAAGGGGGGGGAGATGGAAAGAGAGGAAGAGGAGAATCACCACCACAACCAGCACCACAACAACTGGCAGCATGGCCCAACTTGAACTGTCCATTTGGGTCCCCAAGGAAGCCACTACTACTCACAGCTTGTTGTTTGTCCATCCTTCTTGAAGGGGATCTATGACATCATCAGGATGATATCTTGACTCATGAGTGAATTGGATTTAAGTGAGGCAGAGCTGCATAAGGTCATCAGCCGCACTCTCTCCTCCAGTCATAAGACATAGGTCAGGATGTCTGGCAATGGCCCAGCAGCAGGCGCTATGCTTAGTGCTAGGGATACAAAAAGGAAAAAAAAAAACAGTCCCTATCATCAAGAAGCTCACTTTCTAATGGGGTAGAGACAAACATGAAAATAACTAGGTAGATACACAGTAGTGGGAGGGTCAACTTAGAGGGGAAGAAGGCACTAGCAGTGGGGAGGGACTGGGAAAGGCGGGCAGAAGATGAGATTTGAGTTGACTCTTAAACGAGGCCAAATATATGAAGACACAGATGAGGAGGAGAGCATTTCAGTTACAGGATGCAGCAAATACAAAGGCATGGAGATAGGAGATGGGGGGTTGTATGCTTTGGACAGCAAATAGCTGGATCATAGAGTATGTGAAGGGAAGTAATGGGAAGGGAAAACTGGAAGCTGGGGAAGGGGCCAAGTTGTAGAGAATTTTAAGTGTCTAAAACAGAGGACCTCCAAAGCAATAAAGAACCAATGGAATTTATTGAGTAGGACAATTTATTTATTGGGTGGGAAGTGGTTAGAATCGTTTTGTCATTCACATGGAGGTTGAATAAAGTAAAGTAAATGAGTAGAGATTAAAGGCAGGGAGACCAAGCAGCCACCTATTTGCAATCTCCCCAGTGAGAGGTGGCGAGGGCCTGCACCAGGGTAGTAGCAGTGTCAGAGGAGAGAAAGCAGCAGACCTTGAGAACTGATTGGATGGGAGGAAGATAAAAAGACTGAGGAGTCAAAGGTGATTCCAGATTGAGAGCCTTGGTGACTGGAAAGATGTTGGTATTTGTCATGTTACAAGAGAGGCTAGGAAAAAGGGATTTTGTTTTTTTGAGGAAAGAGTTAATTCAATTTTAGAAATGTTGAATTTGAAATGCCAGTGGAACATCCAGTCTGAAATATGATATATCATTAGTTGGTGATGTGAGACTAGAGTTCTGGAGAGAGTCTAGGGCTGGAAATGATATGCAAAGAGATGACTATTGAACCCAGGGAAGCTGATGAGCTCACCAGTAAGAGCATAGAGACAGAAGTCTTGGAAGAAACCCATAGTTAGCCTAGACAGTTCTGCAAGCAGGGCATTTCCAGTCACTTAGCATTTATTACGTGCTACTGCATGCCAGGGATAAAAAGAAAGGTAAAAGACAGTACTTGCTCTCAAGGATCCCACAGTTTAATGGGGCAGACAACATACAAACAAAACATAAACTGAGCAAACGGGAGATAATCACCTAGAGGAAGGCAGAAGAGGGATTAGGAAAGGCTTCCGGGATTGTTTTCGAAAGTTCTCTGCTACCGCTGTGAAGAGATTGTGAGAAGACAGAAAGAACTTATTCCCTGAGAGAACTGAATTTAACACATATTTCTAATAAATTAGAATCTTAATAGATTAGCTATAATCTGGTACAGCTGTATTTCAGAGGTCAAGTCAAGAGTAAAAGTGATAGTCAAAGGTGACTGGTTTTGATTTTTCTCACAGATAAAACATTGTAAGTTTTTATGTTTTGTTATTAGTTAAGTTGCTAACAAACTGTACAGCAAGTTAGTTTGCCGTATATGCAAGTTTACGAGATTACAGATTTTGATAGATCTAGAGAGATGAACTGGCTATGGGAAAAAGAGGATGCTCTAGTTTGTTAGATAAACATTTGGCACTAATAAATATTGATACTATGTAATACATATTTAATAAACAAGGTACAGAGCTAATTGATTAATTAGTCTGAGAGTGGTTGCAGGTTTAGTATTTAAAAAGGAAATATCCAAATAGCCCAGAATCTTGGACAATGAGAATGAGCATGATAATGAACAGCAGGCTGAGGGTCAGTCACTCCATAGAGGCTACGATGAGTATGGTCTACCCTAGAATCGTGTTACATTTACAAAAACAAACCGAGAAAATCAAGCATTTGAATGTCTGCTCTGAGCTAGACATCAGGAAACAGTCCTTTTTTCGAAGAGCTCACATTCTATCAGGGACAACATTTACAAATATCCTTATATACTAAATAGGAAGCGAATGAACGACGTTCGAGATGAACACAACAAAAAATATAGATACTGATATACACGATGTATACATAATGCATATGTGTGTATTTTTATATATCATATAGGAATACATGTTATATATACATGCACTATGTATTCACAACTGTCCATATACGTCTACTATATATTCACTAACTCTAAATGCGCACGCTCCTCCAAGAGGAGCCAACACCTCTGTGCTATGAACGCGGGCTGTTTGGAATGAGCACATCTTGGGTAGCTGCTTGAGCAGGAGCCGATCCCCAGCCAGGACAGGGACTGAGCTGGGCTGCCCCAGAAACAATGTATCTTTTACTTTTCCGGCTATGGCAAGTCACATACGCGCTTTGGTCACCAGATGGTGCTAGACGTTCCAGCCGCCAAGCCCAGGTCGGCCTTAGAGGGACTCCGTGCGCCTGCGCGGCTGCTCCAGAACATGCAGTGCCCCCTTTGCTCGCTAGAGGGTACTCCGAGCACAGGAGAGAATCCCAGCTCTTGAGTCACGGGGCCTTGGGTCTCAAGGAAACCCTGTGCGCGACGCGAGATAACGCCTCCCGGGGAGAAACGGGGGGCCGCATCGCTCCGCCTCATCTTCTTCGCGCCTCAGGTCGCGCTCGGACCTCCAGAGCAAGGCCAGCCCCTGGGGCCGGACTCGGGTTCTGGGACCCAGACCCCAAGAGCGCGGGGCGGAGCAAAGTCGGGGGGCAGCGGCGGATAGGCCTAGGATGGGCCAGCCGAGGATAGCCGCGCCCTTTTTCGAATTGTGGGCGGAGCTTCCTGCTGTCATTTCCTCTCGTGGGCGGGGCTGTGTATGACGACACGAAAGGGGCGGGAACCCGACGGGTGTCCCTCCTTCGGGGGCGGGGCTCCCGATTACGTTTCCCCGGTGGGCGGTGCCGGGGAGGTGGGGGGGCCGGAGTTCATTGATAAAAACGCCCGGGCTCCCCCGGCCTCTGGCTGAGAGCTGAGCGTAGCTGCCCGGGCAGACTGGAAGACTGGCAGGAGGCCGGAGTCGCGTGCGCGGATCTCGGGCCCGGGCTCTGGCCCTCCCGCAACGCGGAGCCTCGGCCATGGAGCCGGCTGCCTGCCTGTACCCGCAGTCTTTGGCCAGCCCCGAGCCCCGAGCCCGGGCCCCCCGCAGAGACAGTGACCCCGGGACCGGGACCCAGGAGCCCGAGCGCGGCCGTTCGGTAGCCGATCCGCTGCTAGACCCCACCCGCCTCATCAGGGACCCGCAGAGTGGCCGCACCTACCACCGGGGCCGCCTCCTGGGCAAGGTAGAGAAGGGGCGAGGCCACGGATCTGAACCCCGGGAGCGCGGGGAGGGTCTCCGGCTGTAAGAGCCGGCTCTTTGCCATGAGGGAGGGGAGACTGAGTCAGCAGCAGGGAGGCGGGGCCGGCCGAGCGAAGCCCCCAGCGCCCTGACGGCCTCCTCATCCCCGATCCAGGGGGGCTTCGCCCGATGCTATGAGGCCACGGACACCAGCAATGGCCATACCTACGCGGTCAAGGTCATTCCCCAGAGCCGGGTGGCCAAGCCACACCAGAGAGAGAAGGTAAGTCAGGGGGGAGGATGTTTCTAGCTGAGGCCATTCTGGTCCGGGACTGACTCTGGAGGAGGGGAGGGGTGGGAGTTGAGGAGGAGGAGCCCGTGGCCAGAGTGGCCCCCTTTCCCCTCCTAGATCCTTCAGGAGATCGCCCTGCATCGTAGCCTCCACCATCGGCACATCGTTCGCTTCTCACACCACTTCGAGGATGAGAGCAGCATTTACATATTTCTGGAGTACTGCAGCCGAAAGGTTGGAGGCCCACCGCGCACCCAGTTTAGGTTTCAGGGGACAAAGAAAGGGATAATCAAGGGTGCTCTTTACCCCAGCCACCCATGGAGGGGCTAGTGGGGGGTCGGTATTAACCAGAGGGCCTGTCAGTCTAAAGAGGGCCTGAGTTCTGACTTTGAAACTCAGGATCCTGGCCAAGGCAAGGCTACCTTCCGGGTCTCAAGTTTTCTCCTGTGTCAGTGGGGGTGGCTAGGCTCAAAGGCCCCTCCGGATCTACTTTTCCAGCCTCCTGAGATCCCTGTGAGGACTCTCCCCTGGAGTAATGGGGGGTAGAGGGCCTGATCAGACTAAGGAGCTGCTTCTCTAACCTGCTAGCCTCCTGAAAAACTCCCATTCAAAACTTCCTAAAGGGAGAAAAGGAAGACAGGTCCCCTTTCCATCCCAGAGCCACCAGAGTAGCCAAGCTGGGAAGGAGCCTGGAGCTTTGATTCACAGAGAGGGAGACTGAAAGCCTCAAGGCCACATAAGAGCATCTGGGGCTCTTTGCAATGGGCCCCTGCTTTCCTTAATTCCATGTTTAAGGTTCCTGACAGTTTTCTACCCCACTAGTCACTGGCACACATCTGGAAGGCAAGGCACACACTTCTGGAACCCGAGGTCCGATACTACCTTCGACAGGTTATTGCTGGCTTGCGCTACCTCCACCAAAGAGGGGTCCTCCACCGAGACCTCAAGCTGGGTGAGTCCAGGAGAGGGACCCTAGCTCAGTCAGTGGCCCAGAGAATGTGCAGGAGGACTTCCAGGAGGAAGTCCTGTCTTACCTCCCCTCCCTGGGTACCTGAGGGCATAAACGCCAAAGTGAGGGGCAGGAAGGGAGATCAGATAGGAAGAGTCAACCGTGGCTCAGTTGGACTGTGCCCCATCCCTAACATACTCCTGCTGACTCTTGGCCCTCAGGAAATTTTTTCATCATGGAGAACATGGAACTAAAACTTGGGGACTTTGGGCTGGCTGCTCGGTTGGAGCCCCAGGATCAAAGGAAGAAGTAGGTGGCAGGGGTCTTGGGGAGCCTCTTCTTAACCAGAGGGGCCTGAGGGACCAGCTGGGAGTGTGGCCTTCTGTCTCTAATGGCTGTCTATTGTCCCTGGGACAAGGGGGTGTTATCTGGGACCTGGAGACAGTCTGGGTCTTTGTTCTCAGCTAGGAATGGGCCAGGCGGGGGAGGCAGGCAGTTGTATCCTTTCAAACATCTCTTCCCCCCACCCCCCATCTCCAGGCATCAGCAAGGCCTACTGGGCTTGTGGGGGAAGGGCCAGCTGAAAGGATAAGGCTGTGGCTGGCAGTTCTAACAGGAGACCAAAGACCTCAGGTGACTCTTGGTGTTTCTGAACTCCTCCCATCCTTTGTGTGCCCTCAGGACCATATGTGGGACCCCCAATTATCTGGCCCCTGAGGTGCTGCTACGCCAGGGTCATGGCCCTGAGTCTGACGTGTGGTCATTGGGCTGTGTCATGTAAGTGTGTCCCTCAAAGGGGCCTGGGCTGGGGAGTGAGGGAGGACATAGGGCTTGGCACCTTTGGAAAATCAGAGCTTCCTGGGGTTGGAATGAGGCTCTGGATGTGAGCCCACTGAGCTTATGGCCCATGGCCACTCCCCCCAGGTATACACTGCTGTGTGGGAACCCCCCCTTTGAGACGGCTGACCTGAAGGAGACATACCGTTGCATCAAGCAGGTTCAGTACACGTTGCCTACCTACCTCTCTGCGTCTGCCCGACATCTCCTTGGCTCCATCCTTCGCCCTGTACCCCAAGACCGACCCTCCCTGGAGGAGATCCTTCAGCATGAGTTCTTCACCAAGGTCTGTACCCAGCCCGGGGTGCATAGCCCTGTCTCTGGTCAGGGGTATTGCCAGGGCCCCATCATGTCCTACAGCTTCTGTTCCTCTTCTCAGGGCTATACACCAGCTCAATTGCCCCCCAGCAGCTGCACCACAGTCCCTGACCTGACCCCCCCCAGCCCTGCCCAAAGCCTCTTTACGAAAGTGACCAAGAGCCTCTTTGGCCGAAGGAAGAACAGGAGTAAGCTGGGTGTGATGGGCAGCAGAAGGGAGCCATGGAGGGTTAGGGGAGGGGAGCCCTGGGCAGAGCTGAGCAATAATGCTCTGGTGGCCTTCTCGTGCTCAGGTAAGACAGCTCTCCAGGAACAGGACAATCTCTCCCGCCTTGTCAGTGACCTTGTGCTTACCTCTATCTGCCCTCAGAGCAGCTCCAAGGAACCAAGGCATGCCCAGGTGAGGAGGGGAGTTAGGGCTGTGGGGGCAGGTGCCTTTGGCCCTCCTGACCTTGGTGACCCAGCCTGACTCACCCCTCTGCTGCTGGGTGAAGCATCCTGGGATGAAAGGGGCCTGGCAGCGTCCAGCTTCATCCTAGTCTAATTGCCTTTGCCTCATTAAGCCCTGGCTGTGGGTGTGACTGTCACAGTCAGGGACCCCAGAGGTTGATGGCAGGGAGTGGCTGGGGAGGACTACCTCTCCTCCTCTTTCTCACCTGCCCTGCCCCCACATTACTCTCTCCCTCTTTTCTAGGAGGAAGCTGAGGTTGCCTCCAGCCTAGCAGAGTCTGCCCCTGAGGAGGGCTCCCCCAGGTCCTTAGCAGCCATGGGCAGCAGCTGTGAGGGTGAGCTGGGGGAAGAGGGGACATTCCCAGGGGTGCCCTGGTTTGGGGCAGCCTAGGAAACTGTTCTGAGCCCTTCTCGATGAACCCTCATTTCCCCACACACACATTGCCAGGGTCTGAGGAGTGTCTGACAGCAGCCACAGTCATGGAGTCTACCCTGTGTGCCCTCCGAAACTGCCTGGCCTTCATGCCCCCAGGTAATTGGTGAGAGTGGGTGAGATCCCAGGCTGGAGGTGTCTGCTCAGGGGAAGGGGAAGGGCTGAGGGTGGGCATCTCTGGAAGCCTGTGGGGTCAGGGCAGGCTCTCATTCTTTTCTGTTCCTCTTGCCCCTTTCTCAGCTAAGCAGAACCCAGCACCCCTGGCCTCATCAGAGCACCTGCTGTGGGTCAGTAAGTGGGTGGATTACTCCAACAAGTATGGCTTTGGCTATCAGCTGTCCACCCGGCAGGTGGCCGTCCTCTTCAATGATGGCACCCACATGGCCCTGTCCTCCAACAGGAAGTAAGTAGCCCTCCCTCCTGGTGGGGAAAGATCCCTGGACTCAGACCCCATTCCAGCTCCTTTCTACCTGAGGGTTCCAGGAAGGCCCTCAGTTTCCCCATGTGTAAAAAGCAGCTCTGCCTATGTTGTTTGTTCTCTGAGGTCCCCTAAGCTCTGACCCCTACTTTTCCCCAGGACTGTACATTACAACCCAACCAACACCAAACACTTCTCCTTCCCCGTGGAGGCTGTCCCTCAGCAGCTGCAGGGCCAGCTCGGGGTCCTTCGATACTTTGCCTCCTACATGGACCAGAACCTCATGAAGGTAGGTTGGGGTGCTGGGGGAGGTGTGAAGTCGGAGCACCAGCAGTCTTTGGCAAGTCTCTACTGCCTGGGTGAAAGGCTGAGCCAGCTGCTCTCCCCCAGCAGCCCTACCAGAAGGGGCCTGACCTAACCAGGTATCTCTTGTCCATCCTAGGGAGGGGACCTGCCCAGTGTGGACGAGGCTGAAGGCCCTGCTCCCCTGCTCCTGCAGTGGGTCAAGACCGACCAGGCCTTGCTTCTCCTGTTCAGCGATGGCACGGTCCAGGTGAGTGCAGGTGGGGCTGGGGGGCGCAGGAGGGGCTGGGGGCGCAGATGAGGCTGGGGGTGCAGGAGGGGCTGGGGGAGGGGGGCTGCACTGACCCACCTTGCCCTGCCCAGGTGAACTTCTACGTGGACCACACCAAGCTGATCCTGAGCGGCTGGGAGCCCCTGCTCATCACCTTCGTGGCCCGGGACCGCCGGGCGCGCACCTATGGAGCGCCTCACCTGCAGAGGCTGGGCTGTGCCCCGGACCTCCGGCTACGGCTCCGCTACGTGCTGCGCCTGCTCAGGCAGCGCAGCGGGGCCTAGGGGCCTACTTGGCGCCCACCCTGCGGGCCCTCGGAGGGGGCTGGAGGCGCCCCCAGACGCTACCCCAACTGGCTAGGAAGGGAAGCGGGGTCGAGGGTCTCCCCACTAGGAGATGGACCTTAAAGAGCCGGGCCCTCAAGTGTCAGGTCCAGCCTCCGGGCCTTTGTCCCGGGGGGTGTCGCTGCCCCTGGAGGGCCGTCCCCCCTCCCCTCCCCACAGGCGTTATTTATGACAATAATTATTTTTATTTATTCTACGCCCGGTTTATTTATTGGGCTCGCTCCGCGCCGGTCACTCGCAGTAGACGCCGTGCACCACGGCCACGGCGAAGAGCGCGCCTGCGCACACGGACGCGGAGGCGTGCCCGTCGCTGGCGGCGTCCCAGAGTGCACGGCTCACCACGCGCACGCCCTGGCCCGCGCGCTGCCCGACCACCACGGAGCACACCAGCTTGTAGCGCGGCGGCAGCAGCTCGCGCACGCGCCTGCGCACCAGCTCACAGAGGCTGCGCGCCAGCGCCCCGGCCCCGCCCGCCGAGTAGCGCGCGCCGCACAGCGCCCCGCTCATCAGGGCCTCCAGGGCGAGCTGCACGTGCTCCGCCTCCCAGCGCGCGCCGGGGGCGGGGCCGGGACCCAGCCACGCCCCCAAGGCTGGCGCTGGGGCCCGCCTGGGACGGGCCCCTGGGAGAGGGTAGAGCGCCAGGCCCCACGAGGGGCGCCGAGGCCCGGGCCCCAGGGCAGCAGCCAGCGAAGCGCGGCGAGACGGAGCCAGGATGGCTCCGACCTGGGAGCCCCGGCGAGAGCCCGGCACGGCGGCCACGCGAGGCGGCTCCTCCACATTGCGCAGGCGCACCGTCCCCCGCTCGTCTCCGCTACTGCGCAAGCGCGCCGGGGCCTCGTCCTCCTCCTCCTCCGGCCGGCCGGGCTCTGCGAGCCTTTTCCCGGCCATGGCAAGACCGGGAGTCGCGGGTGGCCCCTAGCCTCGCCTCTTCTCCGAGTCTGGGGCCGCCTGCGGCTGTGGCCTTGCAGGACGACGATCTTCGTGGGATGGGGGAGGGGGCGGGCCCGCAGTGGAAGTCACGCGGGCTCCCTTTCCAGCCGAGAGTGGCGGCCGTGGGCAGCCCCTGCCCGTGTGATCCCGCAGAGATCCGGCTGCACCTCTCTGTGCGGCGGTCTCTCTGCCAGTAAAAAGGACACGAAAATAGGGCCGACCTCCCAGGCGTGTGCGGGGTCCGAAGATAATACTGTAAAACCTTACAAACTATCTGCAAAATGGAGCGGGAGCGGGAGGGGCCGGCCCGCGGGGTCCCACCTGACTCGGGGCTCCGCTCCTGGAGGATTTGGGGTCCCCCGTCTCCCTCCCCCCCCAAGGCTGCCCCGTTTTCCGGCTGTTCCCAGAGGGGCTGGGCCAGACTTTCTCACCCCCAGCCCACCTCCCTGAAACTCCCCCAGGGCACCTGAGTCACCTGCGCGTCCGGCCAAGTGGGTCACCTCCCTGCTGGTCAGCCAGCCTCCGAAGGGAGCGCGCCGGCCCCGCCCGAGCTGGCTGTTGTGGCCGCTGTCGCTAGGCAGTGCCCGCACCCCTGCCGGCTCCTCCGCTGCCATCTGTCCCGTCCTGCCAGGGATCCTGCTGGCCCAGGACGGCTGCGCTGGGGGAAGGGGTAGTTAGGGTTCGGACCGATGACACCCCACTGCTCACCGGTTCAGTCTGCTGCTCTGGGGCTCAGAGGGAGGTAAAGCTGCCTGCCCACTGCTTTGCCAGCTGCACCAGCCCAGGGCAGCCCCTCCCTGGGAAGCAGAAGCAACCAGAGCGTCTGCATTCCCTGTGTTCTTTAGGACCCCGTGTGTCTGTAGCCCCTTAAGGGATTTCGGGCAAGCTGAAGAGGACCCTGAGGAGCCAGCCGACTTTCTCATCTTACTGATCAGGGAACTGGGGCCCTCAAAGGGAAAGGGATTTGCTTAGGGTTCATTTCCAAGAATGCACCACTCCCCAGAGATGGCCTGGGTGTGCCCTGATTTTAGGACGAAGGACAATGGGATTACCCAGTCCCATCCTCCCTCACGCCCCTGGTGTTTTTTTTCTTTCCTAGAGTCACCTACCTCATCTAGTCTTCAGGCAAAGCCTAGGTGATTTTGGCCTTAGCCCCCACCCCACCCCCAGGTCTCCCAACCTCAAGAATCCAGGCTGAGACCTTAGGAACTCAAAGAACAGTTATATTGATTGCCCTTCATTCTCAAAGAGGACCATGACCTCAGGGAGGTGATGCTATGACATGCAAGTGAATTGGATGTAAGGGAGGGAGGGCAGTGCAGTCACCAGCCTCGCTCTCACCTCTGGAGCCATCTGAATCCAGTGGCCAGATTGGGATAACTGGAGTCAGCCTAGGATACAGTGCGAGACCTTGGCCTTTTCAGGTTAAAGCATCTCCGTTTGACTGAGGCAATACTCATTCAATGATTAAAGTTTAATAAGAAATGAGGCAGAGAATGGCCTCTTTAGTCAAAAAAATAAGTTGATCTGAGAGAAGACGCTCAGGGTTTTTGGCCAAAACAGAAACAATTTCTGTTTACAAATTCATCCTGAACCAATCAGGGCCAAATAATCAAGTAGGCCTGGGCCCTATCTTTGGCTAATTAATGGGAGCCTGAGTGATTTAGATTGGTTTTTAAGAAAGAAAAAAAAGTTTCTGAGATAAAAATTGGCATTCTCTTTGGGCAAAGCACCTACAGGGAGAGAATTTGGGGAGGGTGCACAGAGATTGTACAAGGCAGGAAATAATAGTTACCCAATCAATCAGCCCAGCACTTGCTAAACACTCTGTCTTAGGACCTGGGGATCCTTCACTCAGAACTTAGTCTCTGAAGGGGAGAGGACATGGCCATACAATACCAATGTAAGGCAGCGGGGGTGGGGATGGGGGCAGCAGCTGGGAGGTCAGGAGAAGGATCCAAAAGGAGTCGGAGCTTAAACAGTGCTTAGCTCTGAGCCTGGAGAGAAACCAGACTCTCTATAAGGATTAGGGGGTGAGGGAAGTGGGGGTGGCCTGTGCAGATAGCACACCTCCAGGGTCCTGTAACACTTTAAGGTCCACAAAGGCCTCTGGCTGACAGCCTGGGCTGAGGAAGAGGACAAGGGGCTCAGCTGCCAACTCCCAGGCTAGGGTCAAACGTAACAGAAAGGGGTTCAGGGCTCCAAAAGGAAACCTCAAGCCCTGCCGAGGGAAAGGAAGAGAGGGAGGGGCTAAGCTGGCAGCTTTCTCAAAGGTTCCAAATCCAAACCCACCGGAAGCCAGCCAGCCAGACAGAAATCTGCAATGAGGGCAGGAAATATTTACCCATCCCCCTCTGTGCTCTCTGCTCCCTTCATCAGGAGCTATTATACTAAGCCAGCTAGTCTCATCTCCCCACTTTAGAGAAGGGGAATCCAAGGAGCTCAGAGGAGGAAGGTTGATTTATCTTCCTACTCCCCTGCCCAGCTATTTCCCCCAGATCAGACTGGAGGCATCAGACCAAGTCCCTGCCTGTCCTTTGGGGAGCTCAGTGTAGGAAGGGAAGAGTATAGCTAGAGCCCAGCCCACCTAGAATACCATATACCAGCCCAAGTGTATTGTGAGGGTGGGTTGGCACTTTGGAGGCCAGAGAGTGAAGGGAGAGTCAGCTGGGGATTGGAGGGGGTCCCCAGAGGCTTCCTGGAGGAAGGGGGAAGAGAGGGTAATGGCAACCAGCTCTATTGCAGAGAATCAGAGCTGAAAGAAGACTTAGAAATCCTAGGGTAGTAACTATAATTCACAATGACTGGTTGGTTTTGACTTACTGTACAATGTCACCTTTGTTACCCTGACAACAGGCTCCATTCTGAATCCCAGAAACTACTTAGGATGCATTTGATATGTCCTAAATGTCTCCCCTACCTAAAGAATGTCAATTTCTTGAGGGCAGGACCCACTTCACTTCTGTGCCCATGCATTAGGAATGGAGTGGACATTTCTGAAAGCTTTAACATTTATCAAAGGGATCTCATTGGAGCCTTGTTATGAACTCCAGCTGATATCTGAGGAAACAAGCTGAGAAATCAGTGTCAGAAGCAGGAAGTGGGCAGGGGTCCTCTTCCTCCTGTGTCACTCTAACCCTGAGTTTTTTTTGAACAAGGGTGCTTTCCTCCAGAACCCAGATATGGGCATCCAGCCTTCACTTGAAGACTTCAGTTGAGGGGGGGGACTCATTTCCCCAGGCAGTCTATTCCACAAATAGATAGTTCTAATTGTATGGGAACTATTCCTTAAGTCTGTTCTAAAGTGGTCTCTACAGCTTTCCTGTTCCTCTTTCTCTCTTCCCCCCTTCCTCATTCCTGGTCCTACCTTCTGGGGCCAAGTAGAACAAAACTTCTCCATATAAATCTTTTAAGTACTTGAAGTCATCTCTAAGCTAAACACTTTCACTTTACAGTGGAAGAAACTGAGACCCAGAAAGGTATCTCAGTTTACCCAAGGTCCCACAACTAGTGAGTGGACTTGAATTAGAACCTGGGTGTTAGAGAACCCTGAGGTCAGGAATGTAGGACCCTTGGAAATGTTGAATCATTCCCTGGATCGTCTCCCCACACCCAGGCCTGATTAGGGTCAGTCGAACGATTCTGGAAGTGGGAAATGGAGATGACTTGGGTCTGTGCTGACCCACTCGGTTCTATGTTCCCAAACACAGTAGAGGGAAGGTACAAAGTAGCAGCCAGAGTTGGAAGTGTTGGGCTGCCTCCTGAAGTGCTGAGTGCCCCATCACTGGAAACTTTTGAGGAAAGGTAAATTGAGCCCTTGGGTATGTGGTGAAGGGAATCTTTGTCGGGTAAACCTGCTGCCTCTGAAGTCCCTCCTCTGGGGGTCCTGGACTTCTCTGGTCCTGTGGTACCAAGAGGTGGCAAATTGGACACTGGTGTGAGTCAGGCCCCAGTGCGTTCTCGTGTCCTTGTTTTGTCCTTAACTGACTGAGTGACCCTGGCCAGCCCTTTCTGCTTTCCCAGCCTCAGTTTCTTCCTATAAGACAGACAGGATCACCTCACAGGCCTATTGAAACCAAAAGGGATTTTAGGAAGGAGAGTCAAATATGTTTTGGCCCTGTGGTTTGCCAGGGAAAACCCCCTCTGGGAAATGAGGGGAGGGGGACTTTTGTTCAGGCGTTCAGGCGGCCAGAACCATTCATTTCATCACCTCCCAGGGAGAGTCCAGAGTCTAAAGAGGGCTGCTGAGTGAGTTTTTAGGGTCAGAAGTCAGGGTCAGTGACTCAGCAGTGATCCTGGGGCACCCCTAGACTCTAGCCTGGCTGGGAAAGGGCTAGGACAAGGATGGGAGCAGGTGGGGCAAGGCTGGGTAGGGTGCCCTAGGAATTCACTAGGGCTTTCCCCACAAGACCTTTACCCCTTGCAGGGCTGTCCCTGACCAGCCTGGGGAGTAGAAGCATAAATAGGAACAGAGAGGCATGGGATGGGTGTAGAGTACACAACACTGACTGTCGGGGAAACCCACCCTCCTGGATTTCCTCAGTTGTCTCATCTGTAAAATAGAGATAGAATTCTACTTTTCAAACCCTAAAGTCCTACAGAAATGGGAGGGAAGGTAGGGATAGGGGTGATGCCGTTGGGACCTCTGGACTCATTTTTTCCAATCATTTGTTTGTACTGGGAAGCAGCAAGGAGTTGTTAAGTCCTTTTCCATAATGACCAACACTTCGTGACCCCATGTGGGTTTTTCTTGGCAATGACGCTGGAGTTTTAGGCTAAGACAGGATCTGAACCCAGGTCCTCAGGCTCTTTGTCCTCCCATTACTCTGCCCCTGGGGCTATTGAGGGGTGTGTGCCCTGGGACTGGCCTCCTCCCCTCCTCCTCCCTCCCTCCTTCATTCCGGGGAGAACTAAGCTTTGGGTCAGGGATGAGTGAGGAAGGAGAGAGCGGTATCACCTGAGCTCAGCCCCAAGAGTTACCCATTGATTGGACTGAGTCAACCGTCAGGGTAGGGGTGGGGGAGGGAGGAGATGCCAAGCCCCACCACCCCCACTGTGACCTCAGGGGTTCTGCCCCGGACCCAGCCCAAGGTAGCGGGCTCTGCGGGGGCACAGGGGCCTGGGCTGCAGCCCCTGCCTGGCCAGGCCAGGGTCCCGGGGGACCTGTCCAAGGCTGCTGAGCCCGGCCCGCCTGGGCTCCTGGACGGCGGCGCCGGGCCGGGCGGCTCATGGGTCAGGCTGCCCCATCGGGGCCCGAGAAGCTCAGCCCGGTGGTGGCTGCGGCGCTGCCCAGGGGAGGAGGGCGTCTGCAGGGAGGCTCCCGGAGCGCTGGGCGCAGCGCCCAGGAAGGGCTGGCCGGGACCTCAGTGACCGGAAGTGACGCCAACAGGGGGATTCCATGCCTAGGGGCTGGGAGCTCTGGGGGGGCCCGGCCGGGGCTGTCTGGGGCCGGGACCCCCCTCGGCAGCAGCGGCAGCAGCAGCATTTGCGTGGACCCAGCCCGCGTCCGCTGCCGTTCCCGCCAGGAAGGCTCCAGGTCTCGGGCGCGCGGCCGGGTGCGAACTTCGTGTTCAGGCTCCGGCTCGGGTTCGGGCGCGGGCTCCACCCGGCCGGTAACCTCGCCGCCTCCAGCCTGGATTATGGGACCCCCGGGAGGGCCTCCAGGCGGAGCTCCGGCCCAGATTCCGCCCCACTCGATGCAAGGAGACCCAGCCACCTTCAGGGCCGCCCTGCGGGGGCTGCTCAACTGTGCGCGCTTCAGGTGAGCTCCGGGGCAGTGGAGGGAGTGGCCAGTGCCAGGGGTACCCCGCTGTCCGGGGGAGCTTGGGCGCAGGCTGAGTGTAGGCCTGGGTGCGCCCAGGCGCGTGTCACTCTTACTGTGTGAGTGCACGTGTGCACCGCATCTGTGTCTGCGGGGACGCTGGGTGTGCCAGGGAAACGTCCTCTCTCCGCGCTGCCTGGGATTTCCCTGAGCCTGCAACCTACCCTTGACTAAGATTACCCCCACCCCTCCAAGTACCCCCCACACGCACAAGGGGACGTAGGGCTTATGCTTAAAGACTCTCTTCATTGGGGAGCCTTCCTTCCTCTTCTGGCCAGCTCTCAAAGCTAGGAAGCTTCTCTGGAAATTCAGTCTCTGCAGCCCCCCACCGCCTCATATCTCCTCTGCTCTCTGGGTCCTCACCCAAGAAGACCCATTTTCCTGTCGCCTGACACAGTCCCAGGGTTACTTGAAGGCAGCTCTCTGCTGGCCAGCTCCTTCCCCCAGTGCTTCTCCCCTGCCCATCTAAGTCACCCTCCCCAGGCACTGATCAGCTTATCAATGCCTTAAAAAAAGCCAGTCTCCCAGAACCAAGCAAAGTCTCCCAAGAGTGGTTGGCCCTGGGCCTAGATAAGGAGGACTCTCCCCTCTTTGTTTCTGGAAACTTAGCTTCTTTTAAGTCACCCCAAGCTCCAACTCCTAGCCTTATTTGAATCTAAAGGATTCTTAGAAGTCAGCAAATCCAACTTTCCCATTTTACAGAGCAAGAAACCAGAGTGAGGAAGGGACTTGCTTGAGGTAGCATAGGTGGGATGAAATGGTGTGTGTGTGTGTGTGAAAACATTTGCAAAATTGGTCCCCTGACTTCAAAGCTCCTCAGGCTAGAAGCCCTCATGGGTTTTGAACCTGGCCCTCCTCTCCCCCCAGGCAATCCCAAGTGCCCTGCTCAAGCCCAGGTGGTACTCTGACCACTAGCAGAGGGCAGTAATATCAGCTTTGGGGCTTCCACAGATGGCATAAGGGAAAGAGCATAAGCTTTAGAGTCAGGGACATGGGTTTGAATCCCAGCTCTGTTGTCTGTTCTGCATAGGACCCTTGCTTATTTCATCTAGGCTTCTATAAGTTCTCCAATCCAGGAAGAGGTGTGGGCACATGGGGCCTGGACACAATGAGACTGGTGGACAGCAGTCAGCTCACTAGGGAGAAGAGGTCAATGGGTATCTGACAGGGGGTAGTGACAAAAAAATGGATAGTGGAAAGGAGCTGTCCAGCACCCATGACTTGCCTAGGGATCAAAGTGAACCTAAGGACCTCCATGATGGCAGGGTGTCTTATGTACAAGGCTAACTCTGGCCTCATTCTCCCTGGCATTTCTGCCCTGAGCCTCCTGCTCAGCTCTGCATCCTAGAGAAGCTAGACTTGCCAAAGCATTTGATTCATAGCACTGCTAGGGAAAGCATTATGCTCCCCATTTTACAGAGGAGAAAACTGAGGCTCAGAGAGAAGGCTTTACACAGTAAGTAGCAGACCTGAGTCCAGCCCAGGTCTTCAGACTTTAAACAGCAAGAAGGATCCTTAGACATCACCCAGGTCAGCACTTCATTTTACATATAGAAAAACTGAGGGCCAGAGAGGAAATAAGCCTTGGTCAGGGCCACACAAACAGTTAAGTAGCAAAGACTGGCTCAGGTCTGTTTCCACAGCCTTCTATCTAGATTATTATTATTTTTTTTTTTTTGAGAATGTATTGAATGCTGCCTGAATAAGTAGTGGGTTCCCCTTCCTGGGGGTATTCTAGCAGAGTGGATGACCACTTGCTGAGGATTTCTTTCAGATTCATCTTGGACAAGTGCCTCTAAGGGCTTTTCTAACTCTCTGGTTCCATGATTCTGATTCTGCAGGATTCTGGGCAGTAGAGAGGTTAGGCACAGTGGGAATGTCCCCACCCTTGGCAGAGACACCTGTGTATGAGTCCAAGCATTGCCAAATGTCAAGCCCAGTGCTGAGTGAAAAGTCATTGGGACAGTCTGTTGTTCTGGTGGGAGGGAGGGAGGAAGGAATGAAGAAGCATGAAGTCACCAAGATCAGGGGTGGGGAGTGGGGGGGCAAAGAAAACTTCTCAGAGGAGGGGGATGACCAGGAAGGAAAGGCAGAAATGTCTAAGGCTGTGCTTAGGAAGAGCGAACCTGTTTGCTTGAGAGAAAGGGGTCCTATTGGGGGGCGGGTCTTGAATGCCAAGCTAAGGAGGTGGGAGAGTGGGGTGTGACATCACGAAGCTAGTGCTAAAGACAGACCAGTGTGGTGGCACTGGGGAGGAAGGATTGGATAAAGTACTGGAGGCTGGAGGCAAATGACTCAGGTTTCAGTCTTGGTGACTCAGAGGATGGAGGAGGTTTGTGGAAGGGAAAGAATGAGCTTGAGGCTAGATGGAGATGAGGGTGCCCTGCTGAGCTGGGGAGGCCCCCCAGAAGCTGAGAGCCTTTCCCTGGGCTAGCTCAGGACTGGCCAGCTCCTAGGTCACCCTGTGTTATTTCTGTTCTCACTTCAGTTGTTCTTCCTGAGAGGGGGAGTGGGAATGTCCCTCTCTGGCTCTCTCCCCACTAATTCAGCCTAAGGTAGCTTCCAAAGCTTCTGAACTCCTGAATCTTTCAGTTTCCCTGTGGGATGTCAGTCTGAGTTTATTCAGAGAGGGCTCCTTTTGACCCTTGTCCTTGACCTTGAATGACTCTGGACATGACTGGGTCTGCCTGCAGAAACTTAACCTTTCCTCTCTACCCAGCATTCTAACCTAAACAAGGCACCCAATGGCACATCCATTTTTGAGGCAGAGACCCTGTGTTTGGTTGTCCAGATGGAGCCTAGGTAGGGGACCTGCTTCAGCCAATAAGGATCCTGCCCACACTTCTCTCAGGAAAAGTAGTTTGGTACCAGGTGATGTCTAGGGGTGCCTAGCACCCAGGAAGCTTCCTGATTGGGTCATTGACTGTGGGGGGAGTGCTCTGGACCAGGAGTAGGCAGCCTAATAAAATAGCCCAGGACCAGTAGGGGATGAGAGCGCAAGGGGTGCCTGACTCTTCTGGGCCATCAAAGACTGAGCCTTCCTTCTGTGCTGAGAAGAGGCCATGTCCTGCTCTCAAGGAGCACATAGTCTAATTTGACTTCATGCCCAGAGGCAGGAAGCATGCTTGCTTTGCTAGCATCTGACCCTGGACAAGTCATCCATCTCTCTGTGCCTCAGTTACCTTGCTTGGACCATGAGGGGCTTCAGCTCGATTGTCCTCGTCCAGTTTTAACATTCTGGGACATTGTCATATTCTGTATTCCTCCCATGTGCCCAGCTCTGTACCTGGCACCAATGAGGTTATTCTTAGTTCTAAGAAACAATGCCATAAATACAGTGAGGTCAAGGATCTGGACGTCTTAGGGGACCCCAGGCTCAATATAAGTCAGGAACATGGCATGGCAGGTGAAGTTGATGAGCAGAGCTTTCACAAACAGGGAGACCATGGTCCCCTGTGCTCTGCTTTGGGCAGATCTCTTACAGTGCTGTGGTCAGTCTGGGGCATCCCAGACTAGGAAGGTGTCTAGAGGAATGGCCTGGAGTCCTGTTGGGAGAATCTGTTGGAAGAACTGAACATTTTTAGGCTGAAGCAGGGAAGAGTCAAGGGGACAGACATATGGCAGACCTCCTCCTGTAGTAGAAGGGTCAGACTTCTTCTCTTTGGCCCCTGAGGGCAGAATCATTGTCAAGAGGCAAATTTAGGATCCATTTATGGAAGAACCTTCTCGCCATGAGAGCTGTCCCAGAGAAGGGCTGCGGCTGGAGGTAGTGAGCTCCCTATCACTGGAGGTCTGCAAGCAGAGGTTGGATGTTCCCTTATACGGAGGCTGCAGATATAGGAACTCTTGATCAGTTATAGGTTGGATTACAGGACTTCTGAGCCTTCCTCTCTGGTCCTGTCCTTCGAGGTTGTACATGTCATGACCCCATGGGGACCTTAGACTGAAGGCAGGCCAGGAAGAGTGGTGATCAGTGTGGGCTGGGCTGTCAGGAGGCAGGGCAGAGCAGGGCTGACAGGTTGCTTCCCCCACTTTCCCCATGGTGCTTTTCCCCAGCTTTCTCCCAGGTCTTGGTTGGTTTTCCTGGTTGGGGCCCAATTAGGTAGTGCCCTGAGCAGGCTACTGGCATAATGTCCTTGACCTGCATAACCCACTCCAGGGAAGTTCTGGGATGGGAGTGGGATGGGGAGGGTAGAGAGGGAGAATGGGACCAGATCCCTAGAAGGGAGGGAGTCAGCGTGGCTCTCTCAGACCATTTTTTCTGTAAAATGAGACAGCCCCTTCCAGCTCTAGAGCAAGGGCTGGTCTCCCTTCTTTCCAGCTGCTGCCCCAGCCCTGCCTGGGGTCCAGATGGGCTGCCTGAGGGGAAAGGGGAGGTTTTGGATCAGAGACCCTGCTGACTTTGTGACAGTCCTGGCAGTGTCCTCGGTCAAACTCAGTGACTTTCCCCTCTTTTCTCCTTCTGCCCCACACAGATGGGGTCTGCTGGTGCTCTCCCCCCTGCCTTGGAGAACTTGGAACCACCAGGCTCATCAGATCCAAGATAGGGAATCCAGGGAGTCCAGGGCCTGGGAAAAGCAGTGAAGGATAAGCTTGAGGGGTGTACATTGGGCAGGCCAGCACCCCCTACTGCCCTCTTCCAACCCTGAACTCGGGTGTCACCTCTAAGCAGGGCAGAGGGGAACAACAGACAAGTCTCACCTCTAGCTTTATGGGGCATTTATCTAGGTTTTGTGCAGGGCCAGAAGATGAGAAGAGGGACTGCTTCATGTACCCTGAGGAGGATTAACCATCAGTGTCAGTGTCAGCTTGGCAAGAGGTCTCCAGTGGAGTGCCACAGGACTCTGTGCTGAACCAGAAGCTGTTTAACTTTTTTTGGAGGCAGTCAGGGTTAAGTGACTTGCCCAGGGTCACACAGCTAGTAAGTGTCTGAGGTCAGATTTGAACTCAGGTCCTCCTGACTCCACTGCACCACCTGGCTGCCCATCTTTAATATTTTAATCAATGACTCAGATGCTGGTGTAGAACAAAATTTCTCGTATCTTTAGATAACACACAGCTGGCTCATTGGATGACACAGAACCCAAAACAATCTTGACAGGCAATCGAATAGGATAACTTCATTGGAGACAAATGAGGAGTCTGAAACTTGGTCTCCAAAATCTGCTTTCCAAATGGAGAGGTTAGACAGCTCTTGTTCCAAAAAAGATCTGGGAGTTTGAGTGGACCCCAAGTTCGACATGAGTCATCAGGATGATGGGGGCAGTCAAAAAAAAGTAATTTAACAATTCAAAGGGCCTCTGTAGGAACGTGGAAACTCCTGCCTGGATTGACTCTGTCTTCATCAGTCAGTCAGTCAATTAGCAGGTCAGGCCTCCTCTACATCACGGGATGGTGACAGGCCCTGAGTCTTTGTCACACAGTGGGGCACAGACTGTGTCAATTGTGTCTGAAGCTACAGAGGCTGATTGAGGCTGGACTTAAGGAAAACTTCCTTCCAGGGGAGCTGTGCCAGGGTGGAAGGTGCAGCCTCAGGTGCTGGTTGGAACCAGGCTGAGGCTGGATGCCCACCTGGGTGCCCTTCCTATGGCTGTGGATTGGACTTCCAATTCTCATAGTCAGTCTGGGTTCTGGGATCTTGAGTGTGACCCTGGGTTCTTGAAAGTGGTTTGGGGAATATGGTAACACATGTGAGAAGCAGCTCACATGCGTGCTGGGCAGCTGAGGCCTAAGAGAGCCACCTTCCCCAGCCTACCCCCCAGCCCACTGGGCCTCTCGGGGCTATAGGTAAGGGAACTCCCTGGAGCTCAGAGGATGGAGGGGCCCTCCGCTCCCTTGCCCCAAGCAGGGCTACAGCTGCATCAGCACCACCCCCACTGGCTGTGGTGCGGAACCCCAGGCTTTCTGACTTCTCTCTAACTCTCCATCCTCCCCACCTTTCAGAAAGTGGGCGTAGCCCAGCCAGGTCTCTGGTGGAAACCTGTGGGTGGCAAATTTTACCAGCTCCTCAGCATTTCCTTCCCTCCTCCTCTGACCCCAGCCCCCAGCAGCCTTGGGCTCCACAGGAGCCCCTGAAGGGAGTGGCCATCCCACCCAGGCCCTGACCCCCAAGGACTCTGTTCTGGGTCTGAAGTCTGAGACCAGTTTCTCATTCACAACTGATTGATCCAAGGTGAAGAAAGAACAAGGGATTTGTCCAGTCACTCAGCCTAGATTTTCAAGGTCCAGGGCTCCATTCCTAGAGCTGGCAGCTGGGCCCTGTCTGGGGGAGAGCGAAGTAAAGAGGATCTGGAAAATGCCTGGAGGATATTGGGTCCTTGGGCCTAGCCACCCCACTCCCAGCCCTACCACTTAACCTTAGACAAGATTCAGTGTCTGGCTAGGAGGGGGAGGGAGGAAGCCAGTGAGGAAATGCTGACTTAGCAGCCCCAGGAAAGCTGTGGGCTGTTCTTGCCTCCCAGGTCCCAGGATGCTGGCCCCATGTACACCTCTCTGCATCCTGCCTTTCAAAGGTGCCTGGGGATGGGTGTGAGTCACCCAGCTGGGGAGACTGGAAAGCTCAGACCTGGGGGAGGCCTGCAGCTCTCGGCCACCTGCATACCACTGACTGTTACCATACCATGGTTGCCCAGGCTCACACCACCCAGCATTCCCCAGCATCCTATTTTAACTCGTATCTGAGGGTGGCTCAGCCAAGGCTGAGGGGCTGAGACCTGGAGGACAGGGATGGGGGGTGGGGGGGTCCCAGGGCCCCCAACTCAGACCAGCCCCCATTTCTCTGCCTCTCCATCTCTCCTAGTGATGTGCGATTCTTGGTGGGCCAAGACCGGAGGGAAGTGCTGGCCCACCGCTGCCTCCTGACCTCCCGATGTGACTACTTCCGCCAGCTCCTGAGTGCTGAGAACCCCGGTGGGGGTGCCCCAGAGGAGCCCGTAGTTCTGGCTGATGTGCCCCCTGAGGCGTTCTTGACGGTGCTGGAATTCCTCTACACCAATAGCATCACCCTGGACAGGCGCACAGTAGGTGGAGGGAGGCTGGCAGGAGTGAGGGCAGGGGTGGTGGGAGTCCTATCCCTGGCCCTTCCTTAAGTCATCCATTCCAAACCCTGCTTCTCCCTTACCTCACCTCACACCACCTCATCAACAGGTCCTGGAAGTGCTGATTTCATCCCTGGAATATGGGCTGTCCGAGCTTCGAGAGGTAGGGGGGATGGGGAGGCAGGCTGGCAATGCCAGGTAAGGGCCTCCTAGGGCAACCTCCAGTTCTTGGGTAGGTGAGCCACTTCCTGGCCAGGCTGGACAGGGAGAGGGGACAGGGAGGGAATGTGCCTGAGGGATCTGGGATGGATCCAGAGGGGCAGGAAGGTGCATTGTTCTGGAAGCAGAAGACAGGGCTTCAAACTCACTCCCTTTGTGATGTCAGTGAACTGCCCCCTCTGCCATTTTCCCAGGGTCTGTGCCATCCTTCCTCACCTCACAGCAGCACCACAGGTCTCAGGGCTTTCAATGTCTCCCCATTCTTCACTACTCTATCCTCTACACAATTAACAATTTCCTATAGCTCCAGTCTGATCTAATAAATACTAGGGGCTCCTTAGTGCCTCAGATACAATACCCACTCAGCCTGGCAATCCAACCTTGGAGCCAGCCTTCGCAGCATCATCTCCCATCTACTCCTGCACTGAAGACCTCCCCCACATCAACTTGAGGCCCTCCGCAGAATGGCTGGAACTGATGGATCAGAGGTTACCACAAGTTCAGGAAACCTATTAATTGCAGCAGCTAAAACCAAGCTAAAGTCTTGAGGAGCCACTGCCATTGGTCCTCTGGGGCCCCAGATTTAGAAGTCCTGGTCAATGTACTTCTCTGAATAAATTCCACCTCCACACCTTTGCACCCTCTTACCTCCCTTCTGGGCCTAGCCCATCTAAATAATTTTCCTTCAGTCTGAAGGTAAACCTGAGGCCTCGGGACTCAAGAGCGCCAGTTTTCAGGAGCATTTCTTGTGGCAGACCCTGCTCACCCCACCCCCACCCACAGATCTGCTGCTGTGTAATGTGGGCCCTATGTGACCAACAGGGCCTAATGGTCTGGCCAAGCTGGGTCCCCAATCTTCAGCCCCTCCTCTGGAGCCCCCATTCACTCCATGGAGGTGCTTTTACCTTTTTCCAGAAAACTCAGCATGGACACAGAACATTCCCTACTTAGCTGGGGTCTGAGTAACAAGGTCTTGAAAAGGGGGAATCACAGGTTTAAGGCAGGAAAGGATGTTTTTAAATGAGGGACAAGGCAGGGATTTGACCAAGGTGGCATAAGGAGCAGGATTTGAATCTAGGTGTAGTTTCTTCATGTCCTTTGCTCAGGGCCAGCCTGGGAGAGATGTGCAGTCCCCCACCCACCCAGAGCTGTCACTGCCTGAATGTGGGGGCCTCCTCTTTCCTGGGACATGCTATGGTGTTGGAGGGAGGGGAAAGCTGGGGGGGCACTAAAGAGGGTTTGTCTTGTTCCCCTCTCCCCAAACCCCTGCCTCTGTCTGTACCCCAGCTGTGTGTAGAATTTGTGGTGCAGAACCTGGATGTGGAGCTGGTCTGCGAGGCCCTACAGGTGAGTCCAGATCCCCAATCTCCCTGCCCACACACACACACACACACACACACACACACACACACACACACACACACACTCCTAGCCCCAGCCACGTGGGGAAGAGAAGGCAGAGGCCCAGCTAGCCTCACAATCACAGGGATTGGTCTGACTAAGGGATCACAGATGGGCACATCTTCTGGTGGCTAGGGGAGGGACCCCCACTGGGGGGCTGAGGAGGGTGCTGAGCTGCCAGTGTCTGAATGGTGGATTTCTTTGAGCCCCAGACAGGTCCTCACTGGAGTGCCTTAGGTCTGCACCTGCAGCAATTTCTCATCCTTCAAAGCCCAGCGCCAGAGCTCTGACCTCCTTGACTATAGCAAGACAGTTTTTCTTCATCTCCCAGATTGGGAGCCCTCTTCTGTCAGGGTCTGAGGCTGCCTCCTTTTCTGTGCTCTTGGACTAAGAGCTTCCTAAGGGCGGGAAGCAGCTGGTCATGCCTAAGGAGGCATGAGGTCAATATTTGACCTCTGGCTGAGCCCTCGGGTGTGTGGGTGTGGGTGTGTGTTGTCAAGGTGCGGCTGAAGCCAGGCCCTGCCTACCTGGCTGTTGTGAGGACCCTAAGGGCTGGCCTCTGTTCTGGTCAGCACAGCCCTAGTCACTGCTCACCCAGGCTGGGAACCCCCAGAAGTCCCAGAGAAGGGTCAGGCACTCAGGTCTCAGAGCTAAGAATAGCTGTAATCCTCGTGACCTTCACCTTTCACTACTTCCTGTTGTGATAAACAGGTGGTTGTGGACTGGAACTGAAGCTGTATGAACTGAGCCCCTAGGCCTGCTACCCCTCCCCCCACTTCCCCCATTTGTTAAATATATAGACGGGGCCTTGCCTCCCCACCCCTCCCCCACTTGTCTAGAGGGGCCAAAGGGTTGGGATACCTCATTTTGATCTTGGTCCATCTGTGTCATGGGCATGATCAGGACCCTTGCCTTCTCCTCCCCCTCCCTGTAGTTCAGTAAACACGTAGTAAACCAGAAAGCCTCAGCCCCAGCTGGGGTGGTTATGAATAATTCCTGGCCTTGGCATCGTCAGAAGCGGCTAGTGCTGCTTTGGTGCTCCTCCCCCTCTGCTTCCACCTCCACCTGCCTGGCAAACTGGTCTTCCAGAGGCCTGTACTCAGCCCTCCCATGAACCCAGAGGCTCGGTTTGGACCCGGAGCATCTCTGGGTGGGTTAGTTTCCTTCTGCAGGCTGGAACTGCAGGTTCTAGAAAGACTCTCCGGCTCTCAATCTGTGTCCCACGATCCATCCTGCTAGCAGAGATTTCCGCTCCCCCATTTCACAGGCAATCCACAAGCATTTGTTAAGGGTGCCAGGAGCTGTTTTACAACATCTCCTTTGACCCTCACAACGTGGGAAAGGTGCTGCTGTTCCCCGCGTGTGAGAGTAGCTAGGTAGTGTCTGACACCAGAGGCTGGAAGCCTGGTCTCCCATCTGCCTGGCAACCCGGGTCTGAGCCTCACGGGTGTACGTCCTGGACAGGTGGCAGTGACCTTCGGCTTGCGGAGATTGCGGGAGAGGTGTCTGAATTTCATCAACCGTCATGCACAGGTACTGCCCAGCCTGCCCAGCCCCAGGGGGAGCGGGGTATGGTGAAGGGCAGCAGGGAGGGCCGGGGCCTGACTCCGGGCTGCCTTGGTAGGACGTGCTGAGGACCCCGGCCTTCCACGAGCTTTCTCCGGCCGCCCTGATACCTGTGCTGCGCAGTGACCACCTGGCAGTGGACGAGCTCGAGCTGGTTGCGGCCACTCGCCACTGGGCGAGGGTCAGCTCGGTGAGCCCCCTCTCTAGGCTGCCTCAGTTTCCCCGAGGGGAGTGGACTAGCTGATCTCCGAAAAAGCCTCCCGGAGAAGACCCGGGACAGGAGTGGAGGAGGCGGGAGCTGCAGACCGGCCCCAGGGCAGAGCTGGGGAGGGCCTGGTCCGGGCCGGGCTGGAGCG
This sequence comes from Notamacropus eugenii, assembly GCF_028372415.1. Lineage (NCBI taxonomy): Eukaryota > Metazoa > Chordata > Mammalia > Diprotodontia > Macropodidae > Notamacropus > Notamacropus eugenii. Next base: position 506,317,055 of record NC_092873.1, read on the forward strand.
ACCCGAGATGCAAGGCTGGGCTGGGGTGGGGCTCTGTTTCAGACCGTGCTGGAGCAGCCCTTGGTCCAGGTGGCCCAGCCCGTGGTGGGAGAGCTGCGGCTGCCTCTGCTGTCCCCCTCCGAGCTGAGCGCGCTGGAGGAGCAGAACCGGGTCGAGCCCTTCCTGCCGGTAGGGATAATTCTCTGGCTGCCAGACCCAGACCCTTCACCCAGAAATCCTCTACTGTGCGCCCTCGCCCAGTCTTTACGGGGCCTCCCCTCCTGTGCGCCCTGCTCCTGCCACGAGGACTCCACAGTTCTTACTCTGCACCTCCCAGTGGGCCTCCTACTGTGCGCCCCCCAGGAGTGTTCCCCCCAAGGAACCCCTTCTGCGTCCCCCGGGGAGCCCTACCCCCAACCCCCAACGTGCCCCTGAAGCCCCTTTCCTCGGAAGCGCTGTTTAGGTGACAGTCCCTGCCTTCCCTCCCCCCCAGGTGGAGCAAATCGCCGAGGCCTGGAAGTGCCACGCCCTGCGCCGGGGAGAAGCCACCCGGGGCATCCAGGGCCGCCGCCGCAAGGGGACCACGCCCCGCGAGCACCACCGCTTCCTGGAACCGCAGCCCAAGTGACGGAGCGAGGCCGGCTCGTCCCCCAGCCTGGTTCTGAACTACAGCTCCCGGCGTCCTCCACGCTGTAGCCCCCCCTCCCCGTTTGGAACACCCAAACCCAGGATCACAGCTTCCAGCACGGTCTGCGGGCTCTTTGACCCGAACTGGAGCTGGGCCACAATAAAGACTCAGCCTGCGGCTGCGGCTACTGTTGCAGCCGAGCCCTCTCCCCGAACTCTAAGTGCCAGGTCCTTTATTCACTGCCTGCATCCCCCCCCCCCATCTCCCTTGCTTCGGTACATTGTAGCTTGTCAAAGCCCATGAACTCAATCGCCCATTCCACGCAGATAACTCCCGGATCTATACACGCACCCCTTGCTCCCGCATTATCTTGTAGACACATCTCCATCTGGATGTCCCATGGACATCTCAAGTTCAACACGACCCAAACAGAACTCGTTATCTCCCCTTCCCCAACCGTCTTCCCTCCCTCTGACTGTCCAGGGAGACGCTGGACTTCCCCAGTAATCCTTGCCTCCTCCCTCCCTCACCAAAACCAACCCATCAAGTCTCTCAGTGCCTATATCCACAACATTTCCGGAACCTGCCCTCTCTTTTTTAAAGCAAATTTTATTAGCTCAGTGACCATCTAGAAACCAAAAATAAATTAAGGCACCGATCGAATCATTAGATCCAAGACAGTGTCAGAGGGAGGGGTCCCGTCTATTCTGATGGGAAAGAGCCCACAGCAAAGCTCCGCCTCCCGGGCTCAGGGCCTCTCCCCTACTCCCTCGTGTCTGCGCTGTCAAGTTCCTGCTATTTTTCCATCTACGGCTTCTCTGCTTGGCCTAATTGCGTGTTGAGTCTTCTTCCCCCATGACCTGGCACAATCATAATATTCCCTGACGCTCACCGGCCTCTCGATTCAGACATTCCCCAGTTGGGCACGTGGGTGGTTTCAATATTTTCATTATTACGAATAAAGCTGCTAGGAATAATTTTGTGTTTTCTTTTACAACATACGTAAGCTATCGTCTCAGACGCGAGTTCTGTAGTTGTTAAGAGATCATGAGACCGTTCTTCAGTGATCCAGCATTACCGACACACTCGGAGCAAACCCAACTCGACCTGTCCTCATCGACCTCTCCCTTTCTTATGTAGCCTTTGAAGAGCATCCAGAAATTAACTTCTTGAAGTACACTCCAGGTGGCGCTGTGGAGAGAGGGCCAGGCCTGGAGTGAGAGAAAATTTATGTTCGTGATTTTTAATCTCATCTGACACTTACTAGCTGTGCTTAACCCTGTTTGTCTCACTTGCCTCACCGTCAAAAAAGCGAACCTATGTAGGACGAATTACCACCACATATTTGCGATACTATAAAAACCGAAGTCATTAACATCACCTACCAAAGCTTTGCAACATTTCTCGCAACGTACACCCAATTACCCTAAGTAACAAAACCACGCAGACTACCACGAGAACACTGAAACAAGCTTCGATTGGCGGAATTACTTAACAAAACGCAGAATAACAACCTCTACTCTCTATTTTTCAAACTTATAAGAAATGAGCCTCGCATATACGAGGCCTCAAAAAATTAGTTAAAAACTCTTAACTGTTCCTCTCCACGGAAATCTTTAGTAAAAGGCGAAAGATTTATACGATCTGAAGAGAAACCAGAGTATGAGGTCACGTTTCTTCCCTGCCCGGCCCTGCAGCGGCCATATCGGGTAAGCTCATGGTGACCTTTCTCTCCCCAAGGAGACAATGGGAAGTCCATTTTCTTCCCGAGATCTCGAGCGGCACAGTTCTGCCCAGGACCGACCCTGGCCCTTCGAAGCCGAAGAAGCTACTTGCAGGGGCCAAATGAAGAGAGCTCGGGCGCACTGCATTGTGGGTATGCAGATAAACTCGGTCACCGCCCCAGTTGCGGAGCTGTCTTCCTCCGTGTGACACTCACCTCTCTAGGACTCTCCTTGCCCTCTCCCTGGGGCCACAGTCTATTGATTATGAGCCCCCGACTCAGCAAGGAAAAGTAACTGGGCCAGAGAAGGCCAGGAGGTTGCCCAAGGTCACCCAGCTAACGGGGTGACCCGTGTCTTTCGCCCCAGACGGACCTTCTGTCCACAGCCCCGGCTCTTCCTCTCCCTTCCTCCCTGCGATCCCAGCCCACCCCGCCCTCACCTTAACCTCCCTCCCCATCTCTGCTCCGGCAGCTTCGGGTTCGGTCCCCCAGGCTCGAAACCAAACGCATTCTGTCCCGGGGCCTCCGCTTGAGCCTTCGCAGGCATCTCCTAGACGCAGTCCGAGGGGCATGGACAGCAAGAAGCCAGGCGGCCCCATGGATGGAGTCGGAGATCTGAGCTCCCACTGGACCTTACACACTCTCCAGCTGTGTGACCCTGGGCAAGTTACTTACCTTAGTCTGCCTCAGTTTCCTCAGTTGTAGAATGGCGATAATAAGTACTTACCTCCCAGGGTTGTGCAGCGTCTGGCATATGGCAAGGGATTGATAAATGCTGGTCACTGCCTTTCCTCCTCTGCCTCCAGATCTTTGGAGTCGCCTCAGTTCACAGGGTTATGGTAGAGGGTGGGTGCAGAAATAAAGAGAGGAAAGAGGGAGAGGGGTCCTCATGGCCAGACCTTCCTGCATGCCAAGAGGGTCAGCAAGGTTATTGCTGTCTGTCCTTCCTTCTTGCAAGTGGACCATGTACATGAATGTAATGGAATGTTATAAGAACTTCAGAAAAACCTGGAATGAACGGATGCAGGGCGAAGTGAGCAGAACCCGGAGATCGTTGTTCACAGTAATAGCCACATTGTTGCATGACTGACCTTAACAGACTTAGTCCTTCTCACAATGTAAGGATCTCAGGCAATCCCAAAAGACTAACGATGGAAAATGCATCCACATCTAGACAGAAATATGAAGCAGACCATTTGCTCTCTTTTTCTGCTGTTGTTTTGTTTTGTTTCTTCTTTCTTGTGGTTCCTTCCATTAGTTCTAACTTTTCTTTACATCGTGAATAACGTGAAAATATGTTTAAGTATAAATAGAACCTATATCAGATTGCACTCTGTCTTGGGGAGGGGGGAAAAGAGGGTAGGGAAGAAAATGAATGTTAAAAACTAAAAATAAATTTAAAAAAAAATGAAGAGGGCAATGACATCAGGGAGGTGATGCCACGACACGTAAGTGAATTGGATTTAAGTGAAGGAGGGCTATGCCTCACTTTCTCCTCCATAGCTGTCTGGGCCAGTGGCCAGATGTGGATCAGGATGACTGGAGATGGCCCAGGATGCCATGAGGGACCTTGGCTTCTCAGGCTAAGGTCTTTAGCGGATCTCGGTTGGGGCAACAAAGAAGTCAGTTTGGCTCAACCAAAGTGAATAATAAATAACAATAATAATTCATATAATAATGTAATATATATCATATATAATATGTATAATAATAAATAAGGATCAAAGTCAGAAGCCCCAGTTTAACTGTAGAAGAAGCCAGGAGCCAAGGACACTTCTTAAGTGAACAGTAATGAGTGAGATCAGAGCAGTCCTTTAGCAAGAGGGTGACTTTGGCAGCTATGTGGAGAAGGGAGGAAGGGCTGGGAAGGGCACATGGTAGGCCCTGAATAACTTTCCCCTTTATTTCTTGTCTTAGGGCTGGAAGGGACCACAGATGCCTCCTGCTCATTTCACCTCCTTCAACCCTGTCTCACGTGATCAAGTGGCCTCAGTCTTCACAAGGCTGACCTCAGGTGATCCAGGTCCATCCCATCTGCTCCAGCACACTGTCCCCTTGCACTTATTATCAATCTCTCCTTCTCTAATGGCTCATTTCCTACTGCCTACAAACATGCCGGTGTTTCCTCCATCCTGAGGGAAAAAGAAAAGCCCTCCCTCCATCCTGCCATCTCTGCTTACTATAGTCCAATGTCTCTTCTGCCCTTTGTAACTAAGCTTCTGGAAAAGGAATCTACAACTGGCACCTCCACTTCCTCTCCTGTCACTCTCTACTTAACCTCTCACAATCCTGCTTCTGACCTTATCATTCCACTGAAGCTGCCACATCCAGGGTTACCAAGGATCCCTTAGCTGTCAAGTCCAATGGTGTTCTCCCCATCCTCATTCTCCTTGACCTCTTTGCAGCTGTTGACACTGTGGCTTACCATCTCCTCCTTGAAACTCTCTTCTCTCTCAGTTTTTGGGACAGCACACCCCTCCAAGTTCTCCTCCTCCCTCTCTGACCGCCCCTCTGTTTCCTTTGCTGGATTCCCGTCCAGCTCACATCTCCTAACCACAGGTATCCCTCAGGGTTTTCTCCTGGGCCTGAGATGGCTCTGGAGGAGAAGTGAGGCTGGTGACCTTGCACGGCCCTGCCTCACTCAAAACAAAGTCAAGTGCAAGTCATGTCATTTTTCTGATGGCATGGTCTTCTTCAGCAATGAACACAATCCTGTGAGTAGATGCAGCTGGCTGAGTAACTCAGCTCCTCCTCTCCTGTCTGCTTCCCCCTCTCCTTCCTTCTCCTCTCCAAAGGAAGGTAAATTTGGATGGCCAAAAGATGCCCAGTTGACTTGGGTTTTACTGGCTAGTTTCCTTCCCTCCCCTCCCTTCTCCGCCCCCCTCCTCTCCTGTCTTTTCCTCTCCTGAAACCTTAAACCTCTAAAGCTGAGACTATGACAATGGGCCCCTGCCTAAGGGCTCTTCTGGAGCCTCCTGGCTTTAGAATGATTATCAATAGTAACTGTTGCTGTTTCCCACTAAGCCTGATGTCTTCCTTTTTCTTTGTCTCCTTTAAGGGGCCATGCCCTGGCTCCTTCTTAAACAGGTCTATTCAATCAATGGGCATTACCTCACCCTAAGTGAGTACCTACAAAGACATTAGCCTAAAGGGCCCAAGGTCTCCCAGTGCATCCTGGCTCATCTTCTGTCATCCTGATGAATATCTGGTCACTGGATTCAGACGGCTCTGGAGGAGGAGTGAGGCTGGTGACCTGCACAGCCCTCCCTCACTCAAAACAAAGTCAAGTGCAAGTCATGTCATCATTTCTGTGATGGCCTGGTCTTCTCCGGCAACAAGGGATGAACACAGTCCTCCTGAGCCCTTTTCTCTTTTTCCTCTATAATACTTCATTTAGTGATCTCTTTAGCTTCTACAGATTTACTTACGCTGATAATTCTCAAGTCTACCTTTCCTGCCCCAGCCTTTGTCAGCACCTCCAATCTCCAGCTGCCTTTTGGTCGTTCCAAACTGGCTGTCTAGTAGACATCTTAAACTCAATATGTCTAAAACTGAACTCATTATCTTTCCCCTAATCCATCTGCTCCCCCTCCCTTCTCTGTTACTACACATGTACTATATAACACCCTTCAAATTCCCAGGAGTCATCCTGGACTCCTTCCTCTGTCTTACCAGCCATGACCAAGTAGTCACTAAGACCTGGTGATTTCACCTTTGCCAAGTCTCTTATCTTCTCTGGCATAGACTCTGCTCCAGTGCTGGCCCTCATCACCCCATGCTTGGATTATTGTAATAACTTGGGGGGTGGAGAGTCTGCCTGCTCTCTCCTCAGTCCTCTCACCTCTCCAATTCAGCTTCCATTTAATCCTGAAGTGATTTCCCTAAAGCACAGTTCTGACCATATCACCACCCTTACTCAGGAAACTCCAGTGACTCCCTATCACCTTCAAGAACAAGTACCAAATGCTCTGTTTGATACTCGAAACCCTTCATGACCTGGCCCCCTCCTGCCTTTCCAGTCTTCTTACTCTACTCCCCAACACCTCCATCTGGTGACACAGGCCTTCTGGCTGTTCCTGAAACAAGACCCTCCATCTTCTCCATGTGGGCATTTTCTCTGATTGTCCCCCATGCCTGAAAAGCTCTCCCTCCTCCAATCGGATGTCCTTTCAGTCCCGAGTGAAACCTCCCCTAAACGCTCCTAATTCCAGCGTTTTCCCTTTCATATTTATTTGCTATTCATAGTTTTGACTTGTATACGTTTATTTTTCAAGGTATTTAGCCCAGTATAGGCACATAGTAGGTTAGCTGCCATTCTCAGTAGTATTCCTGAGGCTCTCTGGTAACAATAGCTAACATACAGCACTTCAAAGTCCACAAAGAGCTTTCTATGGTAAGGACATCTGATCTTCCCTGTGGAAGTTAGAGGCAGGGTGATCACCGTTTTAAAGCTGAACAAACAGGCTGAGAGAGGTCACTTAAGTGATTTGGCCAGTCACACGCAGCGGGTAAGCAAATATCTAAGGCGGAATTGGAGTTCAGGCCCTCTGGAATCTACCTTCTCTGCCCTGTATTTAGTCACACTGTTTTTTATAGAATAGAAAACGGAGGCCCAAGAAAGCTGTGACCTAGTCCAACAGATAGGAGAAGGTCGGTCTAGGGACGGATGTGAGAGATGCGGCTGTACACAAACCTTGAGAGCATATTAGTTGCTGGACTCCCAGCTGAAATCGTGCATAAGAGACTGTTTTTGAAAAAAAAATTTTACTTGCCTTTTGAATAAGAATATAAGCCTCATTTGCTAATAATATTTTTGTTGCTAAGTCGCTTCAGTCTTGTTTGACTCACGTGATCCCCATCTGGGAAACAAGACCCCAGAACTTAGATAAAAACTTGTTCTAGCTTTTCACCACAGAACAACTTTCGGTAAAAAGATGAATTAATTTGAGAAAATAAGCTAGAAAGCGACTTCCGGCTTTCGCCCTGCAGGACCCAGTAGCTTACACACCAGGAAAGTTCAGGACCACCTCCTGTCAGCGCCAGGGGGGCGGTTCTGCACACTGCGGAGAAGCTGCAAGGGATGCCTTGTAGGAGGCGAGCAGACCCGCAGCGTGCGAGGGACGGGAAAACACCCTCGTTAAGTACTAACTTAGCACACGTCAGCGAAGAGCAGAAAGCAGCAAGCGGAAAACCACTGGCGTCAACAGACAACCAGCCCAAAGCTTCAGAACCTGAAACCGAGCAACACACGTGAAACTCAGAAAACGTCCTGGAAACCCACTCGGCTACACAGCTTAAGAACCTACGACGTCCGTCTGCTTTTATAACGGAAAAAGACAGTCTTGCCGGAGCAAGACCTCAAAAAATTGGTTCCAAACTCATAACTGTTCCTCTCCACGGAAATCTTTAGTAAAAGGCGAAAGATTTATGCGATCTGAAGAGAAACCAGAGTATGCGAAACTGCCTTGGGCTCCCCTCCCAGAGGAGCCCCGGGCCCGGGTACAGTCAGGGCGGTTCCCCCTCGCTGGCCGCACCCCCCGCCTACATCCGAGAAGATAGAGACTATGGTCTGAACTCCGGTGTACAACAAGAACCCCGAAAAATACTTAGGAAGACGGCGCTGAGCAACGGGCTGAATGAGCTGGCTCCCCTAGCAAGGCATCATGGGTATGTAAATGAGGGACGCAGTCCCGCCCCTGCTGAGGCCAAGAGCTAGCGTTTCAGGAGCTGGCGGCTGTGACCGAATGCGCATGTCTCGGCGGCCGGCAGGCGTGGGTTTCCCTGGAGCGCTTCGTCGGAGGCGACCGGGAGGAGTAGATTGGGGGCATGCAGAAAATGAAGTGTCCTGGACTCTGAACCGGTGGAGGGGAGGGAGTCCAGGGTAGACGAGGGGATGAGGTCCAAAGTAGAGGGGCAGGCTGGGATTGGGGGGGGGGGGTCCAGGATAGATGGCAGAATCCGATTTCTGGGGAGAGGGCGCACCCTGACCCTGGGTTCCTCTGCCTCATTGATTTTCTCCAGCTGTTCCCCAGAACCATCTGTCTTCCGTCCCCCTCCCACTTCTGCTAACCGCCCCCCCACCCCGGTTCCCAGACCGTCCGGGCTGCCTCTGAGCAGTTTGGAGCTGAAGTTGGCTCAGCCCCCAGCTCTGCCTCAGCCTGCTGGCCCCTTCCCCCCATAGCTCCCCCATGGAAGCCTGCCAGGGCCAGGGGCTGACACTGGCTGAGGGGGTCAGGGGTTCCCAGGGTGCAGCCTAAGAGGGCAGGTATCACTGACCATCTCTAAAGGCAGCTCGTTTTGTTGTGGGCTGCACAAGGAGGGAATGAAGTCTCACCTGTGTGATCCAGCCCCCTCTGCTCCCTGTGTCTGTAGGGAGCCCCAGAGCAGCGCCCACACTCTGCATGCTGCCCCCCTCCTCCGTGCTCCGCCCCCATCGGAGGCTTCTGGAGCCTTCCTCTGGGACCCAGAGTTTGGCACAATGCCTGGCAAACAGTAAGCATTTAATCAATGCTTGTTGACAAACTGGCTGAAGAGAAGTTGCAGAGGACTGAGGTGGGGAGCCCCCAGCGTGGTGGACATCAGCATGTCTAACTGAAACAGACATGGAGATTATGGAAGGAAGGATCCCGGCTGGCACTCACTGACTTAATTTCAAAATGTAATGTTATCTATGTTTTATCGTATTTTTATTTATTTGTTAAACATGTTTCCTGGTCTCTCTCTCAGGACACCCACTGGCTATGTCTGATGCTTCAGGTGGAGAAGCTTTCTCAAGGAGGTAGGCTGATTTGTGGGGTGAGCACCCATGGGCGACAGCAGGACACCCCCTTTCCACCATTCAGTTACAAGAATTCCAGGCCTTCGATCGTTTAAGAAAGAAAAGAAGAAGAAGAAATACAAACGCTCCACTTGGACAGGCATGCTCAGTTGAAATGAGGTGCTTAATCCTGGCCAGGATCTCAGAAGAAAATGGGGCTCTTTTCTACACCCGCCTTGGCCACAGGGTGCAGACATCTCCAGCTTGCAGAGTGCCTAGGGGCAGAGCATCCAGCCGGGGCCAGGGGTGTGTGCGAGCCAGCTGGAACTGAAGCTGATTGTTAAACGTTCACCTGGGAAATCCCCAAATGCTACAGATCAGGGCTTGATTGATGTTATGTTCATAGTCCAGACTAGAAGAAAGTGATGTATAAATTTTTAATAATGCAAATTAAATTTAAAAGTGTGTCTGCCAATGCATAGTTTTGTTTGTTTGTTTTTTTGATGAGCCAGTTGTTAAACATTTACTAGCACAAACTGGGCAGCAATTCCATTCCCCACCCCCACTCCACCCATGGTTGCAGAAGCATCCCTGGGCTCCCCTCCTGTCTCTTTGAGAATTCAGCCCCTGATCTTCCTCCAGGGCCCTTCCCACCCTTTCATCTCAGGGTGGACTGCCCTCCTCCTCCTCAGCCCTCTCACCCTCATCCCCAGACTGTCCCTCCCAGGTCCCCAAACCTTCCCTCCAGTGACCAAAAACCTTCCACCTGAGCCCCTGGTATCCCTACCCCCGGTGCACTGTTTGTGCACCCCCAGAGATGCACAAACTCCCTATCCCCAGAGAGTAACTGGTCCCTCAGTCTCTTTTCCAAGCTCCAGCCCCCTAAACACATCCACTGATTGCAGCCAGCCCTCTGCTAGGTGCCTCCCTAGCAGGTAGCTCTCTCCCACCCCCACCCCCACTGACTTCTTCAATTGCTTTGCCCAGTCTGACAGGGCCCTCCCCTCCCATTTCCTGGAAGCTGTGCCCCTCTTCATGTACCCCAAGATCTCATGGTGTTTATTGGTTGCTTCAGCACCCTGTTCACTCATGTTAAGCTTGTGGTCCACTAAAACCCTCAGATCTTTTCCAAATAAGCTTTTATGGAAACTCCTTTCTAGCCAGCCTTTCAATGACTTCTTATTGCTTACCACCAAGTTTATATTATTTACAGATATATATATATATATATAATAAGTTTACATTTCTCAGCCTGGACTTTACAGACTTCCATAATATGTTGTGCACCTACTTTTCAGTTTTGGCTGTTCCTGCTCCTGTCATACTCTCTGCCCCTACTCAAACTACTCTGCTCACTCAATGAACCTTGGGTTTTTTAGCTTCTATGTCTTTGCTCAGGCTGTATCCCCCACTGAGCTTGCCTTTCCCACCTTCCCATCCTAGCTTCTCCCATTTATCTGAGATGCTACAGCCTCCAGCTTAGTCAGACCTTACCCTTTGCCCATCTCTGAACACTATAAGGCGGCGCTCTAGTTAGTTATCCATGCTTGTTCCCCTATCCCTTACTGGGAGCAAGGGTCCTAGCTAACTGAACTGTGTTCGTCTCCTTGGGCTAGGGCCTAGCAGGCACAGCCAGTGCTCTGGTGGTCATGGCTCCAGAATGCTGCATGGAGAAGGGAACGTGACTGGCCATGGCTGAAGCAGCAAGGTCCCTGGAGGGAGGGAGAAGTGGGCAGGAAGTAACCTGAGCCTGGCAAAGTCAACCCTGAGGGAGAGAGAGCTCAGGCCCCTGAGCCCAGGAGCAAAGCTGCCAGCATCTCACCAGCAGTCTAGCAACTGTTCCTGCAGGAAGATCCAGAAATCACAAGTCCTTGGCTCTGCCAGATGGTTTTACATCCAAGAGTGGCAGGATTTTATCAGTGGAAAGACCATTCAAGACAAGGACTGGCCATGCGCTTGACCACTGCATCCTGGGGGACCTTTAATGGAACTCTTCCCTAAGGACAGTCTCCCTGCTAGATTGGGAGCTCGGCATGGAAGTGGCCTGCTTTCCTACTTGTATCCTCAGTGCTGTGCACATAGTAGGAGCTTAATAAATGCTTCATTCAATCATTATCCATTCATTCATTCTTCCAGCCACCAGGGGACTGTGAACCTGTGTGGGCTTTAATTTCTCTTTTCTTATTTGGCAGGCTAGTGGCCCTCCTACCTCAGGGAGGACCACACAAAAGCTGGGGAAGCCTGAGGAAGTGCTGTTCTACAGAGCTGAGTGACCCTGGACAAGTCACTTCATAACCCCCTGGGCCTCAGTTCTTCCTATGTAAAATGAAGGGGCTGGACTCTGGCTTCTGAAAAGATGAAATAATAGTTGTGGAGCACTCAGCTTAGTTCCTGGCATGCACTAGGTGCTTAATAAATCCTCATTCCTTTCCCTTCTCCCTCTAAGGTCACTTTCAGCTTGATGTGCAGGATTTTATGATGCCCTAGCCTGCCAAGTGATCAGAATCTTAGAGCTGGAAAGAATTTTTGAGGCCCCTGAGTATAACCCATTTATTTTACAGATGAGGAAACTGAGACCAGGGGAGATTAAGGACTTGCTTGATAAAAATAAATATGTCACAAATAAAAATGTCAAATAAATAAAAATAAATATGTGAAAAATAAAATGTGGCAAAACTGGAACCTAAAGCCCGAACTTCTTGCTCCCAGCTGAAATGTATCCTTGCATTTGTCTGAGGGCACCCCTGGGAGCAAGGGGTGGGGCCTTTTTCATGACGTTGAGGGTGTTTGTGGGCACTTTTGCCATATACAAACATGACTTCCCATCATTACCCTTTGGTCTCTCACACTTTCTTATCTATCCAGTCTTCTCCAGCAAACATCAATTAAACACCTATTATATGCCAGCTATCATGGGCATCGAGGTGGTATAATAGTGCATACAGTTCAGGCCTGGAGGCAAGTAGACTCATCTTCCTGAATTCAAATCCAGACTCAGATACTTCCTAGCTGTGTGACCCTGGGCAAGTCATTTCACCCTGTTTGCCTCAGTTTCCTCATCTGTAAAATGAACTGGAGAAGGAAATGGCAAACCACTCCAATATCTCTGCCAAGAAAACCCCAGATGAAGAGAAGGACGTGATTGAAATGACTGAATGCCAAAAACGATGAGGAGATTATAAAGACAAAACAAACAGTTCCCAGCCTCCAGGGGGCTGGTGGCCCACTCCAGGTCCACTCTTTTTAGAAAATGTCATTCTCTGAGCTCATCAAGCCTGAGTGAGTATGAGCCAGGCAGTGCACTAAGGTCTTTGCCTGGAGCATTGCCCAGGTGCCCCCAAGAGAAAGGTTCAGGGCAAACCTGGGAAGGCAGGCAAACCCTTGTTCCTGGAGGTCAGTGGAGGCAGCCAGGCCTCCCCCGCGAGCTCTTCACACGGCTCTCCCACAGCAGCCCCAGGACAGAGCCCAAGGATAAGTCAGAGGAAGGGGCCTGAATCCCCTCTCTCCCATTCATCCCCTTTGTGTCTAAGCACAAGGCCTCCAACTCCTGGCATCTGTGAATGAAGGGGCATTGCCAAGGAAATCAGGATACCAACCTGGCAAATTTTCCCAGCCTCCTCTCTCCTTGTGTCCCCCCAGTGAGGTGTGCCCTGACTTTGGGAGCGGCAGAAAGGGGTGATGCCTCACAGGCTGAGTCAGGCAGAGCTGGACAGGGGACAGGCAGGGGGAGCCATAGAAGCTGGCAGTATGAGGCAGGCGCAGAGCTGATATCCACCCCCTTTCCCCCTCTTTCCCCAGGGGACTAAGCTGAATGCCTTTCCCACCTGGGAGGTGGGCAGTTAACCTCATTTTTTTCTCAGTTTAGTTTCTTGTTTAAATGGTTAAGTCTTAATACTGTTAAATATTTTATGTAAATAAGATACTATTAAGCTGCTAACACACTTGCATTATTTTAAGATGCCTGAGAATAAGGGATGGGGAACATGTCCAAGAAGAGAGATACTGAAACAGGCTAGAATTCGCCAGCGTGATCGCTGGGTGGGGACTCTGAGTTACTGATTTTTTTTTTCACAGCTTCCTCGTGTATGGGAAATGTGTAGGAGTGGACACCACACCACCAGCTGGCTCAGTTTCTTTGGGAGGAGAGCCCTTCTGGGAAGGGCAGGAGAGAGACACAGACACACACAGAGACAGAGGAAAGAGACAGAGAGAAAGACATGGGGGTGGGGGGGAGAGACAGAGAGAGGAGAGACAGAGACAGAGAGAGAGGAGGAGGAGGGAGGGAGGGAGAGTCAGAGAGACAGAGAGAAGGGGGATGGAGAGAGCAGTGTCACAAAAACCTGGAGGAGGAGAGTATCCAGGACAGGGTGCCAAATGCTCCAGGACAAGGATTGAGAAAAGAGTCCTAGGTTTTGGCACTTAAGAAGCCCTTGGTGACTTTGGTGAGTGTTGTTTCCATTGAATGATGAGGTCTGAAGCAGAGCTGAGGAGAGAGCAGGGCGAGTGGAGGTGCCCACTGTAGATGGTGGGGATGCCAGCTTGAGGGGATGGCAGAGTCCACTGAGGTGTCTAAGGGGAGAAGGCAGTAAGGGAGAAGCCAGCAGATGGGGAGAACTCCCATCAAAGGTCTGAGAGAGAGGACATAATTGTGAGGACAGTTCTCTGGAAGAGGGGGAGCAGGTCTCAGGGGAAGGCATCTCTGATGGGAGAGGAGGTGCGCAAATGCCCAAGAGGAGGCATGTGCAGGGGGACCACTCAGAGCCATGGCTACAGGAGAAGGGGGTGGCAGGCACTTGGAGCTCTGTCCAGGTTGGGAGGTGTACCCACTCCTGAGTCCCATCAGCTTCTTCTCAGGAGTGTCTCCCTGGGGGCACCAGGGACCGAAGCCTCACCAGGGACAGCTCATGCTATTTTTCTCTCTTCTTTTAAAGGAGCCCACTAGGCAGCACCTCCTATTAAGCAGGGATGCTAAGATCCTAGGTATATGTGCTGGGGTCACTGACCAGACCTGCTTTCTTGAACTGACCTCAGTTGTCATGGAAACGGGCAAACAAATGAAGACCTTCACAAGAGTACAACAATCCTGACTACAAGCAGGCTCCAGGTGGTGAAGGAACCTGGCTCTAAGGCTGGAAAATGGACTCAGAGGTCACCAGGTTCAATATCCTCTTTTTAAAACATATGAGGAAACTAAGGTTAGAGAGGTTGACAGGTCCAGGGTCACACAGCTAGTTAGAGTCTGAAGTGGAATTTGAACTCAGGTCTTCTAGCCTCTAAGTCATATTGCTTTATTGGGGGGTGGAGGGTGTCTATGGGACCGGTGGTGTTGGGGTGGTCCAGGGAGGGGAAGCGAGCCTGGGTGCCAGCACCTCCTAGGTACCATCCTTAAGCCAGTCTGGGGAGCTGGAAAGCTCAGTTGTGAGCCCCTCTCCCTGACTGGGGGTGCAGGCTGAGGTCAAGTGGGGCCTGAGCTCTGAACCTGAGGAGTATGGAACCAAGTGGCCCCAGCAGGGCAGCTAGGGACATGGGAGCTGACTCCTGTGGATAGTAGGGAATCGCCCCACAGCATGTGGATCATGTACATCAAGAGGAAGCCCTACCAGGCCACAGACTTGCTGGACAGCTTGGCGCAAGGCCCAGTCCCTTTCTGGGCCCCAGTTTCCTCCTCCATCAGATGAGGGTTGAGTGAAGGTTGGCGCAGAGGATTTCAGAGGAAAACTGGCTATGTACTTGAAACCTTGGGGGCCAGCAGAGCAGGATCTCTGACTCATCAGGGCTGCTGACCCTTCCCGTAACTAGACTCAGCCTTCCGGGCCCATCCTGAAGAGCTGAGATGGGGACCCCAAGGCTCAGCCTCGGTTCTGGGGCTGCAGATCCAACTCTTGGCCAAGCCCCAGGGAATGATGCTCAGACCTTGCCCGCTGACCATGGCTCACCCCCTTCCCCAGCACCAGGAGGCATCCCAGATGGGGTAGAGAATAGATATGTATATATTCACTCTTTAAAAATAAGATTTACAGCTGAGCCATCAGCTTTACAAAAATAAACCTCTTCATATAAATAATCTCTGGGGCAGGAGAGGGGCAGGTACAGACACAGACACAGATGGACAGACTGAGACCCCGGCTGGGACTCCCACCCTTTGGAGGAAAGGATGGGCTTCTGGGCAGGTTTCCCTGAAGCCCTCAGGGCAGCTGTGGAGAAGCCTGGGCCAAGGTGCTCAGGAACACCTGAATGGGTGGGCACACAGGAGCATTTACATACACACGTGTGCACATACACACTGACACACACACACAGACATACACACTCTCATACACACTCCTCCTTTGGAGGCAGGAGACACTACAGCATTGCTCTGCTTTGCATAGAGGCTGCCAGGTCCATCCTAGCAGCAGGGGCCAGATCCCTTGGGCTCTGTGGCCAGAGGGTGCCTGGGCTCCTCAGAGACCTCCTGGACATAACTGCCTGGCAGTGGCGGGGGGTGCAGGGCCACAGTGACTGAGGCCGTCAGAGTGGTAAAGGCTCCCGGGCTTGCATGCGGCCCCCAGCGAGCCTCACTTCCAGCTGTGGCTGTGAGGGAGGGGAGGCCAGGGCCAGGGCCAGGAGGGCTGTCCTTGTATGTCTGTACCACCTGGAGGGGAGATGGAGGGCAGAGTGAGTCCTGGTGGGATATCAGTCAAAGCTATTCACCCTCCCTGCCACCCCCACCAAGCACTCTCACCGTGATGGTTGGGAAGCTAGGGTCCTTGCTGGCCTCCACCAAGATATGGGAGTGTGTTGGGGGCAGGATGAAGGTGCTTGGGGCATCCCCTGCTCCTGCCTCAGGACCTCTGAAGGCTGGGCTTGAGCCCAGGAAGAAGTGAGGAGGACTGAGGGGCAGTGATATTGGGTCAGGGTGGGGCAGATGGCTGCCTCCATCTGGCAGTGATACCTGGGGGAGGCAGAAGGTAAATTTGGGTCTAGAGCTAAGCTGAGCTGGGCTCACCTCCTGTTCTTGATTCATCTCTGGGAGGGTAGGGGGGCAGCAGAGACAGGCAAGAGAGGATTCCGGACTGTGGACAAGAGATGCCAGGATGCCCACAGGAAATGGGGCAATAATGGATGTGTGTATTGGGGGTTCCCTGGGATAAGAGCCCATGATGTAGGGGAGGGAGAAGGCAGGGGAATCCACAGTATGGGGCTGGGGAATCACCTGGGGCGGCGGTCCCAGGATGGACAGTAGCACCGGAAGCAAAACAAGCCCGTGAAGTAGACCCAAGCCCGTCAGAATTGTCAGCACCACAAAGAAGTACCTGGGGAAAGCGGCAGAGGGATCCTGGTATAAGGAGGGTGCTACCCAGGGGAGCACCACATGGTTACCACATTGCCCGGGGTCAGGGGAGGAGGGAATGTGTCCTGGGGGCTGGGGCTGGAGAAGGGGACAGCCACAGGGGCTGGGGATAACCATACCTTACAATAAAGTCAAAGTCAGAGCCAGCCAGCATGAGCAGGCCCAGTAGCGTGGACACAGCCCCATCCATCACTGGTGCAAACATGTGCTCTAAGGCCTGGGCTGAGCGCACATCCCGGCTGCCTGTGGCTGTCAGAAAGCCCTGGGGGAGGAAGGGGTCCAGGGTGGGCCTGAGCTAAACCTCTGGCCTGGATGCTTCTCAGGATAATCTGAGGGGAGGCCTTCAAAGGCTGAGCTGGCCTGGGCTATTGGAGAGCCTCCAGGGGCATGGCAGGGAGCTGGGGCCTGGCGGTGGGGTGGGAGGGGACTAAGCCCCAGCATCTCAGAGCCCAAGGAGCCTTTAGGGGCACCTAGCTGAACTAGGACCTGTTCAGGAATCCCATACACTGTCCTTCACAAATGGGAAGCCCCATTCTGGGCAGGGGGCCTCCAAGGGGGGAAAGCGGCCCATCCTGACTCAAGTAGTCTGCTTGGGGTCTTTTGGGGCCAAGCAGAATTGGAGTGGCTCAGAAAGCCAATCCAACCTAATCTTGGACACAGGGAAACCCTGTCCCCCAAGGGCTGGCTCTCAGCCACCAGTCAATGACAGAAAAAGCCTGAGTTCAGGAAGACTCCACTGCTATACAGGGGGAGGAGACAGTGCCCTCTCATCTGGGGGATACCCTCCCCCCCCCCCCACAGAATCTCTTGGTTCCAAGCTGGGCCAACACACAGCTGGGCTCCAGGCTGAAAGACTTACCAGAGCCACGTGAGCTGTGAACTCAACGCCAATGCCCACAGAGGCCACAAGAATTACCACGGGGATGGCACTTAGTTTGATGCCCAGGAAGCCCATGATGCCAAATAATTCCACAGTCATCATGGCCAGCACCAGCACCTGGGAGGGAGGAGGAAGGGGAAGAGGATTAAGGAGGAGGAAGTGGGGGAACGATGCTGCTCTGGGCCGGACACTTGGCCAAAGTGGGAGGGAAGGGGGCACTCACAATGAGGCCAGCTGTCCAGGGGCTGAGCAGCAGCAAGGCGCAGACTACGAAGGTGCAGGCCAGCAGCACACAGACGGCTAGCAGGAAGCAGCGACGAAGGCCTAGGTACTGTTCCCAGAAGAGGAAGGGGGAGCCACTAGGGTAGGCTCGGATCCCAGCCTGGCCCGCCTCTTCACAGGCAGCTCGGGCCCCCTCAATGGCCTCCACAAAGTCCGCTGTCTGCCGGAGTCCACTCAGCAGGAAGGGGAATTGAGCAAACTCTAGGGGTGGGGCTGCAGGGACTGTGGAGGGAGACTGGGTGAGCTTGGGAGCCAATGCAGGTTCCCAGGCCTGCCCACCCCTCAGGCCCTCCTCACTCACTGTGCAAACTCTCGCCTGGGCTGTCATATTTGTCATGAAGCCACTCTGGGGGAGGGGGATAGAAGTTGGCTTGGGAGGCGGCCAGGCCCAAGGGGTCTCTGCTCACCCACACAGTCAGTCCAACATAGAAGAGTTCAGGCAGGATGAGGCCATCTGCATTCACGAGCTTCCGCTTGTCCAGCTAGGAGAGGAGAAAGGACTGAAGGCAGGTTCCAACCTCCCTCCCAGAAGCTCAGCACTGGAAAAGATGGAGAGGCTGACCTGAGAGTCTCTATCCCACATTCTAAACCCATTCCCCTCAGGACTGGCCCTCCTCAGAAGGAAGGCTTTAAGCGAAAATTGAATGAGAGGCTTAGTGCAGAGGCTGGCACGTAGTAAGCCCGTCATAAATGTGGATCTCTGCCTGCTGGCTCAGGCCTCCACTCACCTGGCTATAGTCCAGGGGCTCCTTGGCATCTCCTGTCTGGATAAGCAGCCTGTAGGCCAGGGCACCATCCTCAGAACCGTTGCGGCATGAGTGGCGTGTGATGCGGCCAGCCTCCCAGTCCTGATCAAAGGCAGCCTGGATTCCTGCAGGGAGAGCAGACAGAAGGTCCAGGCAGGCCAGTCACCCTAGCCCTCCAGGCCCCATTACATCCCAGTTATCCCTGGAACCTTACCTTGGAGCCAGGCGCTATAGCGATGCAGCCAACTTCGGGGAGGCTGTGGTGCCAGCACAGACTTGAGGGCGCTAAAACGGCTGTGCAGGTCCAGCAGGGCCTGCTGGGAGTGGGCGTAGTCAAAGCCGCCCTGGGTCACGAGGGCCACTTCGTACAAGGAGAAGTACTTGATCTGGGCAGCCAGGAAGTCATACTCCTTGGTGCCCCGGGGCACCACATCTGTCAAGGTCAGCCCGTCCTGCACCCAAGTGGCTCCATACAGGCTCAGTCCCAGCAGAGCCCCAAACAGCACCAGGACCAGGCCCTGGGGAAATAACATCTATGAAGACCAGGCAGGCAGAAGGGGTCGCCCACTCCCCACCTGCTCAACTGAGTCCACAGCTGTCACTATGGGTACCTTGGTTCGGGGCTGCAACAGGAGGGGTGCGTACTGACATCGGGCAAATCGAGACAGATTCCAACGGGCACAGGGCAGCGGTCGGCACACCTGACCCCGTCCTGTCCCAGCCACCTGGCCCAGCAAGTCTCTTGTTGAACCCATGGGGCCAAAGAGCTGGGAGCCCAGAGGCTCAGTGGGGAGAGGTGTCAGATGTGTTGTGGGGGGCAGGATGGTGACCACGTGTTGACCGGCAGTATCACATCGGGCAAAGGCCTGGACTGTAGCTGTCAGATGGGTCCCACTTCGGGGCATCTGGACCTCCCCTAGCTCCTGGGGCTGTATCTGAATCACCCGGGAAGAGCACGGGCTAGAAGAGACATGGGAGGGTCCCCATGACACATCTGTGTCCTCTGCTGGGGAGGGACACAGGGCAGGAGGCAGGGATGTGGTTGCCCAGCTATATCACTGAGGCAAGACCAGGAAGAGCGTTAGCTGGGGGGCAGGCAGAGGGAGGAGCAGGAAGCCTGTGGGTGGGTGGGGGGGGGGCCACCCCCACATACCTGGAGAAGCAGCAGAGCACGTCCAGCCGCTGCCGATGCCGCCGGTGCAGATCCAAGCTGAGGATGGCCGGAAAGATGAGCAGGACAGCAGTGAAATTACAACTGACCACCACTGCAGCCTAGAGGGGTGCAGGCAGGGTAAGGGGGGCTCAGAGCCACATGAACCCCACTCCCCCTTCCTCCTCCCCGCCCCAGCAGCCTCACCTGTAGGGAGAAGGCGCGAAGGGCAGGGATGGGGACCAGGGCAGCCATGAAGAAGGCCACCAGGTTGTTGACGGAGGTGAGTGCTACGCTGGTGCCCATGCGCTGTAGACACTCGCCTGTCCGCTCCTGCCAGGATAGAAGCTGTTACCAGGGCTGCCACAGGGGGTGGGTGCTGGGATCAGGGTAGGAAGGGCAGGATCCAGCCAGGGACTCACCTGCAGGGGGATGCCTGATGGGGCCTCAGTAAAGGCATGAGCCAGCAGAAACATGTCATCGACCCCGATGCCCAGAGCCAGGAATGGAAGCACCTGGGGGAGGGTCACAGAGGAGTGGGCATCAGTGGTTAGAGCCTCCACGGACAGGACCTACGCTTCAAGGTCAGCCCAGACCTTCCAGCCCTTCAGGAAAGAAGCCATACCTGGGTTGTAGCAGCATTGAAGGTCATACCCAACAGTGAGCAGAGGCCAAGGCCAGAGGCCACAGACAGGGCAACCAGCAGAACCCCAGCCAGGCCAACAGCTCCCTGGGACTTGGAGCAGTCCCAGCGGAGCATGGTCACACAGGCATAGGCCAGCTGAGGAGAGAGAGAAAGGTCAGGGCTGGGTCAGGGAGGCACCAGGCCATCCCTGATTCAAGAAGCCTTGAGCAATGGGGCATTTATCAAACCAGCATGGCCTTACATACCATGAGAAGGTAGCCACCAGCCACACGGACTGCACTGATGTCAGAGAAGGAACGCAGGAGGTCATCCAGGGTGGTGGCAGAGAAGGCGTGAATCTGCTGAGATGCATTCTGGGGAACTGATTGCTGTGCCAGCTAAGAAGGGATAAGAGCATGGGGGTCAGACAGAGGGATGTAGGGGGTGTGGGGGTCAGACAGAGGGATGGAGGGGACATGAAGGGGGAACAGCAGTCACGTGAGGGAGGAAGGGGTAATGGTCAGAGGCGGATATGAGGGGATGTCCAAGGATGAGTGGAAAGGGCAGGAGTAAATCTCTGCCCCACTGACCTCCACAAAGCGCCTCTGCCAGGCCTGGAGCACAGCGCCTGCCTGGGCCTCACTCCAGCTGATGTCATGGGTCTCGTAATCTCCTCGGTAATGGTCGTAGAGCTGCCGAGGGCTCATGAGCAGAAAGGTGCTCTGCAGGGCTTCCGCACTGGATGAGAGGAAGGGGAGCAGAGGGTGTCACTGTCCTGGCTGCCCAGAGATGCCACTTGCTCCCCTTCCCACCCAACCCTTGTGACCCGCCCCAACCTGAGCAGCCCCTGAGCCTTGGGGACCCCATGCCCCACCTCCCTCAAGGGCTTCCCACCTGAGCAGCCGGCCCTGAGGGCTCCTCACCGGGCTGCCCAGCAGCAGCTCCTCCTGCCAGTGCATAAACTTGCGTGAGAAGCCGTGGCAGCCCCCGCTCAGCTCCCGGGCAATGTCTGGGACCTATGGAAGACCAAGGGACTTGGCACAGGGACAAGTCTCCTTTCCTTTGGGAATCTATTGTCTGGGATGGTCTAGCCCAAGAGTTCTCAAATTCGGGAGTCTCTTAGTGGTTGGACTCACTTAGAAAGCCCTTGTAACCAAAATAGTCTGTGAGTGTCCCAGACCTAGAGAGCCAGGCAGGTGGGCCCTGGTGCGGGTGGGGGCAGGGGCACCCAGGCCTGGGTTCCACAAACTCATCTGTTTTTAGGTTGGGTTTGGTTTTCTTCCTATTCCTTTCTCTTAATTTCCCAGTTCAATCTCAAGTGAGAAGTTCCAGACTCAAGTGAAGTCAGGGGCAAAGGGATTGGGCCTCACATGGGCTCTACAGCTGGATGGGGCTGGTGGCCCTTGGGGTGGGAATCCCTGGGCCCTCTTTCATGATTCGTCCCTCCCACACTCACATACCTGCCTGCTATGGTGATTAGGGGCACTGGCTGGGCAGTGGGGGTCGTCAGGATGCAGACAGGGCCGCCCAACATAGGCCTGGCCCACCTGGGCCTTGTTGAGGAGCTCCCGGAAGCCTTCAAGGGAGGCAAAAGGGCCTAATTCTTCCAGAAGTTGCTCAGGGTCCAGATTGGTCCACTGAATATCAGGTCGACCCCTATATCCAGAAAGGGAAAGGAAGACTTGTGAATCCTTACTCGTACCCTAGGCCCTCACTCCTGCTCCTGGTTTCTCCCCTCAAATTCATTTGTTTAATTATTTGCATGACTATCTCTTTCTGGGGGACGGGGACAGGGATCAGATCCTCCAAAGCCCCCAACCCACAGTGGAGGTCCAAGGCAGAGGGTGGAGGCCTGACTGGCTAAGATGGGGCAGGGACTCCTGGTTAGGGAGGGGCTGGTTCATGGCCCTCATTCCCAACTATGTGCACACATGCCTAAACACCTAGACCAATGCCCACAGTTCTGGCCAGAGACAGACTCTGCTATGCACTGGGTGTGTGGGCTGCCCTTCTGCAGGGGCAGGGAACAAAGGGGACCTTGGCTAACGGCTAAGTGCACCTATCATCTGGTTTACTTCCCAACCATACCCAGACAGGAGGACAGATTCTGCCAGGATGAGGATGCCCAGAGGCCCGGCTGCAGCCCTGGGCCACTCCTCTGTCCTGAATGTCCAGGTGCCCCCTCAGCCCAGGATGGGGAAGAAGAAAGATAGCCTCACTCACGGTAGGTATGCAGAACCCCCCTGAAGTTTGGCTCCCTCCCAAAAGCAGTCCAGCGGAGTGAGGATCACACAGGGAAACAGCTTCTCGATCATCTGCCAGCAAAAGCCCTCCCCAGTCAGGTTCCTTTGTCTCCTTCTCTACCCTTTGCCAGAAGCCTCCCACTCGGCTCCCCTAACCACTTACTCGCTCAATCATCCCATTCTCAATGATGGGGACTCCTGCTTTATAGCAGATTTTGTTTAGATCCCAGGACCTAGAAGTAGGAGAGAAGGAAGGATTGGGAGGAGGAGTCCCTGAATTGAGGCATCTCCCTCATCCCAGGCCCTGGCCACCATCAACTCTGAGTCCTTCTGGCCCAGGCCCCCTCAACCCTCAATCTGGCCCAGGCCCCAGACAGACTCACTTTCCATAAAGGGAAACTTGGACTTTGCTAGCTGCCAAGGCGGCCTGAAGATGAAGGCCCAGAGCCTCAGGGGTGAGGACACTCTCACTGGCTCCATGGGCAGTCTGGATCAAGGTCTGGGAGGTATACACAGCCTCTTCCCCAAGCTTCTCTTTTGTGTAACGTAGCTCCTGGCTCACCCGACTTCCCACTGTCTCCAGCCAGAGGAGGAGGAAGAGGAAGGTACTGGTCAGCCCCAAGTGCTGGGTGACCCCAGACTGCCCCAACCCTTCCCCCATCCCAGTCTTGGTGCCACTATATGGCAAGCACCCTGCCCTAAGAACAGGGGTGGGAGAGATACAAGGAGCCTAGCTGGCTCTTCTCCTAAAGAGTTCACAGCTTAGCACAGACAACAAACCCACAAACCCCAGAGAAAGCATCTACATGCCAAACCCACCTGTGGCCAGGATCGCTGCTTGGCTGAGAGCATCAGCATGAGCTCTCTCTAGGCAGGGATGCTAAGAGGGGAGGCCACTGGGCCAAGAAAAATAGGAAAAGGAAAAAAGACAGGAGGCTCCTCCCGGGAAGATCCTGGAGTTCAATGGGCTCGAAGCAGGAAGAAATGCGGCTGGACAGCCACACTGTGGAAGGCTCTGGAATTCAGACTGAGCCATCCCAGGCTTTTTATTCGCTACTGTGTAGGGCCAGGGAAGGCTGAGAAGCAACGTCTACATGCTTAGGACAAGAGAGTTATAGAAGAAAGTGGAGGGAGGGGGAGAGTTCAGGGTTTGGAGGTGCTCATGAGGTCAGTAAGAAGGGCCAGAGCAGAGACACAGAGAAGGCTTGCACCTGGGCAGGAGTGTGGAAGAGGCTGGACAGAAAGTACTCAACTGGAGGGGAAGGAGTGGGGCACTTCCAGGGTCTCAAGGCTTCAAGGTTTCTTGATGTTCTACAAATTCTTCCATTTGTAATGGAATGCTATTGTGCTATAAGAAATAATGAGCCGACTGATTTCAGAAAAACCTGGAAAGACTTATACAAACTGATACAAAATGAAGTGATAAGAACCAGGAGAAGAACATTGCATACAATAACAGCAACATTGTACTATGATGAACTCGGAGTGACAGCTATTCTCAGCAACAGAATAATCCAAGGCAATCGTAAAGGACTTAATGAGGAAAGACACTCTCCACTTCCAGAAAAAGAACTGAATGAGTCTGAATGCAGATCAAACCATACTATTTTTTTTGTGGGTTTTTTTCTTTTGGTCTGTGTCTTCATTATGACAATTGTAAAAATATGTTTTGTGTGAATGCATAAGTATAACTCATATCAAACTGCTCACTGTCTCAGTGAGGGGGGAAGGCAAGAGAGGGAGAGAAAAATTTGGAATTCAAAAATGATTTAAAATGTTAAAAATTGTCTTTACATGCAATTGGAGAAAAAATTAAAATATTATTTTAAAAACTCCTTCCATTCTGCCATAAACCCTGGGAAGCAGATATCACAGGTGTCATTATTCCCCTTTTAAAGAGCTGGAAACTGAGGTTGAGAGAGAGGTCACTTGCCCGTTGTCACACAGCTGGAGTGATTTGAACTCCAGGTATAGTGCTTGGCCTGCCAGATGTAATGTAGAGGCTCAGAGGAGGAAGTGTTCTGGATGTACAGGTGGTTGATGATGGCTGAAGCTGGGGACCAGGAGCAAAGACAGTTGAACAGAGATGAAAGAGCTCAATGTTAAGAAAACCTTCCTCACAAAACCTCCCCCCAAAGAGCAGCTGGCTGCTCAGGAAGGTGGCAAGTTTCCCTGCATGAGAAGTCTGCAAAACATCTGAATGGCTATGAGTTATATGTGCTAGAGAGCTACCAAAGGGGAGTGAGATTATAAAGGCATTGGGCAAGGCCTTCTGTACCAGCCCCTTTCTTAAAGGGGGACAAGAGGGAAGAAAGGTTAGGACCAGTAGGGAAAAAGTGATTTTTAGAAAAACCCAGAGAACAGTGTCACTGAAACCAGGGGAAAGTCACCAGCATAGCTGCCACAAGGGGACCAAAAAGCTTCCATCTGGGAAATCCTCCTGGACCAAGCTTTGCTGGGAGGGATGTGGCAGGTAATCTGAGGAGCATCCCAAGAGCTGGGCGAAAAGAGAAGGTCCAGAGTTCTGCCCTAGTGAGTTTGGGCCCGTTCAACTGACCTTGGGGCTCTAGAAAAGTTCTAGGAGCCAGGCTGGCAGATGGATGGCAGCGAGAATGTTAAAGGCTAAGGAACACTTCAGTGAGACAGCAGTGAGGAAGGGGAGACTCCAAGGCTCCCCCCAGAGAAGACTGGCAAATGAGACCAGGAGAGTCCACCACATGGGGAACCACTCTGGGGGACAGCTGAAGTCTGACAAGAGATGGCTTCCCTCCCAATCGGAAGGGAAGGAACTAGTGAATGGAAAGGGAGAGACTTAAAAGTAGAGAAAGAGAAGGGATGAATGAGAGAAAGAATGATGATGAAGGCAGTCCCAGCAATAGATTCTCAGAGCCTTTAGGGTCCTCAGAAGAACCCAGTCCATTGTCTAGAATGGCAAGTGAGTGGCCAGCCTCTGCTTAAATAAATTTATATAGTTTGCAAAGCATTGTGCAAATATTCTCTCATTGGCTAGACCTCCAGAGATGAAAAGCTCATTACTTCCTGAAGCACCTGATTCCACTTTGAGTCAGCGTCTCAATCTGCCTTTCCGTACTGCTCCCCAACCCCACCCCTGGTCAGTTCCTCCTACTGAATCGATGCTCCTCAGACTTTCATGAATCCTAATATTTTCATAGCCATGTCCAGCTGCCATGTTCTGAGTTTTCACTCCCTCATCCCAAGGACCATCTCTTTTCCAAGCTAATGTAGTGGAGAGAGCACAGAATTTGGAATTAAAAAGCATGAGTTTGAATCCTACCTTGGACATCTGCTAGGTGTGTGAGCCCAGACAAAACATTTAATCTCTTTCTCAGCTTCCTCATTTATAAAATGAGACTGATAATAATAGCACCTACCCCATAGAGTGGTTGTAAAAATCAAATGAGTTTATGTACACACATATTCACACACACATATGAAAATTACTTCGCAAATCTTAAAAGTGCTACGTGCTATTAATAGAAAGATCTGGGCTCAAATACTGCCTTCAGTACTAACTAGCTGGATGACCCTGGGCAAGTCACAGAACTTCTCTCTGGTCCTCAGTCTCTGCATCTGTAAAGTGGGGTGTGCTATGATCCCTAGTTCACAAATCTCTCCAAGTTTGATCTTCAGTGAGGCCTTTCAGCATGCTCATATCCCTCCCTCCTCAGGATGCTCTCCAGATTATGCAATGTCTTTTGAGATCTGGAGTTAGAGGACCTGTGCTCACTTTACTGTGACCCTAGGTAAATGTCTCGACTTCTTTGGGCCTCAAGTCCTTGCCTATAAAATGAGGGGTGGGATAGTTGGTGCTTTCCAACGGCCACATCTGTAAGCCTGTGATCTCTCCTAACCTGTGGCAGAACTGGACACAGTTCTCCAGCTATGATCAGTCATTGGGCCCTTTACCTTCCTATTTGGACCCACCACACTGGCCACTTCCTCAGCCTCCTGTTCACACCAACGACTCTCACTAAACTTGTGTATCTTAGAGATGCCTGAGAATCTAGGGTATAAGCTAGTGTTGGGGCTAGCCCAGCATGGGGCTCAGTGGGTTGGCTGCTTTAGGCTCTCAGGTACAGAAAGGTATGGATCCACCAGTTGTAGGTAGGAACATTTCTGTCTGAAGGATGAGAGATACCATATCCCCTGCCCCAAGCCAAGCTTTACTACCCCAGTACCCAGATAAAGGACCCCAACTAGAACCTTGGACACAGCTGGGGCACAGGGACCAGGGAGGCCCATGAGAGGGTACATAACTCAAGAAGAAGCCTTCTCATAGGCAGGGCCTCCCAAACCAGCTCTCTTTCCCCACCTCCATAGTGCTTTTGGGTGTTCTCTGGCCCCTCCCTCCTATGCCTCCAGGCTTTAGGAATGCCACCTCCCTCCCAGAGAGACCACCCAGATCTGCCATTCCCACTGCTGCTACCCCAGTTTGGGTCTTTAATACCGACCACTGGGACCCCAGAACACATTCCTGACCCATCTGGCTTTTCCCTGCTTAAAGCTCAGCTCTGACTTAACTCCCCTACCCAAGTCTTCAGTGGCTTTTTACTGGTTACAGTCAGAATCTAGACTCATTAGCCTGGCAATCTAGGGCCTGATAAGGTCTGCCCTCCCATCCTTCAATCTACCCTAGCTACCCTTATCTACCAATCTCTCACTTTTAAGGTCCCCAGACCAAACTAGATCTATGTTACCAATGCAATGAAACCAGCACTCTCACCCCAAGTCACTTCTGCCACTTCTACTGACCATCCTGAGCTCCTTTTTCCCAGTGTCCCATGCCCACATTTGTCCCCAGCATCATGTGCTACATCACCAGAGTTTTTCTTGCAATTTGTTTTTTAGCCAGAGTGAGGGCAGCATGCTTAGTCCTACTGTGGTCAGGAAGGAACCAGAGGGTATATGGTGGGAGACAGGGAGAGAAGACAGACCCTGTGTGAGCAAATCAGCAGGATGGGGATTAGGGAAAGGGATTGAGAAGCTGGGGAGAGTGAGAAAAAGTCAGTGTGCCAGAGAGACCAAGAGAGATCTCAGAGTCAGAAGAGAAAGGCCTATCATATGGAGATAGCTGTGATACAAAGGAGTTAAAAGCCTGAACATGATGGCCAAGTGTGAGATGTATGGGACGGCTGGGGAAGTCACATAACCAGGCTAACTTTGAAGGTAAAGGAAAGACAGAAGGACCTCTGTATACTCAGAGATGGAGGATGAGGGGCAGCAGCCTTTGTACTGGGCACCCTAAGAATATAGGAGACTCGAGCAGAAAGAAAGTGGCTGGAGAAACTACTCGATGCCTTTCCTGCCAGTCCAGGAGGCCCCAGGAACCAGCCCTGATTTGTCCTCAGGGTGGCTTTATTCTCTCTCCTTGACAATGATGGGTAGGTCAGACCCTTGGGGCTCCCTCCTTAGGTCAAGGAGTCCTGGAGCAAAGCCTCAGTCCAGGGGTGGAACAGCTTTGAAGGTAGGGGACACAAGAGACAAGGGGGAAGGGTCTTGAAGACCCTCTAAATCTGAGCAGTAGTTGGCCAAGAGTTGTGTTCCTCCTACCAGCCAGGTTGAAGGGCAATGGAGGTTCAGGGGGTCCTGTCCCAGGGACAGAAAAGCCCCTGGAGCTGGGTGCCACCCAGCAGGAAGGAAAGGTTCTTCTAGGAACAAGGCCCCTTGCTGAGCCTGGGAAGCAGGTGGGGGGGCCACTTGAGTTGCATGGAGGGGAGCAGCTCCATGGCAGGGGAGGGGGAGGAAGGCGGCTTCTATTGTGGCAGGAAATCCAAGAGCCATTTGGGACCACCCAGGCAGCGGTGGGGCTCAAGTGAACACCGAAGCTGAGGCAAGCCAGGCTGGGAGGAGGCAGGCGCACACTGGCAAAGAACCATCTGGTCTGAACCCCAGCACTGATAAGAACGGGGTGAGACTCCGACCTGGAGAGGGGGGTAAGAATGCCACTTTCCCATTGAAGAAGTGTGGGGGGAACCATCGTGGCCAGGAAGCAGAGAAAGAAGGAGCCAGTTGAAGTTATTAAAAACAAAGACACCATTTTGATCAGATGGCTCCACCAGGAAGGGCAGCTTTGATCCTGCCTGACCCTGCCCGCAGCCGCTGAGGTCCACACTGGCAGGCCCACGCCCTGTTTGACAGGTCAGCTGGGACCCACCATCAAGCCCACCCCTCCAAGACCAGGCCGTCTCACCTTCCACCCAAAGGCGCTCCAGGTCTGTCTCCACTGCAGCCCCACGCAGGCCCAGCGCAAGAGCCCCAAAGGCCAGCAGCCCCACGAAGAGCACCTTGCCACAGTGCTGCTGGATCGCGCAGCCCAGGCCGAAGAGCAGGCCGCCCACGTGGGCACGCAGCCAGAGGGGGGCCCGGCCCTACGGGGGAGACGCAAAGAGAGAGCCCCATGGGGCAGCATAGGGGTGAGCGGTGGGCCACATGCACGCGTGGACACCCCCCACGCGTGCCCGCCAGGCTCAACCGGCAGTCGCGGGGGCAGATGCGTCCCTCTCCAGGCCCACGCCCACGCGCGCCCACCTGTCACGTTCCCCTGGCTGGCTCACCTGCGCTGGGGGCGCGGGGCCGGAGGTCAGCAGCTCCCCCGGGGCCATGCCGGGCCGGGCAGCCCCGCGTTACCGGCACGGCGGCTCGGGCTCGGGCTCGGGTTCCATCCTCCGTGCACAGCTGACCCCGGCCCCAGCCGGACGCCGCCCGGCTCCGCTTGCTCTGCTCTGCCCGCAGCAGCAGCGGCCCCAGAAAAGGGAGGGGAGGGGGATGGCTCGGGGGGGGGGGGGTGGGGGGGGGGTGGGCCGCGATCCCATTGGCTGCCGAGCCTCGCCCGCTGCTAGGCGACGGCGCCGCGGGGGGCGGGGCGTGGCCGGGACCACCCAGGCGGCGGAGGAGGCAGAGCCCCTCCCCCGTTTCCCCCCTTCCTCCGGGACCCCCTCCCTCTCTCCCTGCCTCCGCCCCATCCAGGTGCTCCCAGACTCAGCCTGGATTAAGCGAAGGGGGCCCGAGAGACCCGGGAGGCGGTACCGAGGACAGCTCCCCCCAGCAGTCCGGTCTCTGATTGGCTCAGGGACTCCATTCATTGCCATTCCACTAAGTGCATCTCAATTCAATTAAACAAAACAAACTTTTTTAAAAAAAATTCTTTACAAAGCAATGTTTGCACTGACCTTCTCTTTATTTCTTTTCATCGCTCAATGATCTCTGTCTTCCAGCCCCCTCTTATAAGTTAATCCAATGTGTTCAGTCAAACTAACCAAATACCAAGTCGGATAGTAAATACAGTGCTCCCCATTCGTAGTTCCCCACTTTTGCAAGGAATGGTGTGAGGCGCATTTTGTCATCTCTTCTTTGCGGCTAACTCCGGTCACACCGTTTGTTTTCATGTTTTTCCTTCTGCTTTCCATTTGTATTATTAGAGTCTGGAAGGGGAGGGCTATCTACTACAATGAGACTTCCAGGTAAATTCTGGAGGGCAGGGCTCGCTATTTCATCCACCAGTGGTCCCCACAGAACCCTCGAAAACAAGAGGCTTGGAATGTTATTGAATAAGGGATCACCTTGCTGGGGAGACCCTCGACCTCATCTTCCTGACTCAAAGTTCTACTCAAAGTTCCAGAATAAAGCACAGAAGCCACCGTGGTATTTAAAGCCCTTGGAAATCTGGTTCCAGCTTATCTTTCCAGGCTCATTGCAAATGTCCTCTACCTTCTAGCCTAACTTGACAACGAACCCCTGCCCCTGTGGCTTTGTGCAAAGTCTCCCCCATGCCTGGGATTCTCCCCCTCCTCATTCCCTTCTCTGAGAAGCTTTGGCTTCTTTCAAAGCTCAGCTCAGGCTCCTTCCTACCTGAAGCCTTTAAGTAACTGTTTCTCTTTGATCAGCAACCCTGAGGGTCTCCCAGTTTGATTTTTTCTAATTAAAGGATCCATGCCTTGACTCACTTCATGAAGAGGCCTATTCACTGAATGGGCCTTACCTCACTCAAAGTGAGAACTTGAAAAGCCCTTAGCCTAAAAGTCTCCCATTGCATCCTAGGCCATGTCCAGTTGTCATGATGAATATCAGGCCACTGAACCCAGATGGCTCTGGAGGAGAAAATCAGGCTGGTGACCTTGCACAGCTCTCCCTCACTCAAATCCAAGTCAACTGCAAGTCCTGTCATCATTCCCTGATGTCATGGTCCTCTTCAAAAATGAAGGACAAACACAAGGATTCCCCAACACACTGTTGGTCTCTCCTCCAATTATCCTGCATATACTTACCTGTTTACATAATAACAGTGATAATAGCTTAGCACCCATATAGAACTTCCAGGTGCGCAAAGTGCTTTTACAAATATCTCATCTGATCCTCACAACAACTCTGGGAGGTAGGTGCTATTTGCAATATTCATTTTATAGTTAAGGAAACTGAGGTAGCAGTTAAGTGACGTGTCATACAGCTAGGGTCTAAGTAAGGCTAGATTTGAATTCAGGTTCTCCTGACTCCAAGTCCAGAGCTCTGTGCATTCTAACACATAAACATCTTTACTCCCAAATACCCTATAAGGTTGGCATCATTCCTGTTTAGACTACTGCATTAGCCTCCTAAGTGGTCTCCTTGCCTCTAGTTTGTACTCTCTCATAATGTACCAGTCTGATCATTTCATTCCCCACTGCCTTCAGGATCAAGTCTAAGCTCTCAGTCCTAGCCTCTTCATCTATCCCTTGACAGACAGGGGTAGGGGTGGGGAGATCTGTCCAGCTAGCTGAGAGGAGAGTGATCCACATGGGGGAACAGCAGGAGAAAAGGTGTAAAGACAGAAGAGCAAGAAATTGTTTGGGAGTGAGTCTGTCCTTCCATTTGCCTGGGGCCAGAGCAGTGGAGGTTGACTTCTGATTTCCTCAGCTGGGCCCAGACACAGGCACTGGTCAGCTTTATGATACCTACTCCATCCTGACTACAGAGTTTATTAGCAGCAGATACACTTAACCACTTACACTCCCACATTCATAGAGGGATTACCAGGAAATGGTACTCCCACCTCCTGGTCAGCCTCATATCTGGTCAGGTCTTGGTCTGATTCTGGGCAGTGACTTGCACAGGTGACACTAACCTATGCCAAGGGGAATGAGGAGATGAACTCAATGCTCCATTTAGCTATTTCTAGCTATATCCACCTCCTCTCACTTTGGGGGAAGGAGTCCAGTATAACCAGCCTACATCAACCCCCTTCCCCTGACTCTAGGCAGCAGGCTTTCCCTCCCTACTTGGAATGTCAGAGACCCTGAGAGGTTCTAAAACTGTGGGGTCCCCTTTGGGGGCCAGCTTCTCGGTAATGGTGTGGGGAAGGAGTGGCGGCCATCAGGATGGGAGTATAGGATGACGTACCTTCCATGAAAGGAAACTTTTTAGAGTGGACCACGCTAAGCTGCCACCATGGCCAGTCTGGGCCTGGCCCCTAACGCTTGCCCAGGACACTCAGGAGGCAGCAGGGGCCACTGAAGTTGTTGCCTGTTGGGGCCAGGGACTAGAGGGACTTCTCATTGGTCTTCGTTTTTCCTTCATCCAAGGTTGGTCAGGCTCAGCCCTAAGAACTCCCATCAAAGAGTCCAAGAAAGCCAGCTGAGGAAGCTGGAGAAAAGTCCTCTACAAATAGCAGCCACAAGACTTGGCTTTCTTTTTATGAACTTCCTGCTTGGTTCTTGTGTGGGCAGGCATCCTGGCTGGCCGATGGGGTGGGGGCCCCGAGCAAGAACGCTGGCCTCCCAGCCTCTTTCCCTTCCTTCCCTCCTTTCCTCCCTCCCTCTGTGGCCCCAGCCACTCCCACATCCCGGGGATGCTGCCGGCATGCTCTCCAGCCCACTGCCTGGGTGGTCTGACTGCCTGGCGGAGCTGGGACATCTTCCTCAGACACAATTAACCATTTAGCCTGAGCACAAAGGCCTAGCTTAAGGCAGACACCACCAGCCCCTTTGGGGAAGGGGGCTGGGGGCAATTACTCACTCTCCATTTGGAAAAAGTTCTCTCTCTCCCTCCCCTTCTCAGGAGCCTGCAGAGCCCAGCTGGTGGGCTCCCCTGCAGCCTGGCCACCCCTCACCCCAGGAAGGGCTGTGAAAACCCCAGTCATTCAGTCCCGGGAAAAGCCTTTGACTCAGGCTGTTCATGGGCCCCAGGGGCTGGCGATTGGGGGAGGGAGAGAGAGAATGGGGAAATGCACCAGTCTTCCCCTCCCACCCCACCCTCAGGCTCAGGGAAGACTATACACATGTGTTCCTATGGCCTTCTCCAGCCCAGGATGCTATCCACAAAATGGGTGATAGGTGTGTCAGCTAGTCTGGGAGGAAGCAGCACAAGTGAAGTCAGCATCTTTCCTGTTATCAAGTTCATAACTGAGTCAAAATTCTGGAGAAGTAGGAAGCAGCTGCAGCTCCAGCTGAGCCACTGCCCCATCTGGCAGCCCCTAGCAGGCCTGACTGAGGCCTGACTTGGCAGGGCAGGCTCTAATCCCTTCCCCACGATGCCTTATCCCATCTCCAGATCCTTAAGACCAAGGGGTCTGCTGAGCTCTGACCCAGTGTAGCTGGACCTGAGGACCCTAGGGCTGGGGAGACTGCTAGGCAGACCCAAGGACAACAAGGTCCTGTAGGTTGTTCAGCCTGATGCAGGACATGTCTCCCCGGATTTCAGGCTGACCCCTGGAGCTCAAAGTTTCTAAAACACATCTTCTTCCCTCAGTCTCCTCCTTTTATTGACATCAGGGGTTCTGCCAATCTAAGCACCATTCTTTTTCTTGACCACCTGGGCCTTTTGAGAGAGTCAAATGAGATCATGTTTGGATACAGAAACACAGAAAGGCCAAGAATTGTTTTTCTGTCTGGCCGGAACTGCCAAGTCATCTCTGAATTTTCCTTCACACTCCATCAATTGAAAAATGCTATCTTGCCTTCTAGAGCTCTGCCATCTCCTATAGCCATTTCTTCCTCTGATCTCATAGTCTCTTACTTGGCCTATTTTGAGAGGCTCTTAAATGGCATGAATTTGTCACTCTCCTGCACAGAAATCTTCAATGGCTCTCTTGTGTCTATAGAATGAAGTACACAGTCTTTTAGCCTGGCCCTTTACAATTGACCTCCCATCTTCTTCCAGCTTAACTCTTGCTACTTCTTCAGGACCTCTCTGATTCTACCTTTCCTACCTCTCTGACTTTTCCTTTCACCTGCTAAAATCATCCTCGTCCTCCCAGGATCAGCTCAAGGCACTCCCCAGGCAGAAATGACCCCTCCCTTATATCTACTGCAAACTGCTCATCTTTGGTTACTTGTCCATCTCACCTGTGAAGCCCTAGTGCACATGGCAGGTGATCAATAAATGCTTGTCTATGGAGTAGGACAGAGTTGGCCCTGCTTTGTGTGGGGGCAGATGGGGCGACACTGCCATCACCCTCAGGAGAGGCACTTAGGGAGTGGCTGCCCTATGTTGTTAAAGGCTACACCACCAGTGCCCTTGGAGGGGAAGAGTTTCTCAGGGGCTGGATGCCAACATTCCCTCTGGGCCCCAACCACTGCCCCCTCCTCGTGACTGTACGCTGACAACCCAAGGGACAAAAGGGAGACCTTTGAGGAGGCCTTGTTGGGAGAGTCAAGTCTGGGGTCTCCACAGGTAGTCATTCAAGGACCCAAAAAAGGCACAGGGACCATGGAGTCCAACCTGCTGAATGTCTCCCATGAGGATCACAGTCCAGCAATGAGGAAGTGCTCACAGTCTTCCCAAGAAAGCCCCTTCTCCTTTGGGACAGAGCTCCTGGCTGCCTGCTCCAGGGTCTGCCCTTTGGGGCCAAGCAGGACCAAGTGGATCCTTCTTCTGTGTGACAGCCTTTCAAGACGGAAGATGGTTATCCTATCCCCTTAAGTATGATCTTCTCTAAACAGCCTCAGTGGCTCCAGTGGATCCTAAGACCCTTCCCTATCTGGCCACCCTCTTCTGGATGGCCTAAAGCATATCAATGCTCTTCCTAAAATATGGTTCCTATAACTGATTTCAGAAATGCAAAAACCGTGATCTGACTAAAGTGGCAAGCTGTCCTTTTCTCTCTCATTTCTGCTCATTTTCTCTCTCTGGGCCTCAGTTTCTGCTTCTGTAAAAGGGTTAGCTGTTGGGCTAGATGCCCTCCGAGGTCCCTTCACAGCCCTTGGATTTCTCAGCCAGGGAGCAGGAGCAAGGCTCCCTCCACTACTTATTCCCAGATCCCAGATGTGCTCCAATTTAGCTGAGGAAAATACCTCCACCACCCTCAGCTAGCTGGAGTCACCCCTGGGAACTGAGAGAACAGAAGGAAACAATAGGTGGCCCCGCCTGGGTCAGGCGGGGAGGCAGCTCCTTCCCCGCACCCCTTCTCCCTCAACCCCCCCACCGCACCCCCATCCTCTAGGGAAGGAACAACCACAGTTAAGATCAAGCTGGATTAGCAAGAGTTAACTCCCCAGGCCTTGGGATTTTTGCAGCAATGTATAAACTATTATTTCAAATTATTTTTCTTAATTCCTGCCACCCACTGGGAGGACCTTCACTTTGATAATTCTGGGCTATGAAATCTCACCCCAGGACTTACTTTTATCTCCCACCAAACACCTGCAGGTCATAAAAGTGGGGAAGAAGAAACCTCCCCACACTCTTCATCTTTTGCAGGAAGAAAAGGAAAAGGAGAAAGGAGGGTAGGGTCCCCTGCCCACCTGCCTTCTGTGAAATACAGGGGATGGGGGTAGTGAATCATAGAGCATTTCAGGGCACCAGCCAGCCCCTCTGGGCCTTTCTGACTTGGCTCCATCAGCAGCAAGTCCTGTGAGAGCCTGACCTTGGATCACAACCAGTTTAGCCAGTCATTGTTAAACTGTAGCCTCTGGGGATGATGGGGCTCAAGAAGGTGCCAGTGGGAACAGTAGGATTGATCTGGGGGGCCCCCACCCCAAAGTCACAGGGTCAGAGGTTTCTCTTGGTTGGGGAAGGAGGAAAGCTAAGAGCTAATCCCTGGTAGTGCTCCATCCTAGGCTAGCAGGCAGGAAACTCAACCCAAAGGCTGTTGGGTTTTAGGGGGGTTGGGCTGAGCAGGCCCCAGGCAGGGGGAGAACCTCTGTTCAGATCGGCACAGATGGTCTGTGTCACTGCTCAACAGCAGACTCTGTGTGGTCCTCATGGTGAAAGCCTACTGGCCAAGGGTCATGTGTCTGAGGACAGGATAACCTCAGGAGTCAAGAGAGCTTACTGGAGACATGTCTTTATTGGGAGATCAACACAAACCAAGTCAGACAAGAAACTAGTCGTTGGCAAAGGCTGGGCCTCTGCCTGGTCCTGGGAGACTTCAGAGGAGGGATGCAGACACTGGCAACCTCAGATCTCCATAAGCTGGTCATTCCCCACGATCACCTCATTCACTCTCCTGGCTAGAAAAGGAAGGGAAAAGGCTTGTTGACAGTTAACCCTCTTTTGTAGCCCAAGTGGGGTTCAATCACAGTTATAGGAGGGGTTCAAGAAGCATCCTTTCCTATTCCATCTCTGACTTGGAAAATCTCATGTCTGCCCCTCCCAGGGACATTGCTTCTATCCAAGGCTGGATACTGGCCCCTCAATGAACCTGGCCAAAGAAGCCAAGCATCACTGAACCTTGGGAATGACCAAGAGTCCTGAAGATTTAGAATAGGGAGGAGGGTGGGGAGCTGTGGTTGGGAGGGACCTCAGAAACGACCCAGGAAGCCTGGGAGGGATGTGTTTCCTAGCACTGGTGCTTTGGAGGAGAAGCCTGAGGGACTCAGACTGGTTCTGCTCAAACTTGTCCACTTAGGAGTGAGATTAGGGCAAAGTCTGCCCCATGAGGTCATGGGCCACTTTCACAGGGAGCCCCGGAGAACTGAAACAAAGCAGAGAGAAGAGTCTGTGAAGGATGGGGAGAAAGGACAGTGTACCACCCATATTTGGGGGATGGCCTAAGTCACTAAAACTGGAGAGATCACACTCAGGAAGAAGGTCCCAAGAGAAGCCTGACTCTGAGGCCTGGAGATGGTACTGGGTGGGTGGGTCTGGGCTGAAAAAAGGACTAGCAAGAGCCCTGGATGTTGGAACTAACCAGAGAGAAGAGCAGAGTGGCCAGGAGATAAAGAAAAAGGAATCCAACTGAAGGCCACTGGCCTCTCAGGGGAGAGCCAAGGGAGGGAGCCTGGAGCCCAGATACACAGAGACAGGGGCTCCAACTGCCTCGCTGAGCACTAGAGACAGCTGCCAGCAGGCCTTGGCCCTGACTTGCAACACCTCCAGCTGTTCCAGGTGCAGCCTGCCAGTGGGGGTTGACTTGTTCCAGGTGGGTGAGCTGCTGGCTCCTCCCTTCTCCTCAGGCATCTCCAAGAGATCTCTTTATAGTGCAGCATAAGATGGGGCAAGCTGTCTCTGCCTCCTTCTCTGGCCAAGTCGGCAGGGCTGCTGATGAAAAGTGACCTCTGCACTTCCTCCCTCCAGGACTCCAACATGGATGCCCCCTGAGGAGTGCTCCTGGCTGCTGGGTCTCAAGCCTCACCCCTCCGTCCCCTTCATGTAGATGATGAGCACCTGCCCTCTTCCCTTCTCCAGCCCTGCTCTCTGGCCTGAACTCTCCAGCTGGATGTCCAGTCATGGGCTCATCCTTACTGGCCTCCTGGATGCCCCTGGGCCCTGATGGCCTTCCAACCACAAACCATTCTACTCCTGCCAAAGCTCTCCCTTGCAGCCTCTCCCACAAGGATGAATCCCCCTGACTCTGCCTGATCACTAGGAAAAGAAAGTTCTTCCCCCAAAGTCCCTGGCCCCATTAACAACTTGGTATTAGGAACTGATGATGTTTTACATGTCAGTGGAAATGACAAGAAAGAGGGTGTAGCGCATCTGTCTGCCTTGCCTTTCAAGGACCACTGGATCTTTCCATCTGACTTGAAGCTAAGACTTTCCATGAATGTCACCTCCCCCAATCAGAATGGGAGTTTCTTGAGAGCAGGGGCTGTCTAGCTTTTCTCTTTGTATGCCTAGCATTTATACAGCGCTACTGTTTATATAATGAGCACCTAATCAACATCTTTTAATCCATCTAGGCTTCTATCTAGGCTTCCATCTAGGTTTCCATCCATTCATCCATCCAGTCATCTATCCATCCATCCATCCATCCATCCATCCATCCATCCATCCATCCACCTATCCCTGATATCTATGCCTTCCTCTCTAGTCACCTGGGGACTTTGAAGAGGGTTGTTCTTCCATATTCCCTCCAGTCCTGCCTTCACATTCTGCTAGAATCATCTGGCCATACTTCTCTTTTGCTCCAAAACCTTCAATGGCTCCCCAAACCTAGCTAGTCACAACCTGTCTGTAGCCTTTTCTCTCATCATTTCTTTCCCTCTTGCCCCCACAATAAGCTTGGAGGCAGCACTCCCACAAACCTGGTTGTCTATAACGCTCTCTCTGCTTCTTCTTTGTTGCCAGCAGAATTCCTACCCAGTTTTTACAGATCAGTTACAAAATGACAGCAGCTCAGGTGGAAGAGGGACCTCTACCTGACCAAGAATACAGCAAGGTCCTGATCAGTGTGAATAACGAATCCCAGGAAGTAGTTTTATCCCTCAAATTTCTTCATGTCTTATTTTCATAAGGCTGGAAACAATGGCCATGTCTCAATTAATTATGTTTTCAAGTAGCAAAAATTCGAATGCCCCATCACAATTCGTTATTGGCATTTGTTG
Source organism: Notamacropus eugenii (assembly GCF_028372415.1). NCBI lineage: Eukaryota > Metazoa > Chordata > Mammalia > Diprotodontia > Macropodidae > Notamacropus > Notamacropus eugenii. The sequence continues at coordinate 506,355,159 of NC_092873.1, forward strand.
GGACCTGGCCATCAGTTCTCACTCTATGACTCAGTGACTTTCATTGTGTGTGTGTGTGTGTGTGTGTGTGTATGTGTAGCGGGTGGGTATGTAAGGTATAAAAAGGCTGGAAAGGTGTATGGGGAGACAGGTTATAAAGTGAAAAGCCTTGAATGACCAACAGGATTTTGTGTTTGATCCTGGAGGCCGTAGGGAGCCACAGGAGCTCATTGAGTAGAAGGGTGAAATGCAGGCTGGCATAGCACTTGAGTGGCTGAATGGAGGACGGATTGGAGTGGGGAGAGGTTCAAGGCAGGCCAGTACCCTGGCAGTCACTGCAATGATCCCAGCCAGAAGTGATGACGGCCTGCACTGGGGTGGGGGGCAGTGTCAGAGGAGAAGCACTGCAAAGGTAAAGTTGGTAGGCCCTGACAACAGCTTGGATGTGAGGGGTGAGAAAAAGGAAGGAGCCAAGGACGACTGGGGGGGTGAGCCTGAGGGATGGGAGGAGGGTAGGGTTTTCTACAGTCACTGGGAAGAGAAGAAGGAGGGGGGGCAGCCCAGGGAAAAAGCTAACAAGTTCTGCTTTGGACAAGTTCAGTTGAAGATGTGTACAGGACGTTTAGTTCTAGATGTCTTAGAGCGGCTGGAGATGGGAGACCAGAGGTCAGCAGAGAGGTCAGCCCCAGGCTGGAAAAAGGAAGGCTTGGCCTGCTTGGCTCCCCACCCCCCCCAAAGCTCTGGCATGCTGAAAGTGAATCCAGGCAGGCAGACAGCTGCTGGGCTCTGGGCAGCACAGGAGGCTAAGGAAGGGAGGGCAGCCCACCAGGGAGCTGGGGCCCTGGGAGGCAGCCCTGCATGGTGTTTACTCACTCCATTACATCCCCTAATTTAGAAACCCTTTATACCAAATGGGAAACAGTCCTTGGCTGCCCCAGAGCTGCTGCTCTGCTAGACTGAGATGGAGCTGCTGCCCCTGGGAAGGTGGGGCTGTGCGGCAGTGCTTTTCAGAGCATGGAGAAATTCAGTACAATTACAAGGGGCGAAGGAGGCAGAGAGCAAGAGCTAAACCAAGGCTGTGCAGGAGGGTGGTCAGGGATGCTTGGCCCTAAAACAAGCTATGATGCTCTTTATTTGTGGAGCATCAGAGACCCCCCATTTCTGGGGCACCTAAAGGCCAAGGCTGAGAGGTGGAATGTGGTGAACCTGTTATACTTTCAAAAACTACTACTTCAGGAGAGGCCACAAGCCTCCTTCTCCACCTCCCTGGCTGGCTCTGTGCAGAGGGGTGGCCTCAGGACACCTCTGCCCCTGGGAACCTTCCTCCTAGACCAGACCACAGCGAGAAGGGGTCTCTGAGGTTATCTAGTCCTCCCTCCCTGGGCACAAATTCAGCCTCAGCATTGCAGGGAAAGATGATAAGGATGTTGTGGAAGGATGCCTGGGGAGATGCCAGGTGGATCAGACACTTCCAAGGTCCCGACTGAAATTCTCGAAGGTTTGGGGAGCTCCAGAAGGAATACACCAACATTGCTAGGATCCTTTCCTGGAAGGGTAGGGGGTTAAGCACCTCGCTACTTCCCTGGCAGCAGCAGCCGCTCTGGCACCTGGCTCTGACACTGCAACAGCCATGACTTCCTGAATGAGGCTGGTGAAGGTCAAGTGTGCCTGTTGCCAACAGAGCCTCCCTTACGTCAGACCCTGCCTCCCTGCCTGGCCCACTCTCCTTTTCCTTTGATGTTGCTGTTGCACTGGACTGTGTGACAGTACTTCGACCATGCCCTCCAGCCCACACCCCCATCCCCACCCCTTCTAGGCTGCTCCCAGGCCTTACCTTTGGCTTCTATCCGCTGACCACTTCCAATGAGGCAATCCTTAATATCTGCACCTTTCTCAATAACAGCATTGTTACAGATCACACTGCCCTGGATGCTGCACCTGTAACAGAGACACCTGGTCACCTGGGAGAATCCTGCAGGCCTGGGCCAGACTCAGGATCAGCACCCCTCCTTCCTTTGGGGAGACCCAAACAAGCCCTGTATACACGTGCACGTGTATATGTCCATGTGGGTATGCTCGCGCACATACCTGGGGACCAGGCCCAATGCTTAAAGGACTAAATCCAGCTGACCAGCATAAAGAATGATCAAAGCCTAAGTGGGGAGGGGATCCGGTAGGCCCTGAATTTCCAGCTGGCACATTCCCCAGGAACCAGCAGACCGAGGGAATGGGATGGATTCTAATTTTTGCCCAGCAGATGCTTACCCTCCAATTAGATTGGACCCCAAAAGTCAACCCAATACTACAATCTAGCCCTGTCTACATGTGGCAACAGGGAGATCACAAGTTCTGGGCCAAACCCCATCTCCCCAGATTCGTGCTGTCATACAACCACCTCAGGAGAGCCTGCGGGCATTGAACAAGAGCAGATTTCAGGAGGAGAAATGACCTTTATTGTGGGAATCAATGCCACTTCCCAAAACCTCACCTCAATATCTCCAAGGCACAGAGGGGACCCAGAGCTCCTCAGGCAACTACAATTGTAGCAGCGCCATCCTCGGAGGAGCTGAGCTAAGACTCCCTCCCAATCCTGACTTGTATGTGCATCTAAGAATATTTCCACTTGACTCTCAATGTCTGATTCCTACCAGGAGCCACCTTCATTGGGCAAAGAAAATGCACACTTGTGCCTCTAAAGCTGAGGGTCAAACACAGATCCTGCAGAGCCCTTCCCAGCCCTGGATGTGTTGGCTGTCCCTGGCAGCCCTCCTGTGGTACATCTGAGGTGGGCAGGAAGCAGGACCCAAACTGGATTCAGGAAGACTCAAGTACTCATTTGGCCTCAGATATCTACTGATCCTATGACGCTAGGCAAATCACTGAATCGCTCTCAGTCTTAGTTTCTCCACCTGTAAAATGGGGATAGAATAGGACCTGCCTCTCAGGTTTGTGAGAAACAAATGAGATAATGCATGTAAAGCCCTTTGGAAACCTTAAAGAGCTGTACCCATGCGAATTATGATCAGTAGCCAGACAACCTGGATGCAGACTCCAGCTCAGACACCTCTGTGATCTGGGGCAAGTCACATAACACTTCTCTGGACCTGTTTCCTCCTCTATGAAATGAAGGGATCAGATCAGACAGCCTCGGAGGACCTTCAGCCCCAGGCCTAGGATCTTGTGCATTCCCAAAGGAGAAGAGAGCTCAGGATGCAGGTTTGCACCAGGAGTGCAGATATAAGACAGAGAGGGGGTAAAAGGGGAAGGGGCATCAGCAAGGGAGCGAAGAAAAGGAAGGGGAGAAACTGGCAAAGAGGCCTCCTGGCCTAGGGGATGTTTACAAGGACTGAAGGTGCAGACCACCAAAGGAGACACCCCCGGGCAAATGGCCACACTCTCAGGAAGGCCTAGCTTGCTGGCCAGCCTGGTGGGACCCCTGTTCCCCCTCCCTCCCACCATTGTAAACAACAAACCTTAAAAGAAACCCAGAGACAAATGTACACAGTCTGTAACATTCCAGGCCCTTCTTTATCGCTGTTTTGTTTTTCTAAGAGGTCAGAGATTGCATGAAAGGGGAAAAGAGTCCCAACAGTCTTGTTCTTGTGTGGGCTGGGTGTGCCTGGCCTGTTCTGGGGGGAGGCCCAGCTAAGAAGTCTCCATCCCAGGACATACAAGCTGGGGCTTGGAGGGGAGAGCGAGCCCAGGCCTCCTAAACTCTATCTGCTCTCCTTGTGGCAAAGCAGCAGAGATAAAAAGCAAAGGCCATGGAAAGCAAGGGGAAGGATGCAGTCCAGGTCCTGAAAAAAATCCCCAAATGAAGCAAGAAGAGTCCAGGAAGCAGAATGATAAACTTCCCAATTGAAGTTCTTTCTTCCAAGGACTGGCTCATTCTGACTCAAGGGCCTGTAACTAGCCTGGTCGATGGCAGGGCAGGACCACCCTGGAAAGCAGAGGCGGGAAACTCTGGGCAAGCTATGTGTGCAGAGCAGAGATGGGAGGAAGGGACTGTGGCGCCCACATGTGCAGCGCCAGCAGGAATTCCGAACCCAACCCCTAATTACATCCTCCCCTCATTGGTTTGGGGCTCTACAATGAAAATGATGAGAATTTCTGGAAGGAGGGGCTCAAAGAATTGAGGTCCAGACCTTAAGGCTGCTTAGACTCAAGAAGGAAAAGCATGGGGAGGCCTTGGGGTCCCAGGTTGGCTACGGGACAGACCTTGTATGAACGGAGATCCTGAGGGCTGGGCACACTGCTTGTTTCATTCAGTTAAACAATTACTTACCCATCACCCCAGGGCACAGGAATGAGTGAGTCACCTAATGGGAGACTGGGCAGATCCACAGACTCACAGCCAGCCAGGGGGAAGAAGGGCTGAAGTTGGAAGCTAGGCTGGTTACACACATGCTCCCCTGGTCTTAATTCACACTGACCCTTGGGTGAGGTCCTGAAGCCCAAAGGAGGGCCAACAGAAACTCATGCAAAATAATGGAGCACTCTTTGGGCTTTCTATGTTGGTGTCATTCTCTACTCTTTCCTTGTCCTCCCTCCCCAAAGCCAAACGGTTGCCCAGTCTTGTTTCTAGGTGTATTCAACATTTACTAAGCTCCCACTATGTGCCAGGTACTGCACTAAGCACTGCCTCCATGACACCAAAGCCTCACAAAATTATACCATAGTCTATCATCTCTCACCTGGACGACTACAAGAGCCTTCTCAGTCTCCCTGCCTCAAATCTCTCCCCTCTCTACTCAGGTCCACACACACGTCAAAGTCTCATATTTTTAATGTAAACATTGGTATTGCCATCTGTCTTCTTTTAAAAAAAAATTTATTTTCAGTTTTCAACATTCACTTCCACCAAATTTTGAATTTCAAATTTTCTCCCCATCTCCTCCCACCCCAGGACAGCGTGTATTTTATACTTCCTTCACTCTGCCCCCTCTTCTATCATCCCCCCATTCCCTTCCCTTCTATTTTCCTGTAGAGCAAGATAGACATCTATATCCCATTGCTTATATATCTTACTTCCTAGTTGCTTGTAAAAATAATTTTTAACATTCATTTTTAAAGTTTTGAGTTCCATATTCTCTTCCTTGCCCCTTCCCCATCCACCCTCATTGAGAAGGAAAGCAAGGTCATATATGTGCAGTCATGCAAAACCATCTATCTTCTTTTTTTGTCCCTTCTTAAAATATCACCTCCATTTGTGAACATTCCTCCTCTTCCTTACTCTCATTGTCCTTTGAAACAAAGGATCAAAAAGAGGGAAAGGTTATTGAGCCAGATCAGCCATGCCTTGTACACCATGGGACATCCCCTTCCTGGAGAGAAGGCTGCTTTCCTCTCTCAGCCCTTCTTCAAGCAGAAGAATGTAAGTTACATTTGTTCATTCCAAGGACACTATCTTAGTGGTCACTAGCCAACTCTGCACATTTCCCTCCCCATCAGTTTTTGAGACTTCCCATGCATCTAGGAATATTTCATATTTATAATTTCCAACAGCTCAGTAGGAAATGCCATTCCACTTATGAACCACAACAATCAATGGATAATTAGTTTCCCGTTCTTTGCTGCCACAAAAAATACTGCTATAAATATTTGATTGTATGTGTGGCTTTGGATGAAACTAAACTGTGCAGTGAGAGTCAAAGAGTTTGGACATTGTAGTCACTTTTTAAATACAATTTCAAACTTTTTCGGAGTGGTCAGGCCAATTCACAGCTCCACCAACAGCAGCGTATTAGCGTGTGCTAACTGAGCATTCTTATTTTTTGTCTTTTTTTGGCCAATTTCCTTGGTATGAGATGAAACTTTAAAGTTTATCTGATTTACATTTCTCTTATTGGTGCCATCTTTCCTATGGTTAATAGTTTGAAATCCATTTTTTGGATTACTTGTGCACTGGAGAATGGTACTTGGTCTCAGGATACTTGGGTTAGTTCCTTTGACAAGCTGCTAGCTATCAGACCCTTATCTGAGACATCTGTTGCAAAGATTCCCCTCCTCCTCCTCCCCATTAACAGCTTCCCTTCTTGTCCTAGCTGCATCGATTTTGGTGATACAAAAGCTTTTCCCAAACCAATATTCCACAAGCGCAGATCTGTGTCACTTTCCTAATCCAGAAACGTCGGTGGCTCCCTATCAGCACTAGGCCCAAATACACTCTCCTCTTTTTGGCACTTATAATCTGGCTCCCACTGATGCCACACTCTGCTTCCTCAATATTCCCATCAAACTGAGGTCCTCACTGAGCCCCAACAACCCTCCTTCACCTCCTCCTCTTGGAATCCGCCCCACCTTCCAGCGGTTAGTGTCCTTCCCCTATCCCAATAACTTTGTACACATTTTGTACTGACCTGTCTGTGTCCATGCTCTTTCCCCTAGCAGGATAAGCTTTCTTTGGACACCCAGCAGAGCCCAGTGCCTTGCCCACAGCAAGCACTTCATCAATTCATATTGAATAAATGGATTTATCCTTCTGCTTCAAAACCTTGAGTAGCCATCGATGCCTAGAAGAACGTCAACCTCAGACGAGCAACAAGACCCACTAGAAAGAGTTCCGGGTTCAACTACATCCAGCAAACACTCTTAGAAAGTGCATATTATGTGTAAAATAGACCTGGAAGAACAACATGGCAGAGGAGAAAGACCCCTGGATCCAGGTTCAAATCCTGGTTCTTCCAGTTATTTTCTGTGGGACTTTGGGCAAGTCCCCCTAAAATGATGTTGTACTAGACGAATTCTCAAGTCCCTTCCACTCCCCTGGTTCTCCTCCTACTTGCCTGATGGCTACTTCTGTCTCCTTTGCTGGATCTTCACCCAGGTCATGAGTCTTAACACTGGGTATCCCCCAGGGCTCTGTCCTAGGCACCCTTCTCTTTTCCTTCTCTACTCACACTTAGTGACCTCATTGATTCCCATGATTCCCAGATGTGTATATCTTCCCAGCCCAGACAACCCTTCCCACATGACCAATTGCCCTTTGAACATAAACCTGATACCTGATGTCCTATGCTGAACTCCTTATTCCCACCTTCCCAATCTGCTATCAAGTCTTGTTCTTTCTACCTTCTACCTTCACCACATCTCTCCTATTCGTTTCCTTCCTTTCTCTCACAAAGTGGCCACACCTCTTGTGTGGACTATACAACAGCACTCTGGTTGGTCTCCCATCTAAAGGACAGGTCTGACCACGTCACTCTCCCGTTCAATAAACTTCAGGGAATCCCAATTACCTCTAGGATCAAGTATAAAGCACACTATTCTGCATGTAAAGCTTTTTACCATGTGGCCCCTTCCTACTTAGTCAGTACTTTCCCATATTACTCCACATACACTACTATGAACCAGTCATGTTGGTGTTTTTGCTATTCCTGAACACAACACTTTATCTCCCACCTCTGGGCCTTTGAACTGCCTGTCCTTCTGCCTGGAATGCCTTCCTCCCTCACCTCACCTCTTGACTTTCTTCAAGACTCAGCTCAAGTACCACTTTCTGGGTGAGGCCTTTCCACGACTCTCTCCTTCCTCTCCTCCCCACTAGTTCCTTCTTTCTGAGATTATCTTCCAACGACACTGTTCAGATACATATTTTACATAGTTATTTCCATGATGTCTCTTCCATTGGAATGTGAGTTCCTTGAATGGAAGGGTTGTTTTTTGCCTTTCTTTGTATCTCCAGCACTTAACACAGTGACTAACATAGTAGGCATTTAAGAAATACTTGATGACTGACAGCTCATGTCATCCTATGAAGATGATGAAAAATATGGTTCATGAGTAAGAAATGACAGAAATTTATAGATTAGACAAGAAACTACAAAAATATATCAAACATATCATGGTCAGACCTGGGCTTTAGGAAAATCACTTTTGTTACTGAGTGGAGCAAGACTTATAGTGGGAAGATATTTGCGTCAGAGTTCAGTGAGAAGGGTATTGCAATAACCTGTGTGAGAAGTAATCAGGGTCGTGGCCAAGTGCATGGAGATAAAGAAACATAGGCAATAGGGGTGGTTAAGTCAGAAATGACAAAATCTGACAACATGTGGAGTAAGTATGAGTGAGGATTTGAGAATGACAGAGAAATAATAAGTCTGGGTTACTGGATGATGGTGGCCTTGACAGTAACCGGGCAGGTGGGAAAAGGAAAGGCTTTGAGGGGAATGATGAGGAACTCTGTTTTGGAAAAATATCGTTTGAGATGCCTGTAAGACAAAAAACAGTTGCCAGATTCCAAAAGATTTAAAAGATAGGATGTAATAGGAGTAGAAATGAAAATTGTGTTCTCAAGTCTGACTATAAAAGAGAGGAGAGACAGAATAGTTAGTGAGGATGGTTTGACCAACTAAGAATTTTTCAAAGATGGAGGATTAATGGGCCTATTTTGTAGGCAGTAGGGAAGGACTGAAGATTAGTGAGGGCAGGGATGAGAGTGGTGGAGAGGACGAGAGGGAATTGGATCAAGGGCACTTGTAAAGGGGTTGGTCTTGGCAAAGGGGATGGGGTAGGAGGAAAGGATATAGTGGGAGAAGACATTTGAGCAATATGAGATGAGGAAGAGAGGAAAAGTCTCACCTGGGATGTTGGGCGGAGGAGAGGGGTGGGACACATGAGGAGACATGAACCAGGCTGACAACGGGGGCATTATTATTATCTCCTCACTTTCATTTATGTCACATATTCAATCAGTTTCCAAATCTTGTCTTTTCTATCATCATAACATCTCAATACACAACATCCTCCTTGGGAGACAAGGATGGCCCAGATGGGGGCACCCCTGGAGAGAACGTTCCCCATCGACTGGGGATTCTGAAGGAGCTTCTTTGTGAAATGGAGAGCTTAGGATCCAAAGTCTTTACTTTTATCTATTTCTCGTTTTTCAGGGTGAGCAGTTTGTTTAAACAGGCTAAGATGGATGAGCTATGAATGCAGGCAGTGTCTTCTTGTCTTTACTCTCTTAACCTCTATTGATAATGCTCTAAGCAGCCAATGATCTGACTTAATTTTCAAATAGTTCTGGTTCAGTAACCATTGTTTTTTGTCTGTTGATAAACAAGCAATTTCATTTTTTGTGACTTTCTGCACTACTAGTCCATTTGCCAATATCTTCTGCCTCTTTTCTTGTGGTATATAAGCACAAGGCTTCTCAGTAGGCTACAAGCTCTTCTTTTCTTCCTGGCCTCCTTATACATCACTCTGTCAATGCTCTCTGCAGTCTTGCCACAATGGCCCATGCGCTTGCCTTGTCACCAGCATTCCTTCAGGCCTGGAATGCTAGCCTCTTTCCTTTGCCCATTGGAATGCCTGGAATTTCCTTCAAGCTTCAGCATGTGCCACCTTCCACACAAAGCCTTTCCTGGTCCCACTGCTCATGGTCTCCCTCCCAAAGCTTGGAGTTAAATATATATACATATATATATGACACATATACTTAGTTACACTAGGTCCTACACTGTTCCTCCCTTGTCTTTGTAGTCTCGGCACTTAGCACAGGTCTTATTCACTGACCTCTTTCCTCCCTTAACCTAGAACCTATCTCCTGTCTTGTCCTGGGTCTAGCTTCTCCCAGAATCTTGGACTATCAAGATCTGTGCTGCTGAATTAGCTGGGAGATCTTGTCAGTACCTCATAGAATGTCTCTCCTTCATTTTCTACAACAGATGCTGGTGCATACCATACAAACATGCTCATGGGAACTGCAAGCCAAGGTCATGGCATCAGAGAAAATCATGTGTCCTGGGCTACAATTATTGTGCACCTCCTTCGTTTACCTCCTGGAGGAGACTCAGTGATACGATGACGTGGATGCCACCTACCACTTCCTTTTATCTTCTCTCAATTAGGGTCAGTGAAGATTTGGTTTGCTTTACTCCCTGGCTGCTGGTAGAGGTTTCCCATTTGGAGTACTGGCTGCAATGTGTCCTACAGTCACTCAAATGCTTGATGGGGATGTGGGCATCCAAGGGAAGGAAGGGCTGTTAGAAGAGAATGAGAAGATTCATCTGTTTGCAAAGGGTCAGCTTCTGTCCCTAGCGTGGCTACTTCTAAGGCAGAAGCCCTGGGCTCAGCAGAGAGTGGGATCCATTCTAGCCAGCCTAGAAGGAGCACAGGACAAGTAGGAACAAAATGCTCTGGAGTTCTGGGGAGGGAGGCTCACTTCCAGGAGACTACACACTGGTGTCCTCTGAGCTGAGTAACACTGACAGTCAAGGAGGAAAGGGGAAGAGGGCATTCCAGGCAGAGGGAAAAGTCTGAACAAAGATATGAAAAAGGGAGGCTAGAAATCAAGTTCAAGGAAACAGTGAGCAGTCCAGTTTGGATACAACTTGGGGCAGTATAGTAGGAGTTAAGGCAAAAAAAAAGTCTGTTTGGATCCAGACTACGGTGCGGCTTAAATACTGGAATCTAGTATTTACATTTTACTCAAGAGGCAATGGGGAGTCACTAAAGGTGCTTGAGCAATGCAGCAACATGATCAGTAGTGCATTAGGAAGATTAATTTTGGCAGGATAGCCTAGAGTGGAGAGGGTGGCACATTAGGAGGCAAAGAGATGATGAGACAAAGTCTGAACTTGCCCTGGCAGCTCAAGGATGCACTGGAATCACAAACAGCGTCATCCTGTCTGGCTCTGCAGGCTGCACTCAGCCATGCTCAGTGCCAACAGGTACTCTCCATGTTGGCCCGTGTGGGGATGGCTGTGATTGCCTCTGCTGTCCTCTCTGAGCTCTAGGCAGAGGCAGTGACTGCTGACTGTCAGGGCCAGGTTTGGTGTCACGGGCACCAGCCTTGGCTCTGGAGCAGACTCACGAGGATGGATATACTTGGCATCGACCCACTCTTCAGTGTGGTTCCTCCAGGCTCTTCAGATGCTCCTGAAGTCCTTCACACAGGACCCTCTCCTCTTCCATTCCACAGACTTCCCACTGACCTTTACAGCATCCTTTCTGCAGGTTTTGGTCTCCAAACTTCCCAAGCTTTCCCATTTGAGAGTCAGACAGCTTGGAATTGAGACAAGGAAGTGCAGGCTATGGGAACCACTCTTCTCTGCCAATCCAGACCCTCTCCCTCTAATGCTTAGCCCAGATTTAATAGCTGAGGGGTGATTAGTCTTCAGATGACTACATTTTAATTACTTTTTCCAAAATTACTTGAGCTATATAAGAATTATGAGTAATTAAAATTCAAACGATACCCAATAATTGAGTGAAGCCCACTGGGTGCTGCAGGAAGCTTGATCTTATCATCCTGTACAAATGGGGGGTAATCTCTCATGGGCATAGCTGTGTGGGCTGTGGGCAGCCTTTTAGGCCCAAAGACGGCAGTCAGCTGACATTCCCCCTGCTTCCTTGGTCACAGCCTGTTCTGGCCTGGCAGGGAAGGCTACACTGAGTTCCAACCAACAGGGTAATGAATGGGTCATGGGGTACATTGGGCATTCTTCTGCAAGGCCCTGGCAGGGGCAGTGCCTGAGGTGAGAGCAGACAGAGCCCCCAGTAAGCCCCTCACAAAGCCTGGGGTCTATGTGTGGAAAGCTACACTGAACACAATGCAGAAGCAAGTGTCAGAGACACACATTCTCCATCTAGAGTTGAGAAGATACCCTGGCCAAAATGTGGAGAAGAGCTAAGGAAGTGGCCTGGCTTCCAAATGGTTTGGCCGACCTCAGTCATATGGTAGCTGGAGGGGCCACGAGCAGTGAAGAGGCTGCCCAGTTATGGAATGCTGCACAGAGTCAACTTGTGACAGCTCTTCAGGGCACAGACAAGGTCACTGAGATCCGGGCAAGACAATGGCCTGGCCAATCATATCATGCCCTGCGCAGATTCCAGCTGTCGTACATCAGCAGGCTGGATGCTTAGCTCCAATGACTAGTCATACAAACTTGGATGTCAACCTGAGTGTCTCCACCACGAGTCTGGCCCTATGTTGTTTATCATTTTTATCAATGACTGGGCACCGAGTCACAGGGGCAGGCTCATCAGATGTGTAGGTGACACACACTCGGAGGAAGGGCTACTGCACTAGATGACAGAGTCAGTGTGCAAGCCAGAAAATCTCCCAGGGCTAGAATATTGGGACAGATGGAGAGAGATGACTCTCCATTGAAATAAGTGGGAAGTTCAGTTTCCTAAGTGCAAGATGGGGATGGCCTGCATGGACAGGGAACCCCCAGTGTGAGGTGGCTGCCAATGAGACTGTACACTGCAGGAGGCACTGCGCCCAGGACTGGAGAGACAACAAGACCACTGCCTTCTCCTCTGGTCAAGCCACACCTTGAAGATGGTATTGAGTTCTGGGGTCATTGTTTAGGAGGAATACTGATAAGCTGGAGGACCCACAAAGCAAACCAGGGAGGTGAGCAGCCATGAGGACAACCCGGGACCTTTCTTGGAGCCTGTCTCTGATTTATGCTGGTTATAACTCGTTTGTACATAGTTAGTTACAAGTTGTTTCTACCAGGTGCTCCCTGAGCTCCTTGAAGGCAGTGCTTAAAATGGTGCCTGGCAAGTAGTAGGTGCTTAATAAATGCTTGTTGACATGTTGAGAAGACCTGGAAGGGACTGTTTGAAGGGTTGTCCTGTGGAAGAGGCTGATCTATTCAGCTTGGTCCCAAGGGACACTGGGTACAAGTTTCAGAGGCAGGCTTAGATTTGATGCTTGAGTGAAAACTTCTTAACCATCACAGATGTCTCAAAGGGGAAGGGGCAGACCTCACAAGAGGTGTTCAAGCCAAGGCTGGATGCCCCCTTGAAAGGGATATGAGAAGGAGCAGGACTGGACAGGAAATTAAGTGGCTCTCCTACTGAGTTCTAGTTTTAAGTACAAGATACATTTAGCCCATGAGTTTCAGAGCTGTGCTACTTGTCTCTTTCCTGCTGAATTAACTCCCTGTTGTCCCCACACTCTCTTTTCTTTTTCCTTTACCCCCTGAAAGAAACAACCAAACCCAGACCAAACCCTCCTTTGTAACCAGTAAGAATAATCAAGTCAAGAAATGCCATCCATTGGCCATGTCCAAAAACGTCTGTCCCCTTCTCTCCTCCAGGCTCCTCCTCTGTTAAGTGTAAAGCTGACTTCCTATTAGGGAGGAGAACCTTACCGAAATAGGCTCATGGAGTAAAGGCAACAATTTTGTTTGGGGGGAAGAAGGACCAACAACTGAAGACGTCTCTTGAAGGAGGCGGCCCCAGAGCTGAGCTTTCTAAGAGGCTGAAATGAGGAGGGAGCAAAAGTGCTCTTTAAGGCATCCCAAGGGCACATGCACTCTCTGCTCAAAGACCTCCAGAAATGGGGAACTCACTACCTCCCAAGGCAACTAATTACATTTTATACTTTATGACAGTTCCAATGGTTCCTCAATGTTCTTTATCTGGAGCTGCAGTCTAACCCTCACTCCTGCTCTAATGTCTGTCGTCTGCGGCAGTCCTTCAAACAACTGGAGCCTGTTACCACCCACTCCCTCACCCCACCTCCAGTCTTTCCTTCTCTGGCTAAAGATCCCAGTTTCTTCAAGTGAGCCGCTCATGGCACCAACTACTTGGGATGCCCTTCAGCTTGCACAGCTGCCCAGAACAGAACACAATCTTCTAGGGGAGGCCAGGACAGCAGGATGACCACCTTCCTCATTCTACAGTCCAGTGGCTCTCAGATGGCACAGATGGAGGCATCTGTCTCCAGGGTTCAGACTGCAGCCTATGCACACAACTCCCAATTTCCCCATGCCCTGCCATCTAGGCTTTTCCTAAGGCCAAGCCTTAGGCTGGTGTTTTTCTTTAAGATGAACTGAAACAATCCCTGAGAGTTGATTGGCTGAGGTTGTTGACCTGGCTTCTTGTTCACCTGAGGACAGTAGGCCAAGAAGGGCCTCTGACTTGGGACTGACAGCCTGACCAAAGAGGAGGCCATGCTCAGCTGCATCACTACTAGCACCCTGTGGAGCATCTGTCCAGGTGCTGCCACCCAGCCCTCCCAGACCATCCACCAAAACCTGGACGGGCTCCTTTGGGGCCAGCTCACATGTGGGTTCTCCATGTGCAATCCACACCCTTCTCTCAGATCACACACTGCCCTGACAAGCTCTCGAGCTACCCCCCATGTTAATCCTTTCAGTGGGTGGTGCTCCATGGTTCATGCCCATGCATCATCCCTGGGAGAAAACAGAGGACAAGGACAGTCTTCACATATATCACCACAAGTATGACTGTCACAGCCAGCCTGGGAGGCCAGTGCTATCACTGCCCCCATTTTACGGATGAGGAATCTGAGACAGTCAGAGGTAAAGGGATTTACCCTGGGTTACAGAGTTACCTCAGGCAGGATCTGAACTCAGGTCTTCTAGTCTGCAGGCCCAGAGCTCAACCCATGGTGTCTCTTAGGTACCTTTACACAGACATCTAGATAAACATTCGAATGGGCTCCTCACAGGCAATGGAACCAACTAGAGCCAGCTGTCACCTTGCAGGGGGATGGAGAGGGCATAGCCACAGGCCTTCAGCCTGGGCCTAGGAAGCTCTTCTGGCAGGGGGAGTCAGCTTCAGCCCCCTGACCCTAAGCCCCTTCTGGCTTTGCTCCCTGGGGCTTCCCCAAATGGCTTTCAAAGCCTGGAGGCCAACAGCCACCTTCCCTCTGAGCCCTTGCTCATCTTGGTCATCTCCCTGCTTGTGTTCAACTCATCAGTACCAAAGAGGATGCCAAGAAGTCAAGACAATCCTTTTAGAAAGCACAGGCCTCCAAAGCCCAGCTCCAACCTCTTGCACTGAACTGTACTTCCCCTTGTAAAAGAGACTTTATAAAACCCTGTTATGAAGCCAGTAGTCTTTCACACCTGAGAAGGATCTATCCCAGCCTCCCCCTTAAACCACCTAAGGTTCTCCTTTGAAAGACAGCCCATTTCATAGGGATCAGCTACATGGCGGGCAGCTCCTGAGGGGGTAGGTCTGCCATGGTGCCCCCACGGTTCACTGTAGTCTGCTGGGCTGGCCCTGGCCCATGCTGGTGCTACTGGCCCCCATACTGGACATCTCTCCAGGAGAGGCTCCAGACCAATAAAACTGGTGGGGGTGGGTGACCTGTGGATAAGGGTAGCCCAGTGCCCAGTCCTGAACGAGGCTATACTGGGGTGGGGACAGGACCTACCCTTCTTCAATGGTGACAGAGTTCATGAGCACAGAATTGGTGATTTTCACTCTGTCTCTTATGAGGCAGCTGGACCCAAGGACGGAGTGTTTAATGGAGGTCTTCTCCCCCACCTGCACAGATGGTCCAATGATGTTGTCAGGGCTGACCTGAAGAGAAGCACAGAGGATGAGTCTGTGAAGTCTCTGGCCCACACTTCCGGAACACACTCTCCCCATCCCCCCCTTTTCCATCTTCCCCAACCCCTTCTCCCCTGCCCACATCTCTAAGCTAGGAACTAGCACCCTATCCTGGAGTGAGGGAAATCTGCCAGGACCTCCCACTCCCTAGGACCACACTTGTGAGATTGACTAAGAGCTAAGCAGACAAACTCAGCTGGCAGTAGCTACCATACTCTCTGTTCACTGGCCCTGCAGTCAGGACAGAAAAGTGACAGGTCCAGGGTTGGGCCTGGCTTCCCCCAGCCTCCCCAAACAGGTCACACTGCCCACTGAGCTTCAGGGCCATGGCTGGTAGGTGATGGTTGATTTCCCTAACAGCTCAAGGGTCCCACCACACTCACCAGGGCCTGATCTGAGATCTGTGCAGACGGATGAAGCAAGGCTTCCTCAGGGCAGAGAACAGGCAGCAATTTGGGGATCTGAAGAAGGAAAGGAAGCACCTTGTGACTCATGCAGGACAGTCGCTGCTAGGCCGGAAGCCCCCTAGACCTCTCCTGTCACATTTCTCATCTGCTTCTGTGATGGCTCATCAGACTAAGGTGTAAAAAGAGATGAAGGGCCCTTGGAGGTTGGTTATCTAACCCAGCTCTCTTATCACTGAGCCCTAAAGAGGTTTGGTGAGACTGGCCTAATTCCAGAGCTGGGCTTGGACCCCAGGCCCTCCCAGTCACTCAGTATAGAGCTGCATCCACTGAGAAGGTTGTGAGCTCCTGGAGGGCAGGGACCACGTTTATGCCTTTCTTTGTGTACCCAGTGCTCAGTCCCTGGCATGCAGTAGGTGCTTAATAAATGTTTCTTGACTAACATGCCCACCTCCACACCAAAGGCCTCTTGTTGTGGAGCCTGGAGCAGGCAACTGAGTCTCTAAGAGACAGAGGGGAGCTGGTGCCCAGTCGTGGACATTCCCTGCATAGACATGCCCTGTCACTCAAGTTCCCAGGATGAGAAGGGGGATTCTTCCACTGGGGGATTCTGCCCGCCCCCTAAAGGAGGCTTTCCCTGGTTCTCTGATCACAGGGTCACTGGCATTTCTGATCAGAGCAGAGATGGGCCAAGGCCCAGTGTGAGAGCACAGGTAGGTCAGTGTGTGCATGCTTACGTGTGTATATTTCTGGACAGTGCAGAGATGGGACCCACTGATTAGAGAGGAAGAGGGAGGTTCACTGACAGGTACCTTTCACAGAAACTTCCAGAGCTGGAGGGGACCCAAGGGACTGAGTCCAGTATCCCCTAATCCCCAACACCACCTTGGGCCACCTCCTCTTGACATGCAGCCTCAATCTACCTCCTGCACTTCTTCCCCTCCCCTCCCTGCCTCCCACAGATCCCAGGCAGGACAAGGCTAAATTCTCTTCCATGTGGTAGCTCTTGCCACTGTCTGTCTCTGGGTCTCAGTTTCCTCATCTGTAAAACAAAGGGGTTGGGCCAGATGGTCTTCTAGGCCCCTTCTTGCTTTAAATCCCACAATTCTATGAATAGTCAGAACCTTCTATCGGACCAGCCCTGGGGGGCCTCTGAGGGCCTTCAGAGCCAGGAGAACCTCAGAGGGATGGAGACCTCAATCTTCCCTGAGGCAGCTTGTTGGGCCCTGCTAGGGCAACTTCACAGACCTGAGCTAAACCTGCCTGCTCCTAACACTTCTCCCTGGTAGAGGAGCCCTGGCTGTGCCAGGCAGACAAGGCCCCTCCATGGAGGCCACTGGGGCACTAGATAGAGTGTGGGGCTCAGGCAGGTTTGACGGCTGCTGCTGAGAGGCAGCTCCTCCCACCTTGCCCCAGCCAGCCCCTGGCTCTCCCCGGTGGTCTCCCCTCCTGCCCTGACATGCCTGCCAGGGATTTCTGAGCTCAACAGGAAAGGAACCTGGGCTAACGTGTTTCCCTCCTCAGGAAGGCCAATGACTCATCCTCTCACCTGCTTGTTGGCTTCGATGTAGAGCCCCAGGGTGTTCACTCGAGAGCAGACCCCTCCTCTCATGACATGGACATAGCAGCTGACTCGGCCTCGGGTGAAGGCTCCCCGCCCATCCCCATGACAGTCCTTCCAGTAGGTATCATTGGGCTCCACAGCCAACAGGTCATTGTCCTTTATGAAGCTGTGAATATCTACAGGAGACAGGGCAGAGGGAAGAGAAGGTGTTAGCTGGGAGAGCGGGGCAGGTGCTCACAGGGAACTCCTCCCCTCATCCCTCTGAGCAGCAGACTGTCCACAAGTCTCCTTCTTGGAAGGAAACAGGAACAAGAAGCCTTCTGATAGTCCTAGGAGGGGGTCAGCACAAGTAACCTGTCCATGGCCACCCACACAGAAGTTGTCTGAGGTAGGATTTGAACCCACATCTCTCAATGTCAAGTCCTATGCCCTATCCATTACACTACCCTGCCTCCAAATAAAGCTTTACCTTCCACCTTTATAAGGAAGGAAGGAAGGTTACAAAATCAACTCCCATGGGGATGAAGATTCGTTTAAAGAAACAAAGCAAGTCCTAAGGAGGGAAAACTCAGCAGGCAGCCTGGCCACTAGCAGGACCCATCTGGTATGCGTGTGCGGCTGCCTCCCAGCAGAATGCAGGCTGCTTCCTTCCTCTATTAGCCCCAGAGCCCCGAGAGCAAAGGCTGGACTATGAGAACTGGCAGCAAGGAATACGGGCCCAGTAGTCCAAGGTGCGCAAATTTCTAGGATTTGTCTCTGCGGCTGGGAGAAAGGCCTCTTGGGGCCCCCAGCCCCAGCAAGGCCCCTCTACCACCGACCCAGCCTGCAAGAACACAGGCAATGGCCCAAACCCTGTGGGAGAGCCCCAGAGCCAACCAGGGCAGCCATCAAGTGGATGGCTGACCAAGCTGTGGTATATGAATGGAATGGAATACTATTGTGTTGTAAAAAACGATGAGCTGTCAGACTTCAGAAAAATCTGGAAAGACTTCTATGAACTGATGCGGAGTGAAGTGAGCAGAACACCGTACACAGTAACGGCCACAGTGTATGAGGATTGACTTTGACAGGAAAATGCATCCACATCCAGAGAAAGGACTGTGGAGCCGAATGCAGATCAAAGCAGATTCTTCGCTTTTTTTTGTTGTTTTACTCTGTTTCTTCTTTCTCGCAGTTCTTTCCATTGGACCTAATTTTTCTTTACAACATGACTAATGTGAAAATATGTTTAACATCAATGTAGATGGAGAGCCTGTATTAGACTGCATGCTATCTTGGGGAGGGGGAGAAAATTTAAAACTCAAAAGCGTAACGAAGTGAAGGTTGAAAATGAAAATTAATTAAATAAATAATGATTTAAAAAACCAGGGCAGCAAATTGTGGGTCCCTCTCAGCAAGGCGCTCAGCAGTAGACCTGGCCTCAGCCCTGCAGCCCACATAGCCACACTGACCTCCAGACTTCTGGTCCTTCTTCTCCGAGGTCCGCTCTTTTTCAACGCGTCCCTGTAGTGATGAAGGTGAGGAGAACTGTTTCCTAACTAAGTATGGAATTAGCTCACTCCGGATGGATGTGATTGACCTAGGAAGAAACAAGGACTAGGCATGAAGCACCCCTGGGCATTCTCCCTATCTCACACTGTGATGGGCCCAACTACTTGCCACCCCTCCATTCCCCCCCCCACTCCTTATTTTAACCTTTGAAAGGAAACAGGCTCTGGTTGGCCAGGAGGCCCAGGTTTCAGATTATACAACTTGCCTGGTTTTCTTCACAATTCTGAAACACTGGTGCTTAAAAACACAAGTCTGATTCAGGAGCACCTGCACCGTGTCACGCTTAGTCACTCCAACAATGTGCGCCTTGTGCCAAGGCTCCTCACTGTGAGGATGCCGCCCATGGAGACAGGGGCTGGCCGGCATGCAGTCCTGTGCAGACCCACGTTGCCAGGGCACACGGCAGGCAGCTCGTTCTCCTGCAGGTTCTGGGCTGGCTCGGCTGACAGCTCTCCCAGCTGCCTCTTCCCGGGCAAAGGGGGATCTGCCATCTGCCGCTCAGACACCAGAGCCAATGGCACCAGCTGCTCTCTCTCAGGCCAACCTCTGCCTGGGTGGTGACAGGGAAGTCTGGCCAGTGCCAGAGCCACCCTCACAATGGTGCTAGCTCTGCCCAGGACCTGGCTGCTAAGTGGGGTGGAGGCAGCCCAGCTATGCCCTATCAGTGGGGACTTTCTGCAAGGTTTGATATTCCCTCCCAAATTGATAAGCACATGTTCCCCCTGGGGAAGCCCTAGGCATTTAGGTACCCTGTTTCTGACAGCAGAAGGCAAGCTTCAGCAGGGCTTGACCTCATGGGAAAAACTCTACCCACTTCTGTTATCTGACACACCAGAGAGCACCAGCCAATCCAAACTGTCCCCTGGGAGGCCCATGCTCCACAGAAAAATACACCCAGGCATGAACAGGAAGCCCTGGCCCACTTTGTCCCCAGCCAACTACCAGGCCAGGCCAGCCAGGGGCAGCCATGTTATAAGAGAAATGGATTCCCAGGAAAAATGCTTTTAAAATGTTCTGAGAAATTCCTTAAGACCACAAGAGGCCTTATTCCGCTGACTGCAGAGAGGGGAAGCCAGGGCACCATGGGGTAGGAGGGACCCAGAAGCCTGAGCCAAGGGGAATTCACTTCAGAAAAATCCCCTTTGTTCAGAATCCCCAACACGCATTTTAAACAACCTAAGAAGAAATAATAGCAGAAATCTACGACAATCTTCTGTCTTCAAAAACCTGAGTCAAGCTGCCCAGGTAGGGAGCAGCCCCACTCTGGAGACACTGGGTGAGAGCCCTGCCTTGGGTTAAGCGTGACATGGTGGTGACAAGAGGTGCCCCTCCCCTCTGGCCTTCTCTTCCCATTAAATACATTCCTTTTTCCTGCAATCAATATGTTCTTTTCTATTTCTTTCAGGGGGTGGGGGCTTGATTTGTGATATCCAGGGTTTCATAGATTCTGAGAGAGAAGGGAATATGGATGCCATTAAATCTAACCCCCTTATCTTAAAGATGAGGAAACTGAATCCTAGAGAAGGGACTGGTCCAAGATCACAGATCTGGCATCTGGATTTCCCACCCAGGGCCTCTGATTCCACGTCTGATACTTTCCCCATTAAGATGCCGCAAACACTAAATGCTTACTGTATGCAGAATCCTGGGCCCAGCAGTGACAAATGTACAGGTTCTCTATGCTCCCACCTCTGGTCCTTGGCCCAAGAACTGACTGTCTGGGACACCTGGAAACAGCCAGAGTGTGCTTCAGATGGGGACAAATGCAGGGAGTGTGAATGGAAAGTGGAGGCCAAAGGAAGTTTTTACATGAGAGGCTATGGTGGGTTAGAGTTTGAGCATAACCCAGGAGGCCAGAGGAGCATGCTCTGTGTGCATGCATGTGCCCATGTATGCTCATGCACATGCGTGCATGTGTGTATGCATGCTCAAATGCACATACCTGTGCACTTCAAATTTAAGCACAAAGACTGGACAGCAGCAGGGTCAAGGCAGAACTGGAGGAGTCAAAGTGGAGAAGGGAATTCCCTGTGCCTGTAGCAGTCAAGCATACAGTGCTTCTTCTGCCAGGAAAACTTCCTTGACTCCCCCATACCAAAAGCAGACTCTCCTCACTCTTCTTCCCTCCACTGGCTTTCCCAGAGTCAGGACTTAGAGGGCCAGGGCAAGAAGTAGGAAAGTGTTGGCCATAAGTCTGAGCCCTTGGGCAAGTCCCTTCCCTTGCCTGGGTCTTGCTTCTTCCTGAGCCACCCCCTTCAGTTCTCAATGGATGATGTTCTATCTGTGACCTCTTTGAGGACAGGTGTCCAGATCAGAGAATCAAAACCATGCAAGCCTGGCGATGGAAGGAGATTCAGAAGCCTCAGAGTCTAACCAATATCTGGTGAAGAATATCCTACCACCCCCTTTTCCACATAAGAACCCCTCCAGCACTTGAAGACAGCTGGTGGCACAGTGGCAACAGTGCCAGGCCTGGAGTCGGGACAAGCTGAGTTCAAATGTGACCTCAGACACTTGGTAACTGGGTGACCCTGGGCAAGGCACTTTAACCCCTGTCTACCTCAGTGTTCTCAACTACAAAATGGAGGTAATAACAGCACTCACCTCACAGTGTTGGTGTAAGAACAAATGAGACCATCTGTGAAATGCTTATTCAGCGCAGTTCCTTTTCTTCCTCCTGCTCCCCATTCCCACCCCTCCCTACTTCCCTTCTCCAGGTTTATCTCCCCAAGTCTTCTGAGGATGAAATAAAACGTGCCAAATAAATAAAAACCACCAGTGAACATGATCTATGGTGTGTCCCATAGGTGTGTATCTGCTGAACACTCTCCAATGGCATTTTAATCTGCTTCCTCTGAATAAGGTCATTTAGGGCCCTCCCCACCTTGCAACTATATGAAGAGAAGTTCTCCAGGGAAGGGAGAGCTGCGGCTCTAACAACATGGGGAAAGCTCATGGGCAG
Source organism: Notamacropus eugenii (assembly GCF_028372415.1). Lineage (NCBI taxonomy): Eukaryota > Metazoa > Chordata > Mammalia > Diprotodontia > Macropodidae > Notamacropus > Notamacropus eugenii. Next base: position 506,376,940 of record NC_092873.1, read on the forward strand.
ACAGCCCGGCCAAGAGGGGCTTTGGGAGCTCCCATCACACCCCACAGTTAATGTCTGGCATCCTCCAATGGAAAGATGGGGTGGGAGGGGGGCAGCAAGAGGCCGGTTCTGATTTTCTGTTCTCCTTGTGTCTTTTTTAATCAGTCAGTGATAAAACATGAAATGGAGGGGGAGGCACTGTCCAGGGTTCCTCACTCTTCTGTTGGGGGCTGAAGCAGAGGGCAAGGGAAGCCTGGAGTTGGTCCAGCTGAGGATATGATGGGCTTGAGCACAGAGGCTCTTTCAAGTGAAGGACATTTCACTCCGGCCTCTCTTTAGCTTCCTAGCCTGGCATTGAGTAACATGGAATCATCTCAGAAACATCTTATTCTAAGTGAGGCTTGGGGAGTCCTAAAGCATTTTTCTCCACGTATGGATGTCCTGAGTTAACTGTGCACGGACATTTCTCAAAAACATCTGGAAAACCGTCTGAACGTTCCAATCTGATATTTGTGTTGTTTCTCATGCTTGAGCCTTGGTCTGAGAACTGGCCATTGCTTCCTGACTCCCTCCCATCCTCAGGGCAACCCTCCACTGGAAGCATCACTATCTCATTAATTTGGTCTCTTCTGAGAATTAAATGATGCAATGAAACCCCAGACTTCCCCCTGGTTTAGATACTTGAATTGGTCTATCAAAGGTCTGCCCTAAGGCAAAGGGGCTCAGGCCTGGCAAACTCCCCTCCCTGGCCAGCTGGGAGCCGTCTTCCTCCAGCTACAGTGGGGGCACTGAGGCCTGGCCCACACAGAGAGTTTCCTTTAGAGACAGACCCCTTCCCAATGGGACAATAAAGAGAAAGGGAATGGGAACATGGGGCCACACCCTCATCCTTCTTCTCAATAATTTTTTTTTTTGGCCTTCAAAGAAAACAGATTTAATCTGGTGTGGTAAACAGGAAATTTAGATTACAAGGCACCAACTTAAAAGCTAAGTATTTAAGCTACAGTATTCTATACTAGCCTCTTCTCCCCCTCTGGGTTTTTCTTTCTGGCAAACTCTTCAAGGACTCTCTAAGGGTACAGTGGTAGTGCTGAGGCTCCCAGCTGGAAGCAGAGAAGGAACAGCAATGCACTCGGACCCCTGGTGGGGTCAGGGCCATAGGGGGAGCATGGAAGGGTGCAGGGCGTGGGCTCTAAACTCCTCCTACCCCCTGCCTGTGAGCTTAGGAAGAGTTTGCTCTCTCACTGGCTCAATGATCCTGAGACCCTGGGGAATGGAGTGGGAGAGGAGGACTAGAAGGATAGTCGAGGCACAAGGGCTCATCACCCATCTGGACTCAAACTTCTGAGCCAGGCAGAGCATTTCAAAGGTTGTAAATGGATCTTAGGATCACAGCTCTAGGACTGGAAAGGAGCTCAAGTCCTACCTCATTTTCCAGATGAGGGAAATGGCAGCCCTTAAAGATTAAATGAGGTACTCAAGTCACTCAGGTAGTAAGTGTCAGACATGGGATTTGAACTCAGCTTCTCTGCCTCTGGGCCCAGGCCTTGTCCCACTGTACTGAGATGCAGGGTCTTGGGGACTGTCAGGGATGGTGCTGAAGGTTTACATTTTATAGAATAGAAAAGTGAGGTGAAAGAGAGAGAGAAAGAGAGAGAGAGAGAGAGAGAGACAAAGAATTTGCCCCGTGTTACATAGTCCCTCTGAGACAGCTCTTGGGTCCATGTTCTCTGATTCCTTGGTAAAGGAACCTGATATCAGCATTCAGGGGTCCAGAGGGACTCTTTGGCAAGGGGCAGAAAGAAAAGCCCCACTCCAGGCAGCCCCCAGCCCCTGGACTTCCTACTGTGTGTTTTGCCCCAGAATGCTCTCTGGCTCCCCAAAGCCAACAGGGGGCCTGCCTTTTAGGCTTCTAAGGAGCCTAGCCCCCACTCCCCTGAAGCCCTCAAACTCACTGTCCTTTCCTCCTGCACAGTTGGGTCTCTGCCCCACAGAAGCTCCCCTGTTCAGGGAGGCCTCAAACGCTATGAAAGCCATGTGACCCCCAGAGCCCTGTGCAGACAGATTCTGTTCCCTCTGGTTTTCTGTTCTCAGACGGCAGGCTCCTTGAGGGTCAAGAGTTTGTACCATGGGTTGTTGGTCCTTCTGCATATAGGAGCAGATCTTCAATAAATAGACCAGAATATGAAGGTATCTATCCATGAATTCATTTACCTACTCCACAAACGCTCCCCAGGAGGGCCCTGTGGTACAGCAGGGAGTATGTTGGATTTGAAATTAGGAAAATGGGTTTGAATACTGCCTTGGACACTTTTGTGTATACGTTTTAGAAGTCTCAGTTTCCTCATCTGTAAAAATGGGCATACTAATAGCACCTACCTCACAGAGTCAGTTAACAAGCCCTTATTAAATGCCTACTGTGTGCCAGGTTCTGGGCTAAGTGCCGGGGTTACAAAGAAAGGGGAATACAGCCCTGCCCCTAATACAGCTTCCATCTGTCTGGATCATGTGAGGAGGGCTGGGAGGTGCTCTGCAGACCTTATAACCATGGGTCAGTGTGAGCCCTTGCTCCTGATTGCCAAGTCCATTCTGGGCTGTCCAGATGAGGCTGAGCACTCTGGACAATCTCTCAAGCACACGGGGGTAACTCACAGTTCACACCATGTCTGTTTCTACACAACAGCAGATCCCACTTCCCAAAGGCTTCTGTTCTGACTTAGACAGGGGTTCCTATCTCAACACGGCAGCTAAGAGACATTAAACAAATTGCCTTGGACATGCAGCCACATTTCTAAGAGCAAGTACCGATTTAAGAAAGATGTGATCGTCAGAATACTGTCCCTCGCTTGTTGCATTCAGTGTGATGCTGCCACCCAGGAATGGGATGATGGACAGCCTGGGGTAAAGCTCTGACCTTGGCTGCTTCCTCAATGATCCCTTTACTTCTGAAGGGAAATCCACACAGGAGCATCCCTTCAGAACACAGCCCTTCAGAAATTCCCCACATTTGTCCTTGCAGTTCCCTCCTACCCAGCTTGGAAATTTGCTGAGTGTGGCATCTCTCTCTTTTCAACTGTTACTAGTAGGGAGAAGGCCACATCTCCTCATCTGGTTATCAGCTGCCAGTCTCAAACTAATCATCTGCCCTCATGGGATGGAAATCAGCCCAGAAGGCAAACTTGTACTGGTGCCACTTGGCTAGAAAAGCACATGGCAGGCTGGCTAACAAGTGGGCACAGGACCCCCAGGGAGGCCGGCTTCCAGGACAAGCATTCTTTTGGCTGACACAGCTCAGGAAACCATTTCCTAAGGAGTCTCAGTCTGTGTCAGGGGAGAGAGCAACTCACATGGATGAAGTCAGGCATCCAAGTACTAGAGACTAGAGGGGATCCTTCTGTGCTTGTGGACTTATCCTGTGATCTATCAGACTGGTATATTGGGCACTGATAGCACGAGCATATCAGAAATGCTCCTCAAGGTAGACCCCCAGCCTTTTGGCCACCTTCTGACTCTAGGAGCAGTACTAAGTGGTTGGGGGCACAACACACTCTTCCCTGGCACTTACGCTTTTTAAAAAAATCTTATTTTTATTGCCATGGTTTGTTTTCACATCACCTCAATGTCTAAAAATAAAGCCACAAAGTGGGGCCGAGTCCAGGAGCACCCACTTAGCTGTTATTATCAGTGGATCTCCAGGGGCTATCTCCCTTTCCCCTTCCCCTCCTCACCTTTGCTTTCCCAATCTAGGGACACAATACCCTCCCACTTCATACCCTCTCTTCCCTGGCCACACCAGCACTAGCCCTGCCAGTCCCCCAATGCCCTTCGTCCCTTCCATCATGGCCTCTACAACTCCTGCTGTCATTAACCAACAGCCCTCTGATTTAAAGCTGGTTCTCTTGGCCTCACTGGGGAGGGAACTGCCTCCCCCTAGAAGACACAGAAATCCTGTCCATGCTCTCCTTGACCAGCTGCACCTTCTCCAACACTGCCCCTGCTCCTGAAAAACACAGACACTAGTCTTGGGGGGCAGGGGGAGGTTTCCGCTACTTCTTGTTCCCCACTCTCACTTCTAGACTCCCTCTATGGGCATTACTCAGCAATCTTTTCTCCTCTGAGAGACACTCTATCCAGATTTATCAGCCTGTCCACATCCTAGGGACCCATTATCGACAGAACATCCCCTCTCTCCACCCCAACCCCCACCCTTATATTAGACGACTGGAATGATGCCTCCATCCCAACTCCCATGACTGATCCCTTCACTCAACCTCAGCGACAGCACAGCATCAACAATCATCCCTGAAAGTCCCATTCATATGAATCCAGCCTTCTGGGAATCCTTTACCCAACAACCTCCTTTCATCCCTCTTTCCCTCTACTCCCCCTCCTCTAGACCTGGTCTTTGTTCTCTCAGTGGCCCCTGGCCCCTCTTTCTTTTCCTCCCTCTTCTCCCAGCTCTTTCTAACCTGGCTTCACTTTCATTCCTTCTCCATCTGCATGCTACAGCTAATCAGATCAATATTACAACATCCTAGATTCTAGAATCCCTCCCTTTTGTCCTATGGCAGGTGATTATGGCTAGAAAAGCCCCGTGCTGGATCACTCCACTATCTACCCCCTCTGTTCCTAGTCTCGTATTGCTGACTGCCACAAAATCTTGCTGACTGGTTCTACTACAAATTGTCATCTATTACCAGCTGGGCCCTCCCTACACTAAGACCCTCCTCTTAACCCTTCCTCATGACTCATTCTCTCATTCTCTCCAGTGGCTGTTACAAACCTGCTCTTCTCTCCTCAAGCTTCTCATTCCTTTCCTTTCTCACCACTTTCAGTAGAGAATTTCTTTTCCAACTCTACTAAGAAAATCAAGTTTTGAAAACAATGGATAGTATTTATTATCTAGGTTTTCTTGAAATGGAAATGTATTGTTTTACATTGAATCCTCTCATGTTCTGCTATGTACGTGGCAATCTTTTTTTATTTTCTCATTTTGTTTTTAAGTTTAAAATGAATTTAAAAAATTACAGCAATAAAAAAGAAAATTGAGACCACTGATTACGAACTCTCTCCTAACGTTCTCTATATGTCAAATCCCCCGCCCTTTGCCCCCCCCCTCCATTGTCTTTGCCAAGGTCGGCTCCTCTCAATACACCCCTGATCCCATTCCCTCCTATTCCCACTACTTAACCTAATTATCTCCCTTCCCTCGAATCTTCCATCTGTTTCCACATTCCTCTCCTGCTTCCCACAAGCATTCCAGGATCTCCCCCATCCTTGAAATGCTCTTAGCAGTTCCCTTAAGATATCTTCTGAAACCTTCCTTCTCTCTCGCCCCCCCATTTCTGGTGGCTCTGCTTTTGCAGGGGCAAAGACAAGACCCTGAGTTTGAGTGGGTTAAAGGACAGAACCCCCCCAAGGTACCATGGAGTCCTGGGGAGAAGCAAAGATCAGAAGCTTCACTGCAAGGAGACACAAGGGAATGATGGAGCTGCGTCCATCCATCTCACCTCCTTCCCTGACAAACCCTCCTTCAAGCCTACCAGCCCCTCAAATATTGTTCTAGCATAAAGGCCTCCTGGAGGACCCGGCAGCCAGGCTCTGCCCGGGTGAGCCGTTCTCCAAGCAGAGGCTGGGTCTAACCCTGTCACTACCAGCTCAAGGCGATCTCACAGCTCCCAATAACACTCCTCTGGGATTTAAAGGCCCAGCTCCAGCTGACTTTCCAAGCTCATTATACACAATTCCCCTATTCCCCTATGGTTGGGCCAAATGGACTTCATCAATCAACAAGCATTTTATTAGGCAATGGTGCCAAGTCCTGGGGGTACAAAAGAAAAGCAGAACCAGCTCCCTAGCTGCCCCTCCCTCCCCTGCCTCCAGGCTGCTCCCCTCTCACTTCTTAGGGAATTCCCAGCTTCCTCCCAAGCTCAGCTGGGAGGCCTCCTTGTGGTCAAGGCACTTTCTCATCTCCTGGCCTTCTCTCCTCACTACTGTCCTTCTAAATTACATTGTATTTGCTTCAGAGAAGCTCTGGAGGCCCCCAGGATTTCCCCTGCTCTAATTAGATCTAATGATCAAATGTCCTGGAGGACAGGGATTGTTCTTGTCTCTGTATCCCCAGTGTGAGGCACACAGCAGTCTAATATTAATACCTGCTTACTGGTTAATTGCTGGGGAGTGGGGGTGGGGGGCGAAGCACACCATGACAGACTCCTCAGAAGCTTAAAGCCTAACCTGTTGAAGACTCCATGCTTTTCAGAGCCACAGTGTCTGAATGATGGCTAAATGGAGATTCTGAGACAAGGATGGATTTAACTTTTACTTAAACTGAGCATGAACCATTGACTTCCAGGCTTCATCTAAATGGCATTTTGAAGTCTAGAAGCCAGTGCAGGGGAGAGAGCACTGGGCCTGAGGTAAAGAAGATCTGAGCTTAGATCTGGCCTCAGACATGACCTGCTGTATAACCCTGAGCAAGCCAATTGACTGTCTGCCTCAGTTTCCTCTCTTGTTAATTGGGGATGATAATAATAGCACCTTCCTCCCAGGGTTGTTGTGAGGATCAAATGTGACATTTGTAAAGCACTTTGCAATTAAAGTTTTGACAAGCTATTAATAATTATTAAAAACTCAAAATCTGATTCTCTCTCCCTCCTTCCCCCAATCTTACCTGTTTTCAACCAGGAAATCTACAACGTATTTCTTCAGGCAGTAAAGATGGGCATCCACAAGACCTGTCTGGAAATGTATTCTAGGATGCCTAGGAAAAAACAACCAGCAAAGAGAAACCTTAGAAATGGTTACTGCTCCTGGCAAGTTCCCTCCGTGCTGAGCTCTTGGGGGTTATGCAGCGGGGATGGGGATGAGGGGAAGACAGGCCTGCATGGGAGGCTTTCCTGGGCTAGGAAGGGGCCTTGAGGAGCATTCCAGCAGCAGACCCTAGAAGGACACCCCCACACTTGGGTCTGCCCTGGATGCTGCACATGACCACTTTGCCCTCAGACAGCCTGGCTCCTTCAAAGTGCTGCCCAAACCAGGCCCATGTAGAAACCAAGACAACATGTGGCCAAATCCATGATCAGTCTTAGCCGGGAAAAGAGGGATTCTTCAGCTGTGGTTTCAGATTTTCTTGAACATCAGCCTTCTCTTTTAAAGTTTGTTGACCTTGGACAACCTTGATTTTCCTGGGCCTCAGTTTCCTCATTTGTAAAATGAGAGGGCTGGAAGGATGAGGCCTCTTCCAACTCTAGGCCTGTGATTCCTTAATCACAGCTCACTGCCTTCTGGCAGAGAGGAAGGACCCTGCTCTTGTCTGGAGAAGTCCTGTCACAGACACAACAAAATATCAAGGTGAAAGCCCATTTATTTACAAACGAAAGAGCAGAAATACCAGTTGTTTTGAACTACATGTCAAAGCCAGCAAAACAAGTGGGAGTGAGAGTCAGTGAAGCCAAAGGGATTTCTCCTAAGAGCAGATCTGACCATGTCACTCTCTCAATCTAATAAACTGCAGTGACTCCCCAGGACCAAATAAAAGCCCCTCTGAAAGCCTCCTTCCCACACCACAGTCTCCTCAGGCTGGCCTTCATGCCCCAGGCACCACCCACCACCACCCACCACCACGTCTCCCTCTCTGTTCCTCTGTCCAGGGTACCTAGAAAGCCTTCTTTCCTCTCACCTACACCTCTTGGAAGCCAGCTTCCTACAAGGCTCGGTTTGAGCACTGGCTTCAACATGATGTCCTTCCTGATCCTTCCATAAGTGTGTTCTCATCTACCTTTCCAGCCTCCTTGCATACCACCCCCCATTTAGAGTTTCCACAAGCCCATTCCCCAAACCAGAACTCCATTTCCCACCTCAATTCATTCGAACAAGCTGTGGCTCATGCCTAGAATGCCCTTCACCCAGAATCTCATCTCAGGGGCCCCCTCCTCTGTGAAGCCTTCTTAGACTTTCCCACACAGCTCTATGTGCTTCTGCCCTCCTCAATTTTCTTCATCCTATACTTATTTGGACGTGTGTGTGTCCTCTCTCAGGAGAAGGTGAACTCACTTCTGCCTCATTTCTGTCTCATTTCTGCCTTTATATCAACAGTCCTGAGCACAGTGCAGGTCAGTGATAGAGTGATAACATAATATATGTTAAACACTTTGCAAACTTAAAAGTGCTATGTAAATGCTCATATACACCCCCATCCATATACAGATATATGTATATGTATATACATGTATGTACATATACATATATACACACACATACAAACACATAAATTTTATATGTATAGACAGATAGAGAGACAGACAGACAGTTGGATAGGTAGCTAGCTAGATAGATAGATGCTTAGCGTCATGGAATTTTTCACTACAACAGTTCAAGGTTGCCATGCCTTGCCCCATTCTTGTGGCCCACTTCAAGGACTGGGAGGTAGAAGTGTACGTGGACCAGGCGACAGAGGCTTCGTTCAATCCACCGTCAGGGAGTGGGTTTGGTCTATATACCTTCTATGAGCTCGATCCTAGTCACTTAAAAAGACTTCTTTCTCACACAACACCCAATTCCCAGAGGTGACTACCTATGACTGACTGATTGAATGAAAGCCTATGTTAAATCACTTGCTACGTGTGAAGAAACCCTGTGGAAAGTTCTGGGGACATTAGAAAAAGTAGGTGTGGCCCTGCTCCCCAGGAGCTCACATTCTTCTCGGGGAGACGCCAGCCAGGGAGGTGTCCAGGGAGGGCAGACCTCATGGCCCTTACAGCCTTTATCTCCTGCCTCTACTGCTTTTCTAAACCAAGAGAAGGTTGGCAGATTTAAAGCCTACTGGCCACTGGGACCCAAAGAGCTCTCTCTTCCCTTAGGAACTTGTTAAGAAGAAAATGCTTGGCTATTGGTATCCCTGAAAGCACTAACTTCAGGCAGTGGGGGGCAAGAGAAGCCAGCCTCAGGACAGAGAGCAGATCTCAGTTCTGTCCCAAGGCCTGGGTAGCCCTGAGGGCTGGGTGGTAGGCACAGGAGAATGGGACAAGCTGGGGGATAATGTTCTACAGGCCTGTGAGGTCACTGACTCTGGCCTTCACTGTCTAATGGGGCTGCAATGCATTAAGATAGTCTCAGATTTGCTTTAGTTCAAAGAGAACGCCATGTATAAATATTTGCAGACCAACATTGGACAAAACAAAACATCCTAAAGAAGCGTGGAGCCAGGGATAAAAGCAGCTCTGGAAAACCCCACCCAGGGAGCAGCAGAGACCTCAGCAGGGGCCAGAGGGAGGTTTTTTCCAAATAAGTAATTACTGTGGTTAAGACCACTCCTGTCCCGCCCCCCCTGCTCTGGTTAAAGCAATTTACCCATATTGTAAAATCTCCAAAGCCTTCTCTCCGCTTCCATTCCTTTCTCACTAGACCCCAAGTTAACCAGCCACTGAACCAGTGGTGGCCCCAACTGCTGACCTGACCCATCCCAGTCCTCTACAGGGGCTGCACAGAAGTGGGTTGCAGCTGGGTGGGCTCAAAGCTCAGTCCAAAGGCCCCTTTTTTTTTTTAACTAAACAGAGAAGAACATTGAAATTCATCTAGAAAAGCCATCCTTGCCCCTGCTTTGCAGATTTCCAGAACTAGTAATACTACCTGCCTGGTGGGGCAGCCCCATTTACAGTGATTAACCGAGTGCTCTGGGTGCTCTGGGGGAGTACTGGCCCAGGGGCAGCAATGGAGGCAGGAAGGAGGATTTCACTCAGCTAGCCTGATGATATTTCCTCGGTGACACAAAATGGTCTAGCCCACACAGAGCCATCGTCAAAGCCTGTGAATGGGACAAGGGAATGGGAAAGGGTAATGAGAGGGAGCAGAGGGAGGGCTCAAGAATGAAGCCCTGACCCCAATCCCTTATCCATACACACACAGGCCCACCACCAGCAGCAACTGAAGCCCTGACTATTAATGACAGCCCCTGGGCTGCCCAGCCCACAGACTCTTCTTCTACCCAGAGACAAATCTGCAAGGACAGCCTGCCCTGGGAATGTTGAGAGCCTGTGGCCTGGCCTCTCCCTGCCTTTGACTACCTGAGAGTGGTTCCATGGGCCCTCTGGAACACGAGGAGTGCAGTGGAGAGAGTGCTGGGTCTAGAGTCAGGAAGACTTGAGCTCAAACTCAACCTCAGCTAGCTAGCTAGCTAGATGCTTAGCGTCATGGAATTTTTCACTACAACAGTTCAAGGTTGCCATGCCTTGCCCCATTCTTGTGGCCCACTTCCTAACCACTGTCTGCCTCAGTTTCCTAATCTGTAAAATGGGAATAATAACCCCTCGGAATAGTGAGGATCAAGTAAGATAATAACTAACATGCTCAGCACAGCCTGGCACACTAAGTGCTAGCATTCCTGATTCTCTGAGGCCAGCAAGCTTAGGGATCTCCCCTGCCCAAAGGAGCCTGGGCTCAGAAGGTTTCAGGAATAATCCAGAAAACTGCTTAGTAACTAGAATGAATGAAATGAACTTGATTTCTAAACAAGCACCTTCACTAGCCCCAGGCTCCCAGGGAGCTGGTTTATAAAAAGGCCTGGCAGGATAGGGCTCCACTCCTTACACCTTTCTGCCCACAACCAAGCTTACCAGTCTCCGAGGTGACAGAGATGAGGTCTCCTATTTCCAATGTTATCTATTCCAGTAGGTCCATACTGCCTCCACTCCTAGGCTGACTGCAAGTTCCCTGAAGGCAGGCACTGTTTCAAATTTACCTTGCTGTCCCCAGTGCCTAATGATGAGGAGGTACTTACTCAGTATCTGCTGAATGGCTGGCAGGGCAAGAGCCTGCCCCAACAAGCTTCCTAATCCTAGGGAGCAAACAACTGGGAAAGTAGTCTGGGCAATCCAGTCAGCAAACGGTCAGTGAGCTCTGGGTGTTCGTGAAGAGACCTCCAAATTCTGATCCATGGGTCAAGGCAACGACCAATCCTGCCTTCAGAAGCCATCATAACCTGCTTCTCAGACAAGAGCTGCTACGGCACCAGACGCACATTTTCAAACATGGCCAGCACACTGTGCTCAACTGTGCTTATTTCTTACAATGGAGAACTCTACTGGGAGGAGAGGGGAGAATCCGAGAGTGATGTGGGGAAGGCTTAAGAACGCCCTCTGATCAGAAGGCCTACATTCAGATTCAGGGAGCCATGGAACAAGAAGGCCTTTCTGCCTCTCCAGGTCCATAGGCTCCATTGGCTTAAGAGTCTAGTGTTTTAGGAGGGGGGGGGGGGGTCACACACCCACCACAGAGACCATTCAGTGGCACAATGTCACCTGTGCAGGCGGTCTCCAGTGCAGTGTCCCAGGGATCTGTGTCTGGCTTTGTGTTGTTTAACATTTTTATCAATAACTGGACTGGTTTAGGGTGGAAAGAGGAGGTTTTGGAAGCCATTATGCTTTAGGGATACCAGGTGGACAAGTGTGGAAGATGGAAGTGACTTGAGGCAGGGAGACCAAGTAGGTGCTGAAGGGCACCAGGATGGGGACCAGGTGAGTTAAAGCAGAAGGGTTCAGGAGAGAAGGAGAGGTAGACAAGACCAGAACTGACTAGATGAGGGCATGAGGGCATACAGAGCTCAGGATGACACTGAGGCAGCAAACCTGGGTCACGGGAAGGATGGCGGTACCCTTGAGAGAAATGGCAAAGTGAAGAAGAAGGGTGGGTTTGGGCCAGTTTGAAATGTCTGATATCAACCGATGTGTTAGCTATCCCTTTGCGTCGCCTGCTAATCTGATCAGCATGCCATCTGGGCCTTTGTAGCACTCGCTGACCTGTCTACTGTGTGACGTTATCCAGGACTGAGCTCATCTGACATCACAGAAGCCTTCTAGAGTGGCCAGGGAAGATAGTACCATTTTACAGATGTGGAAATGGAGGCTTTGAGAGGATGAAGTGATTTGTCCAAGGTCACACAGCTCAGAAGTAGAAAGGCTGGGATTGGCAAAGGTAGAAGAGAAGCAGACTATGAAGAAGCAAACTTCTAAGGTAACATTCCCAAAGCAAAGTTGAACCATAATGTGATATTATTATAAGATTGAGACCAACTGAAAATCAACACATTTGCCAACACATAGCCAGCTAGGCCCATGTTAGACTCAGCCAGCTCAAGACATCATGACTCCACTCTCAGAGTTGGATTCTGTGCTTTGTCAATCTGACATGACACTTTGTCATGAGGGGTTTTTGACTCCATGGGTATGGCTGGGCACCTGGGGGTGGAAAAAGGGGTGAGAAGGAGAAGACAATGTGGCTAGACTTGCCAGGAACAGCCATGTGAGCATGACCAATGGAAGGTCCATCAGTGCCATTCTACAGAGAATAGGGTTTCAGGGAATAACCTTCCCAAGCCAGCTTTAGTGTCAAAGGTCAAAATTAATTTTAAGCAGTGGATTTCAAAGCTCAGTATGATACAGATGAATTCTAAACCACAACCACTGAAAATGTTGTCTCTTAGCAGCCCTTTACCTGCCCTGCCTCATTAAGTAAAGCTCCTCCCTTGGCTTCAAGGTAAGTTGTCTTCAGCCAACAGTACAAATCACCCTCTTAAAAGACATACAGATGCTCCCCGAATGTTGCCAAGATGCCCATTTCTAGACTGGCATGGGGGGAGGGGAAGAGCTCTGTATGCTCTTCATGCCCTGCAACTGGCACACTTTTGGCTGGGGAGATGACAACAGCCGAGCACAGAACATCCCTACTTGTGGCTAAAGGCTTATCAGAGGAAACATGGTGATCGCCCATTCAGGGATGAGAGGTGACCCAAGAGCCTAGGGAGAGTGAGTTCACATTCCTCTCTCAGTGTCTAAGTGAGTTCTAGCTAACAGCAGAGGGCCCTTTGCACAGACACCATTTGGAGGCAGCTCAAAGAGCAGCATAGGAAAGCAGGAGATTTCTCCCCCAAATTCCAGTCCCCGAATCCAAGTAAGTGCCTTTTGGCCATCTTCTCCATGTTCCCTCATCCTCTCAAGCTCGGCGTGCCATTCTCCTTCCCCCAAACATTCCCTCTTCTCAATGTTCCTATTACTGTGGAGGGCACCACCATCTTCTCAGCCCTCCAGGCTTGAGATCTGAGCATCTTCCTCAACTCCACTCTCGTTACCAGGTCTGGACAACACCTTCACAATCCACTCATGAGCATTCTTTAAGTACTTTCTATGTACAAGGCACCATGCCAGATGATGGGGACCCAAAGACCCAAGTCAAACAGTCCTTGCTCTCATTCTAACATGGAAGACCACAGGGGTACAGATGGGCATGTACAAAAAATATACAAAATAACACAAGGTAATTTCTGAAGGCCAGGTGTCCATGGCTGGGGAATCAGGAATGACTTCGTGAAGAACATGGCAAGCAGAGATTCTAAGAGGTGGAGGGGAGGAGGAAGCATATCATTCCAGGTTCAGGAGCAGCCAAAGCAAAGGCACAGGAGGAAGGACAGACTGGCCATATCCTGAGTTACTCATCCCTGTCTTTGCCCCAGAACCCCCCCAGTGCAGGCCCACTGCTACAGTAGCTGCTGGGAGAGGGAATCTCCCCACTACAGCCCATACCAGTGGCTTTCCTAAAGCCTAGGCCTACCTCCAAAGCTTCAGAGATTCCCTCAGTAGACTCTTCTGTCTTTGACCCTTTCAATGAAGGCTCTGTTATGCTGGTTCCACTCACTCACCTGCACAGGACGTGCCATTTTCTATCTCCCTGCCTTTTAACATCTGGGCTCCCCCATTACTTGGCTCTGATTCTGCAGATAGCTGCTATCTGCTTGTGTGTGTACAGGCTGAAGTCTCCCACCTGACACAGGCACTTGATACTTGTTGCACAGGGCTCCTTTCAAGTCATCTCCCTGACCTTCAGCATGTGGGATGAGACAAGCCTTGGACATCAGGATGAGGAGTTAATACTTTATAAAGTGGGCGGTGGAGATCACTGAAGTATTGTGAGTAGAGGAATAATATGTTAAAATAAGCAAAATCTAGGGTACAAATTACCTTTTCTACTAATTCACAACTATTCTTTATCAATTGATTTCTAAACTAATCTTCTAGAAAGTCTGAGATTTAAATGGTACTTCCAGCTCACTGACTGTAAAAAGAATTTTAATCATTTTAAGATCTTATACTGCCACAAAATGTGCCCTCTGGGGCAGGTAAGCCAACTCGGTCGAAGCTGCAAGGCACCGAGAGAGAACAGCGTTGGCACATGTCCAGCAGTAGAAGTGAGTACCACCCGAGGCAGGAAGGTGGTGTGGCTGACACTCTGTGTCAGACATTTAACCTCTGTCTGCCTCAGCGTTCTCATCTGTAAAATGAAGGTGGTAAGAGCACCTCCCCTCCTGGGGCCATCATGAGAATCTAATATTTGCAAAGTTGTCTGTAAACCCTGAAGGGCTGTATGAGTGCTACATGGTCGCTATTAACATTACCACCATTCTCATTCTGGAAATAATACTTCTATTAACTTTCCCTAACATGATAAAGAGATCTAGCTAAAAGTATCTGTAATGGAGAAACGCTACAGGTCTTTCCAAGACCAACATAAAGCAGGAGTGTCCACTCTCGTCATTATTCGATGTAGCTCCAGAAAAGAGAGCTATAACCATAAGACAAGAAAAAGAAATCAAGGAACAAACACAGGCAAAGAAGAAACCAAACTACTAAACGTCCCTGCCAGGATGGTTTAGTTAGAAGAACGCCAGAGACTCAAGTCGCTCAGTCAGTCAGTCAACAAACACTGACTTCATGCCTACCAGGTATCAGGCACTTCGCTCAGGAAAAGTGAAACTGACTAAAACAATGAATAATTTCAGTTCAGTAGCAAGATGTAATAAACGAAAACAATAAAACTCATTGGCCTGTTTGTATATTATTAACAAAATCCAGCAAAGGAAGATAGAAAAAATTCCATCCAAAATCTATTTATCAATTATCAGTCATTCAGGGCTTATAGGATTATAACCACAAACTACTCTTTATGGAGGTTGCCAGGCCTAGAGGCCTGAGGGCTACCCAAGTCTTACCTTACCTATCGCAGGCCTTCGGTTGGCCAAACCGGATAAATGTATGAGAGAAGAGACTTTCCGGAGTCGAACAAGGGTTAGGCTTTATTCAGGGTCCTGGTTACATGTGCAGGGGGAGCTCTTCCTTAGGAGGGAGAGAGAAATCTCCCAAGGAGGCAAAGATCTTACGGTAAGAGATTGGAAGTAGAAGTGTAAGTGGGGAGAGAGGGGGAGGGGAGAGCGAAGAGAGGAAAAACGGAGCCTTCTGTCCTGTCAGGGCCCCTCCGCGCTAAGAGCGCCTTCAGGCTTTCCTGACCCTAATTAAGCTCTCCGGCCGTGTAGTTTGCACCTGAATACCAGGATAGATAACAATAGGTGTGCCCAGATCCGGGACAATCTCGAGGGTGGGGAGAGCCCTCTCCCATCACGTTTCTCACGGGAAGAGGCGGAAATACACGAGATAGCTCGGTCTCACTCCTCGATTCCCTGGTGTTTCATGGGGGGCCTCGTGAGAACTCTAAGATTTAGAAGTTCCCACCTTTACCCGCCTGAGACTGTCCACATGGAATTGAGCTTCCATCCCCAACAGGAGGTAAAGGAAGACTTGGCTAACTGGAGAGGTGCAAGTTGTTCACGGTCAGGCCCTGCCTAATAATTTCATGGCACCTGCCTTGGCAACGTAACGAAATGACGATACTCTCTAAAAGTCAGGCCTAGACTGAGTGTCTCCTCAAACTGCCTAAGAAATCAACGCAATCCAGTCAGCAGGAGCTACCCTTCCACTATGCCAAGGAGATGACCCAGGAGGAAGGACACCCTGCCAGCAGAGCACAGGCTCAGGATGGGGCCCTGGCCAAAAGACAAGCCACGGGAAGTCTGCAGGTTCATCAGATGCTAGACCTGGAGCTGAAATGGGCCTTAAGAGTTCATCTAGTCTACCTCCCCCTGCCACCCCGCTATTTTAGAGATGAGAAAATGAAGGACCAGAGAGGTCGAGACCTACTAGCTGATACAGCCTGTGAAGCCCACCCACCAAAGCCCAGGGGCAGTCTCAAGCACCAACAAAATCCACGACCACACAATCTCTGGGCTGGGAGAGGCCTCTGAGTCCAGACCACACCTGAGTAAGACTTCTCTATGCCTTACCCTGCAGGACATCATCCAGTCTTTGCTTGAAAACCTCCCTTCCATGTTTGGCTAGGTCCAATTGTTTGGAAGTTTTCCCCTAACCTTAAATCAGCTTTTAAAAAAACCACTGGCATCTGTATCCCAAAGGGATCATAAAAAAGAGAAAAGCACCCACATGTACAAACATATTTATAGCAGCTCTTTTTGTGGTGGCAAAGAACTGGAAACTGAGGGGATGCCCATCAATGGGGAAAGGCTGAACAAGTTGTGGTATGTGAATGTAATGGAACACTATTGTGCTACAAGAAATGATGAATAGGCAGGCCTCAGAAAAACCTGGAAAGACTTACATGAAGTGAGAGTGAGTGAGCACTGGACACAGTAACAGCCATATTGTTAGATGATTGACTTCTCTAGACTTAGCTCTTCTCAGCAATGCAGGGATCTAAAATAAATCCAAGACTCATGGTGGAAAACACCATGCACATACAGAAAAACTGTGGCGTCTGAATGTATACTGAAGAAGGCTATTTTCTTTTCCTTTCTCATGGTTTTCCCCTTTTGTTCTGATTCTTCTTTTACAACATGACTAATGTGGAAATATGTTTAATATGATTATACACATATAGTCTATATCAGATTGCATGTCTTGGGGAGGTGGAAGCATTTAGAACTCAAAATCTTATAAAAGTGAATATTGACAACTAAAAGTAAATAAATTAAATTTAAAAATGGAAAAAAATTAATAATTTTTTCTTTTTTTTTTTTTTTTGAAGGGGAAAGGCTAGGCAGTTGGGTTAAGTGACTTGCCCAAGCTCACACAGCTATAAAAGGTCAAGTATCTGAGGCTGGATTTAAACTCAGGTCCTCCTGACTTCAGGGTCAGTGCTCCATTCACTGCACCACCTAGTTGCCCCTAATTTTTTAAAAAAACTGAAAATTAAAAAACCACTGGCTCAGTGTGGCACAGTAGATAAAGAGCTGGTCTCAGAGCTGGGAAAAACTGGGTTTAGAGTCCTAACTTGTGTGACCCTCCCAGAGCTCTAGGCCACTCTCTAAGGTTATAAGGCCCAGAGAAATGCCACTCTCAATCGCACTGGTAGGTGGTCTGAACAAGGCTGAGGCTGATGCCAGGCTTCTTTTCCTACAATCTCAGATATCATTCATTATCAGGGCTGCCACACTACTGGGCTGACTCCTACTGCATCCTACTGGTCCCCTGAGACTCCACGAGCTTTTTCACACACACTGCCATCTAACCACTCCTCCTCCATCTTGGACTGTGAAGCTGGTTTTTTGAACCCAGGTGGAAGGCTTTACATCCATCTCTAATAATTTCACCTTATCAGGTTCAATTTGGTCTGTGCTAAGATTTTTAAATATCCAAACTCCGTCATCACATGTGTTGCTCACTGCTGCCCACCACCTCCAAACACCCTGGGCCCTGCGCCAGCTTGTTTCCCTCACTTATTTATTCATGGGGCTTATTTGGATCCTCGAAGTCCTGAAGCAAGAAGGATGACACAAGCCTTCCTGGGTGGCTGCACTACACTGTCAGTACACAGTGTGGTCAACCAAAGCCCTCGGCACCTCTGGGCACACTTGGCATTTGCCAGGCATCGATTTTCTTAAAGGACTTGGTCCTAAAGAACATTCCATATTCTGAGGTGTGTGGTGAAGGATCAGGAATATCACAAAAACAAGGAAATGGAAACCAAGGCCCCACCAGAAAACCTAAAGTAGTGAAGAACAATTTGTCCAGAAAAGTCAACGGGCTCCTCAGCTGAAGAAAGGGCATTCAGGGTGTGAAGGCATCATTTCTGTCTATATGTGGTCCAGGGAGAAATGGTTCAGAAGAGGAGCCCTTCGGTACAAAAGGCAGCAGGGAAGGCAATTTACGACTGCAACCAGCTGCTGAGGAAGGCTGTGGAAATTCCTTCCCCAAAGAGCTTTAAACACTGGAGCCAGGCACCAGCCCGAGACAAGTCAGCAGGGCTCAACAAGCCTGCTTTGGACTGAGGAGCTGCACTCACAGTCAAGAACCAAATGAATGTATTAAACAAGCTACAGGAAAAAGTGCTTTCAGAGCCAAATGTGCTCTGATCTACTTTTTTCTGCATCCCATTAAGGCAGTGGGAGGAGAAACAGGAGGACTCACAGCTCACAAAAGACTAGGAATTTCCCTTCAGTGGGGAATATTCTCATCTTTCCCAAATCTGTGTGAGGGAAGCCAGGAGGGTATTGACCAGGGCAAGAAGGGGCAGGTCCTGAGAGTCTGATCCACAGCCTTGCCAAAGGAGGTAGATTTGGGGGCAAGGGGGAAGAAGCAGACTCAGGCAAAGCCAGACTTGGGGGGCCCATGGGCTTCTCATAGTAGTGCTACTTGGCTATTCTTTACATTGAGGCTATGACCACACTTGGTCTGTTTGCATTTCCTAGCTTTTTCTCACAGTGCAGCCAAGACAACAAGCATTTTATTAAGTATTTACTATGTGCCAAATACTATATTAATTGCTGGGAACATAAAGAAAGGCAAAAAACAGCTCCTGCTTTCAAGGAGCTCTAAGTATACTGGGAAGGTCAGTAAGCAGTGACTGTAAGCAACGAAGGAGCAGCACCTAGTTTTTGGTTAAGAGAAAATGAACCTCACATTACTAATAAATTCAACCCCACCTGGTCAGGGAAGTGAAGGCCAAAGTGGCAGTGCTCCTGGCCCAGGTGCTACTGCAGGTAGCGATGCCCAGCCAGGGCCCCACCCCACCATGGGAGGGCAGGAAATGGAAGCAGGAGAGAAAGCCCACACGTTAAGTGCCCCTCAAGGCCAGGACAGGTCTCTTTTTGGTGTGCTTTTAAAACTGCAGGCTTGATGTGTTATTTCTGCATTGGGATGGTATAGTCTCCCTTGAAAATAGCACAATCATGGTCTTTGGTGGGGGAGCAAGAGTGGAGAATGTAAAGAAGCAATGGAGAGAATGTCTCCGGGCAGGGAGGCCACCAGCCAGGCCTAGATGCAGCAGATTCTGGAGCCCACAGAGTCAAGCTCACAAGGAGGCCACAGTACTTTTAGCCAGGGTTCAGTGATAAAGAAGGCTCAGAAATTAATGACAGAAGAAATCTCGCCATAGGGCCCCCATCCTCATAGCTATCATCCCTTCCCTTCTATGCTATACTCCGTGAGAACGCTGGCAGCATTTCCTCTCCCTCATTCTCTTCTGAACTCTGAAGTATGGCTTCTAACTTCGTTATTCAACTGGTGACCAGCTACTAGCCAACTCTTAATGACTGAAGTGAATGGTGTTTTTTTCTTGCCCTCATCCTTCTCAGCCTCTTTGGAGCCTCTGACTATTCCATCACCTTCTTCTCCTTCCTCCTCTCTTCTGAGTTTTCTGATACTGCTCTCTCCTGGTTCTCCTCGTCCCTACCTGGCCAATCCTTGTCCATCTCTTCTGCTGGATTCATCCAGGACATACCCAATAACTGGAGGTGTTCCCCGGGGCTTTATCTGGAGACTTCTTCTCTTTTCCTTCTCTCCTACTTCACTTGAGGATCTCAGTAGATCCTAAGGATTCAAAGATGATCTCCGCTGATGCTTCTCAAATCTACTTAGCCAAACCTCACTTCTCTCCTGACTTCTTGCATTTCCAACTGCCTACCGGACATCATAAAACATGTCTTGGAGACATCTTAAACTCAATATGCCTCAAACTGAACTCATCATCACCCCCCCAAACCCTCTCCTCTTCCTAAATCCACTCCTTTTGTGGAGAGTCCTCAACCTCCCATTCACCCAGGCTTGCCCAACTCTCCCCAAGGCCCAATGATTGGATCTTTCTACTATCTCTTGCATATAAGAGATCTCCTCTGACGCTGCCCCTGCAGTCACCTGCTGGTGGGTCTCAGTGACACAGGTCTCTCCCCACACTGTTCTTTCAGCTGTCAAAGTAATCTTCCTAATGCATGTCACTCTGCCCCCTGTTGAAATTCCAATGGCTCCCTATCACGTCCAAGATTGAATATTAAATTCTCTGGCGTTCAAAGCCCTTCCTAACCTGCCCTGCCTTACCTTTCCAGTGTTCTTACATCTTACACTCCTTCACACAGTCTATCATCTATTGACATAGTCCTCCTTACTGTTCCATGAACAAGACACTCATCTCCCAACTCTGGACATTTTCTCTAACTGTGCCTCATGCTTGGAATGCCTTCTCTCCTGGCTTCCCTGGCTTCCTTTGAGTCCCAGCTAAAATCCTACCTGCCATAGGAAGCCTTTCCAGAATCCCCTTAGTTCCAGTGCCTTCTCTCTATTACTTCCGTATTTATGCTATCCAAAGCATGTTTGTAACTGGTTGTAAGCATGCCATCTCCCCCATTAGACAAGGAGCTCCTTAGGGCAGGGATGTCTTTGCACTTATTTGCATCCCCAATGCTTGGCACAGTGCCTGGCACAGAGCAGACATTTAATAAATGTTACTGACCAAGGGCCCAGGAGGAGCAGGAGCTGGTGGCCAAGCTAACCAGCATAATCTCTAGCCCTTGGGGCAACCGCAGGATCCTAGCAGCCAGCCCAGGGTTATGAGAAGGACAGTGAGCTTAGGAAAGGCAGCAGGGAGCACAGCATCCCAGGGTCTCCAAGCAGGCACTGAATAAGATTCCCTCCAGAATCTACCCAAGGGAATAGAGAGGGGGAGCAGCCCATCCCCTTCTGAACAGCCCCCGTTGTTCAATTTAGTGCAAGGTTTTCCTTATCTCTTTGTGATTTCCAACTATTACTCTGAAAAGACATTTTTATCCCCAGACAAAACCATGTAGTGTCAAATTCCTCTACTGAAGGGGAAAACTTTTTCCAAGGCTAACGTTCCCTGAAAGTGACTGAGGCTCCCCTTCCTCTTGTTCACATGTAGTAAAGGAAGGATTCTACTATGGCCAAGCCAGATGAGGTAATGAGGAGCAGGGAGGCTGCCAGGCCTGGAGCAGCACCTGCATCTGGATGCAAGGAACACCCACAGAGACGGACGGCTGCCTGCTGCCATGGGTGGCCCTCTCCAGCAGGTGTCTCTGACTCTCTCCCTCTGAGGGATGGAGGTGGAGCTGTCTAACTGGGCCCCTCCAGGAGAACAAGTACTTGAGTTCTCTTTCTAAGAAGGGAAGCGAGCAAAGCATACAGAGTACTCATGTTCTCTCCAGGCTGGAAGCTGCCAAAGGCTGAGCTGGAGAAGACTCCAACATCCCAGTCTGCAAATCCTGCCCATACACTGGATGAATATCTTGGGGCTCTGGGAAGTGTCCTCACTAAACAGTTCATGGGGGGTCTGGGCAGGTGGCCCAGGACTTTGCTCTCCTCACAAGGTCTCATTTCCCCAAAACCATAAAAAGGAGCAGAGGCTCCTCACCTACTGTGAAACCTCTGGAGGCATGAGTCTGAGCCCCAAGAAGGGAGCAGGTCCAGCCTAGCCTCACCCAGTAATCCCTGAGAGAGCAACTCCAACAAGGTACACAACTCTAGGGGGGGAATCAGCATTCTGAGCTGTCAGGCCATCCAAACTCCTGCCTCACCAGGCCTCCTCCATTTTATACACTACTTTCCAAAAAGTCTCTTGCTTTCAATACAAACCAAGGTCTCTGGATCTGAAATGAAGAAAAGACTGGGAAGACTGCTGCTGCACCACAACAGAATGCCTAGAAATGCAGAGCAGGCTACCCCGACGATCACACAGCGGAGGTGGAGAGCAGCCCAGTGGTTAGCTCTAGAGGCTCTCCCTGCTCCCTTCTCCAGACAACTGCCTCATCCAATCAACAAAGGAAACTCCCACAGCGCATTGAGGACCAAAAGCCAGGAAATGGGGGGAATAATACTGAGAACAAAACGGAGCCCTGAACAGTGGGAAGAGCCCTTGATCCAGACTCCCAAGAGCGGTACTTTCAGCCCAGATTTGCCACTAAAATCCCTGCAGGAGCCCCCTGCCATCAATCATCCCCACCACGATAGTAGTGTGTCCGTACGTGCCTTTTCTCCCCCTGTGCCCCAACCTCCCCCAAGAGAGCATAAGCTCCTCAAGGCTGGGGTCCTTTCCCATCTTCCCTCTGGTCACAAGGCTGAGCTAAGAGACTGGCACTTACGCAGCAATGGCTGTGCCAGGGGCCTCCAATGCTGCTGGGGATGGAAGCTCAATTCCATGTGGACAGTCTCAGGCGGGTAAAGGTGGGAACTTCTAAATCTTAGAGTTCTCACGAGGCCCCCCATAAACACCAGGGAATCGAGGAGTGAAACCGAGCAATCTCGTGTATTTCCGCCTCTTCCTGTGAGAAATGTGATGGGAGAGGGCTCTCCCCGCCCTCGAGATTGTCCCGGATCTGGGCACACCTATTGTTATCTAACAGGCACGGTATTCAGGTGCAAACTATGCGGCTGGAGAGCTTAATTAGGATCAGGAAAGCCTGAAAGCGCTCTTTGGCGGGAGGGGCATGGAGCGGACAGGACAGAAGGCCTCTCCTCCCTTTCCCTCTCTTCGCTCTTCCCTCCCCATCTCTCCCCACTTACACTTCTGCTTCCAATCTCTTATTGTAAGATCTTTGCCTCCTTGGGAGATTCCTCGCTCCCTCCTAAGGAAGAATTCCCCTGCACTTGTAACCAGAACCCTGAATAAAAGCTTAACCCTTGTTCGACTCTGGGAGGTCTCTTCTGTCATACGACTATCCAGTTTGGCCAGCCGAAGACCTGCGAGAGGTAAGGTAAGAAGACTCGGGTAGCCCTCAGGCCTCTAGGCCTGGCACAATGCCACTTTTTTATGCTGAGGTCCCAGTTTCTTTTGGAACTGATGATGCCTTCCTCTGCTAGCTATCTCCGTGTTCCCAACAGTTTGGGCTTAAACAGGACTACGGGTAAGCAGTCATTGTGGTATCCTTGGAATGACTGAACACTGAGCAACTGTCTCTATTTTTGTTAAGCACAACATCACATAAAATATTCTGGCTGCCATACGGCCCTATGCACAGATAAAGCAAAAACAAGCAGCTAGATTGTGTGCCCATAAAAGGCTCTGGATACCCCCTCCCCAAATGCACATGCACACCCTTTCCTAAGACAATCAGGCCCCAGAAGAACCAAGGGGACATACTCCCAAACAAACCCAGAGCTTTCCAGTCCTCCCTCTTCAAGGGCTTCCCCTGGCTGAAAAGGGTGGCAAGAAGACAAAGCTTTCCTAGTGCTCCCCATCTGGGGCAGAGGCTCAGGCACTGGGGCCATTTCACACAGCTCTGCTGAGCTCACACCACTGTCCTTCCCATCCACTTTATGCTACTTGAGTCACCGTCATTTAAGGGTGAGAAGCACCAAGAGGTGGGCACCAGGCTTACCTCTGCAGGATTGATGCCTTAATGATGAGTTCTTCATCCAAGTCAGCCTCATTAGCCATGAAAAGCAGCCTCGTTCCTGCGCTGTCCACGCCAATGAAGTCCCGCTGCTCCACTGAGGCACAAGAAACAGATCATCAGATATATGCCCTGGCTACCAGGGCCTTGGCTCGCTAAGGAGCAAGGTGAGCTGCTTCCCCTCCTCACAGCCCAAAGCCTAATGACACAGGTAGAACCTTGATCCACATTACATGTCACCAGGCCTCAGGAGAAGATGGGTGCAAAGCTAGTGCCCATGTGGATCAATCAGGGGCCTGGGGAGTAGCTACCAGGCTCTGATAGCAAGGAAGCCCCTTGGGGGCAATGTGTCTGTCCAGAAGGCACCACAGGGTGTCTGGGGCTATTCTCCAGTTATTCTTCAAAGGATGGCTACACTTCCACGAGGCAGCCTGAGGAAATGGAGCATGAGCGGTCAAGGAAATGAGAAGGGAATTTCAGGCAAAGACTGGAGCAGTGTAGAGAAGGTGAGCATTATGTTCTGGGAATGGGGAGGAACCCAGGTGGACTGTCCTGTATACACCAGAAGGACAGTAGGAAACGAGGCTCCACACCAGCTGGGGCCAGGGCATCAGCGCTCTGTGGGCATCCCCTCAGCAAGCCCACTCACCCCAACAACAAAGGGGTGGGCTCGTTCTCAGTGATCCAAGACTGGCTCCCACGGACCATTGTCTAAGTACTGGCAGACACAGTCACTCAGCCAGTTAATAACCATTTGTTAAGTGCCTACTCCATGACAACTGTCGTTGTTGTTCGGTCAGTTTGGTCATCTCTGACTATTCATGACTGTTTCCTGTTTCCCCTAAATCGCTAATAATAACTACCCTTATTATAACAAGTAACATCCAAACAAAGTATGTTTGCATTTGGGTCTCACAACAACTCTTCTAGAAAAATGCTACCAGGCTTATTACGACCCCTACCCTACCTAGAAAAAAAAGGACTCAGTTCAGTGACTGCCCCAGGGTCACGCCTCCCAGCTACTCTCAGAGACCGGATCTGAACCCAAACTTCAAGGTCAAGACTGGCCATGCTTAATCTGATTCCATCCAATTCCTCAACTGGACGTCCATTGAGTGCCAGCAGGGGAAGGTACAAAGCCATCGACACCTTCCAGGTACTCACATTCTACCTCAGCTTCCTGCCAGCTCCACCTAAGTCTGAGCTTTAATGCTCTCCCTCAGCTTTAAGGATGGTGAGCATCACTGTTGGTGGAGTTGTGAACTGATCCAACCAAGAAAAGTGAACATTTGTGGGCACTTTAAGGTTGGCAGAGCACTTATAGATACTGTCTCATCTGATCCTCAAAACAACCCTGGGATGGGTGCATTTCACAGAAGGGCACTCTCTCCACTGTGCCACCTGGACCAGGAGGTCTCAGGCACCAAACATTTCAAGAGAGGAAGTGAGGTGCAGTAGGAAGCACACTGAGTTTAGCCCTGGGATCACACTGCACCTGGCATTTACTAGCTTGATGACCCTGGGCTGGTGACTTATCCTTCCTGTGTCTCGTTTAGGGAGGTTCCAGAAGGGCCCCGGAGAGGATGCACATCCAGGGCTGCCAGGATCCCCGGCTATGGAGTTAATATGAGATTCTGACTACATGCACCTTGTGGTTCCTAATGAGATAACATATGGAAAAGAAGCATTTAAAGAAGCCCTGTACAAATGTTAGCTGTATCTTTAACACAAAAAACTGGGCCTGAGCTTCTTCACCCACAAATTGTGGGGGATGGACTAGGCTGGGGGGAGGGGGTGTGTGTGGAAACTTCACAGAACAAATCCCCTCAATAAAAGGATTTGTTTTGTAAAACTTGGACTCAGTCAAAAGGTCATACCCAAGGACCTAAAGGGCCACATGTGCCCTGGTGGCCAGTTTCCCCACCCCTGGACTAGGCCTTAGCTTAGGCCAGGGTCCTATGAAGGGAATGCACCAAATAGAAGCCAGGGTTTGAAAGGGCACACACAGCTTATGGAGTGGCAGGCAAACTACATACTTCATTACTTGGGGGCCACAGACCCCTTGGGTGATCTGACAAAGCCTAAAACTACTGGGATTATGGCCTAATTAAAGTTAGGGATTCAGTTAGAGATTAGTAAGAACACATCCAAGATAACGAGCCCCAGTTAGGAACCCATGTTTGAATCTAGAGCTAGAAATGACCTTGGGAATCATGCAGTCCAGCTCCTTCAGTTTAAAGATGAGGGAAATGAGGCCCAGAAGGGGCCCTCCTGGAGTTCAGATCTCCCACAGGCCGGTGCTCTCCATACCCCAAGCCCACCTACAAAGGGCTACATCATATTGACACTGGACTGCATAACCAAGTCCCAGTAGTATGACTCTGACTCAAACATGCAAAGAAAAACTTAGGATGTTATTTTTGGATAAATCCTGGAATATTCTGGCCCTGCCCAACTCCTTGGGGCTCACAAAACCACATACCGAAAGGAAGGGCCTGGAACCAACCGTTTACAGATAATTTTTCAGTGAAGTTGTATTTTTAACCCTTTCCCCAGTGCCCTTGATCCTCAATTCTATTTGTTCCCTTATGGCTAACAGAATGGCCATGATCTCACTGAATATGAAGTCCCAGCCTCCTGCACAGCTCAGTTCTGGCTTTGGAAGTAAACGAGCTGCCTTCAAAGCATGCCTCTAGAGAAGCGCTCCAGCATAGTCTGGATCCCACTGTGAAGCTGATGTGAGGCCAGCCCCTCCATGGCGCCTGCCCCTCTCCTTCCATCAGTGCTAGTACCCCAAGGCTCCAAATACAGGTCACTACACTGCCTCCCTCAGGATGAGCATCCATTCCAAGGGTATAGACCCTAATCCCTGCACATGGCATGGCTCCAGCTGTCTGTATGACAAAGGCTAAACCCATCTTCTCCCCCAGCAACAGCAGTCTGTCTTGGTGCCAACTCTAACCTGTGCCCCTTGTCTCTTCAATTCTATCACCATGTCACATGCTTCTTCCTTTGCTGAAATTCCTTCCCAACATTACAACTCCTGTGCAGGCCCTCATCCATAGGTGGCTAAAAGGATCATAGAATCTCAAAGGGTTGGAAAGAACTTCTGAGGTCCAGCCCAACACATATTTAAAACAGGAATCCTCTCCATAACACCCAAAGGGTAATCAGAAGACCACCAGTGATGGGGAACTCAAAAGGCATATGTGGTGTGTTCAGGAGCATTAGCACCTCTGACATGAGGGTTTGCTGAGTGCTTTTTAGGGCCATTCATCCACTTTTGGTGTCCACTTTCACAAAGCTATAACATGCATAGTGGCCACACCCTAGCAAAACCATCTCAGCAGATGGGTTAAACCAGGTTAAGGATACCCAACAGGCCTCGAACCTGACAGTGCGTTATGGGGCTATCTATCCCAAAAGCATGCAGACTTCCCTCAGAAGAATGAGTGGATGAGAACAATTTGTTCCAATAGCCACAAAGGTGGCTGCTGCAGACACCGTGAAATGCTTAGAGCTTGGTCAGGCAACAAAAACGCCAAATGTCATCCACTGCACCTTGGCCATCATCAATTGTCCTGACTTCTGTCCTGCCACTGGACTTCTGAGACTCTGGAAGAGGGAGGTTGACAACTTGGTGCAGCTCTGTCTCACTTAAATACAATTCCTATGCAAGTTGAGGTATCACCAGCGATGTCATCAAGAACTTACCAAAACACCTCATTCTACTTTCAAACTGCTCTAATCCGTACTTCCTTGTAACTCCTACCCATGAATCCAGGCCCTACTTTCTGGAGTCAAAGAGGACAACTGTAACTGCCATAGAGCAGTTTTTTAACTGCTTCAAGATGGTCTCCCCAATTCCTTCAACTAGTGACCACGAGGCGAAGGCTCCTATTCTGTCATCATGCCTATTACCCTCTTGTGGCGGGACTGTCAGTGTCTAGAAGGGTAGCACTGAAAGCAATACCCTAGAGGAGGTGTAGGCAAGGCCCAGCAGAATCAAGCTATCCCCCTCCCAGATACCATGCAGCCAAAGTCCAGATGACCTTTCTAGTTGCCATGCCAGATGGCTGACTCTCATTAGTAACAGTAGTTTGCTAAAAGCCTCTCAGTCTTTCCCACCTGAACTGTCTCTTAGCTAAGCCTTCCCCCTCCTCAGCTTGTGCAGCCAGTTTCTTAAATCCAGGCGAGTGGGAAGGATGCTACCCAAAAAACCAGCAGCCTGGCCAAGAGCAGTGCAGCCTGGAGGGCTCTGTGTTCAGAGGCAGCAAGAAAGGAGGCTCTCCCAAAGCCACTGTGAGCTACTCCTTATTGGGACGACACAAAGCCAAGGCTGTGGGAGACTCCGATCGATGCAGCAGCCAAGAATGCCTCCAGAGGCCCTGGGATGAGGCATGTTACCCAGCCCCTGACAGAGGTGACAGGCTCAAGGGCAGAAGGAGATGCACATCTGCAGTCACAGTCAGCGTAGGAATCCATTCTGCCTGACAATGTTGCTTTTCTTCTTTGTTTTCAGCGGGGGAAGGAAGGCTTTTGTTCATTGAAAAATTAAAATTTAAGAAGATGGCAGAGGGAAAGGAGTCAGAGGTGCAGATGAAATGGGGGAAAGGAGGGAAAAGGCCTCAGTGAAGAACCAGCTTGATAACACTGGGAATACCCAACATCTGGGCCCATTACCCAGTCAGTGTCTCATTTGCTCTTCAGACTGATCTCTGTCTAGCTAGAGGGAAAGAGAAGAAAGGATGATGCCGCTGCAAAGCTTGGAGGAAGGGAGGTGGTGAGAGGACAGTGGCCCCCCATCTTCATCAGTCCTCCCATTCCTCTGCTGCGATCTAGAAGGTTATCTCAGCTGGGAAATCTGTCCCCAGAAGGCCCCAGGAGTCATGAGGGGAATGGCCCAAGGAAGCTGGGATACTCTGGGCAGATGGCTCCCAGAGGGCTGACAGGTCACCCCCTGAGGGGCCCGGGGAGCTTCTCATGTATCTGTAGTACCAAGCAGGAAACAAAGGCCATGCCAACCACGGGGATAAGATGAGACTTGTTCTTGTAAAGCCTTGAGGGCAAAACAGGAAGCACCGTTCAGAGCCAGTAGTAGGTAGAGCCCCACTCGGGGAGACTCTCAAGTCCAGTATGTGGTAGATACTGGGGTTCTTGTTTGGGTGACAAGGATCCAGTCTTGATGCCTCTGGGTCTTTTCCAACTACAAGAGCCTGGGACTCAGGAAAGGACATGAACAGGACTACTGAAGGTGGAAAGACATAGATGGGCTGCAGTCAACACTAGGGGACAGAGGTCAGCCAGCGTTTTAGGAAGATATTTGAGAATGATAGGCTGAAACAGTGTTACCTCAAACCCCAGCACTTTGCTCCCATGAGATGGGGGAAGAACAAGACCTCAGGGGCTCCTTACCTGGCTTATTCTTCCCTTTCTGTCCTGGGACGGATTCTATGGACTCTGGGCCTCTCTTCATCAACATAGAAAGGGAAGCGTCGTGTGCTCGGAATAGGTCCACAACCTCGTGGAGAGCAACGTCTGTTATTAGGTCACAGCTCAGCACCAACACGTCTGTCTGGCAGGCAGGAAACACAAAGTTACAAACTCTCTCTGTCTGCCTGTCTGTCTGACTCATGGGGGCTCAGGAACAAATGGCAAAAAGGACAATCACCATCTTCACCAAGTGGCTGTGACGATATCATGGACTACTGGGGAAAGGGGAGTTTAGATCAGTCAGTTGGGAGGGAGGAATGAGGGAAGAGAAGGTGGGAGGTGTCGAGAGGGAAAGAGGAAGCAGGAGATTCACTTGCCTCTTCTGGTAATCACCTGGGTACAGAGCACACTTCAAGAACACACTAAAAAGTTTCAAAGTCTTAGGCAAAGATGCAAAGGAGTCAGAGGCCCCAGGTGCTGCCCACTGCATTGTCCAGGCCAAAGTAAGAGCCTAGAGGAGGAGGGAGGTAATAGGTGGGCTAGCCCTCAAGCTAGCAGGGGCCTCTGAAGCCATAAGCCCAAGTCCCTCATTTGAGGGGGATCTGAACTCTTTTGCTTCCCAACACACTACTGTACCAGAAATCAGAACCACTTGGCTAGGCCCCAGAGGCTGGCTGTCAGGAAACACTGCTTTACACTGAGAGCTGCCCCAAAGGGGAAGCTGTTTTGGCAGCTAGGGGAGTGAATGTTCCCTCCGTGGAAGTCTGCAAGCAGAAGCTAGGTACCTACTTTCAACCATGCACTACAGTGCTGAGCTGCTACAGTCCCTTCCAAGGCTAAAATTCTAGGATTCCAGGACCCAGAGTCACCCCCCAGCAGCTGGCAGCTACCACACACAGAGGATCAGGCCAACAGATGTTGGAAGTGCCCCCCCCACCGAATGCTTTCCTGAACCCCCACAGCTCTGGGCTAGGCTACATGCCCATTCTTTTCTTGTATCTGTAGGCAAGTTCTTAGCAGAGTAAATGCAGGAGCCTGGAGGGTCACAAGGCCAGGGAACCCCTGCTTGTCTGCCTGCCATCTGTTTTCTTTCATTCTCCCAATATGTAAATAATCAGCCCTGGCAAAGGCAGGCAGAATCTCCCCCCTCTTCCCAAAGGCCTTGCACACAGGGCTCTTCCCATCAGCCCTGGCTCTGCACTGAACCCGCATCCTCTGCCTAGTCCAGGAGCTAGTAGAGGCTTAGTCAGCCCATTTGGAAACCTCTGGCACAAACTGAGCTTTCTTTCCTTCTTCTCATCCTCCCTGGAGGCTTCCTTGGAGTTCTCCCCAAGTCTGACAGTCAAGGAGACACTAAGAGGCCCCAGGGCCCTTTGCTTTGGGCTCTCCTGTGGCTGCCACACAAACACTGCCTACTCCAGCTTAGCATTTTCTTCCACAACCATCCTTGACTAGATCATGTAAATATTACAGATACCTTCCTAAGCAAGCAAGTCCAGAGCACACATAAAGAGAGGCAGCCCTTGGGATGCAAAGTGATGCTGTGAGCTTGGGGAAAAAAAATTACAGTCTATGGGATAGACTCTAATAATCCCACAAAGCCACTGAGCCTAACTTGGTATATGCTGGGAAGTGAGACACTTGCAGCCCCACAAAATCATCCAAGACACTGACAGTGAACATTGTGCAAATCCTGAGGCAGCTTTTTGTTTGGGGGATAAAAGAGAAATAGAGGAGAGGAGCCCTGTGAGGCCTCAGGATAGGCCTGGGGCCTCCCCAACAAAGCAGCTGCCCAGGGACTGCAGGCCGCCTACCCCATGCACAACAGAGGAAAGGGTGGGAGGCCTGCCTGTCTGAGTACAGAAAGAGGTGGGCATGTGCAGGAGAAACCACTTGGGTGGCAAGGAGCCCTGGAAAGGAGGGGAGGCAAAGATAGGCCAAGCCCACCCACCAGGCTGGCAACCCTTCCCCCCTTCAGGCCAGAATAGCCTCTCTACAAGATCAGCAAATGTCAGTCTGGTCAAAGGCTAAATGAGGAATAGAAAAGGCCAAAGCAGGAGTCTTTCCCTGAAAAAAACTTCATGATCATCTTAGAAATAACTCGATCTCGCCAACCCCAACTGGAACAAATCTGGTGGAGGAAGCTGTCTGCGCCCACGCCTGCCACATCTCTCCTAATTCTACTCTAGCTGCAAGCGCTGATACATCCCCACCAGTTACCTAAACACAACTTCATTTTGGGGAGAGGATACTTGGTGGTTTGACTAAATGAGATCCCAAATGTTTTAAAATAAAATTTATCAATAAAAACAGAAAATATCTTCTGGGCAACAGAAAGTAACCAGTCTGAATGTAACTAGGTCCCCTCCAAACAAACTTTATGAGCAGGAGTCAGACAAACATCCATAGACTTCATTCCTTGGGGGCAAAATGCCCCCTTTACCCCTCCCCGCAAAGGAAGATAGCAGGGATGGAGACACAGAAGAAAACAGAATGTTCAGGCTAGGACTCAGTTACCTTTAACAAACTGTGGGCAGTGGTTGTTAGGTTTGTGTGCCATTTGTTTGACTGGTGGTTCTCATTAATACTTATTAAATTACACATTTTGAAAAGAAAACCAAAAAGCCCACTCAGGCAGAAAAGTTGGGAAGTTGGGATGAAGAGGGAATTTCCATGTGCAGCCAGTCAGCAGCTCAGGGCAGGGGGGACCAAGGGTGACTGTGAGCACTTGGACAGCAGGCTCTGGACAGCAGCCCATCTGCTCTGCTCAATGTCATGACAGGCCTCAGTACACCACAAGCACATGCCCTGCCTGTTGAAAACAATGCTCTCCTCACCAGAAAACTTCTAGAGGCTCTCAAAGATGAGGCAACTTGTCTGTGGGGACACAGCGAGGCTCCTGGGAGGCAGGAAATAGCCTGTGTGACCATGGGCACCTCCCTTCCAGCCTCTGCACACAGGCCTTCTCACTGCAACCCCTCTGAGGCCTGGAGGGTTGTACAACAGGCCCCCCACACGCTTGCCACCCTGCCCACTGTCCCACCCCATCCTCTCATGTAATTAGGAATCCCTGAACCCCCCACACTCTCAGACTAGGCTGCAGCATGTCTGCAGCTTTATAGAATACAACTATTCTCTGAACTTCAAAACAATCAAATAAGTGGGCCTCTAATAACTCAGACGTTAGGGTGATTATCCCCATTTTCCTAATTGTAAGACTGAGGCCTAGGGAAGGCCTAAGTGTGATTTGCCCAAGGCCAAAGAGAGAATCCTGTCTAGCACTCTGAGCCCTGGCTCCAGCCTACCCCAAAGCATCCCCTCCTACAGACAGTCAGCCAAATGAGCTGTTCCATACCTGAGACATTCCAACTCCTGTCTCTTTGCTCCCCTTCCTCCCTCCTCAACTCCACCTTGGAGAATCCCTCATTTGCTTCAAAGCTCAGCTCCACCCCCATCCCCATCCCCCTGGCATTTGGGTGGCATGTACGGCCTTTCTATTTCTAGAGGGTATTCTCTCTCCCAACACAATGCAGGCTCCTTAAGTACGAGGGCTATTCCACCTGTCCTTGCACTCACAGGATCTGGCCCACAGTGAGCATTTAATAAGTACTTACTAAATTTTTTCCTACCTTGTACTTCAAGAGCTTCCAAAACACAGCTTTTGAGAGCTGTGACTCTAGCTGATGACTGCTAGCATCTAGTCCAGGCCAGAACTAGGAAATCTCACTCTCTTAATCCTGCACCTCTTAACGTACCCTTGTATCTCACTGCACTGTTCCGTGTGGAGCTTGAGGTCCACTCGAAGTCCCAGACCTTTTTCACACAAACTTCTCCCATCTTGTATTTGTGAAGCTTATTTTCTTAACTTTGCATTTTCAGTCTCCTGGCTTTCTTCAAGTCTCAAGAAAAGAGCTAAGTAAATCCAGGAACAAAATGGATACAACCTTAATAAGCAGATGATAAAATAAGTCCCAAACACTGAGTTTCCAGAAGCAAGGCTTCTAAAAACCAAGGCTCCAAATAAGTCATTAAATTGAAAAGATAGACATGGCAACCTGGCTAGGCTCCAGTGGCAGCTTTGCAGCCTGTCACCTTCCAGACTTCAGAGCATTCAGGCCTCACTTTGAGACTCTGGCTGGACTCCCAGATCTCAAAGGGTCCTGAGAGCTCAGACCTTTGAGGTCTTAAAATTCTCCCCAAGTGGAGTGTCCTCTGACACTGTGACCTTGGACATATGATTTCAACTCTTTGTGTCTCGGTTGCCTGGTCTATAAAATAAACAGACCAATTGCTAGGCATGAACCTAAGGAGACTGGCAACAGAGAGGAAGGTCCCACTCATGCCAATATATTCACAGCAGCATTTTCTGTGTGGGTTCAAAAAACTGGAAACAGAGTAAGTACCTATCAGTTGGGGAAGAGCCAAACAAACTCTGGAATATTATTGCACAGTAAGAAACAACTATGAGAAATTCAGAAAAATCTGGGGAGACCTGTATGAACTGGTATTGAGTTGTATGCTGTGGAGGGGAAGTAGGGCACATCTGGAAATGACTGTCCATTAATAAAACTAGATTAAGCTAAACTGAAGGGGTTGATCCCACTGTCACATAATAACCAGAATATTTGAAGTAGATGCCCATTCATTAGGGGATGGCTAAAACATGCGTGAAACAGGAATGTAATTCTCCATTATTGCACTATGAGAAATGCTGCATATAATGAATGCAGAGAAGCCTGGGAAGCCTTCTATGAACTGACGCCAAGTGAAGTCAGTAGAACCTGGAGAACAATATACCCAATGAAAACAACGTAGATGGAAAGCACACCCAAACCCAGTGATGTGAAATCACAATGACCACACTTGGCCCCTTAAAAGAAGGACGAGTAGGCACCTCCTCTTACTGTTTTTGCAGACGGGAGGGACAATGAGTATGAAACCCAGCAGATATCAGATTTTTCTGATGCACTGGTTAGTTTTGCTGAACTGGTTTTTTGCTCTCTTTTATGTTTTCAAATAAGGAACGGTAGCAGGTGGGGGTGGAGGGACAGGACACATTGGGAATTATAGATGATGTAAAAATCAATGACACCCACAAAGATATATGGAATATAAATTCAATGCAGTCCCAGAATCAGGGAAGAGAGGGAGGGGGTAGTCAGCTAGATAATTTCTATCCCTTCTAGTTCTAAATCCCATCTATAACCTCACTTAGGTAAAACCCTTCCCTATTTGATTTTCAGAGTTCGGTACATATTAAAACTTGGATTGCTACCATAGGAAATAAGGTCTGTTGCTGGAATCGAGTTCTATTTCACATTCTCACTGTTTTTCCCACAATCACTTTCTGAAGAATTGACCAATTTTGATGAAATTTGAAACATTCCTAAGGGGTATCAAGTTACATCTTAATTTTGTTTTGTGGTTCAGTCTGCCAGGTTGAAACAAAACAACAGCCAAAGCATATTTAAAGGGGTGGATCTTCTGTAATTTTTAACAGATTTCACTGAAATCTGGTACCTGGGCAGGGCACAAAATTGTGTGATTGATTAGACTGTGTTACCATGGTCCCCAGAAACACTGGTGCCACAGAGTCTGAAACAGGCAGCCTCCTGCTCGGGGTTTTATATCACAGTTTGTACCAGTTAATCTATGATCACTCCCTAAACTCTGGCCCCAACTCCACAAAGTTGGGTGCTTTAACTCCAATCAAACAGTATTTCTTAACACACTTTCAACGTGCATGGTCCTATACTAATCAGAGGGTATACAAAGGAAAAAAAATAAAATAGACCTAGGAGTTGGGGAAAGAAGCTTACATTCTCCTGGGAGTAAACACGTGCACAAACAGAGAAAACATTTCTACAAATTAATTTGGGATGGGGGAGTGGGGAAGAGCATGGAAACCCAGGGAGATCAGGAAAGGTCCTGTGAAGATTACATTTGGGTGGAGTCTTAAAAAGAATGAGGGATTCCCAGGGAAAGGAAGGGGGGGTGGGGCTGGGCCAGAAATGCTTGTGCAAACATACGTAGGTGGGGGATGGAATGTTGTACACAGAGAACAAAAAGTGGGCCAGCAGTGAGAGAGAGAGAGAGAGAGAGAGAGAGAGAGAGAGAGAGTGTGTGTGTGTGTGTGTGTGTGTGTGCGTGTGCGTGTGTGTGTGCGTGTGTGTGTGTGTGTGTGTGTATAGGATGGCCATAGGAGAACAGTCTAGAAAGGTAGGAACTATACTCTTAATGCAATCTGTTTCTGTTTTTGCCCTTCCTGGTTTTGGTATCAGTGCTATATTTGTGTTGTAAAAGGAATTTGGTAGGACTCCTTTGCCCCATTTTTCTAAATAGTTTATATAACACCGGGATTAATTGTTCTTTAAATGTTTGGTAGAATTCATTTGTGAATCCATCAGGCCTGGGGGATTTTTTCTCAGGGAGCTCATGGATGACTTGTTTAATGCAACCTGTAATAACAAAAGCTTTGGAGAATTCCATTTCCTCCACAGTCAGATTCCAACCTACGTTTCCTGGGTCTTCTCATGTCACTCTCCTTCACACATTGAACATTCTGATTAAAAGAGCCAACCCACAGGCAGCCTGTCATAGACAGTCGAGAGTTGGATGCAGCATCAGGAAGACCTGGGTCCAAATCCCAACTCTAGTGTTTACTTAATCAGTCGATTAGCATCATGATGTACTTACTATGTGCCAGGTCCTGTGCTAAGTCCTGGACAAAGGAAACCAGAGGGCAGCCCTGCCCTCAAGTTGCTCATGGTCTGATGGGGAGACAATGTGCAACAATTATGTACAAACAAATTACAGACAGGATGAATAGAGAAAGGGGGGCTGAGAGAGGCTTCCTGTGGAAGGTGGGATTTTAGCTGGGACCAGAAGGAAGTCAGCAGGCAGAGAAGACCAGAGAGAGCATTCTAGGCCTTGGGCGTCAGACAGCCAGTGAAAATTCCAGTCAGGAGAGTAAGTGTCTTGTGCAAAGAAGAACCAGGATGCCAGGGTTACTGGACCCCAATCTATAGGGAGCATGAGGGGTCTTTGGCATTCAAGGGAACTACCAATCCCTTCTATTAACTACTCACCAGCAATAATTAATAAAATAATTAATTATCCAAAAAAAAACACAACCAGACCAATGTACAGGAAGGGTTATAAAGTGTAAAAAGACTGGGAAGGTGAGGAAAGGCAGGTTGTGAAGGACTTTAAAAACCAAAAGAGGATTTTACATTGATGCTGGAGATGATAGGGAGCCATTGGAGTATTGGAGTTGGGGAGGGGAATGCTCAGACTTGTGCTTTAGAAAGATCACTTTGATAGCTGAATGGAATAGACTGAAGTAGGGAAGAG
This sequence comes from Notamacropus eugenii, assembly GCF_028372415.1. Classification (NCBI taxonomy): domain Eukaryota; kingdom Metazoa; phylum Chordata; class Mammalia; order Diprotodontia; family Macropodidae; genus Notamacropus; species Notamacropus eugenii. Next base: position 506,413,217 of record NC_092873.1, read on the forward strand.
AGAAGGCAAGCAGACCCACCAACAGATCCAGTCCAGGCAGTTGAAATGTCAAGGGAGAGAAGGGGGCATATTCAAGGGATTTTTGAATCCCTGGGAGCTGAGAACATCACCAAGTGAAACAGAAAAGAAAAGGGCTCAGAGCTCTGGGGGATGGCCCCAGTTAAGAGGTCTGGCCTGGATGAAAATACAACAAAGGAGAGAGAAGAGTCACAAAAACCCTGGAGAAAAGAGCATATCAAGGAGAAGTGGATGATTGACAATGTCAAAGGCTACAGAGTTCAAGAAGGTTGAGAACTGAGGAAAGACCATTTGACAATTAAGAGATTGTCAGAAACTTTGAGAAGAGCAGTTTCTGTGGAATAATGAAGTTGGAAGCCAGAACTGGCCTCCAGTCATACTGTAAACGACCTTCTCAAGGAGTTGAGCCATAAAAGTGAGGAGAAATGCACAACAATGGCTGTAAGGGATAGACAAAATCTTTTCTGAGGATAGGGGATATGGATGTCTGCAGGCAGCAGGGAAGCAGCTGGTGGTAGTCAGGGACACACTGAAGACAAGTGAGAAAGGGGGAATGAGAGGGGAGAAATCTCCTGGAGAAGATGGAATGGAATGGGGTCCCTTGTATACATTTACCTTGGCAAGGAGAAGGGTCTCTTCATCTGAGATAGGGGTGAAGGAGGAGAAGATGACAGGAATCTGAGGGAAGTGAGATGGAGAGGTGTAGAGAAGAGGGAACCCATGGCAAATGGCCTCAATTTTTCCTGTAAATTGTGACACAAGATTCTCAACTGATAGGATTAGGGGAAGAGGGAGCCATGAGAGGTTTGAGGAGTGATGGAAAGGTCTGAAAGAGCCTCTGTGGTGAGTGGGATAATGAATTAATCAGGGAGCTGTAAAAGGACTGCACTGCTGCAATGGGGGCCCAATTGAGAATAGGTAACATAAATCTGTAGTGGGTCCATTCAACATAGTTTAGCAGTTTTCTTCAGCTTTGTTCAGTGGCACATGAAAAGAAGTAAAGGCCACTGCCTTTGGTGGTGAGAATAATCCAAGACTGGGATGCAGCTGGGCATGATGGAGGCAAGAGTCTCAAGAGGCAAGGGTAAAGTGGAAATGGTTTACCAAGGGGTCAAAATAGGAAAGGGAAGAGAAAGTAACCAGCATAAAGGTGATGGCCTTGGAAAAAACGGAAGGGAAAAAGAATTAATGGTCATAGCAAGGGGCTGCAAGACAGAGGGAGAGAATAAATAACCATAGATTCTGATCAGATAAAGGAATTTCAGAGTTGATGAAGGTGGAAGTGAAAACTTGTGGGTGATAGCAAGATCCAGGTTATGAGCATCTCTGTGAATAGCTGTGGGAGAGTAGAAGGGCCACACTCGAGGGAAATGAATAAACTGACCAAGTGGGAGATTAGCGTTTTTGAGGTTAGTGCCCCAGAGTAAGAAGGCAGAAGTTAGGGAGGAAAGAAAGAGTGTTCTGGAAGTCTACTTATAACAGCTACCTGAATTTTGAGTGGCTGAACCTCAAAGGATGAGTGGTTACTGAGCGATGGTTGATGAGGCAGAGCCTGGAATGGGGTGCAAGGAGTGTCTGGACTCCCCCTCCACCTCAGTGAGAAGGGAGCTAGAAAGGGCAACCAGCCTCATAGAGTAGGCTCTTAAACTGCTTGGCATTTAAGGCACTTCATCAAATCCATGAGTTTTAAGGTTCTTAGGCTGGAGACCAGTTAGAAAGTGACGGATAACAGCAACAATCACAGTGTGCGAGGAATTCTTCTGGCAGACTTAGCCCTTCACAGCAATGCAAGGACCTAAAAAATTCCCAATGGACTCAAGGCAAAATGTCTTCCACATCCAGAGAAAGAACTATGGAACTGGACTGCAGAATGAAGCATTTCTTTTGTATTATGTTCCGTTTTATTTTATGGTTTTTCCCATTCATTTTAATTCTTCTATGCAACATGACTAAGGTGAAAATGTATTTAATAAGAATGCATGTGTAGAACCTATATAAGATTGCAAGCCTTCTCAGGGAGGGAAGGGTGATGGAGAAGGAAAAAAAATCTAAGATATATGGAAGTGATCATAGAAAACTGAAAACAAATAAATTAATTAATAATAAAAAAAATAAAGTAACCAATGAAATACTTCTCACAGATTTGGTACACTTTGGAGGATGAACAAATAAAGAGAAAGGGAAGCAGCTGGAAAGGGGCCAAGGGGAGGCCCAGAGAACATGGAGTAGGAACTGAGAACATGCCATCAAGGGAGGCACATGGTGAAGAGTCATGAGGGCTTAAGGGAAGAGAACTTTAAGTCTTCTCCCCCTGGAGAAATGGCAAGCCCACCCAGCTGAGCTCTGAAGACCCCTCCAGGGCTGCCCCCTCATGGGATCCAATAGAACTTCTTTGGTTTGGATTAAAAGTTCTTCACCCCTCAGCCCTTATCTCCTCTCCCCACCTTCCCACACCTGACAACCCAGACCAACCAGCCTTCTCCCTACTCCTCAGAAACAACATCCCATCTCCCTTCTCTGGGCCAATGGTCAGGACAGCAAACTGAGAGGGCCCTGTCAGCCCAACCCAACAAAAGCAAAGGTGAGAGGACTGAGATGTCATTGATAGGTCCCTGACATTCTGGGGGTAGGGTATGAGCTCAAGTCACAATGAAGAGAGAGGGGAGATGGCAGTAGAGGCATTTCTTTGTTCTTCATAGCACCATGGTACTGAGAACTGGAAGGGAAAGTTAGAGGGTCTCTAGTTTAATACTTCCTACTGTATAAGTCCCAGAGAGGTAAAGTGACCTACCCAAGGTCACGCCATGAGTAAGCAGCAGAGCCAGGATATGAACCAGCTCTACTCACTTTAAATCCAGAGTTCTTTCCCCTGCAATATGAGTCCCCTTTTCTTCATCTGACCCTCTCCCTCCTGGCCAGTAGAGGCATGAGCAGGTAAAACACTAGTACGAACTGGACTCCCCTGATCTAAGCTGAATTGAGGGAGTCTGGGATTACAGCCACCCTGATTAGTCCTGCCGCCACCCTGGTTAGTCCTGCTGCCACCTTAGCTGAGGCAAGGAACACCTAGCCCCCAGAGGTCTAGCACAGACTAGAACCTTCTATGACACATCAGAGATCACTGACACTGAACACCAAGTTACAGGGGAATGAAAGAAAGCCTGTGCTTGTCACCTCCACTAGCCAATACCTGATAGGCCTTGTTGTGGTGCCCCTGGTAGCCCCAAGGCTCTCCAGTCCTCATCAGTGCTGTCCTGTGGCTACTTGAGTTGAGTGCTGGGGACAAGACAGCAGATGTGAGATTAACAGTGGAGATCACCCTCCACCTCCCAAGGATCCTACAATCAGAGTGGGTGGGGAAGAAAGCTGTGAAACAAAGGTTAAGTGGATCACTACGAAGGAGCAATCTGAGGGGTTCAGGGAAGGCTTCATGGAGAAGGCACCTCAGAGCTCATCCAATCCTATCTATTTTACATGAGGACAGGAGAAGGGAAAAGTCCCAGAGCAAACTGGCAGCATAACTGAGGTTAAAAGCCCTTCCACAGCACTACAGCTAGCAGAACCTCCCTGCCCAACATGGGATCTGAACCAGGCTCAGGAGCAAGCCCTGAAATGCAAAGTTATGTTTGCAGATCCTGGATAGCTTGATGTCCATTTCCACCTTCACTGGCTTTACTAAGAATCCTCACCACTTCAAAAAAGGATCAGCCTACACCAAAGAGAAATAAAAGAGTCTAGGCTCCTCTCTCCTATTGGTGTTGAATCTGTGCAGGTGTTTTGGAAAATGATCCCAGGATATGAAAGCATCTTCCTCTTCCCCGGTTCCTTACGCACATTAATAATTTCAAGCACTTCAGAGAAAGGAGAAAGAGCCCAGGAGCACTGCGATGGCGATCAAAATAGGATCTTTTGCTGTTTTTGTTTTAGTATAACCAAGTGCCTCAGACTGAATCTTGCCCTTATCAAGAGTCTTTACAAGAAGTAAAATACAGAAACAAGAATTTCTTTAACTGGAAAGTGCATGTATTTGTATTGTTAATTATTTTAATATGATTAAAGATCTTTCCCACCCACTGATGGGCCTGCCCATTGTGGGAAGCTTGATTAGGGGAGTTGTTTTGTAAGAACCTTTTGTTTTTTCTATTAAGGCACTGAGTCAAAGGGTTGTGATGCCCTCTGGCTCTAAAAAAGGTGTAAATACTATGATTTTTTTTTTTTTTTACTTTGGGGTTTAGTATTTGGTAAGAAGGTTTGAGTGCCAGATAGGAGTCTCCCCTTTCCCCGCCACACCTCCCTTGAGAACCCAGATGTTGTGGTAACGATGGTCAAGACAGCTGTACCTGTCTGTTGAATTATGGTCAGGCAGAGGAAGCCATGTCTGTTGATTACTTTGGGGCTTACTGACTGGAAGTGTTTGTTTCGCTGGATGAGGACTCTGGGAAGCTGCTAAGGAGCCCCCAGCTTCGAGAACCCAGATGTCGTGCTTCCCTCTCTGGTAACAACAGCCAGACAGTTGGGGTCTAATTGTTCGTTGAATTCAGGCAGAGGAAGCCATGTCTATTGATCTTTTGATTTCTCTATATTTTCTTTGAAATTCTGGGTGCTGGGGTGCAGAGCACAGCATAGCACAGGTGCAGAACGGAGCATGCCTAGTGTGGGCTAGCAAGGACAGAACTGGAGCGGGCTTCAAGGCTCCACACCACCAGCGGCAGCTGTGGGTCCCAGATTCCTCAACTCACAAATGCCAAAGACAGCTTCAAAGATCAGTGAGAAAGCTCTTTCACTTAGGTGAGAAGGAAACGCAGTGGTCTAGCCCCAGCCTCAGGCAGTGCAACTTCTATTGTTAGAGCCCTGGCCTAAAGCCTCTGGGGGAATTGAGCAGCTGATCTGGATCTCAGCCCTGAGTGGGAGCCCTGGGGTAAGGAGGAGTGCTGCCTGGCATGGTGGACCTGGTGGAGGCTCTGGAAAGGGAATCCTGCTCACAGACCAGAACGCAGGCCAGGAGAGGAATAAACTCCTGTCCCTTGATTGTACCACCATAGAGGAACTGAGAACTTACAGGTCCCCGGAGTATACCCTCCCATTGACAAAGAACTCGAAAATCAAGTAACTAGCTGGGAAAAATGCCCAAAAAAGGGAAAAAGAATAAGACAACAGAAGGTTACTTTCTTGGTGAACAGATACTTTCTTCCATCTTTTCAGATGAGGAGGAATAATGCATACCATCAGAGGAAGACCTAAAAGTCAAGGATTCTGCATCCAAAACCTCCAAAATAAATGTGCAGTGGTCTCAGGCCATGGAAGAGTTCAAAAAGGATTTTGAAAATCAAGTAAGAGAGGTGGAAGAAAAATTAGGAAGAGAAATGAGAGCGATGCAAGAAAATCATGAAAAGCTAGTCAACAGCTTGCTAAAGGAGATCCAAAAAAATACTGAAGAAATTAACACCTTTAAGAACAGACTAACTCAAATGGCAAAAGAGGCCCAAAAAGTCAATGAGGAGAAGAATGCTTTAAAGAGCATAATTAGCCAAATGGAAAAAGAGGTTCAAAAGCTCAATGAAGAAAACAGTTCTTTAAAAATTAGAATGGAGCAGATGGAAGCTAATGACTTTATGAGAAACAAGAAATTACAAAACAAAACCAAAAGAATGAAAAAATAGAAGACAATGTGAAATATCTCATTGGAAAAACAGCTGACCTGTAAAATAGATCTGGGAGAGACAATTTAAAAATTATGGGACTACTTGAAAGCAATGATCAAAAAAAGAGCCTAGACATCATCTTTCATGAAATTATCAAGGAAAACTGTCCTGATATTCTAGAACCAGAGGGTAAAATAAATATTGAAAGAATTCACCAATTACCTCCTGAAAGAGATCCAAAAAGAAAAACTTCTAGGAATATTGTAGCCAAATTCCAGAGTTCCCAGGTCAAGGAGAAAATATTGCAAGCAGCCAGAAAGTAACAATTTGAGTACTGTGGAAATATAATCAGGATAACACAAGATCTAGTAGCTTATATTCTAGAAGTCAAAGGAACTAGGATTAAAACCAAGAATCACCTACCCAGCAAAACTGAGCATAATACTTCAAGGGAAAAAATAGTCATTCATTGAAATAGAGGACTTTCAAGCATTCTTGATGAAAAGACCACAGCTGAATAGAAAATCTGACTTTCAAGTACAAGAATCAAGAGAAGCATGAAAAGGTAAACAGCAAAGAGAAATCATAAGGGACCTACTAAAGCTGAACTGTTTACATTCCTACATAGAAAGATAATATTTGTAACTCTTGAAACTTTTCTCAGTATTTAGGTAGTTGGAGGGATTATACACATATATGTAGACAGAGGGCACAGGGTAAGTTGAATAGGAAGGGATGACATCTAAATAAATAAATAAATAAGGGGTGAGAGAGGAATATATTGGGAAAAGGAGAAATGGAATGAGGCAAATTATCTCTCATAAAAAAAGATAAGAAAAAGCTTTTTCAATGGAGGGGGAAAGGGGAAGGTGAGAGGGAAAAAGTGAAGCTTACTCTCATCGCATTTGACTTAAGGAGGAAATAACATGCACACTCAATTTGGCATGAAAATCTATCTTACACTACAGGAAAGTAGAGGAGAAAGGGATAAGTGGGGTGTAGGGAGGATCAAAGAAGGGAGGACAAATGAGAGGAGGGGGGTAACTAGAAGTAAACACTTTTGGGGAGGGATAAAGTCAAAAGAGAGAACAGAATAAATGGGGGGCAGGATAGGATGGAGGGAAATACAGGTAGTCTTTCACAACATGACTATTATGGAAGTCTTTAGCAAAACTACACATATACAGCCTATACTGAATTACTTGCCTTCTCAATGTGGGGTGGGTGGGGAGGGAGGAAGGGAGAGAAGTTGGAACTCAAAGTTTTAGGAACAAATGTTGAGCATTGTTTTTGCATACACCTGGGAAGAAAGAAATACAGGTAATGGGGTATAGAAATCTATCTTACCCTATAAGAAAAGAAAGAATATGGGGATAAGGGAAGGGAGGGGTGTGATAGAAGGGAGGGTAGATTGGGAGAAGAGGTAATCAGAATACACGGTGCTTTGGGGTGGGGGGAGGGGAGAAATGGGGAGAAAATTTAAAACTCAAAATCTTGTGGAAATTAATGTTAAAAACTAAAAATAAATAAATAAATTGGGGGGAAAAAAAAGAAATTCAGGGTGCTGGCTCCCTGAACTAACTGAATGATATATGTGAATAGTTAAAGGAATGATACATGTGCTTGATTAAAGTGACTGTTAACCCCTTGAAAGTTGTTTTCCTTTTATGAATACAGATCTAAGAACTTACTGATACAAGCACCAAGCCCCCAAGAAGACAAATAGTTGGTGGAAACACAAGACAAAAGGGACCAGCTTCCCCCTGCATTACAATAAGAAACATCAGGGGGCTCTGGAACCAGGACACAGAACAGGAGTCCTCCCAAAATGAAGGAGAACAAAGGAAATTCCCCTAAATCCTGGGTCTATTAAAATAGCCAGCTGATTCTGGGCCTGTGGTCAAGCTCAGAGATTACAAGGACCTTAGATGCACAGAATGCCAGAACTGAGTCCTCAGAGGCGAGTCTGTCTGTCCAGGAAGTCCTCAGCCACACCAGGAGGCCATGAGTCTGGGTGCCTGAAGACACCAGCATTCCCTGAGCAATCCAAAAGATCCTTGGCATGGTATTTCAGGCATTTATGAGGTATGTGCCTTTGTGCAGCACTAAAGTATGAGCTAGAAAAAGGCAGTAAAACAGAAACAGAGCCTGCACTTGAATCATTAGAATGTAAGGCCAACAATGTGGCACTGGAACACCAGGGACAGGTGCCCAGGACCACCCAGGGGTGGCAACAAATCCACAGATACCACCTGGTGCTCTGAGACCCAAAGGGTTCTGGGCTTCAGCTGGAGAGAAAGCAGGTGGAGGTGGAGGCAGGGCCTTCATTCACACTGGCCAAGCCAAACACAAGGAGCGCTGCCAGCTGAGGCTCAGAGGCCAAAGACTGGCTGCTCTCAGACCTAGAGCAAGGAATCCATTCATCAGTCCATCCCCAAGCACTTATGAAGCCCTGCTTCTGGAGGGGCCTATCTGCCTGTCTTCAAAAAGCTGACATTCTACAAGTGGAAACAAACTTCAGAAACAGAATATATAAAAGAAATCCAAAGTGTAATTGGTAGAATTTTTTTAAAAGCTTGCATTTTTTAAAATGACAAAGAGTCACTTCCAAAAGTAGAACAAATCACTTATCTGTTAAGAGAACCTGAAGGAACAGAGAGCATCAAATAAGCAAACTATACCAGGCCACCCCCATCTGTACCCTCACTCATTTCTTCTTTTTCAAATAGTTCCCAAAATCACCAAAAGAAGGCAATGCACTAGACTCCCTGGAGCATGGCTCCAAACAAGCTGCTGCCAGAGGACATTTACGAACCCCTCTTTTAAATGGCATCACATACATCCACGATGAGACAGCTCTGAGTGTGGGGAGGTGGTCAGCAGCAGACTTGAGCTCAGCAGTCTGGAGCAGGAGGAAACAAGACGTTCGATAGTGGTCATTCAAGGATGAGGATTTTCAAGTGAGAAACAGAAGGGCAGGGGAACAAAGGCTTGTACGGTTAGTGAAGCATTAAAATGAATGAAGATCAGGTGGTCAAGGAAAGTTCCGGGGGCCACAGCACAGAGTAAGAGGTCAAGGGGCCAAAGGTCGTAGTAAGAGGAAAAAGAAAGTTCCTGCAAGGGAGAGAGGAGGTAGGGAGCCGTGGGCAGAAAGAAGCACCTGATGTATGTGTTAGAGCTATAATTCCAGCAAAGAGGGATATCTGAAGTGGGCTCTGGGCTGGGGTGAACGGAGCAGAGGTGGCTGAAGTAAACGCAGAGGAGGAGGTTGAGGAAAGTTGAGGAAGGGAGTCAACACAAATGCTGAAGTCCTGGGAGTTGGTGGGAGAACAGGGAGCAAGGGGTAGGGTCAAGAAGACCCCAAGTCTGGTCCTGAATTTACTTAGAAAGTTGTGACAATAGCCTAGAAGGAAGTTTGGCACTGAAGATGCTTCACAACCTGGCTCTGAACTCTTCCACAGCTCCCTGACCTAGACCTTATGACCTGGAGTAGAGTCACAGACTCCGTTAGCATCCTGCCTGGTGAAGTCTAAGGATCCCTTCTCAGAATAATGCTTTGTTTCCTGAAACTCTTAAATAAAGGACATTCTAACCTTCAAGCTAGAGGTTAATAATAATAAAGATGTAATTTTTTTTCCCATCTAAGTTCACGGACCCATTGAAATTTTTCCCAATCCATGGACCCCAGATTAAGGACCTCTGACCTAGCCCGCCTGGCCTTTTTTGCTCTTTCTCACTGATGATGCACTTTTTCCCATCTCCATTCCTTTGTACTGGCTGTCCCTCATTCCTGGCATGCCCTTCCTTCTGACCTCTACCTCTAAGAATCTGTGTCCTTCAATACTCATCTGAAACACCATCCTCTACATAAGACCTTTACTGATTTCTCCCTCTCCCCATGCTATGCTAGTGCCCAACTGACTTATTACCTTGTGTTATTTTGTATGGGAGGCAGCACACTAGATGGAGGCTTGCCTCAAGCTCAGGGAGACATGGGTTCAAGGGCTGCCTTTGTCACAACCAGGCTATGGGATCTGGGGCAAGGCCCTTTGATATTCCTGAGCAGTTCTCTCAGGCTCTGGGCCACAGAGAGGGTAGCAGAAGCTCCCCAAAGAACATACAGGTCATCACGAGTGTGGTCTGCATTAATTTTACATCATTATGTCCCCAGCAGTCTGAGCTCTTTGGGGGAGGAAACAATCTCATTTTTCCCTTGGCATCCTCAGCACCTCCTTGCCCAGTGCCTGACACCTAGCAGACACTTAACAAATGTTCACTGATTGATAAATAAACAGCCTTAAAGACAGGGAACAGGTCACAAAAAGGCTCACCTAAAAGGAATCAGGTTCACAGATGTGGATGTGAGGGAGGGGAGGTGATGATGGGGAAACAGAATGAGAGCATCAGGGGAGAAAAGTGGGCTTGGGCATCTGTCTGACCAGCCCCGGAGTCATCCCTGAGCCAGCAGAGGTGGAGGAGCAGCCTCCAATTGACAGGTAAAAAGAAGGATGCAGCTGGCTGGAAGTTACTTAACCAAGTCACACACACTCCTTCCCCTGCCCTTCACGAATTTAATTAAGTAATAAGATGTCCAAGGTCAGGAGATGTGTGAGGAACAGCCAAGAGGCTGCTTCACTGGATCATATATGGTATATGGAGGGAAAGCTGGAAAGGCAGAAGAGGCCAAGTTGTGAAGGACTTTGGATGCCAAACAGAGGATTTTACAGCTGCTTCTAAAAGCAATGGGGAGCCACCTGAGTGTACTAAGTGGTGGAAGGGGGGGGGGGGGTGATGTGGTCAGATTGGGACTTTAAAAAGATCCTCTTGGCGAGAAGCATGAAAAGGTAAACAAGAAAGAAAAATCATAAGAGACTTAATAAGTTTAAACTGTTTTCATTCCTAAATAGGAAGATGATGCTTGTAACTCCTAAGATCTTTCTCATTATTGGGGTAGTTAGGAGTATATATAAACAGAAGACACAGGTGTGAGTTGAATATGAAGGGATAATATCTAAAAAATAAAATTAAGGGGTGAGAGGAATGTACTGAGGAAAAGAGAAAGGGAGAGGTAGAATGGGGTGAATTATCTCACATAAAAGAGGCAAGAAAAAGCTTTTACCTCGGAGGGGAAAAGGTGATGGGGAGTGAGTGAACCTTACTCTCATTGGAACTGGCTCAGAGGGAATAATATACACATTCAATAAGGTATAGAAATCTATCTTACCCTATGGGAAAGTAGGAGGGGAAGGGATAAGATAAGGGGGTATGTGATAGAAGGGAGGGCAGATTGGAGGAGGGAGTAGTCAAAGCAAAACACTTTTGAGGAGGAACAGGGTGAAAGGAGAGAATAGAAAAAATGAAGGAGGGATCAATAGGATGGAGGGAAATAGAGTTAGCAATAATAGCTGAAAAAAATTTTGAAGCAAATTTCTCTGATAAAAGCCTCATTTCTCAGACATACAGAGAACTGAGTCAAATTTATAAAAATAAGAGCCATTCCCCAGTTCATAAATGACCAAAAGATAAGATCAGTTTACAGATGAAGTAATCAAAGCTATCTGGACTCATACAGAAAAATACTCTAACTCCTTATTGATTGGAGAAATGTAAATTAAAACAATTCTGAGGTCCTAATCTCCTGCCTATTAGATTGGCTAATAGGACACAAAAGGTAAATGACAAATGTTGGCGGGGATGTGGAAAAAAATGAGACTTTAATGCAATGTTGGTGGAGTTGTGAACTGATTCAACCATTCTAAGAAATAACATGGGACTATGCCCAAAGGGTAATAAAACTTTTGACCTAGACTATTACTAAGTCTGTATCCCAAAAGAGATAAAAAAAAACAAGAAGGAAAAGGGCCTATATGTACAAAAATATTTATAGTAGTTCTTTTCTGAGGGTAAAGAATTAGAAGCTGAAAGAAAGCTCATCAGTTGGGTAACAGCTGAATAAGTTGTGGTATGTGACTATAATGGAATATCATTGTATTATAAAAAATGATGATTGGGATGCTCTCAGAAAAACCTGAAAGGACTTACATGAGCTGATGCAAAGTGAAATGTAGTACGTACAAAGTAACAGCAACATTGGGAGATGATCAGTAGTGAAGACTTACCTATGCTCAAGAATACAATAATCCAGGAAAACTCTGAAAGACTTATGATAAAAAAGGCTCTCCATCCCCAGAGAGAGAACTGATGGAGTCTGAATACAGACGGAAGCATATTTTTTAAACTTAATTTTTTCTCATGTCTATGTTTTCTTTCACAACATGACTATTAGGGATATGTTTTGCATGACTGCACATGTATAACCTATATTGAATTGCTTGCCTTCTCAATAAGGGGCAAGTGGGGAGGAAGAAAGGGAGAGAATTTGGAACTCAAAGTTTTCAAAACTAACGTTAAAAATAGTTTTTACATGTAGCTGGATAAAAATAAAATGCTAAATAAGAGTTAAAAAAAAAAAAGATCCTCCTGGCCGCTAAGAGAAGAATGACTGGAGAGGGGAGAGTCTGGAGGCAGGGAGACCAACCAGAAAGCTCTCTCCATGTAAGAGGGGAAGAACTTCAACGGGCCATGTGAATGGAGAGAAAGGGAAGTATATGAGAGGTTACGAAAACAGAAATAACAAGACGGAATTTTGGGAGTGAGTTTGATAGAAGAGGTTTGGGTGGGGAGGGGGAAGATGACAGTATTGAGTTTGAGAAGCCTACAGGACATCCAGTTCAAGCTCTCCAAGAGACAATCTCTCATGTCTGTGATAAGGAGTGAAGTTCTAGCTATCATCAATCTGAATCATCTGAACAGAGATGATAACTGAGCTGTGTAAAGGCAGTGTAAAGCATCAAATTCAAATAGAAAACTGACCCCAGGGAGCACACTGACTTAGAAAACCACGACTGAACATTATCTGTGCTGTATTGAATTTTTCTTCTATTAAACATTTGCCAATCACATTTTAATCTGCTTCACTCACAAGCGTAAGTTTGACACCTCTGGTGCAGAGCAAGCATTTTCAGTCTGGCATCCCCGAGCTTGTTTTTAAAAATATCTTGATAACTGTATTCCCATATACTTGGGTTCCTTTGTAATCCTATGTATTTTATTTTGCGCATTTAAAAACATTACTCAGAGAAGGGGGTCCATGACACACAAAGATTAAGGATCCCTGGCATGGAGGGAGAAGGGAACAGGGCCCAGAGCAGAGTCCTGGGGAAACCCATGGTTAGTGGGCATGGTCTGGATGAAAGAATAATCCTAAGAATAGGAGAACCAGGAGAGAGCATGGTTACAAAGCACCACAAAACCCAGAGAAGAGAGAGAAGCTATAAGGAGAGAGGGGTCAGAATTCTCAAAGGCTACAGAGGGGTCAAGAACGAGGACTGAGCAAAGTCCATTGGATTTGGCAATTAAGAGATTTCTGGTAACTCTGTAAGGAACAGTTTCAAATGAACTGGAATTGTTGAGTTCTAATCAGTGGGGAGGAAGATAGGAAGGAAAAAGAGGGAGAAAGGGGAAGAGGGAGAGAGAGATGGAGAAAAAGAAAGAGAAATATTGGGGGAGAGAGAGAGATTAGGGAGAGAAAAAGGGAGAGAGAGGAGAGAAAAAGAAAGAGGGAAGGACAGGAAGGGAAGAAAAAAAAGAGAGAAACAGATATTGGGAAGGGGAGGTGGAAAGAGGAAGAGAAGGAGCAAGGGGTGTGGAGAGAGAGAGAGAATTCTAACACACACGTGTATGCACACACACACACGCGTATGCACACACACACACGTATGCACACACACACGCACACACTCCCACTAGACTAGGAGGACCTTGCAACCTTCAAAAGGTCCTAAGGATGCTGGGATTCCCAGCTTCTACTCAGCACCCTAGCTTTACCTCCTTCAGGGTGGTGGCAGCAGCTGATTACAGATTATGCATTGGGAGTCAACAGATTGGACGCTCACTCCCCATGCTTAAAGGAAATCTGAGCTTCCACAAATGGGAGAAAAAAACTTACAGCAATCATGAACCATGTGCTGCCCCTTTGCCACACATGGTCTCTAAGCCTGAGCCCACCATCCCCTGGACTAAGTATGTGCTTGCAGATGAAAGGAACACAGACTTTTGGGTAGGGGGACGATTCGTACCAACTTTTCTTACCTCCCCACCTTAGAAAATACATCCTATTCTAAAAGCTACTTAAGACTGGTTGACTTAATTGATTTTCAACTGATCACCTTGAAGGAAAGCACACTGGTGGGATTCCAGACAACCCTATCAGAGAGTCCCTCTCAGCTCCTGGGGAGTACCCCTAGACTTGGGGTTTGCCTGAGAGATGGTCGAAGGACCATCAGCATTTACATGGGCTGGACTGAGCAAGATATGTCCAATGTCCGTCCTCAAGCAGACAATGTCCATGGCCATCCCTGATTTTCAGTCAGAAGTCATGGAGACACACCAGAAAGGTGAGTGGGGATGTACCTTTACAAGAGACTCATTCTTCCAGCTAATCTGGCTTACAGGAACCCCTAGTACCTGTGTCTGAGGACTGAACTTGAAAGAAAAGATGGGAACGGTACCCAGGCAGGCTCAGCTCGATCACAGGCTGTCTCAGGAGGGGAAGACATGGTGACAGAGAACAGGATGATGTGAAGTCACAAGTCTACTAGGTACCACTCGCAGTTTTTTCAGGATTCTACTCTACTGGCTGAAATCCAGTGACCAATTTGGGAAATGACCAAAACTACGGTCAGCTTTCCCACTGGCCCCTTATTCCCCTACACATAAAACAATGACAAACTACTCATTAACAAAGTCATTTCCTGTGCAAGCTAAAAAGACCACTTGGGCATTCTTGTCCAGGAGAATTTTAGCCACCAGCAAAAAAAAAAAAAAATGGAAGTTCTCACTCACAAGGTGAGCAGTAACAGAAGGACTTCGGACTCACCAGGACGAGAGGTATAGTGAGAATGAATGTCAAAGAAGAAAGGCCTACCTTAATTTTCTGAGAAATGTGGCGTAGAGAGTCAGCAGTTCCCATGTCGGTCTCATCTGGGATACACACTACGTCGAGTTTCATCTTGAAATCTGTATACGGCAAACACTTCTGCACGTCTTTGGATGTCACCACAATCACCTCTGTCCCAAGAAAGGAAAAAAGAGCCAACAGCACTTTCTTAAACAACACATCAGCTCTTTCTCCCAGATTTTAGTCATGCTGTGAGCATCCTTGAGTCTGACAGTCTCACTCTGACAAATACCCTGACTTCTCAGCCCATGAAACAAGCAGATTTTAAGAGCTGTTCAGTTCGGTTTGTCATTCTGCACTTGACAAATGTTGATAAACACAAGCCTTTCAGCAAGCAAAGAAGCAGAAAAAGATTAGGGGCAATGAGGCACAGGAAGCGTGGGTCAGAACACCATTCCCAGGTGCAGAGTGGCTGGGCCTGCTCATCTGTGGCTCCAGAAGGCCATTTTCTCATCCTCAGGGACAGCCATGGCCTGCTTCCCACCTCCTGACAGAGAGGGGATGAACTTGGGGCAGCAAGCAACACACATATTCACACTTGGCCAGTGGGATGACCTGTGTTGCTTCCTTCTGCTTATTTTTTGGGATTTTTTTCCCCCAGTGTTGAAGGGTGGGATGGGAGTAAGAGAAAAATTAATTTTTGTTAATAAATTTACACATTTTAAAAGGGTATGTTGCCAACTGAGCCACAATTCTCTTCAATGAGAAGCTACAGTTCCAAGATTCAGCCTCCATGAAGAAAGCACAGCTCCTCAGGCAGATTCTGCCAGGCTCCTCTCACCTCCTCCTTCCACACCCCCCGGAAGCTGCCCTGGCCACTGACCTCCCAGTAGCCCACTTCCCTGAGGAGTGGCCACAGCAGCCCTCACCCTCCCTGCCTCGTTCAGCCTCTGCATCATCATCGTCACATTCTCTCCTCCTTGCCTCTGCCCACGCCCTCCCCCCCCATCCTTTGAAGCCTGACCCCATTCACTCCCTCTGGCCTCCAGCAGGGCCCTCTCCTAATGACTGGATTGCCAGGAAGGGCTTCACCCAGCTCAGAACTCTGGGAAGCTTGCCTTCTCTGAAGTGTCAGTTTGACCCTACACAGCTCCCAGAGTTCTGGGGACCATAGGTCACATCCCCCTCTACACGATAGTCCTTCAAATCCCTGAAAACACCTACCACATCTTTCTTGAGTCTCTTCTTTTTTACACAATTCCCATCTTCATATGGCATGATCCCAAAGCTAGTCACCATGCTGGTCAATCAACTCTGGGCACTCTCCAGCCAATCCTTAGAGTTTGGACTGACCAGGGCAGAGCACAAAGGGACTAGCATCCCCTATCACTCTAAGGAGTAGTAATGCCAGCATGCAGTTGTGGATGGAAAGCTGGCCTCAGAGCCAGGAAGCCCTGGGTTCAAATCCTGCCTCTGATACCTTCTGGCAGCTATGACTCTGGGCAAGTGACATCATTCTCAGTGCCCCCAGAGGCTAAGATTCTAAATTGTACAGCAGTTGCCCACCTCCATGAGGAGAGCAAGATCCTCGCCAGAAGCCTACTGTGCCAAGGAGATACAAAAAGATTTTTATCATTTCATCTTCACAACCACCCTTCAAGGTGGGTGCTATTACTATCACCATCATACAGCTGAATAAACTGAGGCAGGCAGTGATGACCTGTCCAGTGTCACACACAGCCAGTAATTACAATGAGAATAACAGCAGCTAATGTTTAGAGAATGCTCACTATGTGCTAAATGTTTTACAATTATTATCTCATCTGATCCTCATGACAACTCTGCGAGGCAGAGGCTATTATTATCCTCATTTTACAGATGAGGAAACCAAGGCAGAGAGAGGTAAAGTGACTTCCCCAGGGTCACAGAGCTAACAGGTAGCCGAGGCCAGATATGAACTGATATGAACTCAGGTCTGCCTGTCCTGACTCCAGGCCCAGCACTCTTTCTACTGCACCACCCGGCTGCCTCTGAACACCTGACCTGAGAAATTCTGCTCTTCAGGACAAGCCTCACTTTTACATGCCCCTCAACCCCTCACTAAGAAGTCAGAGGCCTCAGTCCTCAAACTCTGCCTTTGCCTCCAACATCTAAGTCTCTTGGACCACTGTCATTTGCTGTCCAAGCCTTCTACACTTCTCCCATGGAGGGGAGGGGGAGGGGAGTCACTTTTGCCAAGAAAAGTTTAAGGCTGGTCTCTGAAGAGGTGAAAACAGTGCATTTCCTGCCTTCCAAGAGCCCCTTCCTGAAGCTCCTTTACTAGGTGCCACAGAGGCATCTCTGGGGAGCCTCTGACTCAGCAGGTGGTGAAGCTCCACTCTCTCCTTTCACTCCCTGCTCACAGCCCTTTGTAAATCTGACAAATTACAGGGCCCAAAGTACGTAGGGCCCAATGACAGGATTTCATGGTAGGCAGCAAGCTTACCTTCAAACCCAATGCGCTCCAACAGGTTCAGCGGGTACCAGATCAAAGGTTTATTGCCAACAGGGAGCAGGGGTTTGGGAACACTGGAAGTCAAGTCTGTCATCCGGGATCCCCCTCCCACAGCCATCACCACTGCTTGAAACTCCATGTTTCCAACCTGAAAACACAAAGAGAGAGGAAGTCAACAGGGCCAGTTTGTAATGAAATCTGAAGCACACCAGAATGCACTCACTCAATTTTCCTTTTAGCCATCTATAAATCAGTGGGTGCCACCAGAAACTCCCAGTATGGGAAATAAGAACTAAAACCATACATAGAATTCACTGGGCTCTCAAGTTCTATCCAAGAGTCAGGGAAGATGTGGGCTGGAATCCTGTGTCTGAAGAGGAGTGTGATCTGCTGCAAGACCCTGGGCCAGTCCCTTAACCTCTCTGGCTCAGCTTCCTCTGCTCCAAAAGGGGAATGCGGCTCCCTATCTTAGGTAGATGCAAGTACAAGGACAACTTGCCCTTTCCAGCGTAAAGGGACATCCTGAGAACTGGAAGAAGGATCCTTAGCAATCAGGCCAGGCCCACCGAGTCAGGTTGCCTCCCAAACACATGGCCTGGCTGCAGCGTTTGAGAGGCATCCTCAAAAAACCCACACTTGATCTGTCCATCCCTGCTAGCTATGTATGGTCCCATATCTTCCCTCAGTTTTGTGACTACACTGTTTGAGAAGGCTGTCTACAATAGGTGCCTCCATTTCCTTTTCTCTCACTCTCTTCTTAACTCTGTAATCTCTTTTCCAACCTCATCATTCAACAGAAACTGCTCTCTTTACAATTATCAATGATGTTCAATGGTCTTTTCTCATATATACATATATCTATAATTTGATTTTTGCATTTTCTTTCTAAATTTTGAGTTGCAGATTCTCTCCCTCCTTCCTACCCCTCTCTCAGTCACTGAGAAGACAAACAATGCATCAATTATATCATGATATTAATTAATATCATGCAAAACATACTTTCATATTAGCTATATCATAAAACAAAGCAAAAAAAAGGAAATTATACTTCAATTTGTATTCAGAGTTCATCATTCTTTCTCTGGAGAGAGGATTTTTTTCATGATGAATTTTTTCATCATGAATCCTTTGGAATTGTCTTGGAACACTATATTGATTAGAGTAGCCAAGTTTGTGTGTGTGTATGTGTATATATGTGTGTATATACATATATATGTGTATATACACGTGTGTGTGTGTGTGTGTGTTTATAAACACTGCTGGTACTGTGCACAATTTCTCCTGGTTTTGCTCACTTCACTTTGCATTATTTCATAGTGGTCTTACTATGTTTTTCTGAAATCACCTCCCTCCTTGTCATTTCTTATAGTACTCCATCACAATCATGATACAATATGTTCAGACATTCCCCAACTGGAGGGCCAGTCCTCGATATTCAATCTTTTGCCACCACAAAAAGAGCTGCTATAAATATTTTTGTACATATGGGTCCTTTTCCTTTTTCTCTGATCTCTCTGGGATACAGACCTAGTAGTGATACTGCTGGATCAAAGAGCATGCCTTTGTCATTTTTGATAGGTGTGAGGTGGTACTTAAGAGTTGTTTAATTTGCCTTTCTCTAATTAATAGAGATTTGAACTATCTTTTCACATGATTATAGAGTGCTTTGATTTCTTCTTCTGAAAACTGCCTGCTCATATCCTTTGACAATTTATCAATTGGGAAATGGCTCTTATTTTTATACATATGGCTCAGTTCTTCATATACTTGAAAAATGAGGCCTTTATTGGAGAAACTTGGTGTAAAAATTTTTTATGTTACTTCATTGTCGATGGTACCTTTCAGAAAACTCTAGTTTCTCTGGTCCTCTCTTTTAAGTAGGTCTACTTTTGCTTCGCTTTGTCTGAGACCATCATAGCTACCCTTACCTTTTTTCACTTCAGCTGAAGTGTATTAGATTCTGCTCCAGCCCTATTTCTTTAATTCTGTATGTCTTTCATGTGTGTTTTAAATGTGTCTCTTGAACATAACATATTGCTGAATTCTGGTTTCTAACCAATTCTGTTATCTGATTCCATTATGGGTTAGCTCATCCCATTCACATTCCCAATTATGATTACTGTGTATTTCCCTCCATGTTATTTTCTTCCATTTATCCTTCTCTATCTTTTTATCCTGTCCCTTCTCAAAAGTCTGTTTTGCTTCTGACTGCCTCTCTTAACCCAACCTCCCTTTTATCATTCCCCTTCTCCCATATCTCTTATCCCCTTCTCTTATTTCCCCTTTAGGTGAGATAGATTTCTATACACAACTGAGCATGTACACATATTCTTCCCTCTTTGAACCAGTTCTGATGAAAGTGAGGTTTCTTCCAAGCCTCTTTTATGTGAGAAAATTTTCCCCACTCTACTTTTCCCTTTTCCTTTCTCCCAGGGCAACCCTTTTTCTCACCCCCCCCCCTTTTTTGGGAGATGATCCAACATAATCCACTAAAAACCCTAACCTCACTCTATGTAGACTCCTCCTAACTGCCCTAATGATGATAAGGTTCCCAGGCGGCCAGCAAAGTTGTCCAACTAGTTGTCCAATCCCTTAATGTCCAACTCTACCATCTTGGCTCTGCCCCTCCCCCATGGCCTTTTCTCAGTCTTCATTCTTCTTTCCCTGTCTCCAGCATCTGACACTGTCCTTCACCCTCTTCTCCTTGATAATCTCTTTCTCTGGGTTTTCAGGCCACCATTTTCTGCTGGTTCTCCTCCTACCTATCTGACCAGCCCTCAGTCTCCTTCGCTAGTTCTTCACTCAAGTGGAGATGTCTCACAGTGGCTATCTCTTAGGGCTTTGTCCTGGGATCCTCTTCTCTTTTCCTTCTATACTGTTTTATTTAGTGATCTCATCATCTCCTTATGAATTCAAGTATCATCTATGCAAATGATTTTCAGATCTACTTAATCAAACCTAACCTCCTGGCTGAACTACAGACTCACATCTTTGACTGCCTATTGGATATCTCCAACTACAAAGGTCCCATAAACATCTTAAACACAACATGACCAAAACTGAACTCATTATATTTTTCCCCAAAATCCCTCCTTCTTTCTGAGTTTCCCCTTACAGTCGAGGGCATCACCATTTTTCCAGTCACCCAGGTCCTCAACTGAGGAGCCACATCCAATTAGTTACCAAGGCCTATCTATCCTCCCTTCTTACTGTCTCTGAACAACATGTACTCCTTCCTCCCCTCCCATGCTTTCACACACAGCCCCACCTCACCTTGACCCCCACCTGGTACAGGCTTTCTCCTTCTCTTATGCCTAGACTATTGCTGCAACAGCTTGCAGGTGGGTCTTCCTGCCACATTCCCCAAGGCAGTTCATCCTCTACTCAGGTACCTGGGTGAACTTCCTAAAGCACAAGTCTGACTATGTCACAGAAACACACTCACCCTCAATAAACTCCAGTGGTTTCAGAAGTTCACCTCCAAGATCAAAAAATAATATCCTGTTTGGCGTTTAAAGACCTTCATGACCTGCCCCATCGCCACCCCCTCCCCTCCCATGGAGCTGCACTAGCCTCCTGGTTGTTTCTGCCACAAGATGCTCCATCTCCCAAACCTCTGCATTTTCCCTGGCATCCTCCATGCCTGGAAGGCAGTCCTCATCTCTGCCTCCTGCCTCCTGGCTTCCTTCAAAGCCTAGCTAAAACACCACTTTTCCTGATTTCCCCACAAAGATCGGGGTACCACCATGCCAGCCTGAGCCTTGGGCAGCCAATGGCTCCTCTGCAAATACAACACTGCCCAAAGGGGAAGTTTCTGGGGTAGGCTGGCAGAGCTGCCCATCCAAGTGCTCCACCTCTCTCAGTTGCTGCACCACTGCAAGACTTGGTGCTACTGAGCTCAGATGAGCTCCACCAACTCCGGCCATGGGCTTCAGAGGCCACAGACTCACCTGGACACTGGACATTGGAAGGTGGGGCAGAGGAAGACCCCAGGCGGCGCTGCCACAAGCCTGGCAGATGGCGACCTGGCCAGGGACCACCAAGCCTACTCACTTCACAGATTATACATCCATGGACCCATTCAGGGACCCCAGGGCTGCTGCACGGACTGACCCTCCCCCCAGGCCAGAGACCCTGGTGCCCCCCAGACTGACCCTCCCCCCAGTCAGGGACCCCAGGGCTGCTGCACGGACTGACCCTCCCCTAGAGACCGTGGTGCCCCCCCCAGACTGACCCTCCCCCCAGTCAGGGATCCCGGGGCTGCCACACGGACTGACCCTCCCCTAGAGACCCTGGTGCCCCCCCCCAGACTGACCCTCCCCCCAGTCAGGGACCCCAGGGCTGCTGCACGGACTGACCCTCCCCTAGAGACCCTGGTGCCCCCCCCCCAGACTGACCCTCCCCCCAGTCAGGGACCCCAGGGCTGCTGCACGGACTGACCCTCCCCTAGAGACCCTGGTGCCCCCCAGACTGACCCTCCCCCCAGCCAGGACCCGGGGCTCCCCGGCCCTCCGATCGTGCCCTCTCCCGGGCTCTCTGAGCCCTCACACACAGACAGCACCCAGGCCACCCCCAGCTTCACCTCTCCTTCAGCCTCCAGTCACACGCCAAACTGACAGCCCAATGGCGACCACGAGGCTACTGCGCTTGCGCAGAGAGCCTACTCCGCATCGATCAGCCAGGGGCGGGGCCAGGAGAGAGGACCAGCCCAAAATAAGCGAGCGCCGAACAGAGGATCCTGAATCCCTGCGGCTAGAGGAGGAGAGGGCAGAGAGGGAGGCGGGAGAGGGCGGGGGGAGCGGATCCTCGGAGCCGGGTGCAGAGCCGCCGAGGGCACCCTGCGGCGACAGCGAGCTCACCACCTGCCGAGCAGCCGAGAAGGCGAGCCGGGCCGGCCCGGGGACAGCAGCGGCAGTGCCGGGGAACTTCCCGGCTTCCCAGGCCGGGGCTCGGTTGTCCCCTTCTCCGGCCGGTCCTGGCCCCTCCCAAGCCGCGCAATCGCCCCGCTTTCGGGGTGACCGGCCCCAGACTGCGGCTGTGGGAAACCTCTGAGTCCCGGGGCAGCAGCGCCAAGCCGGCCCACCCCTCCAGCCTTCGCTGACCCCCCACTCTGGGCCAGGTACCGAGGGGGATCCTCTCCCCTTGCTCCATCTCGCGCGCACCCCTAGCTTCCAGAGCCGGCCCAAGTAACAAGCCACACTCCACGAAAGCAACACAGCGAGAGTAAGCTGTTTGTCAGGACGTGTGACCCCCTGCTGGGCGCTCGGCGGCTGTCCCAGGTACCCATCGGGCCACTGCCCTCGGGTGAGCAGTTGTGTCCTGTTTGCAAGGCTTCAGAAATGCCTGGCATCACTTTACCAACAACTGACCGATTTGTCCACCAGGTGGCAACACATTCACCCCGACAGCCAAGTGGACCCTTGTGTGTTTCCAGCAGCCCGGCTTGCGTCTCCTCACATGCTCCCACCAGGGGACCCCCTAAATGCCTGCCTGCGTCTCACTAGGCTAAGGTTTCTTAGCAGCTGGCAGTCCAGCCCCCTCCCTACCTGCTCACTGTTCTCTCTGGCCAGTGCAGAGCCTTGGTCTCATCTTGTCCAGCCCCTCTTGTCCACTCTGTGTGTACAAAGCTCCCAGGATCCCTCCGGATTCTGCCTTTATTGGGCTGGTGGAATGGCCCTGTCCCGAGCTGTGTGTGTGCCTCATTCCACCCACCCCACAATCCATCACCTCTGTCAGGACTATGCTGGGAAGAAGACTTTGCCATCAGTCTCCTGGAGCTGCTCAGAGTCCTGAAGTCTTCCCAAGATACTTTTCTTTACCATGTTGTTACTGTATCGCTTCTAGTTCTGCCCCCTTCCCTCTAGCTCCATTTATACAAATCATTCCAGGTTTCTCTGAAACCCTCGCCTTTACTATTTCTCATGGCAAAATAATATTCTATCACATTCATATACCATAACTTTTTCATCCATTCCCTAATTGATGGGCATCCCCTGCGTTTTCAGTTCTTGGCCACCACAAGGAGCCAGTATAAATGTCTTTGTACCTGTCAGTCCTTTTCTTCTTTCTCTCTAGACAACAGATGTGGTAATGCTCTTCCTCGTTCTTTATGTATGTAGCACACCAAGGACTAAGTTAGAGTCCAAATGTGGTGGTTCCACAATTCCTGATGAAGAGAACAGTTTGTTAAAGACAGATCTTTTCTACTTTTCAAATGTTCTTAAGGAACTGGGTCACTCCCTAAGCTTTCTAGAGACTCATTTTCCCTCCATTTCTTCTGTTTTGTTAGGTGATATGATTCATAATCTTCTACTGTCCTCCTCTGTAAGATTTTCCAATGAGTTTATATTCTAACCTGTCTTTTCCCTGTTGGCTGGATTTTCTTGATAGATATATATAGTTCAGTTGTTTTTTTCAGTCGTGTCTGATTTTTCCTGATCCCATTTGAGGTTTTCTTGGCAAAGATCCTGGAGTGCTTTGCCATTTGCTTCTCCAGCTCATTTTATAGATGAGGAAACTGAGGCAAACGGGGTTAAGTGACTTGCCTAGATTCTAGTGCCTGAGGCCAGATTTGAACTCAGGTCTTCTTGATTCCAGGGTTAATGCTCTATCCACTTTGCCACCAAACTGCTCCCTCTTGATGAGATGGAGAAAATGTTTACTTGCTGCAGCAGTTTCTCAAATCATTGAGCCACTTCATCGTGGTGATCGATTTGCATAAATCAATTACACTTCCTTAGGAAACATTGATGATCTATGCCAATTTCTGTTCCTTTATTCCAATCTCATTTTTCATTGTCAATATGCTTATTCAAATAGGTCAGGTCGGAACTGTATTGCAACACACTATATCTTCTCAATTTTATTCTCAATTCTGAACTTGGCTCTAACAAATGGCTAGTTTGGTTGCACACACATAGTTGATTTTAGAATGTTTCCATATTGGTAACTAGTCTTTTCCTTTTTGTTAAGATATAGTCAATTTCATTTTTTGTGGTTATTTAGCAATTCTCCATGTCTAGTGCCCTAGATTTTCTTCTTTTTTTTCTATTACATTTTCATTTACTGTATTAAATATTTTCCAATTATATTTTTATTACTGAAACTTAATTACAAAATAAGAAAAAGAGAGGATATCATATGCACAGCAGAATGTAAAAAAGAATTCAAAACATATAGCAATAAATTTCCATTTCAAGAAAGCCTGTATAATAAATACTACACGTTGCGTTGAGAGCTATCCATCTTTTCTTTGCTTCCTTATTCTCTGTTATGTCCCTTTTACTTTGTTCTTTTTTCCCATTCCTTCCCCCTGCTCCCCCAGAAGACTACAATTAAGTGCTGATATATTTGTATATTGATATAAATACCTGGATTTTCTTCTTAAAGAAATTGTTCATGGTATAAAACATTGAGGCTTCAGTTTTTCCCACAAGCCCTTGGACTCATTTCTTTTTTTCTCCAAATTTATTAATGTCTTCAGTTTTCAACAATCACTCCCATAAGTGCCAAATTTTCTCCTCCTCGCTCCCCAAGATGGCATGCAATCTTATATGGACTCCACACATACATTCCTATTAAACGCATTTTCACATTAGTCATGTTGCATAGAAGACTTAAAATGAATGAGAGAAAACAAAACAAAACATAACAAAAGAGAAAATAGTCTGCTTCATTCTGCATTCGGATTCCATAGTTGTTTCTCTGGATGTGGATGGCGTTTTGCATCATATGGACTCATTTCTTAATCTTGAGTCATATGTGATGGGAAAATAAGAATGCTACCTCACATTTCGGTAGTGCTTTATAATGAAACTTGATAGCAATCTTCCTTCCCAACAAACCTTAAATGTCTGATATGATTTGTTTTTTGTTGGCTTTTTCTGGTAGGAGAGGAGGAAGACTTGGGCAGGGGAAAAGAGTTGACTAAAAAAAGTCAAAGAAAGAAAAAATCCACAGAAGAGAACAGCAAGGAGAAAGGGAAGCCAAAAGAAATTAAACTCTCAGTTCCAGGGAGGCCAGACTTAAGGGTAACTCTCTAGCAATCTCCATGATGCCTCATTGTCTATGAAATAATATGTGTTTATGAAATAGTAAAATGAGGAGCCCAGTTTTACATTTGGGAATTTTCCCCATGGTGCTGTAGCTTTGTTTTATTTTCAACATTACAGGCTCTTGGAAAGGCCCCCAAAGCTGTGGTGTCAAGGGCCCCCAAAGAGTCCCTATCTACTTCCACACCTGGCTGGCCCGGCAGATTAGATCTGGGCTGAGCTTGGCCTCTGTCCCAGACCTCTGCTAGCATTAATGTGAAACTCATTGGCTTTTCCAGGCAATTAATGAAATGATTCTATAGATTTCTGCTTTACATGATTATTTCATATTCCTTATTCTCTCCCAGGTTGCTGGGAAGGGGGCTTTCTTTGCCTGTCAAGGGACCTCTGTGGCAGCCAAAAAGTTCTTGTAGACCCAAGGATCATTGGTTGTGGGCCTAACCTCTTACCATGACCTGGAGCCCACCCTATCATCCCACTGTAAGCCCCAGTTGGTTGAATTCTAGTCAGTGGGAAAGGAATCATTGTTTTCAGATTGTTGGATCAAGGATCAAAAAAAAAAGGGTGGAGAAAGGAGCCCAATTTGTCGACCAAATGCCAGTCCTCAAACACTGGTGTTTTCAGTTTTGTTCCCTAGCCCAGGAATGGCCTAATGGATTGATTCATCACAAAGCTGTAACCAGATTCCTGGTATTTGTTTACTGCTTCCAGGAGAACTGGGGGAAGAAAACCTTCATTAATTGGATGTGGAATAATCTTCTGTAAACACATGTGAATGATGTTAGTGGCTTCCCCTGCTGTCTCAGAATGGTAGATCTGTCCTAAATGAAGCAATCTCATGGACTCAGTGATGTTTCCAGCTGTGAATTGGGAACATGTGTCAGCTGGGCTGGAAGTCATAGCCAACCTGGGAGTTAAACCAGCCCTTGGAGGTCATCTAGTCAGTTAACAAGCATCTGTTAAGCTCTTACTTGTTAGGGATACAAAGAAAGGCAAAACCATGGACCCCACCCTTACGGGTTCACATTCTAATGGGGGGGGGGGCGTGGCAGAGATGAAAAGGAAGCCCAGGGTTGGTCAGCACTTGGCCCAAAGTCATAAATTGTTTACAGAGACTGCCTCACTCTGAGTCCAGAACCTTTCCCACCATATACTTGTATTTTCACTCTGGAGTTTTCTAGACACTGATGGCTCTTAATTAATTTACCTGGAACTGTTAAGTGTTGGCAGTATAACGTAGGCCTCCAAAAATAAAAATATTTCGTATTTTTGGTGACTTATTGTTTACAAAGTGCTTTTCCCATAAATTGTGCGTCTTTTATGTGACACCTGGGAACTACAACAGCCCTGTAGTGTAGGTAATACAACGTGGCTCCTGGACTGCCTTCCTTAAGTCTACATGATGGAAGCACGTCACCGTAGTAATTATCCAGCAAATAGGTATACTATCAAAGGTGTCTAGCAGGTAGCACTCTCCTTGAGCCGCCAGAAGAGTAATTGCCACATACTTTTTCTGTTACATGAGTGGGATCATATCCAAAAGTGGCTCTGTCTGGGTAGCTAGGTGGCATAGTGGATGAAGCACCAGGAAGCCCCAAGTTCAAATCCAGCTCAGATACTTACTAGCTGTGTGACCCTAAGGAAGTCACTTAACCTGTTTGCCTCAGTTTCCTCATCTGTAAAATGATCTGGACAGAGAAATAGCAAATCTTTCCAATATCTTTGTCAAGGAAACCCCAAATGGGTTACAAAGAGTAAGAACAAATCTCTTTTGGCCATGAGAGGATGCTCAGCTTACAATGATCTCGTTTATTCCTCCAACTCCATGGCCCAGAACTACAAGGTTCAGAATTTATCCAGGGGATGATATGGAAAATTCCTCTAAATATCAAGAATATTAAATATACAGTTCTAGAGCCCCTACTCTATATCTGGAATCTTGTTTCTGTAAGTCATCACCCCCCATAATCATGGAACTCAGTCAACATTCTGTGGCCACAGTTAATTGAACATAGCAAAAAAGGTTAACACACAAGAAGATATCTCCCTTCTGCCGTCTCCTCAAAGGCATTGAAATCATAGACTTAGAGCTGAAAGGGGACCTTGAAAGCCATCTAGTTTACTCTTCATTTTACAGATGAGGAAATTGAGGCCTAGTGAGATGACTTGGTAATAAAAGGTCAAGTCTAGATCTGAACCCATGTCCTATGACTGCAAATCCAATGCATTTTCAAGCTTTCATTTGGAGCCCACTTTTTCCCAAGGACTGAAGCAATATGTAGGAAAATATGTCCCTCAGTTGGGAGGAAGTTTTTGTACTTCTAATCTAGCTAATTCTGAGTAAATATTTTTTGGTAAAAGCTACTTTATATTAATTGGCCAAACTGATATTGAGAGTGCTAATTAGTGGTACCAATGATACTGAGGAAGTATTAACTGGCACTGATTAAAAGACATTGAAGGGAAAACTGATGATTGATGTTGGAGGAAACCCACCAGAATGGGGGGCTCAAGCCAATAGCATTAACAAGATACCCCACTACCTCGCAGGAGTACCCCCAGGATCGTAAAGGGGAGATGTAGCCAGGCCCCTGTGGGACATGATTCATCAGCAAGGGTGAGAATTGGGAAAGACCACCATTGTATTAAACATTAAGCTACTGCTCTCCAGCAGCTTCTAATCTAGTGGAAGAGTACACAAATAACTGTGACTTCAGGGTCTTGGGAGACAAAACACAGCAGGGATGAATGTAAAGTTTTACACTTGGGTCCAAACAGCATCACAAATACAGGATAAAGGAGGCATAGTGAGCAGTTTACAGGGAAAAGATCTGGGGAGTTTTAGTGGATTGACTACAAGTTCACTGGAAGCCAGCAGCATGATGGAGTGACCAAGGGAGCCCATAAGAATAAACCATAAGAAGGAAATAAGAGAGGAAATGATCATCCCTCTCTTACCCAGCCCTAGTCAGACTACACATATCTGGAGTCTGCTCAGTTCTGGGGGCTGCTTTTTAGGAAGTTTGCTGAACATCTGGAGATTATCCAGAGGAGGGTTAGTCTACTCACCCCACATCCCCTGTGGGCACGGCCAAGGCCCTCTCTTCTCCACCACTGATGTGGACAAAACAAAGGACAACCTGGGTGTGAGGATGGACTCAGCCCTCACCCCAATGTGTGCCTTCAGGAATGAAATCAAAAGCCCCCTAAGTGGAAAATCCCTTAAAACAGAGCTTTTAACTTGGGAGTCTGAGCTTATTTTTGCTTTATTTTGTTTTAAATATCTCTAGCTGTCTTTTACTATAATTGGTCTCCTTTGTAATTATCTGTATTGTACATGGAGCATTTAAAAACATTCCTCTGAAAAGGGGTCCACAGACTTTGCCCTCTGGCTTTCCGAAGGGGTCAGTGAGACAAGAAAAGTCAGGACTCTCTGCCTTAAAAAGACATGAGGTTTTCTGGTAGCTGTCCAGGGTCCCACTCTCACAGGGTTCCTGTGAGGGTTACGTCTGGTGGGGAGAGCTCACAGACCCAAAGCAGGATTTCAGGCCTCTTTCCTGCCCCAATCTGCACCCCCCCAAAAAAGCAAGAAGGGACAGAGTCCTGGACAGAAGTAATGATTGTTTCTCCTAGAGTAATCTCCTAAGCATGTATCTTGGGAGGGAGCGCAAGGATGGTCAGAACTATCTGTCAGAGCAGAAGACAGAATCTCCCAGGTATCCCAGGCATCGAGTGATAGGGATGGAATCTGAAGCTAGGTAGCATCAGAACCCAGACTCCGGCCCTGCTCACTCTATACCAAGTTGCCTCAGGAAGGCACCAGGCCCAGATGCCCCCCGGCTGGTGATTTCTAAGCACTCAAAGTCACTCACAGACCAGAGGCTGGCTTGACCCTTGCATCCACCAGGACTCCAAGAAATCACAACTGGCGCAAGAGAGGAGTGAAGTGGTTTATTAGGATACAAGCTGCTGTCCCAGACCACCTTGAGGTAGCCCAACCTCAGAAGAATGTGGAGGGCATCAGCCCCCAGCAGAGGCATGGTAGAGAAGACATGAGCTGCTGTCTTGAGGCACTCTGCCATCCAGAGCCCAGTGCCAACTTTCCTGGGGCTCTGCCAAACTGGGGAGCTCACTCCTCCCAGGGGCTCATGTCTGTGTCAATCGCTACACAGTTGTAGGCGGCATACCTCAGCTTCTCCTCACACACCTTGGCACTGTGTGGGGAAGGGAAGGGAGAGAGAGAAGGGACAGCATCAGTGTATGAGAAAAATGAGGTTGGGGTAGTGGGGGGGACCCAAATATCTTCCTTCCCAGCCTTGAACTCCATCTATGAGAAGAGACAGATGTGGTAGGAGGGACAGACTCATGAGGCTCTCAGGGGACCTTGGGGTCCATCTGGCCCAGCCCAGCTTGCCTCCCTTCTAGGAATCCCCTCCACAACATCTCTGGTCAGTTCTCCTGCTTGGGAACTTCCAACGATAGGGAGCTCATTACCCAAGGTACTTATAGTTATTTTTCCTATTGTCTGGCCTCAACATCCCTCTCTGCCCCTTCCCTCCCACTGCTACAGAAAGAGGCTGATCCCTCCTCCCCAAGCCAGTCCCTCAAAACCCTGGAGAGGACTCTCTGGGCCAAGGGAAGAGGTGACCACTCACCTGACGTAATGGGGTAGGAAGAGGGTACTGGAGCAGGTGGAAGACTCAGGCAGAGCATCAGTTGTTTCCGAGCTGGGGGTTAGGAAGTCAAGAAGTTAGGATCCAGGCCCCCTGAACCCTTGGAGCTGCCCACTGACCAGGGCAGGGAAGCTACCATTCAGGGGAGGCAAGACAGTGAAACAGATCTGCCCGCCCCGTCTACCCTCTGTGGGTGCCACCCCTAGGGACCCACACCTAGTATCACTCCTGGAGCCCGGAGAACATTGGGCACCCAGCGAGCAGCAAGGTCTGGAAGCCATCTGATATGGAAGAGGCAGCGAGGGCCCGGGGAGTGGTCACTCAGGCAGAGCTGGGCCTCCATCTCTCCTCTCCATCACACTGATTCCTCATCACAGTTTCTTAGTTTTGCACAGGACTTTAGAACATTCCCAACCATTTCCTACTCCTCCAGGCAGCCCACTCCCTTCTCCCTTCTTCTCCCCACTTACCCCAGCTTGTCTGGATAAATGTAGATGCGGGCAGGCAGGCGACTCCGGCCGGTGACAAAGCGGAGAAAGCGGCTCCGGTCCTCTGAGGAATGAGGACAGGTCAGACATCACTCAAAGCCTTCCCATGATCAGGAATTCACTCCCCATCCAGGTGGCTTCCTCCATTTGGGCACAAGAGGTCATCATAAGGATGGACAGTCAAGGCCGGGCTGGCCTCACCTCTACTCACCATTAGTGAAGTTGTTGAGGGCCTCCCAGAAATATTGCACACGGATGTCTAATGGCTCAAAGTCCTCAAATCGGGCTACAGTGGAGACAGAGACAGACAGGAGAGAGAAGGGAAGAAGTCTGAGCCGGAGCCTGAGAGGGCAGGATTCTCAGCCAAAAGCATCCCCAGAAGTCAGCCACGTTCCCACCTCCACCACCAAGCTACAGATGAGGGAAGTCACTAAGATCCCAGGCCAGAGCCCCCTCCCCATGCCAGCCCAGTGACATCCTCAGCCACAACTCACTCAGCTTACGAAGGGCATCCACTGTGACTTCCGGGTCCCCGCACACCTTCTTCTCTAACTCCTGCCAGGTCAGCAGGTCTAACACAGCTTGAGGAACCACCTTTAGCAGTCCCGCTTGCATGGCAGCCACCTGGGTGGGAGGAGGAGACAGAGGACCCAGTTCAGCCCTGGGGATGGGGGTCCCACCTTACCCTCAAGCAGAAGCATGGCTCCTGCTGGAGTGCTGGGTGATCCTGGGTAAGTCACTGCCCCTCTGTTCCTGGATGCTCTCCAACAGAGCAGGGGAGGGGAGATTGCTGCCTGCCCCATTCCTATGCCCCCTGAGCACCCCACCTGCTCCTTGCTCTCCTCCAGCCGGGCTTTCTGCACCAGCTCGATGAAGCGCCCACGGTCCTCATAGAGCACGGCCACGGACGCTCCACCAGGCAAAAGCTCTACCATGCGCTGGTCACTGAGCACCGTGGTGTACGTCAGCTCCTGCCCAAACTTGAAGTCGAAGGTCTCCTTGTCCATCACCTCCATCACCTCCAGCAACTTCACCTAGCCCCAACAAGAGGGAGGGGCAGCTGTGAGACAGTGGGACCCACAGAGGTGGCCCCCTCCACCCAGCTCCCACCGTGAGGAACCATGCCCTGGTAGCCACTCACCAGCACAGAGTCCACAGCGGAGAAGTCTTTGCTCCAGCTCACCTCCTCACCCGACAGCTGCTTCCACACAAAGCCAGGCAGAGCCAGCACCTGCCAAAACAAGGGCCATGCCATGTGGATGCCAGGGATGGCAGCAAATGATTGAGGGGGATGCTAGTCCTACTTCACAGAGGTCTCACCAGAAACCAAGTGAGGGTCACAGAGACAGGATTTGAATCCAGGGCCTATCACCAAAGCCGGTATGCTTCCCACTATACCACACCACACCTTTGAGGTGACTAGCTAGGGTCTCCCCAACCCATCCCCTGTGGCTCAGTCAGGGCCCAGCCGTCCTTCCTTCCATTGGGCCACCCTGCCAGAGCACTATCCCTCAGTGCCATCCACTCACCAAGAACTCCTTGCCCCTCAGGGCAGCACCCATCAGCTGACCAATCCACTCATACTTGGCAAACTCTCGGCAGGATGGGTTGGGGACATACATATCCCGAGCCTCACCGGTTCCGTTGCCCTGTCAGGGGAGAAAGGGGCTGTCAGGCTGCAGGACCTGTTGGGGTGAGAGAGTGCTGCCCCTGGCACCCAGGCGGTGGAAGGGGGCCATGGACAGAGGCTGGTCTAGGTTGCCTCAGAGGCTCTCCAGCCAACTCAGTCCTATTCCAGGAAGCTGCCCCAGACCTTCAATTAGAAGGGGCCTCAGTAGATCCTCCAGGACATCTCCTACACCTCCCTGACCTGCCTGACTCTGATACACCTGCTGTGGTCCTGGCCTTGGTGGCCTGCGCAGGTTGGAGGAGGACCAAAGCACCAGGCTAGAGGGGACCTTTGCAAAAAAACTATGATATTCCCCTGGCCCCAAACACGGGTGTCTCCACTGTGTCCTTCTGCCCCCACCCCTCAGTGCTGAGTAGGCCAGAGTGGAGCCCCAAATGTTCCCCTCAGCTTCCCCTCCCCACCCAGCCCTGGGCCTCCTGCTTCAGGCTGGAGGGTCCTCTCTCCTCTTCCTACCTCCAGGATATCCCCTCACCCTGCAGCCCATCTCAACACCTCTGCTTTCAGAGCTCCCCAGAATCAAGAGATTTCTGGCCCCAATGTCCTGTCCCACAACCTCCCACTGTCTTGTCCCTTGAGCACTAGCCACCTCTGCTGGGCACAGAGTAGGTGCTCAATAAATGTTTACTGACTACTGACGTTGAGCATCTGCCCTGCTCTTCAGCTCCTAAACCCATGGAGGTCTGGCTCTGTCCCTATCTGCTGCCAGAGCAGCCCCCAGAAGCCCTGCTAGACCCCTGAGAGGCAGCCTGGTCTAGGGGAAGTAGCCAGGGCATGACAGAGACCTGATGCCACCCACTTGCGGGTCATTGGTACCTCCCCTCCCTGGGCCTCAACCTCTCTTCTGTAAAGTAGGGCTGCTAATATTTGCATCCCCCCAGTATGGCTGTTGTCAGGACAAACCAGGGCTGCATGGTCAGCCTCACAGGGTCCCGAGGACACGTTCATCCTCATCTGCCCAGGCCCTCCCTGAGCCAGCTTCTTCCAGCCCAGCTGCAGCCTCCCGCTGCAGGTTCATGCCAGTCTCCTCGCATGTCACCTTCCCACCCAGGCCACCCTGTTCCCTTCTCTCAGGTTCCCTGTGCCTGGATCCTACCTACCTGGTTCGCTGTGCGGACAAAGAAAGGCAAGGGAACAGGAGTGTCAGCTGAACTGGGGCACAGCTCCTCAGACATGTCAGCCAGGCTGTCACGGAAACCACCCCCTGGAGCCACAGACCCCCCAAAAACCAAAATAACACATTCACACAGTCCTGGAACCTGCCAACCCAGAGTCCCAAGTCTCCCAAGTTGTCCAAAATAGATTTAGCCTTTAAGGAGCCTGAGGGCTGTCCCACTCAGATCTGCTGGGCCTCAGAAGACAGGACCAGGCACAATGTGTGCATGTCTGGGGCCAGGTGGGGGGATGAGTCAGAATAAGCTCAGCTGAAGGAAAGCCTCTCCACTGTCCCAAAGGTAGGTAGTGAGCTCCCCATCCTTCCTCAGAGGGACCCGACTATGAGCTGGGTGTGTGGCAGAGGGCCTCCCTACTCGAAGTCTGCTATGGGTACACTCTCCAGCCCCGCCAGTGCCCCGCTCCCCCAACCTGTCCTCACCTTGGTCAATGATGCCTTCAGCAATGAATTTGCACTCCCACCATTGGTCATAGCGAAGGGGCCACCTGCCAAGAAAGCAGGGGTCCTGATCATATAACTGGCCAGTCCAGCCTGGCTCTATCAGGGCCCACCCAGAGCCAGATGTCTGCCCTTGGCTCCTGGCACATGCTGCCCTGGGGCGGGGAAGGAAATGTAGGGCACTACCCCTTCCATTCCATGCACATGTATTAAGTATGCTGAGACAGACATGATCCTGCTCCCCTGGGGTTCACGGGCCCATGGGGGGATGAGACACACACCCAGAGGTGGGATGGCCATGAACAATAGGCCATCTGGGGTGAAGAGGGGAGTTTAGAATCGGGGGGTCCCTTTCTGAAGGAACTGGCATTGCTAGATTTGAATTTATCAGGTAAGGCTGGGGACAGAGGAGCAGATCAGGACCAGGAAATGCCCCACAGGACCCTGCCCCTGCAGGGCAGCACCAAGGGAATCCCCATGTGTCTAGGCAAGCCCCCTTCCCTCTCTGACTCACTTCACTCCACTGTTAGAGCAGGGAGTTGGACCAGAGAAGTAAGACTCCAACCACTGGATATAGTGTCAAGTTCAAAGTCAAATGACCAAGGGATCTCTGCTCTGGGGGGCAGGGGGCAGTTCAGATGGAAAGTTCCCCTTCTAGGTGAAAGAGAAGGTCAGGTGGCCAGTGTCCAGGGGGATAACCAGGGCAGTGAAAACCATGAGGATCAACCAAAGATGTGCATGTTTATCCTGGACAGGAGAAGGCTTGGAAGGCATAGGAGGCTGCCTCCAAATATGTGAGGGGAGAAGGTATCGGCCTTGTTCTGTGTAAACAGGGTCAAGAGCAATGGGGAGAAAAGCCAACTCAGGATCAACGGCCCCAAGAGCGGTCCTCAAGAGAGAGGCATGGGCTGCTATGGGAGGCAGTAAGCTCCCCATCCTCAGAGGTATCCAAGCACAGACTGGATGCTCCCTGGCTGAAGATGCTGCAGATGGATCCCTGGCCTTGGCCTCAGAGATGCCAGTCAGTACCTCACTGACCATGAGTAAGAATTCCAGGGAGCCAGAGGTCAGCCCCTCTAGAACACACAAATGCTGTGACAGTGGCCTCTGTCCACGCTTGGGTCCCTGTCTCCCCCTCCTCAGAACAGAGCTCCCTGAGGTCAGGATCCCTAAAATGTTACTCCCAGTCCCAGCACAGTGGTCAGCAAACAGCAAGTGCTTAATAAATGCTTGCTTTGTTTACTGAACATTTGGATGGGCAAATAAGCAAAAGAGGGCTTTGAATACCAGGCTAGAAGGGCTGGCTGCACTTTGTCTGGCAGGCACCAGAGAGCCACAGAAGGGTCTGGAGCCAGGGTGAGGAGGGCAGGAGCACCCATGCCAGGACGCACCTGTAATCCAGAGGCTTCTCATATTTGTCAGATGGTTTGAGGCCCTCATACACCTGGGTCAGGAAGGGAAGGAGAGCGTGAGGGGTGTCCTGCCAGCCCCCCTCCCCCAGCGTGCTTGTCCCCCCTCCCCCAACCTGCCAGACCCCTCCCTCCAGCAGCAGCAGACCTGGGTGAAGACGGCATTCTTGCAGCTGGGGTCTCGGGCTGGGCAGTCGCGATGTTCCATGGCCAAACGGCGGTTGATGTATAGGCGGGGCATGGTGCTGGGCTTGCTGCTCTCTGAGTCCCGCAGACACTGGGACACCAGGGCCGGGCGCCGGCGAGATAGCAGCAGGAACTGCTTCACTTGCTAGGGAGGATTGGGAGGGGGCTCGCTACATAAAGCCCTCCCAGCCTTGCCCCCCCAGGGAGCTCCCAGGGAAGCAGGGAAGTGGGGGAAGGAGACACAGAACAAAGCTGGAGCCCAGATGCTGCTGATGCTCACTGGACGACCCATTTCTCCCTGTGCCTCAGTTTCCTCCTTTGCAAATTCTGCAATGCCCAATCCCTGCTTTGCCACCCACTCACTGTGTGAGCTCACTGCCCATCTCTGTCCCTAACCTGGAAGGGGCAGCTACATGGTACACAGTGGGTGGAGCACCAGACCTGGAGTCAGGGAGACCTGAGTTCAAATCCAGCCCCAGACACATACTAGCTGTGCAACCCTAGGCAAGCTGCCTCACCTGTTTATCCCAGCTTCCCCATCCATAATATGGGGATAACAACAGCACCTAAATCCCAGGGTTGTTGTGAGGATCAAGAGAGAATATTTGTAAAAGTCCTTGGGGGTGAGGAGGAAGAGAAGGAAGAAAGGAAGAAAGATAGCTTCTCGTCACCAAAGGTATCCCAGCATACGCCTTAGACAGCACGGCTGTTTGTATCCAGCCTCTGGGGCCTACCTTCCCTCCAGGCCTGGGCACTCACCTTGATGTAACTGAAGGTGCCCAGGCTATAGTCCCACGCGGGCACAAGGTGGTGTAGGACGCTGTCAAGGACCTTGATGAACCTGGGGAGGGGGTGGCAGAGATGTAGGCTGCAGGAGGGGCACAGCCTAGCTGGAGGGAGGGAAGGGGAATCCCCTGAGAGTCACCCTGCCTCAGATGGCTGCTGGCACCAAGATAAGATGGGGGGGAGGTGGAGGGACGATGACGCTAGGCCAGTTGTGCCAGCTTGGGGGTTACCCAGAAGCTCAGGACTCAGCACCTCTGCAGCAGCACGGCCCGGCGGTACAGGACTTCGGGTGCCGTGCCCTCCAGCCGTGGGTAGCGTACCAAGCTGGCGGGCTGGAACATATCGGCGCTCAGCCCCAGGTCTCGTTGTCGGGAAGATTTGATCTTGACTCCACGAAGCCGGACGTCAATCCCATCATCTGCCAGGGAAGGATCGTGTGAGTGTGACCCCCAAAGATTCCTGAGCCCATCTTCAGTGCAGCCCCTTCTGCTGAAACCTGGGCAGAAGCCATTGGTGACCAAGCCTCCCATCCCCTCCA
Source organism: Notamacropus eugenii (assembly GCF_028372415.1). NCBI lineage: Eukaryota > Metazoa > Chordata > Mammalia > Diprotodontia > Macropodidae > Notamacropus > Notamacropus eugenii. Next base: position 506,449,760 of record NC_092873.1, read on the forward strand.
CCCTCAGGGATCTCATGGGCTCCCATGGGTGCAATTATCATCTCCAGGCTGATGGTTCTCCTCTTTTTAAATTTAAATTTTATTTTATTTTGGAGAAGACAGGAGATACATGACCTGTAAGAGACTATAACCCCTACCCTTGAGCTGATGCTCTCAAATCCACTTCCACTGAGCTCCAGGCTCCCATCTCCAAATGCCTCAGACATCAGCTGGATGTCCGGCAGACACCTCTCATTCAGCACATCCAGAACTGGCCTCATGTTCCCCTGACACCCGCCCTCTCTCCCTAACTTCCAGCCATCTTGAACTCCTCCCTCTCTTTTCCAGTACTTAGCAGTGTTTGCTACAGAGTGGGCACTGAGTAAATGCTAACTGGCCCACTGGTCCTCTATCTCATTCCCAACTTTCTACCTTCCTAACATCTCCAATATGGCCCTTTCTCTCCTTAGACACTAATACCACTGCACTGGTGCAGGCCCTCATCACCTCACCCTAGGATTATTTCAGTGGCTGCTAGGGGTCCACCTGCCTCTAGTGGGGATTTCCCTAAAGTGGAGGACCAATTGTGTCACACCCTCCTCCATAAACTCTCTATGGACTCCAGGATAAAATTTAAAATCCAAGTCTTTCCTCCTTGGCTCCAGCCTCCTCACACCAGGAACTCCCCACAAGCCCGAGGTGCAGTAACAACACATCTCTTACAAGACATTCCAATCTCGCAATTCTGGGCATAGTCCCTGGCCATCCCCCAGGTGGCCCCTTCACGTCCCTGGCTTTCTAAGCCATGCTCAAACCCCACCCTGTGCAGGAGGCCTTGCCCAGCCCCTGCAGCCAGGGCCGCCCCTTCTGAGATCACTTCTCCCTGCTCTGTGTGCATTTTTTGGGTCCAGCCCATTGGACCCTGAATTCCCTGGGTGCAGGGACAGTTTTGTTTTTCTGTTACCTACGGCTGAGGCCAGGCACCCTCCTATCTCCCACTGGCCCAGGGTTCTTAGTCCCTCTGCCTCCCAGAACTGCCTCTTTCAGGCATCCATTTCGGGGCGGGGGGGAGGGACGGTGGGAAGTGGGGACTGATATCTGTGCTCATGGGGAGGCCTAGCTGGAGGTGGTCTTCAAGGCCTCTCTAACACGGAGGCCGGAAGGTGTTTGTCCGACTCTCAACCAGCGCCAGAAGTCAAAGGCTTACTCTTCTCAAACACAAGCCAGCAACCTCTTGCTCTCCCTGACAGAGGCCCTGCCCTGGGGCAGGTCCATAACTCCTCTGACTTGGCCACAGGGACATTCTCTCAGCTGGCTACTGACTCTATGTTTCCCACCTCTCCCTTCCAGGCCCACTCAGGCCCTCCCCTACCTTCATCTCCCCGCAGCGCCCCAGGGGAATTTCTGTCCCCCATCCTCCTCCCCATTCTGTCCCGTGGCCCAGCCTGCCCTTGGAACAGCTTGAGGCCTTCTCCTGCCTGATAGAGGCCTCACGGACCTCCCCTCCCCAGCCTTCCCCAGATAAGCCAGGAAGGTCTGGCAGCTTATAGGGACAGACCTCAGAGGTCCCCTGGTCCAACCCTGACATTTTATAGAGAAGAAAATGGGGAAAATAAGCTCTGGGCACCCAGGGTGGGAACAGGGCTTCCAGAGAACCTAGGGTCAGGGTGTGCCCTCACCCCCAGAGCCCAGGGCCCACCTCCCTCAGCCTGGTCACCTCGGCACTCCACAATGCGGATCTCAACGATGGGAAGATGGATGGTCATGTCCTCCAGGACACAGACGTCCCCAATCAGAGTCCTGGTAACCAGAGGGAAGGAGGGAAAGATGGTCCATTCAGTGCCCAAGGCTGTGCCCGCCCCTCCACGCCCAGGACCATGTCTTACTCATCTATGTTCACATCACTCAGCTTCCTTAGGCTGTCCCCTTCACCTCCGTACACGACTACTCGCTTGGGCATGAAATTATCATCTGTTGTATCGACAGTCAGCAGCAGCTTTCTGGCGGGAGACCAGGAGGACTACAAGTGCCTCCTTCAGGAGGCAGGCCCGGGTTGGGAGGAAGGGCCACAGAGGCTGCCTCCTGGGGGAAGGTGGGGCAGCCCTGGGCCCGGGGCAGAAGGACCTGTACTCACTTGATGACGGTGCCCTTCTTCATGGTGAGTCGAACCCAGTGCTGACACTGGGACCCATCGCTCTCCCAGTAGGTGTCTGCATTGCTGTCTGTCAGGCAGGAGACGTTGAATTCCTCCTGAGGACAAGGGATGGGTGAGGGCAGCCAGGCTGCAGCCTTCCCTTCCCAGCCCACCCAAGTGCAAGGGCACCACTGTGAGTGCCTGGTCTAGAGTCAGGCCCTGGGTTCCAATCCCAGTTCTTCCCTGGGTTCTTCCCTTCTCCTCCTAGAGTCTATAAAGGAGGGGGGTGGGCTAGATGGCCCCCTGAGGCCCCTCCTAGTTCTAAAGCTCCAGGGATGGGGAGTCACACACCATGACTCTGGTCTCACAGTGACAAGCTATGGGTTCAGATCCTAGCTGGGCTCTTCACTAGCTAGGTGAGTGTGTGACTGAGCAGAGAAACTGTGGCAAAGCCACAAGGAGGCATAGAAAGGGTCAGAGCTGGAGGGGCCCTCTGAGGCATCTCATCCAAACTAGCTTTGAACGGGAATCCCTCCAGAATGTCCCCAAACAGAAGTCATGCTTGAAGCCCTCCAGGGATGAGGACCTTACTACCTCTCAGAAAGCCATCCATTCTGGAAGAGCTCAGTGTGGGGAGACTTTCCCTGACAGGCTTTCCCTGACAGCTCCACCCACTTCTACTCCTAGCTCTGCCCTGGACCAAGGGTTACAAGTCCTGTGTCTGCATTCTAGCAAGTAATTGGGAATGATGACAAGAAAGACACAATAGCTCTTTTGCCCGGGGCACTGACTGCCAGAAAGGAAGGCCCCATAGACCCCAGAATATTCAAAGCAGTCCCTTTGGCAGTAGCAGGTACCCATGGCAGAGGAAGGGATGAACCCACAAACCATCACTGTTCCATGTGAAGGGATGCTCATAAAAAATTCAGAAAAGTGGGGAAAGATGTAAGAACTGAGGCAGAGAAGTTGGGGAAGATGTACGAACTGAGGCAGAGAAGACCACAGAACCAGGAGGGTGGCCACAGTGGCCACCACACTGTGGTGTATGTGGACAGACTATCAGGACAAAACAGACCCTGAGCACTTGCGATGGCTAAGCATGGCAACCACAAAGCAGAATCTGGAAGATGGACCTCTTTCCTTTTATGGGAGAGTTGAGGACCATGAGAGTAGAAGAAAGAAAGGTCAAGAAGGCCCTGTTTGCCACTTGGAGCAATCAGACATCAAGGCCAATCCTGCCTAGAAAATGGGGCCCAGTGAAGTTATGAAAAATCTTGCCCAAGTTTACATAGGTGGAAGGTAGCAGAGTAGGATTAGAACCCAGGGCCTGTGCCTCCAGGCCCAGGCCTGTCCACTCTACTTTACTGCCAGACTTAGAGCTGCAGCTTCAGGGCCACCTCAGTCTTGCTGAAGCCCCAGGCCCCCCAAGCTCTCCTCTGCCACACTCTCATTACATCCTACCTTGTGGTAATTCTATTGGCCTGTGTGTGCATGCCAGCTGCCAGATAGAGCAGGGGCTCCCTGAGGGCAGGCTGGTGTTTTCTCTTTGTGTCCCAGAGAAGCAGCACATGGTTGTGCAGATGGGAGTTTGTTCGGACCAGGGGAACGCCCCAGTGGGCTCTGGCTTCCAGCTGACCCTCACCGTGTAGGAAGACACATCGATACTCTCCACATACTGCTTCACGCTGCCCAAATTCTCGTCCTCCTTGCCCACGTGATCATACAAGAAGTGGACCAGGTCCTCATCACACTCGTAGGTCCATGTTGGTGGTACATACCTGCCCGACCCACCCCACCCCACCTTGGATCAGGCCAAAGATGGGAATATGGGTGGGATTCCCATATTCCCCCAGACCTTGGAGCCTTTCCACAGACCCAGACCTCCCTCCACTACAGGAAAACTTGAAAAGAGTGACAAGTAGAAAAAACCAGGAAATTAAAATAGTGGGGCCCTCAATGAAACCCTTTCAGAGTTAGACAAAACTGAACAAAAAATATTCAAGAAAAGAGCTTCCTCCTCCACCCCCTTAATTAAAGAGCTTTCCTCCCCTATCACTTACAGCAGTCTCTCTACCGCCTCAGTGTCCTCCTCTGTGGGCTGTGGCGGGGTCCCCAGGCGTAGGGAATATTTCAGGTCCACCACTTGCTCCCACCTGTAGGCACAAGGGATAGGGACAGTCTGAAAGCTGAAATTCGCCCCACAGCCCAGGCTGCTCCCACCTGAAGAAGGCCCAGTCAGGTCCCTCCTCTGCTCCAGACACCTCACTAGCTCCCCAGAGCCTGAGGAGGGAAGTAGAAGCTAAGGCTCTTCAAGACCTGCCTCCCAGTCCTCTCTAAGTTTATTTCCTACAATTCCCTTTCACTGCCTCTGAATTCCAGATGGAATCAGAGTTAGATTGGGCCTAGATTCAGGACGCATGGGGCAATTCACTTAAGCTGACCCCTCAGCTTTCTTGTGAAACAGGGGGAATGACTGCACCAACTCCAGAGCAGCTGTGGGGATTAAAGGAGTGTTTGTAGCACAGCCTGAGAGAAGGGAGGCATTCAGAGAGAGCCTAATAAGCACAGATTTCTTCCTCCCTCCCCTTCCAGCCTTCCCGGTTCCCCCTTCCCCTTCTCCCTGTCTGTGCCCCCCTCCCCCGGCAGCACTGGCAGAGGCACAGCGCTGAAGGGGGCAGACCCGGGCCGGTCCAGAACAGGGGGGCAGGCCCCGCGCCCAGCCGGGCGGGCCGGCTGACCTGACCACAGGTCGGTAGTCCACCCCGAAGAGCTGCTGCTGCCTCTGCAGGCGGTCGGTGGAGGCCACGGGCACCAGGCGGTCTCCGCCCTCGGCATTCTTGCAGGCCAGGAGCCAGCCTTCGGGCAGGTCACAGCTGCTCTTGTGCTCGGCCAGCTGCTCCTGGGGGCCGAGAGCGGGTCGGTGCGGGGTACCCGCCCCGTGGGGGGGCCTGGGACCCTGCGGGGGGCGGGACTGGGGGCGATAGGGAGGGGATGGAGGGGGGCTGGGCACGGGGCCTCTGCGGGGACACCTCGGGGCATGGGGGGCTCATCACATGGCAAGGCAACCTCTTCCACTCTGGGCTCGGTCTTGCCGAGGGCCCCTAGGACCCTTCCCCCCTCCCACCCCCTCACCCCCCCAGGGCACAGCCGGAAGCGCCGGGCCCAGGGCGGGGCCCGGTGCCAGCTCAGCGAGGGCAAAGGGCACGGGACGGGGCCGGGTGTCCGGGGGCGCCCCTCACCCTGGTCAGCTTGACCCAGAGCCCGTGGCTGTTGCAGAGCTCCTCGCCTGTGGCCCGCACGCAGCCCCCGCGCGGCACCTCGATGCTGCCCAGGCTGCCTCGCCCGGCACGCCTGGCGGAAGACCCGGCGGTGGCGAGGTCCGGCGCCGCCCACACGGGCAGCACGCAGCGCGGGGGCCCGGGACCCGCGGGGTCCTTGCACAGCTTGTAGCGGACCTCGCGGGGCACGAAGGCCAGCGGCCGCGGCAGCGGGCGGGCGGCGCGGAGGCAGCGGGCCGCCTCCTGCAGGAAGCGCACCCGGCCCAACAGCCCGTGCGGAGACTCGGCCGCAGAGCCCCCGGCCATAGCCCGGCGCGGGAGAGGGAGTCGGCTGGAGCAAGAGCGCGGAGGCGGGACTCGAACCTCCGACCAGCACGGACCGCGCAGAGCCGGCGACCTCCCGCCGTAACGACCCGCCTAGTCCCGCAGCACGGCCGTATTGCCTCGAGTAGTCCCGCAGCCCTCAGAGCTTGGGTCAGGCGCCACGCCCCGCGGCTCACTTGTGCGGGACTCCACCACATCGCGCTCTGACACTTAAGTCCCGGACCCCGCCTCCCTTCCTTTACCCCGCCCGGCCCACCTCCAAGCCTGCCGCCCCTTCCTGCATCTCCCGTCAGCTAAGGAGCCAGTTTCCCTCTGTCCGAACTTGTCCTCTCTGTTTCCTCCCGCGGGTCACTGCTGCCCGCACGGCTGGCCTCCGGTAGGTCACTGCGCGTCCTTGGCCAGCCCCTGGCCCCCATAGGGTCTAGCCCTGCCCCCATCTCCCTGGCCCGAGGGTCCCCCATCTCCCCCACCAAGCCCCTAGTCCTTCGAGGTCCGCTCTGCTCACATCTCTCTCTTGGCTCGGACGCCGCCTCCTCCTTCTCCTCCGGGAGCTTTCCCAGTCTCCCTCTCCAGCCTTACTCCGTCCCTAGCACTCCACGTCAAACTCCTTGGCCTCCCCGCTCCCACCTCCTCAAACCCTATCCCTCCTCGATCCCCCCAACCCCCCCCAGGGCCCACCCTCAGTCCCCAATACAACGGACAGTTCCTGGATCAAACTCCGCTGGTGTTCCGCACAACGCCCACCTGTTCTCGTCCATCTCTACTTTCCACCTAAGCCCATTTCATCTCATCCAGACTTTCCATGCTTCCACTCCTCAGTGACCTCCTGACCTGGTCTTTGCTCAGACTTCAAGCATTTATTAAGTGCCTGTTGTGTACTGGGGATTCAAAGGAAGGCAAAGACAGTAACTGCCTGGAGGTGCTTACAGTCTGCCATTTTGAATTCCTCACCCACTTGACCATTTCCAGCCAAACTCCAACCCTGAATTACCTTCAGTCATTGATGGCCTTAGCAACTACTCACATGCTGCTGAACAGAGCTGGAAGAAGTCATACAACCCAGCTGAATGGGTCTACCACATGTGTATCCAATACAACTTCACTGGGGCTCTCACTGCAGCAAAGCAATCCTTCCAGTCAGCGTGTATGAATACTCTGTCCCACTTCCCATGGAGACAGCTCTGAACTTGTTCTCCTTTCCTCAAGGTCCTGCTCCCTCTCGCCTAAGGACCCTGCCTCCTACTTTACTAAGAAAATAGAGGCCGTACACAAGAGTTCCCACTTTTCCCCTTCTCTTTGTCCCCAAATCTTCTGTCATCACCTCTACTGTCTCCACCAGTCTCTAACAGGGAGATAAGCCTTCTCCTTGCCAAGAGGACCTCTCAACATGGCCCCTCAATTCCATCCCTTCTCATCTTCATGGGCTCTATCAGTCCCACTATCACCAATCTAAGTATTTCAACAAAAGTGGGGTGCTAGTCACAGGCCCCCCAACAAATGGAGGAGAATACAATGAGGGGGCACTTGAGCTGATGACTCAAGAAAAGGGAGACCCACACACACACCTCAGGGTTACCCCTGGGACACTGAGGGGCAGATATGCCCCCCCTTCTCTTAGTTAGGGAGTTAGAAGGTACATGGTACACTAGAAACAAAACAAAACAAAAACCTCCCCTAGAGCCGAGACCAGGGGTGGGGAAGCTGTGACCCTCTAAGTCCTCAAGTGCGGCCCTTTGACTGAGTCAGAAATTCATCCCTAGTCTAGATCTAGACCTAGACCCTCCAGCTGCATCCCCAAGTCTGGGAAGCATCTCAGGGAGGAGAGGGAGGCCCCCACTTCTCTCACTGACTCCCCCACCTTGTGCAATCTGGCATCCAACCTCATTGCTCCACCCAAAATGTCTTGTTTCATCAGCATTTGATGCTGTGGATCTCTTAACCTTGGTCTCCAAAGACCCTGCTCCCTCCCGCTTCTCCCCTTCCCTTTCTGAGTCTCATCTGCTCCATTCTCATCCAGGTTACACTTGGTAGGTGTCCCCTATGGCCCTGGTCTTCTTTCTCTCCATCAGCCACCTTGGGTTCAAAGATCATCTCTCTGCAAATGACTTGCAGGTGGATAAATCTGACCCTAAACTCTCTTTGGTGTGCCAGTCTCGAATCACCAACTGCCTTCTGAACATCTCAAATTAGATGTCCAAGAGACATCTTGAACTCAACATGTCCCAGATTGATCTGTTATCTTTCCTCCCAACTTCTCCCCTTTTCAATTTTCCCTGTTATTATGGTGGAAGCCTCCATCCTCCTAGTCACCCAGGCTCAAACCTTGACTCCTCTCTCTCCCCTCCCCATCCCCAGACCCCTGCCCATATATCCTATATGTTGCCAAGGCCTGTGGAGTTCCCCTTTTTGACATCTCTCCTAATCTCCCCCCTCTTTCCTCTGACCCTGCTCCCACTGTAGGCCAGGCCTCCTCATCTCTCACCAGGACCATTACAAGAGCCTCCTCACCAGACTCCATGACTCCTGTCTCTCCCTTCTTCAATCCCCCCTACACAGAGATACCAAAATGATTTTCCTTAAGTGCTGATCTAACCTCACTCACTAAATCCCAGTGGCTTCCCAGGGCCACTGGGATCAGCTATAAAGTCCTGGGTTGGACTTTTAAAGCTGTTTCCCAACCTGGCCCCAACTCATCTTTCCAGCCTCATTGTATGTGATTCCCCCTCCCACAGACTGATCTGTGGGTCACCAAGGACACTCTCCCAGTGACTGGAAATTCTCCTAGCTCTCCCAGGTTACTTTGTATCTATCTGTGTTTATTCTAGAGGCACATATGATTTTGTATTTATTGGAGGCACCTGGTGGCACAGTGGATAGAGAACTGGACCTGGAAACAGGAAGATCTGAGTTCAAATCCAGCCTCAGATACTTATTAACCGTGACCCCAACCAAATTACTTCACCTCTACTTGCCTCAGTTTCCCCAACTGTAAAATAGAGATAATAATAGCATCTCTCCCAGGGTTGTTGTGAGGATCAAATGAAATCATATTTGTAAAGTGCTTGACACATCGTGGGCGCCATATTAAGGCTTATTCTCTTCTTTCATTCTGCATGTTTTGTCTCTGTATCTCTAGTGCTCAGGAACAGCCCAGGCATCTGATAAGAAGCTTTGCTCCAGGAGGTGAGAGAGTGGGCATCCAGGGTAGATGAAGACCATGGATTCAGAGTGCAGCAGTGAAGAGGAGGAGAGATGGACCAGGAGAAGCCCAGGGGGAGAGAGGACCACCTTTGTGGGCAGTGAGGGAGTAGGGCCAAGCCAAAGCTATCAGACACTGAGGGCCTGATGTCTGAGACAAAGGAGAGAAAATGGCATTGGGGTCATCTGGCATCCAAGGAGAAACATGAAATTTTGGAGCAGGGGACTCTCTGGTGTTTAGAATGTAGCGTAGGCTCTGATCTCCTTCTTCCAAACCCCACAAACCCTGGTTGGATGAGGATCCCAGAGGGTGACTACTATTTGTCACCCTTAGGATTCTAGGGGTAAATCTGAGGCCTGAGAGAAAGGTTTTTCTGTAGCTCATGAGCCCCCACCAGCGTGCTTCCCCTAATGCATCATCACTTGATAGCAATTAGCCAGTTAGTATGGAGAAAAATGTATAGTATATGTAACATATGGAAACATTCATTAGTACACAGAAACAAGTATTTGCTAAAGTGATATAGTAAAGACAGTAGGTACCAAACACTGTGTACTTTCCCACAAATATACACAATGTCCAGGGGAAGGCAAGATCAAGTTTACTAAGTATATGATTCTCCTCAAGAGCTTGGCCAAAACTGCTTCCACCATTGAGCTGGCCTGCCACTTGCATGTCTGGATTCCAAATGAGCCTCACTGGATGTGACTGAGTCTCCTCAACCAATCCCATTGCACTTCTTGTATAGGTTTATTTTATTTTATCCAATGACTTTTATGCCTTTGGTTTAATGGTTCCAAAAGTTTAATGCCGTTGATCAATTGATTCAGGATTTCGAAGATTCCCACCCGACTTGATTCAAGTGACTCCCACCTTTATAACAGGCAAGACAGCGAGAGGGGGTCATGATGCTAACTTCGTGGCCAATGGATGATCTTAAACCTGAGGAAGGTACAGCAGGCGAGGGGAAGGAGGAGGTTTATCACATGTCCTGTGGGAGGGCAGTATAAGGATTGCTGAGCAACAATGAGGGTCCTGCCAGACTTGGGACCTGGTAGTGATTTGAAGAAGGCTTGATATGATCCACTCTGATCCAAAAAGCCTTGATTAGATGTGTAACAATACATAATTAAATACATCCCAGAGATAAGGGTCCAGAAACCGGAACAGCAGGGAACAAAGAATTCTAGAATGAATTACTGAAAATTTAAAATAGTTTGGAGTCAAGGCTAGGTAAAAAGGTAAGTGACCCTAGAGGGTCCACTGAGATAAACGTATATCAAGTGCTCATCATCATCATCATTATGTAGGAAAGGACATGTAGATAGAGCCTGGATTTAGATTCAGACAACCTGGGTTTGAATCCTGACTTTGCAACTTACGGTCTGTGGGACCATAGGCCAACCATGCCACTTCTCAGTCTCCTCATTTGTCAAATGAAGAGTTTGGACACTCTAGTCCCTCCCAGATCTAAATCAATGATCCCAGTCTACCTGCCAAAACAAATTCAGGGACTATATGAACACAATTACAAAAAACTTTTCACACAAATAAAGTCAAATCTAAGTAAGTGGAAAAACACCAGTTGCTCATGAGTAGGCCAAGCTAATATAACAAAAATGACAATTCTACCTAAATTAACTTACTTATTCAGTGCCATATCAATCAAACTATTAGATAATTATTTTCTAGAGCTAGAAAAAATAATATCAAAATTCATCTGGAAGAGCAAAAGGTCCAGAATATCAAGGGAACTAATGAAAAGAAATGCTAGGGAAGGTGGCCTAGCTCTACCAGATCTCAAATTGTATTATAAAGCAGCAGTTATCAAAACCACTTGGTACTGGCTAAGAAATAGGAAGGTAAACCAGTGGAACAGGTTAGGTACTCAAGACACAGTAGTCAATGAATATAGCAATTTACTGTTTGATAAACCCAAGGACCCCAGCTTCTGGGATAAGAACTCACTGTTCAACAAAAATTGCTGGGAAAACTGGATAACAGTGTGACGGAAACTAGCCACAGACCAATGCCTGACACCGTATACAAGAATAAAGTCCACATGGGTACATGATCTAGATACAAATATTGATACTATAAACAAATTAGTGGAACAAGGAATAGTGTATCAGATTTATGAAGAAGAGAAGAATTTTTTACTAAACGAGAGATAGAAAGCATTATGAAGTGCAAAGTGGATAATTTTGATTACATTAAACTGAAAAGATTTTGCACAACCAAACCCAACACAACCAAGATTAGGAGGAAAGCAGAAAACTGGGAAAGAATTTTTGCAACTAGTGTCTGTGATAAAGTCCTCATTTCTAAAATATATAGAGAATTGAGTCAAATGTACAAGAATACAAGTCATTCCCCAATTGATAAATGGTCAAAGGTTATGAACAGGCAGTTTTCAGAGGAAGAAATTAAAGTTATCTATAGTCATATGAAAAAGTGCTCTAAATCACTATTGATTAGAGAGATGCAAATCAAAACATCTCTGAGATATCACATCACACCTATCAGACTGGCTAACATGACAAAACAGGAAGATGATAAATGTTGAAGAAGATGTGGGAGAGTTGGAACACTAATTCATTGTTGGTGGAGCTGTGAGCTGATCCAACCACTCTGGATCAGCTCACTATTTGAACTGATTTGGAACTATGTCCAAAGGGCTACAAAAATGTGCATACCCTTTGACCCAGCAATACCACTTCTAGGACTGTATCCCGAAGAGATCATAAAAATGGGAAAGAGTCCCACATGTACAAAAATATTTATAACAGCTCTCTTTGTGGTAGTCAAAAGCTGGAAATCAAAGGGATACCCATCAATTGGGGAATGGTTGAATAAATTGTGGTATATGAATATAATGGAATACTATTGCGCTATAAGAAATGATGAACAGGAAGACTTCAGAGAGGCCTGGAAAGACTTATATGAACTGATGATGAGTGAAAGGAGCAGAACCAGGAGAACTTTATACACAGCAACAACCACAGTGTGGGAGGAATTTTTCTGGTAGACTTAGAACTTCATTGCAATGCAAGGACTTAAAAAATTCTCAATGGACTCTTAAGGCAAAATGCCTTCCACATCCAGGGAAAGAACTATGGAATTTGATCGCAGAATAAAGCAGATCATTTTCTTTTGTAATATGTTTTGGTTTGTTTTATGATTTCTCCCATTCATTTTAATTCTCGTATGCAACATGACTAAGGTGAAAATGTATTTAACAGAAGTGTATGTGTAGAATCTATATAAAACTGTATGCTGTGTCAGGGTGGAAGTGGGGAGATAGGGGGAAAGGAGGGAGGGAGGGGAAAAATCTAAGATATATGGAAGTGACTGTAGAACACTGAAAACAAATAAAATAATTTTTAAAAAAGAAAAAATAAATAAATCAATGATCCCAGGCTATGTTAAGAGAGGCAGAGTCCCATGTACAAATATATTTACAGCGGCTCTTTTTGTGGTGGCAAAGAACTAGAAAGTGAGAGGATGCCCATCAGTTGAGGAATGGATGAACAATTTGTAGTATATGAATGTAATGGAATGCTATTGTCCTGTAAGAAATGAGGAGCAGGCGGATTTCAGAAAAACCTGGAAAGACTTGCATGAACGGATGCCGAGTGAAGTGAGCGGAACCAGGAGAACACTGTACACAGTGATGACCAACTCTGATAAGACTTAGTTCTTCTCAGCAACGCAATGATCCAAGACAAGACAATTCAAAAAGACTCCGGAAGGAATATGCTATCCAGAGAAAGAACTGTGAATGCAGATTGAAGCAGACGATTTTCTTTTCTTTTCTTTCTCATGGTTTTTCCTCTTTTGTTCTGATTCTTCTTTCACAACATGACTAATGTGGAATATGTTTAATATGATCGTACATGTCTAGCCTATATCAAATTTCTTGCAATCTTGGGTGAAGGGGGGGAAATAGGGAACTTAAAGTCTTATAAAAGTAAACGCTGAAAACTAAAAAAAATTTTTAATTAAAAAAAGAGAGGTGGGGTCTGGGACTGCCCTTACATGCACAGAACTGGTCCTGCTGCATCACTCCCTTCCCTAGGCCTCCTCAAACCTCTACCCTTGACTTTGGGGACAATGCCAGACTCCAGCCCAGCTGCCCCAGTGGTTGCATCTCTCTGTTCCTCTCTGTCTCCTGCCAAATTGCCCTCCTCTGGACTTCTCCATCCTGACCCTGACGGCTTTTCATCCTGCCAGATAACTGCCACCCTGGAACTCACCCTCAGTAGCACCCCTCCCTTCCTCAGCCAAGCAGGGAGCCCTGCACAGCCATCTCCCCATTTCCCACCAGGCTGCGCCCCTCTGGGCTTCCCCATCACTCCTGGGCAGCTCCCTCCCCACTCCCATTAGAATGTGCCTCTTGGGGCCAGGGCTGCTTCTTTTGGCCCTCAGTGCAGTCCCTGGCAAACCCTAGGTGTATAATAAATGCTGGTTGACCGGACTGGCTCCAGGCGTCTCTTCCCTCAGTCTTACTGAGTTTCCTAGGGGCCGCCACCGAGCAGTCCCTCCCCACTCCCAGCCTCTGCTCAGCACCGAGGATGACCAAGGCTGAGGGTCCCCATCTGGGTCACCTCTGCAGATTCGAGGGGTCTTCCGGGGGGGGGGGGTGTAGCAAGGCAAGGCTCCCAGGGCCCTGTGAAGTGTGCGGCGGATACAGCCCCGGTCCTAGGATCAGGAAGACCTGAGTTCAAATCCAGCCTCAGACACGACAAGCTGTGGGACCCTGGGCGAGTCCCTTCACCCTGTCTGCCTCAGTTTCCTCATCTGCAAAGTGAGCTGGAGCAGGACATGGCCAGCCGCTCCGGTCTCTCTGCCCAGAAACCCCAGCGGGGGTTCCGCGGACGTGAGGGGACCCCAAAGCTGGGCTGGAACGTCCGTCCAGACCGGAGCTCATTTACGGTTGCCAACAAAAGATACCGTGAGGGAGAGGCTAGGACTAGCCCTGTTTTACGGACGGAGGCCGAGGTCCCGAGGCTGGGCAGCGCCGCAGCTCCGAGGCTCCCTGGCTAAGTGACCCTAAGCAGGTCGCCTCCCCGCGGGGGGGCCTCCGTTTCCTTACCGCCACCTCCGTCACAGGCGGCTACGTAGGCCTGGCCAGTCCCTCGCTGGTATCTTCTGTTGCGCCTCTGCTCTGGACTTTACGGTACTAAAGGGGTCCTGCAGGCAACAGCTCGGGCAGCCCCGGCTCCTCAGAGCGCAAGCCCGGCCTGTCATATGACCACCGACATGGCGGCTCCCGGCAGCGGCGTGGGGCGGGACCAGGCTAGCGTGGGGGCGGACCCCGGGGCGGGGTCAGGGTTGGGGGCGGAGCTTCCGGAGGAGGTTGGGCCGCTCTTGGACCCGGCAGAAGAAAGTGGGGTCCGCGTGATGGAGGAGACCGGCTTAAGGTGAGTCCGGCCACTTCCCAGCTCCCGGCCCTCAGGCCCTGGCCTCGGCGCTCAGGGCCCCCTGTCCTCCTGCCCTGCGGGACCCCTCCCCACCTTGACCCTGGCCTCGGCGCTCAGGGCCCCCTGGCCTCCTGCCCTGCGGGACCCCTCCCCACCTTGACCCTGGCCTCGGCTCTCAGGGCCCCCTGTCCTCCTGCCCTCCGGGACCCCTCCCCACCTTGACCCTGGCCTCGGCGCTCAGGGCCCCCTGTCCTCCTGCCCTGAGGGACTCCTCCCCACCTTGACCCTGGCCTCGGCGCTCAGGGCCCCCTGTCCTCCTGCCCTGAGGGACTCCTCCCCACCTTGACCCTGGCCTCGGCGCTCAGGGCCCCCTGTCCTCCTGCCCTTCGGGACCCCTCCCCACCTTGACCCTGGCCTCGGCTCTCAGGGCCCCCTGTCCTCCTGCCCTCCGGGACCCCTCCCCACCTTGACCCTGGCCTCGGCGCTCAGGGCCCCCTGTCCTCCTGCCCTCCGGGACCCCTCCCCACCTTGACCCTGGCCTCGGCGCTCAGGGCCCACCGTTCTATACCCCCAGGACTGCCCCCCACAACGTCCTAGTCTCGGCACTCAGGGTCCCCCCACATCCTCCTACTCCCAGGACCCCTGCCCCCCCAGCCCCAGAACTCTCTCCTCTCTTCCATGCTGGCTGCCCAGGGGTCCGGGTCGGGGCAGGGCTGGGCCTCCAGATTGGGGGGGGCAGCTGAGGCTGGAGCTGGATGGGGCTGATAAGGGGGGTGGGGTGCCCCAGCCTGAGGCCCTTCCCGCCTCCTTCCTGCTCAGCAGCAGCAGCAGCCCCAGCAACATAAGCGGGAGCCCATGTCCTAGCCCAGGCGGGGACTGCTGCCAGGCCTTCCCCCCGCTGCAGAATGACACGTTCCTACGAGCAGCCTGGGGGGAGGCCACAGACTACACGCCTGTGTGGTGCATGCGCCAGGCTGGCCGCTACCTGACAGGTAAGAGGCCTGGGGCAGGGGGAGCAGAGAGAGGGCAGGGGCAGGACCCCCCTTAACTTTCCTCTCCCCCCAGAGTTCTTGGCCACCCGGGCTGGACAGGACTTCTTTGTCACTTGCCGCTCTCCTGAGACTTGCTGTGAGCTGACCCTGCAGGTGAGGTCTCCGAGGCCCATCCCCTCAGGTGCCCCGCTCTGAGGGTAGCCCCAACTCCTCCCCCTTCCTGGTGGGTATCTGAACCCCCCATTGTCTAATCCTGAGTGTGATTCGAACTCAGATCTCAGACCAGGACTCCAAGAGCTGAAGAAGCATCTTGTCTTCCTCCTTGAGCCTCAGTTTGAGTGTCTTTAAAATGGCAGGAGGAAGTCACTGCTGAATTTGGGGGGCCCTGCAGGCAAATGCCCCGAAGGTGATGGCTAATGGGCCAGACTGGGAGCTCAGGGTACTGCCCCAAATGCTCCTCCTTTACCCCTGGGCAGCTGCCACCCCGTTCCAAAAAAAGAAGCCAAGGCAGACCAGGGATCTGGTGCTGATGAGGCCCCTGGGAGCCAGGAACACCGGGGGGAGGGAGCGCCAGTAACAATGTACCCACTTTGTAGATGTTTGGGAAAACTGAGCTCAGGGCCTGAGGGCCTCCGCTCCCGGTGTGCCTCTGGGGCTGGGTAACAGACCCCACTGACCCCAGCAGTGGGCTCGGAGCCCCGTTGCATGTCCCTGTGCCCCGTGCTGGGCAGCTGAGCCCCTCTCCAGGCTCAGAGACTCTCATGACCCCTGTTCCCCCACAGCCACTCCGACGCTTCCCCCTGGATGCTGCCATCATCTTCTCCGACATCCTGGTGGTGCCCCAGGTGTGATGGGGGGCCCTGAGGGAGGAGGGTGGGGGGAGGAGCCACAGGGGAGGGGGAGGGGCCGGAGGCCGGGGCCCGGCCCCGCCCTCAGGTTCAGATCCCCTCCCCCCAGGCGCTGGGCGTGCAGGTGACCATGGTTCCCGGCAAAGGACCCACCTTCCCATCGCCCCTAAGGGTCGAGCAGGACCTGGACCGGCTCCGGGCCCCTGTGGACGTGGACAAGGAGCTGGGCTACGTGTTCCAGGCCATCACACTGACTCGCCACCAGCTGGCTGGGCGCGTGCCCCTCATTGGCTTCTCGGGGGCCCCGTGGACGCTGATGTCCTACATGGTGGAGGGGGGTGGCTCCAACACCATGGCCCAGGCCAAGCGCTGGCTCTACCAGTGGCCCAAGGCCAGTCACCGCCTGCTGGGCCTCCTGACCGATGTCCTCGTCCCCTACCTTGTGGGCCAGGTGGCCGCTGGGGCTCAGGTGAGGGGTGGGAGGGAGGGGTGGGGAGGGGGAACCCCTGGGAAGGCTGGGAAGGGAGGTAGGGGGACTATTAGGGGGCAAGAGGGAGGGGAAGGCACAGGCGTGGTATCTCCAAGGTTTGTCTACTGCAGTAGCTTTGGGCTGCCCTCTCTTAAGCTCTGACCTCTAACTCTCCCCCCACACACACAGGCACTGCAAGTGTTCGAGTCTCATGCTGGGCATCTGGGCCCAGAGCTCTTCTTGGAATTTGCACTGCCCTACATCCGTGATGTGGCCAAGAGGGTCAAGGCTGGACTGCAGGAGGCGGGGCTGGCACCCGTGCCCTTGGTGAGGTCCCAGTGTGGACAAGAGTCTGAGAGGAGGCGGGCAGGGGCAGGGAAGCATGACAGGGGCTGGTTCAAGCCCTCCAGGCCTCTGTTTCCCCCTCTGCTCTGACCTTCCCAGGGCTGTTGTGGAGAAAATATTTATTTTAACCTTAAAGTGCTTCTGGGGAGATGTGAGGGTTCCAAGAAAACCTGGCCCATGACGGTTGGGGGGGGCCTCAGGGGCCACAGGCCAGAGGTGTCTGTCCCAACCTGGGACACTCACCTTTGCCCCTCCCCCTGCCTAGATCATCTTTGCCAAGGACGGACACTACGCGCTGGAAGAGCTGGCCCAGGCTGGTTATGAAGTGGTTGGAATTGACTGGACAGTGAATCCTGCCCTGGCTCGGTGAGCAAGGAGCCCCAGTCACCAGGGCCTGAGTTTGAGACCCACCTCTGCCTCAGACTGATGGTGTGACCTTCCATGAGTCATTTTCCCTCTTGTACCTCAGTTTCCCTGTATGTAAAATAGAAGGTTCTCTTTCAGGGCCTTCCCAAGGCTAATGATGTGTGAGTAGGAGGCCTCTTGACAAGGGTAGATTTTTTGAGGGGGCAGCTTTTGGGGTGGGGGGATGCCCCAGGAGTAGTATTTCATGACTCTGGCTTCTGGTAAATGTTTACTGACGGAATGACTGGTTTCAGGGAACGTGTGGGCAAGTCAGTGACCCTGCAGGGCAATCTGGACCCCTGTGCCCTCTACGCCTCCAAGGTATGGGAAGTGGGGGGATCTGTGGGCACAGGGGCCCCCCTCAACATGCCCCCCTGGCCCTCCCAGTCCACCTGACCCCATGTGCTCCCCACAGGAGAAGATCGAACAGTGTGTGGAACAGATGCTGGATGCCTTTGGACCCCAGCGGCACATCGCCAACCTCGGCCACGGGATCTACCCAGACATGGACCCTGCTCACGTGGGCGCCTTTGTGGAGGCTGTGCATCGGCACTCCCGCCGGCTCCGTAACAAGTGACCTTCCCCTTCTCGCGGCCCCTCCAGGACTGGTCTCAGGTGCCCCCCCTTCTGCCCCCAACACGAGAATGTCTGTGAGAGTCTATTTTGAAAAGAATAAAGCATCTCTAGCGACCTGGCCTGCTCATCATCCCTCTCCTCCCTCTCCTCCAGAGGCCAGGTGGCACGGGGGTGGCACAGCCCCCTGCTGTCCTTCTCACCCAACTCCGAAGCCTGCTGGGCCCTCTGGACAAAGGGCAGAGGTTGGCTATGGGACCTGGGCAGCTCTTGGAGCAGAGGTGGGGCCAGAAAGGAAAGGAGGCCCCCACCAGAGGGCTGGGGCCAGGGTCAGGAGTCTGGGCGGGGGGCTCCTGCAGGAGGGAGATTAGAGATGGAAGGGGAAGCCAGGGCCTCTGCGTGCGTGGGCAGGGCAGGGCTGTCCACTTCAAAGGGAGGGGAGCCCACAGGACAGCCCAGCAGGGAGATAGCAGTCATGGGAGAGGGGGAGGGGGTTTCTTCACCTGGAAAAATGAAGAGCTGGGTCTCTGAGATCTCTTCCAGTACCTGGTCTTGTGTCAAACAGGGGTCAGGGGTTCTGGTCTTACCCTGTCCTGGGGGTAAAGCAGGCCTAGCTCTGTTTGAAGCCAAGGGGCAGCCCCTGGTCTGGGAAATCCTGAGGGGCTGAGGCTTCCACAGACTCGCACAGGCCCAGGAGACACGGGCCTTTCCTTCCCTGGCTCTCCTCTCCATGAAGGAGTTTGGGGTCGTACTCCATGAGCCCATGAGGTAGAGGGCCAACTGCTGGTCTGGGAGTTGGAGATCTGGGTTCAGATCCTGCCTCAGATACTGTGATACCCACCTTGGGCAAGCTACTTAACTTCTGTCTGCCTCAGTTGGCTTATTTGTAAAGTGGGGATAATAACAGCACTTGCCTCCCAGGGCTTTTGTGAGTGTCAAATGAGATCAAATTTGTAAAATGCTCGTAATGGTACCTGGCACGTAATAGGTGTTTTTAGTGTTCCCTTCCCCTTCATTCATTTGAGGATGCCGATTTGGCCACAAGATGGCGCTGGTTTGCTGGAACTTGTCAGAGAAAAATGGACTGGGTTAATGAGGGTCATGGAGGACCAGGCTGGTGTTTCCACCAGGGGCAAGACTGGGCCATCAGGAGCCAGAATGAACTTGAGGCCAGTTTAGCCAACCCAATCTTATTTTACAGACGAGGAAACTGAGGCCTAGAGAGGGAAGGAGATTTGCGTGAACCCTGGTCCTCAGGGCAAACCCGGTATCTTTTTCACTACCACGAGAGTAATTTTCAAGCGTCTCAAAGGGTCCTTGCCAAGAGGTGGCATTAGCCTTGTCTGCTGGGACCCCAGAGCCCCCCAGGAAGGGGGTGATGGACAGAGTTTTGTGTCATGAAAACCTTCTTAGTTACAGAGCAGTGGTTGGGCTGCCTCCTCTGATAGGGAGCTCCCCATTCCTGCTCCTGCTGGGAGGTTCCATTCTGGGAGCATAGCCAGGAGCCCCCTGTCGGACCCCAAGTTCTCATGATTGCATGGGGCTAGTCCCTGCCACCCCACTGTCTATGGCCCTTTTTTTAGTCCTGATTGAGGGCAGGCCTTGAACACTTATTAGCTGAGTGCACATGAGCCTGCAGAGCCTTGTGGTGCGTTCTGGGAGACCCGGGTCCAGGGAGCTCTCAGCCTTCTCTGAGGGACCCACCCATGGGGAGGGCTTCCCAGAGGAGGTGGTGTTCAAGGTGAGCTTTAAGGATGAGCAGGAAAAGAAGCCAGGCCTGGGGCTGCCTGGGAGCTGTAAGGGGGAGGGACAAACCTGCAGGTACCCTGTCCAGGGCAGGACTCATTTCTCCCCAGGAAGTCCTGGAAGGGGACCCCTTGTCATAAGGGGCAGCATATACTTGGTTAGAGCAAAGCTTGGCTGCTCCAGAGCAAGGCAAGAACTCAGACCTGGGAGTCTCTGTCTCTGCCTCTCCTTTTCTGTCTCTCTCTGTGTCTCTGTTCTCTTTCCATGTCTCTGTCTCTGCCTTTTCTCTCTCGTCCCCCTCCCACCTCTCTGCCTGTCCCTCCTGTCTCACTTGCTGGCCCCTTCCTGACAGTAGAGGCTCTTTCTGCCTTACAGCATCTAAAGACTCCTCCCATGTTCCCTCTTCTCTCCCCTGTTCTTGCATCATACTCTTTGGTCTCAGGATCCTGCCCCCCAAAGAGCTTTTATTTATATGGTTTATATCTATCAACATGGATCATATTAGAAATTAAAATGATGCCTCAGGACCCCCTGGGCTCTGGAGGCTCCTCCCAAGGCCTCAGCATTCCCTCTCCTGCCCTCTTCAGTCAGAAGGTCACCCTTGAGGACATGTGGCCTGGCAGCTGAGAGTTCCCCATTCCAACTTAGACAAAGCCTGGGCTGGCTGTCACAAGCACACACATACACACATGCACTTGTGTACATACATATACACACATGCACACATACATGTACAATGCACATATAGACACATGCACAAACACACACATACACCAGTGTTCCAGGGCACCTGGTTCCCTCCCTGCCCCACACACAATGTGAGGCACCTCTGGCACTCTGAAGGCTCATAAGCACACTGGTGAGGCAGTTCAGGGCAGAGAGGTTTATTGGCATTTCCCCAAGCCTCCACTCCTCTGGACACTTGTATTAGGTCAGTTGGCAACCATCTTGGCTTGTGGTTATACACAGATGTGAACAACAGCACCTCCTCCTCATTCCTCTTCTCCATGGCATCAGCCCACCATGGCCGGTTCCCCGGGTTTCACTGTGGGCATCATTAATTGAGGGAGGGAAGGGCAATGGGCAAGGTAGGGTGTAGAGCTGCCATCACCACAGGTAGGAGGGCCACAGCCTTGATGGAGACACACAGGTTTGCTCCATGACCACCAGGACCCCAGGGAGACCTCAGTCTCTCCTCTCTCTAAAGTAGGCCAGACTGACAGAAGGTGAGGTTGGGAGTAGGGGGTGGTGGCCCAGCCATGACTATGGTCATGGAGCGGGGCCGTTATTTATTGGCTTCCTCATGGGGGGGCCACTCTAGACTGGGTGGAGGAAGGCTGGGTGACAGCCTCTTGCTGCCGGGGCTATGGACAGGACCACGGGCATGGGCTGGGTGGGGAGTGCTAGGCCACAGAGTCGGCCCGTGTGTGCTGGGCCCCTCAGCCAGGGACTCCTGCCCTTCTCCTTCGAGGCGAGGGGACTGAGTCAGCGACTCAGCCTTGCCCTTGTCTGTGTTGTTCACCTAGAGGAGAAATAAGAGGGTGATGGCCCACCAGCTAGAAGGGAACCTACTAGGTAAACACCTTCCACCAGCTAGCTCTGTTTAGAAAGCAGCAGGATGCAGGACAGGACTGGTCTGAGGGGCCTGTCTCCCATCTTAGGGCTGGCTTCCATCTCAAGGTACTTTCAGCCCAGCCCAGCCCCACCTCAGTTTCCTCTTCAAGGCTAGGTGAAGAGATAATTTCCTCAACAGCCACAGAACAAACAAATTCCCCAATCCCGACTTTCAAGGCTAAGGTTGGCGAAATGCATGACCCTGGCCGGCCTGCAGGGACATGTTCAGCAAGAGGTAGATTCGAAATGACAAACTGAAGGACAAGTCCTTCAGATATTCTCTTGGGGTGAGAGTGGGGTCTTATCAAGAGCCCTCCCTCTGCCAGGGCTGCTCCTGTGGACTCCCAGGGAGCTGTGCCTTTGGACAAACATCTGAGCTGATATTCTGAATTGTTGTCTGGGCTGGGGTTCCTCTTAGGGGCCCAAAATGACCAGATCAGCTTATAGCAGCCTGGCAGGGGGCAGTGGGCACCTTGTCCAGGATGAGTGCCAGGCTCTGAGCAGAAAGTTCACTTGAGGACACACTCACCAACTGCATCAGGGAACTCCCCTTACACATTGACCTGTATACACCCATCCCCTCCCTCCACACTCTCCTCTGAGCTCTGCACCATCTGGTGGAGGCCTCATTTCTTAGGGGCTCTCCTACAACAACCCAAGCTCTGGTAGGTTCCACCTAGAAAAAGAGGCTCCTAGGAGGTACTGAGGTCTGAGTGGATGCTGCCCCTGTCCTCTGAGGCTGAGCAGGTTTACCCTTAGGGTTTAGACCCCTGAGGGGGACAGCCTGGACATCTCAGGAAGCCCCTGGGGATAGGCTGTTACCTGTTGGGGGTGGGGGTGGAGGGAGGCCCCACACTGCTCTTTGAAAATTGGAAGTCTCTCTACCCACACCTCAGAAACCCAGGGCACAGTCTACAGCCACACAGCATAGATTGGCAGGGGGAAATTCCATGCTGTGTACTGCTAGGGAGTCTGTTCACAGACCTCCCATGGGAGCATTACCCACAGTCCTCCTCAGTGTCCTGGTGGGCCCCTGGTGGTAGTGGAGGTGGAAGAGAGAAGACTCTGCCCTCTGGTCTCTCCTTGACTATCAAATCCCGTGGGGCCCAAGAAGCCCCAAGAGGCAGAGAGAACAACTGACAAAAAAACGTTCAAGGAGACCCATGTCCCTGTGTGGTGTTGGGCAAGTCTCTGGTCCTGTGCTCATTTATGAAGTGAGGCAGTTTGATGGGACAGGAGGTCAGGAGCCCGCCAGGGATAAAGCCCCCAGGCCCATCTTGAGGCCTGGCCTCCTGTGGCTGCCTGCCACTCATACCCTCACCCTCTTCAGGCCTCACCTGGGCAGGATAGAAAGAACAGTTCCCACAATGATCTTGCTGGTGGGTGAAGCGAATAGCCGACTCCACGTAGGGGAAGTACAGGAAACTAAGAGGCAGTGGGAGGTGGAAAGTCAGGCGGCCACATCTGTGAGGGCAAACAGAACCAGACTGCTGTGGGCAGAGGGCTGGGCTGGGAGTCACAGGGCCTGACTGTGAGTCCTGCCCCTCTCCTGGCCCTGGTCCTGCCAGCTGACCTCTGACAAGTCCCTGGCCTTGTCTGGGCCTCAGTTTCCCTATCCATAAAATGAGGCATTTGACTGAGGGGGCTCTCAGGCTGTTGTTGTGGCCCTTGGCCTGTGCCTGCCACTTTGAAAAGTTGCTCCCTCCCCAGCTCTGTTGCCCCACTGAGTCTGGGGAATCAGTGCCTCCTCAGGTGACTGGGAGTAGGGTGTGTGAGTCTCAGCGCTGACACCGGCCCTGAGTGGGGCAGGAGACTATGCCCATCTCACACACACTCATACAATCTCTGGGGCCTGGGGCGGCTCTGCCAACTCAAGGACAGAGGGGCAGGGAGGCTTGGCAGTCAGCCAGGAGGCACCAGGAAGTCACCTGGTGGCCCAGTCCTCAGGAGCCAGGTTCCTACCGTGGGTTCAGGAAGCTCATGATGGGCCCCATGACTGCAATCACTCCCTGACTGGTCAGCCTCTCTGCCCACTCTCCTCCACTCTCCAGGGTCACTGGAACTCCAGCCCCATGGCCAGCCCTACCTGTCATAGATAAGGAAGTCGTCCTTGGCCCCCCCGAGGATGCTCCAGATGTCGGGGCCAGGCCCTTGCTGGTTGTAGACAAGCACACCTGAGGGTGCGTGGAGCTCCAGCTCCCCATACAGAGCCTGGGACAGGGGTGACTTCTCGTTGATGATGATGAAGCGCACTCCAGTGGCACCCACGCGGGCCAGGCGCTCCTGCAAGTTGCCTATGCTGAGCATGAGAGAGGAGGCACTGGTATTTGGGGCCTTAGGGAGCCCCCTGTCCCATTCCCTCTTGCCCTCAGTCTCTGCAGGCAGGGCCTTGACCTTGAGATGGGAGAGCTAGGAGAGTGGTCTGGCAAGCCAAGACAGGGGCCATTCCCAGCCCTGCCTTGGCTTCCTTTTGACACCTTGGGACAGAGCCTCCTCTGAGTCGCAGTTTCCTCCTCTGTAAAATGGTCTTGAGGGGAGGGAGGATTTCCTCAGAGCCCCCTCAGAAGTCTGTGGGAAAGTGGGGGCAGGGCCAGCTGCTGGATGGAAGCCTCTCCTGGCTAAGATGGGAGAGGGTTGAATTCGCCATAAGACCCTATTTCTGGGTCAAGTCGCTGCTCTCTGTTCATTCTTCTCCCTCCCCATTTTCTCTCACAATGAATAAACCCACTGTTGGCTCAGGCCTGGGAACACGCAAAGGGCAAATGCCCAGAAAGTGGGGCATTCCTGGGTGCTGGCCCAAGAACAGGAGGGTACTGGGGGCAGCTCAGATCAGAACTGCCAGGAGACCTCCTAAAGGTCATGGTCTCCATTGCTGCCATGCCCAGGGGCTGCCAAGGGCTTTCTGCATGACTCATGGAGTGCCGGAGTTAGGTTAGCAGAGAACCTAGCCTCACATTTATGGTCCCAATAAAACTGAAGTCACTCACTGTGGGCTTCCTCTTCTCCCCAAGTCCTCCCCCTTCTGTCATTCCTGCCTCCATGAACAGGGGGCCCTCATCCTCGCCAGCACTAAGCCCTCCACCTCTGCCACCTTGGCTCTCATTCATCTTTAATCTCATCTGGTCTACTGGCTGCTCCCCTCCTGCCTACAAACACATCCCACATCCACATCTTCCCCACAGTCAAGAAACACTTGCTCCATCTGTCTATCTCTCTCCTCCTTTTTGTGACTAGACTCTCAGAGAGGGGCCAAGGACAGCTGGCTCAATCCTCATCCTCAACCTCTGCAGCCTTTAACGCCGGCCATCACCCTCCCTAACACCCACCTAGGTCCTGCCTTCTCTCCTGGTTCTGCTCCTACCTCTCTGGCCACTCCTCCTCAGGCTCCTGTTGGATCTTCCTTCAGGTCCTATTCCTACCATGACTGTCCCCAGCCCCTGCCTCTTCCCTTCTCCTTCTATGCCATTTCACTTGGTGCTCTCAGCACCTCCCAAGCACTCAGTTATCACAGGCTTAACCCTTCTGTTGACCTCCAGTATCGTCTTCCAGCCACCTGTCAGACATATTGGACTGAATGTCTCAGGGACACATGGCTTAAATTCAACACGTCCCCCAGACCCTCCTCTCTTCCTAACATCCCAGTTACTGTCAAGTGGCCACCATCCTTCTGGTCACATACCCTAATGCCATCCATGATTCTTCTCTCTCTCTCTCTCTCTCTTTCTCTCTCTCTCTCTCACACACACACACACACACACACACACACACACACACACACACACACACACACACACATACACACACACACTCACACATACAAACACACAATAAACTCCAGTGGCTCCCTGTCACCCCCAGGATCCTCCATTCACCATTCAAAGTTCTTCACGAGCCTGCCCCCTCCTGCCCCTCCAGTCTAGTCCCCCTGCCATGGTCTCCCATCCAGGGCCTCCAGCCTCCAGGCTAGTCCTCAAATACCGCCCTCTGTCTCTCAGCTCTGGGCATTTTCTCGGGCCTTGCCTAGGCCTAGAACACTGCCCCTCCTCATCTCCACTTCCTGCCTTCCCTGGCTCCCCGCACTCCAGTCCCACCTTGCACTGCCTGTGTCCTGAATGCTCCTTAGAGCAGGGATGGTGCCTGGCACATAGTGCGCGCTTCTTCAGTGTTTGTTGACTGACTGTGTGACCCTATACTGTTGGTTGGGTAAAGGCACACTCATCGAAGAGTAGATGAGCCCATGCTGCAGTGGGGGGTAATGGCTATACTAGGTGACAGAGCTTGAAGCTAAAAGGGTCTCAACAGGTGACAAAAGGTCAAATTCAGAGGGGTAAAGTCACCTTCACAGGCATAGGACAGTGAGAATCCTGACTGAATGGGCAAAATCTGGGAAAGACCCATAGGTCCTAGTGGACCAGAATCTCACTCACACCCCGGCGTGTTAAGGCAGGCCAAACCTGGTGCACTGTGGGGCTGCATTCAGGACTAAAGAGGTGAGAGGAGGGCATCTTTGGTTCTCATCAGGCCTCCTCTGGGGTCCGAGAAGGGTGTTGAAGGGCTGGACAATGTGGGGGGGAAGGGCCAGGCTTCATGCCATGGGAAGCTCCAGGGAAGGACCTGGGGGACATTCAGCCTGGAGGGAACATTGAGGGAGATCCCCCAGGAGATCCCCCAACTCCAAGTGTTTGAGAGGTTTCATGGAGGAGGGTCAGCCTTGCTCTGCTTGACCCAGAGGGTGGAGCCAGGAGCAAAGGGAGCAGGCCACGGAGAGGCCTCCTGAGCTGGGCACTCCAGAAGAATTTCCCAACAGTCTGCCCTGAGAGGTGATGATCTCCCCATCCTTGGAGGAGAGGCCTCTTATTTCTAGGATGGAGAGGGGGTGATCTTACTCATAC
Organism: Notamacropus eugenii; assembly: GCF_028372415.1. Classification (NCBI taxonomy): domain Eukaryota; kingdom Metazoa; phylum Chordata; class Mammalia; order Diprotodontia; family Macropodidae; genus Notamacropus; species Notamacropus eugenii. The sequence continues at coordinate 506,475,981 of NC_092873.1, forward strand.
TGAGCTCCCCTCCTATGATGAGATTTTGTGAAGGGGGGAAACTGATGCTCAGAATGACAAAGTGACTTGATGTCACCCCATGGCTGATGAAAGGTTTGACTTGAAGTCTCTTGTGATTATTAGGCTGGCTCCCTTTGCCTTGACCTTCTGGGCCCCTCATCTGCCCATTCCCTCCTTGAGACCACTACTCTTGTGCCTGTCACCTGGCAGCTTGCTTGAGACAGAAGTGTCAGCTGGCCTTCAGGAGGGCCACCACCGTCACTTGGCCCAGGGCTTCCTCCATGGGGGATGCGCCTCTGTCCACTTGCCACTTTGGGGCTGGCTGGCAGATTCTCGTCCCATTCTCAGAGGCCAGGGTGGCTCCCACCAGTCCCAGTAGGAGGGCTGCAGCTAGGCCTGGGAGACCCATCCCAGTCACCTGCCTGGAGAACAAAGGTGATAAATGGCAGGATATACTGGGATAGAGACAGCCTCTCTGTTCTCATTCATTCATTCAATAAACATTAATTAAGCTGCTACTGTCTACAAGGCACTAGGAAAAGATTAAGAAATGACTCAACCCTGCCCTCAAGAAGCAGTAGCTTCTTTCCCTCTGGGAGAGCAGCAGAATGAGATTTAGAACCCAAGGATTTAAGCTAAAATTATGGCTCTTCTTCCCCTGTGATCTCAGACAGGCCTTCTCCCCATTCTGGGCCTCAGTTTCCTTATCTGTAACATGAGAGAGCTGGATTTGGTTTCTTAGATTACATCCAGCTCTAAATACAATGCTAAGTTCTTCGCAGCTGAATAAAACAGAAGAGATGTGAGGGATCATGCAATATAACCCCTTCATTTTACAAAGAGATAAAGTGAGGTCCAGGGCAGCTGGGAGTGCCAGGCCTGGAGTCAGGAGGACCCGAATTCAAATCCAGCCTCAGACACTGGAGAAGGAAATGGCAAATCACTCCAGTTTCTCTGCCAAAAAAACCCAGATGGGGTCAGACATGACTGAACACCAATGCCACTTCCTACACGAGTTCCTTCCTGATTTCCTCGGTTGTCAGCCCTCTCTCTTTCTCTCTCCCATATCCTCCTATTCCTCTGCACCCACTTCAGTAGAAGGGAAGCTCTTTGAGGGTAGGAGCTATTTCCGTCTTCTTTCTATCCCCAGCACCAAGCCCAGGGCCTCAAACCCAGAAGGCCCTTAATAAATGTTTTCTGGCTTACAGGGTCACAGAAGCAAAGATGAAAAGGTTCTCAGAGGCCATAGAGTCCAACCTTCTCATTTTGTAGATGGGGAAACTGAGGCCCAGAGAAATGCAATAAGTTGCCCAAGGTCACACAGGTAAGAAAGGATAGAGCAGAATTTGAACTCCAATCCTCAGCTCCAAACCCAGGGCCTATTTCCACTACACTAGGCTGAATGAGTAGGATTAGGCTGGGTGCTGTGGAGTTGGGGCACTCCTGGGTGGGAAGGGGCAAAGGAGGGTCCCAGTCCCTCACTCCCCATGCCATCTCAGGCTCCCCTGCTCCTAGTCCAGGGTCTGCCCAGGCTGTGCTCCAGCCCCTGGACATACTGCCTGGTCACTAGGAGTGTATCAGTCAGTGTTCTCAGCACTTAGGAAGGGTTGAGCTAGACCTGGGCCATGCACTATTAGCTTCAGTTTACAGATGAGGAAACTGAAGCTCCCACCCCAGTCACATTCAGTGGGGTCCTAGTGTCAGAGGCAGGATTCACCCAGGCCCTCCTGACCCAGCCCAGACCAACCCATCCTCCCCCAGGAGATGCTGTGTCCTGTGTCTTTGGCAGGGGAAATCCCCCACCCCCACCCCTACTCCCACCCCTGCCCCAGCCACCTCCACAAAGGACTTTGTACAGACTGTTCCCAGTTTATTCCACCCCCCCTCCCACCATGAACGAGCCAGACAAATAGAGAAGATTGGAGAGGCCCAGGGAGGCCCTCCTAATCCAGAAGGGATTGGCTGCTAATCCCCACCCTGCTCCCCACCCTGACCCCAGGGTCCTTCAGAATTCCACCACCCTTCCTAGGCCTAGACATCGCTGCCTTCTCTCAAGACTGCAGGCCAGAGGCCCAGCCAGCTTTATAGAGAATAGCCAGCTTTCTACAGAATAGAGAGACTGAAGACCTGGGTTCTAATTCTTCCTGTCTGTATAACACCACACTGTGTTATCCCCTGTCCTCTATGGGCCTCTTCTGTCATAGGAGCGGTTGAGGGGGAGGCTCCATCTTCCTCCCAGCTCTGACATCCTCTGAATCTCTGGAGGTTCCTAGGACCTGAACAAAGCTGAGAAAGGATCTCACCAGGCCTGAAGCAGCTGTGGACCCCAGAACCCTTGTCTCCCCCCAGCCCCACTCCAGCTGGACGCTTGACCAAACTGTTTTGGGATTCACTGGGGAAGGGTCCTGGGATGGCTAGAGATCCCTAGTTGGGCAGGGGCTCTCTGGTAGCAAGGTCCCCCTGAAACACTAAATATTCACTTGTGTGAATCCATAACACTTAATAGGTACACTGATACTTATTAAAATAGACTTAATATCACTTATTTTGACTCAGATTTTCTTAACTACTCTTCTCCCGGCTTCTCTCAGAAGCCTAACGTATTTTTGGCCTTTCCAGATATAGAGACACAGAGGTCTGGATTTGGAGTGCAAGGCCCTGGGTTCAAATATCATCTCTATTAGTAATGAGTTGTGTGACCTTGGGGCTCATTTTCTTTTTCTGCAAAACAAGAGGGTTGGATTTGATAGTCTCTAAAGCCTCCAGGGCACGAAATCTGGGGTTCTAGGTCTTCACCACAGAGTGACCCCATGGCCCATCGAGACTGGGAGAGTTTGCGAATCCTCACACATCAGACCCCTAACTTCCTTCCCCCCAGACCCAGACTATTTCCCTGTGTAGCAGAGCAGGGAAGAACAGATACTGTACCTGGCCATGTGTGGTCTCCTCTTTCCTCAGCTGCTGTCCCCCGGAGCCCAGCCTGGGGACCTGAGCAGTGACTTTTGCCCACTGGACTTTATCTGTGCCCAGTAGCTCCGCCTAAAGAGGAGAGGGTCAAGGTGGAGGGTACAGGCTGGGGTTCAGATGAGGGATCTGAACCAGCCTCCAGACACCATTTACTGTGTGTGTGCATATGTATGTATGTGTGTGTAGCTAGATATCTAGCAGTTTGCATGTTGTCTCCCCCAACAGAATGTGAACTCTTTGACGCATTGGACTCTGTATCTTTGTGCCTTCAATGCTGACCAAAGAGCTCAGAATATATTAAGAAATGCTTTTTGATCAAATGGACTAATTGATGGCTAGCCTCCAGCCCTCAGGTTCACAGACATAAACTGGCCCTGCTCCACGACCTCAGCTGCCCCGGAGGCCAGCTGGGCACTCCAGTGGGGCTCCACTGAGTTTGGGTGATAGCTTGTTCTCCATCTCAGGGCCAAGGCACTTTCAGTCTCTTGGTGCTGAACCTGAGGGGGCTTCATAGCATTCAGAGGCCCTCAGGGGTGACCTAGGACTATACTTGGATTTTGCAGAAGAGGAGAGTAAAGCCTAGAAACCAAGAGACTTGTTTACAGTTGTCAGGGCTAGGCTCCCAACACAGGCCCACGATGACTGAGCTGGGGCACAGCAGCCGGCCCCCAGCTCTGTTGCTATGAATGAAACCTTTTTAAAAAATTTAACATTTTATTCATTTTGTTTTCTCTTTCTCGTGGCTCCTTCCATTTTTTCTAATTCTTCTATGCATGATTTATGTGAAAATACGTTCAATAAGAACATATGTGTAGAGCTTATATTGGATTGTACGCTATCTTGGGGAGGAAGGAAGGGACGGAAATGAGAGAAAATTTAAAACTTATGGAAGTGAATGTTGAAAACTGAAAATAAATAAATAAATTTATTTAAAAAAAAATAACATTTTATCTTAAAATCCATCAAACAGCACAATCGTTTGAATCTATGAACAAAGAAGAGAATATGAGAACCTTGTCCCCCAACCAAGGTAAACAGAAACAGACATGGCTGTCCATCAAGAGGCCCATGGAACAGGACTTGGTTATTACAAAACAGGAGGATAAACATCCTGGGGTCAAGGTCTTCCCAAAGCTAGCTGATGCAGTCAACTTGGGCACATCTTGTTGCCTCTGCTGTTATCTTTGTTAACATAGTGGCAAGCCCTCATGAGCACATAAATCCAGAAGGCTTCTCATGCCAAGATGGAAAGATATGGGTTAGCCAGGAGGATGGCTCGGAGTTAGAATGGAGAGGCTGGTCAGTCCCAAGAAAGAGTGGTCATTAATGGCATAAGTGACCTCATTCCAGGCGCCATTGCCAGTGGTCTTGACCTATGTCTTGCCACTAGAATGACTCTGGAGGAGAGAGTGAGGCTCTGCTTCACTTAAATCCAGTTCACTTGCAAGTTAAGACATCACCCCTTGATGTCATTGGACTTCTTTGAGAAGGAAAGTTGAACAGCAACCACCAATGACCTCATTCCACCCTGCCTTCTGAAGACTTCCTCCTCTATCATCTCTGCTTTCTTACTGATCTTCAATCTTTCTACTTCCCTACTGCTGACATACATACTTCTTTTTCTCCATCTTCAAAATTCGCCCCACCTTGTTCTTTCCATCCCCACTAGCTATCGTCCTGGATTTCCCCTCCCATCTCAGGTAACCTCCCTGAAAAGGCCATCTGTAAGTGCCTCCAATTCCTTGAACACTTTTCTTAACTTTCCTGATAGAGTAACTCTTGGCTCAGAAGGCCAGTTGCATGGGACCATCTTCTACATGGTGGAGACTGACTCCTCCCATACCTTCATGAAAGGCAAGCAGACATAGGGAAAGTGAGAGAGGAGAGATCTGGGCTCTTCTGCTTTCCAGTTTCAAGAGAGAACACGTCCCATTTCAACCTCTCTTCAGGTTGCTGAAGGAGAGAAAGACTCTGGGAACAAGCTGATGTGGAATTTTAGTATCTCCATTTCCAGTTTCCCACACTAGAGACAGAGAAAGTTTCCCTTGAGTGAGTTCTGAGCCTCTTCCTTGGTAGAGCTGAGTTATCTCATTCCCAATGGGAGAGTAAATTTACTCTGTTTATTATCTGGCATATTTTCAGGGAAGTTACTTCTCTGATTTATTGGCTTTCAGCCTGGGTAGACAGTTTTGTTTGATATTGACCATATATGGTCTGGCATTTGCTGTGTGTGTATGTGGGGGAGAGTTAAGCCTTGTATACACAGCTTGGGGCCCTCCTTCCCCACGAAGGGACAGTTAGCAGGTGCAATTTTCCCTAGACTAACAACATTTAGGGACGTGAACAGGTATAATTCTAAACTGGCATCACCTCTCTGAGAAGAGGATAGTAGTCAGCCAGGTGGTGCCAATCTCTTGCTTTCCCTCCTGGCAGGAATCGAAGTCTCCCTTGGAAAAGAGTGGAAAAAGGGGACTTTAGAAGTGTCTATTCACACCAGACAGAACAACAGACAATGCTATAGGGCGCCATGACCCCTGGTCTCTATCTTTCTGTTTATAATATAGTTCTATCCTTGATGTAGGCTCTGCTGGTCCTTATCCCAGCTCCCACTGGGCCTAGCAGCTCAAATCCCCAGAGGAGGTGGCCACTGCTCTATCTCCCTTGGGGTCCCAGGGGTACCCCTAAGTAGCTGTGAGGTTCCTCTCATGTTATCAACTTAAATCCCTATTCCAGGGTGTTCTCCCTCACATTAATTTCAATGCAAGTTCATTTCTCCTCCATGTAGTCGTTGATTATTATCGTTCCACCAGCAATATAATCAGGTATCTTAGTTTTTGCAAAAGGATATTTACTGAGAAAATATAGTAAAGAGAAAAGTATGAAAACATCCCCCCATTCAACACTCAGAAAAAACAAGGGGCCCTTTGTTTCTTCTGCCACCTTGGTCCCTGGGTGGTTCAAACTTAAAGAAATTGCTAACATGACTAATATGTAAATATATTTTGCATGATTGAACATGTATAACCCGGATCAAATTATTTGCCTTCTCAATGAAGGAAGTGGGGAGGTAAGGAGAGAATTTAGAACTCGATTTTAAAAATAAATATTGAAAACTGTTTTTACATGTAATTGGGGGAAAATATTAAATTTTTAAAAGTAAAATAAAATGATTGCAAAAAAAAAGAAATTGCTACAAAGCATTTGCCCTACCAAGTTCACTTTCAAGTGGAGCATAGCTGGTGGCCAGTCACTCCTTTGCTTGTGGATCATGGCACCTCAGTGATGGGCCCTTCCACTCATGGCCTAGATCAAGAAGGTTGTGGCTTGGGCCTTTCGGGCTAGTCCCCTCTCTCCAAGTAGGATGTTATTTTTGTAACTTCGGACTCTTAAAACGACAAATGCTCTCCTATGACATAGTGAGCCAGAAATGCCCTGGTGAACTCTTCTGATCAAGACTCATTGTCCTCCCCCAAGGTCATATCCTTGGCAGGAGTCAAGTCAGTTAGAGACAGGATGCTCCTAATGTTACTTTGGTCACTGGTTTCTCCACTTACATGGGCAATTTAAGAATTGCTGCATTTTCCCTAATATTCCCAAAGCACTGGAAGGCGCCTTTCTTTCTCGTCCAGCTCATCAAGGTTCTAGCATTACTGGGATCTAGAAAATGGAAAGGTCCTTAATGAGCATCAGAGAGGGTAGTGAAGCTTGTGAGCCACAGGGGTGTGTGGAGTAGAGACCTTTCTTCACCCCTCTTTGGCCATAGAGAATGATAGCCCTGGGTTGTACTGGTTGTTACTGGTAACCATCCCCTACCAGCTTGGGAGAGCCCATTATTAAATTTTCAGTGTGAGCGGAAATCAGCAGCCGCTACAATCAGGGTTGGAGTTATTGTTTGGTTGAATGTCTAGGCTTGAGAAAGTGCTGAGAATGCAGATTACATCTTTTTTTAAAAAAAAAAATATTCTTATTTTAAGCATTTTGCAGCTTGGATTTCAAAAGTAAAATGTCACAAATTTCTGAACATTAATTTGGTCTTTAAAAGAGATGCCTGAAGAGACCAGAAAGGACATAAAGTCTAAGAAGAGGAGGCCGGACAGCTCAGTGGGCAGCTTTTTTTTTTTTTTTTGCTTTTTTTCCTAATGCTCATCTCAGCAAAATGAATTGTTTGCTTCCATTTTGCTCCTCCAGTAGCAACAATTGTAAAGACGGTCCACTCTGAGAGGCCAGTCCCAGCGCCAGAGGACTCAGGATGAAACATGCTGCCCATCTCCAGAGAGAGAGCTGATGGATTCAGAGGCAGATGGAAGATTTTCTCCTTCCTTCCTTCCTCCTTCCTTCCCTCTTTCCTTCCTTCCTTCCTTTCTTCCTCCCTTTCTTCCTTTCCTTGTTTTCCTTGGACATGGCTAATGTAGGAATTTATTTCCAATGGCTATACATATTTGAAATATGTTTTGGTTTTCCTGCTCTCACAGTAGGTGGGGGAGGGGAAGCTGAAGGGAGAAAATTCAGAATTCAAAATAAAATAAAGTTGAATTTTAAAAAGAGGAAGCTGCTCCCTCAGCCATTGCAATGGTGTAACTGATAATATTTATTTACCTCTCTAAAGCAGGTGAAACTTAAAGGTGCTTCCGTTTTTTTTTTCTTTCCAGGAGAGCCTGGTTGTTAAACATTTACCAGCATATCCCTGCCCAGACTTGAACGAAGCAAAAACATAGCCCGTGATAACTTGGATTTTTGGAAGATTTGGACAGTTCCAGCTACACAGGTGAGGGGGAAAGGGTCCTTTCAAGCACAGAGTTAGTCACAAAGAGGCAGATTGAGATTGGGTGGTAGGACAAATTTCCTTAAAATGAGAGCTGGACCATTCTGGAATGGGCTGCTGGCAGAGGTACTGAGCTCCCCCTCACTTGGAGGGCAGGATGCTCCTTGGAAGGGATGAGAACTCTTTCAAATTCTGGGTCAAACCCAGAGATTTCAGACCTAGAGCCTTCTTCCCAGGTTGGGGGTGGGGTTGATGAAAGACTAGCCTGGGTCTCCTTCCTCCCCCTTCTTGGCTAATGTTCCCTTGGAGGCTGCTCATCTGCCTGGCCCAGGCTGGACTGGTGCAGTCAGGCAGCCTCCCCTCTGGGGATCAGAGCTCTTCCCTCTGGGTGTTCCTGTAGGAGAGCTTTGTGAGACTCACACAGGCTTCCAGGAAGAAAGCAGGACTAACAGGTACACCTGTGCCTCAGCAATCACCTATGGACAGAGAGCCCAGGCCAAAACCTGAGGGAATGAGAGCCCCAGGAAACCCAAGAACCACAGGGAAACTGCTAAAGGATGCTGGAGTCAGGATCAGGCTTTGGATAACTGCCTGCTGCACGCCTACAAGCTGTGTGACCTGAGCTTTCACCTGTCTGGACTTCTGGAGCATGAGTCAGTCCCAGAGCAGCCTGGGCTGCTTGGGGAGGTGGTACGTCCTCCTTATTGCCGGCAGGGACTGAATGATGTCACTCTCCAGGAACTCTACAGAGGGAACTTTCGAGTGCAGGACCCGGTGGGTCACAATGTCCTTACAGGCTACACTTCTGTGAAAATCCTTTGTAAACTTTTTAGCTATAAAGCCAATGTTATTGTGGCCATCATTTCTCTTTTTTTTCCAGTGACAACAAATTTTCTTTTTATTTATTTTTTCAAATTCACTTTTACACAATTTTGAATTCTAATTTCTTTTCTCCCTTCCTCCCTTCCCAAGACAGCAAGCAATCTGCCATAGGCTTTACATGTACAATCATATACAAACATATCTCCACTTCAGTCATGTTCTGAAAAGAATAAGAACAAAAGGGGAAAAACCACAAGAAAGAAAAAAAAGGGGGAAATCGTATGCTTGCATCTGCATTCAGACTCCACGGTTCTTTCTCTGGATGTGGATGCATTTTCCACCATGAGTCTTCTGGAATTGTCTTCGATCACTGAATTGCCCGGAAGAGCTAAGTCTATCAAAGTTGGTCATGGCACAGTGATGCTGTCACTGTGTACGATGGTCCGGTTCTGCTCACTTCACTCAGCATCAGTTCATAGAAGTCTTTCCAGGCTTTTCTGAAATCTACCTGCTCATCATTTCTTATGGAACAATAATATTCCATTACATTCAAATATAACAACTTATTCAACCATTCCCCAATTGATAGGCATCCCCTCAATTTCCAATTCTTTGCCACCTCAAAAAAAAAAAAAGAGTTGCTATAAATATTTTTATACATGTGGGTCCTTTTCCCTTTTTTTAATAATCTCTTTGGGATACAGATCTAGTAGTGGTATTGCTGGGTCAAAGGGTATGTAGAGTTTTATAGCCCTTTGGGTGTAGTTCCAAATTTCTCTCTAGAACGGTTGGATCAATTCACAACTCCACCAACAATGCATTAGTGTTCCAATTTTCCCACATCTCCGTTTGTCATTTTCTGTTTTTGTCAGCCCCTGGGTTGTACTCATGGTTACTGGTAACCCTACCCCACCAGCTTGGGAGAGCCCATTATTACAGTTCAGTGTGAGCGGAAATCAGCAGCTGCTACAAATGAGGGTTAGAGTTATTGTTTGATTGAATGTCTAGACTTGAGAAAGTGCTGATAATGCAGATTAAACCTTTTTTTAAAAAAATATTCTTTATTTTAAGCATTTTGTAACCTGTATTTCAAAAGCAAAATGTCACAAATTTCTGAATGTTAATTTAATCAATCTGATAGGTGTGAGGTGATATCTCAGAATAGTTTTAATTTGCATTTCTCTAAGCAATAGTGATTTAGAGCATTTTTTCATATGACTATAGATAAGTTAACTTCTTCATCTGAAAGCTGTATGGTCATCATTTCACTGTGCAGTGGGCAGAAAGGACTCAGGGAGTGAGGACCACTGTCCAGGCTTGGAGCCCTGAGGTTCACCAGGCAGGTTCCCATAGGGAGTAGGGAATGGACCATTTGCTGTAGGCTAGTCCTTCAGCAATGTTAATTGATTCCCTCAGTCTAATCGATGGGGACTTCTATTGTTTCCCTGTACCATCTGAGAGACAGGAATGAGGAAAGAACATTGTGGCATCAGAGCATGTGGATTAAAATGATCATAACACTCAATAAATCTATGTAGGAAATGACAATGATCAGTGCTGATGTCTGCTCCTTCATTCATTTCCCACTTTTTCATGCTGACAGCTTTTCTGTTTTGTTTTCTTCCTTTTAAGAGAGCAGTCAAAGGATCATAGCATCATAGATTTAGATCTGGATGGGTATGATGGCACATGCCTGTAGTCCCTGTCCCTGAGAAGGCTGATGCTGGTGGAGCTCTTGAGCCTGGGAGTTTTGAGCTGCCATGGGGCCAAAGTCAGTCAGTGTCTACACTAAGTTTGGCACTGGCATGGTGAACCCCTAGAGTAGAGGGTCACCAAGATGGCTAAAGAGGGGCTAAGTGGGCTGAATCAGAAACAGAATGGATTAATGCTTCCACACTGATCAGTATTGGAATCAGATTCATGAGTGACTGTACTTTCAGACAGGACAAGATAGGACAGGACAAGACAAGGAAGGAAGGAAAGAAGGAAGGAAAGAAGGAAAGAGGAAGAAAAAAGAAGGAAGAGAGAGGAAGAAAGGAAAGAAAGAAAAAAGGAAAGAAGGAAAGAGGGAAAAAGAAAAAGATCTAGAAAGGACCTTAGAAACCATCTGGTTCAACCTCTAATTTTACAGATGAGGAAACTGAGGCCCACAGAGGTTGTGTCTAGTCCTTCTCCCTCAGTATCGTGAGTTCTTTGAAACTAGGGACTTTTTGTATGTCCAGTGCTTACCTGAAGGCAAAGATCTGGCACTTGGCACCCATACAGCTAAGATAAAGTCACAGAACAGAACACCAGGCATTGTGTGTGTGGTGAAGCAAGAGAGCTAGACTGTGAGAGGCGTTTACTTTGATCCCAAGACTGCCATGGGAGAGTCCTGCACCTGGAGCAGCCAAGGCTTCCTCTAGAACTGGGCAGCACAACAGGTGGGTGGCTGCTTGAGCTCCTCTGGGGAGGTCTGGGCCTCTTCTGTTCACCTTGGGTCACAGTGGACAGAGGTTGGAGGAGTTACTCATTCAAAGATGACACTGAATTTGACAATAGGGATCCACTGGAGTTCACTGAATTGAGAAGGGAGTGATATGGTCAGACCTGAAGGAGAAAAATCACTTTGGCAGCTGAATGGAAGGAAGAGGTTGAGGCAAAGGGATCAACTGGGAAGTTATTACAATAGTCCAGGTGAAAGACCACAAGGGTGGCTGCTGTATCTGGAGGATCAGTGCTGTGGTGGATCTGGGGAAAACACAAATCGACTCCTGACATTCCCATAAAGCTAGCAGGGAACTTTTGGAGCAATTCAGTTTTCATTTGGACCTGGGACATTTGGACTTAACTTTGTCCCTGGGGGTTTGTTTTGGGACCTGGGCATAAAAGCCTTTAGGATTTTGGCAAATCCATCCTGGGAGGAAGGCCTCTTTTCTCTTCCTGGAGATCCCTTCTCTGTTAAGCTCCCACCGTCTGGAAGTTGCCTTTCTTCAGTGTACAAGGTATTACGGGCCTTCTCCTGGTGCCTTACCATCCCATGCAGTCCTGCCTTAGTCTCAAGGCCAGCACTCGCTCCACCTGGCTGGGAGGCATCCTTAGGACTGGCAGGTAAGTGAAAAACCTTAACAAAATCTTGCTCTTACGCAGAGGGCCTGGAAGCTGACATTTAATGTAAACCTCCTGGGGGCATCTGGGATGGGAAGATGGGGGGGTGGGTTCTGGGGTTGCTGGGGCTCGGCAGGAGTCCGCAGGGTGATGAGCCTGAGACAGGGAAGGAGGCCTGCATCAGGAAAGGCCTAGGATGCTGGCCCTGGTATCTGCAGGCTTGTGGTCAGCTCTGGGGCCTCAGGGCATTCGTGGGCTGGAGGAGTCCCAGCGAGGCAGCCAGGGCCGCGTGGGCATGCTGCTCTGCAGCCCACGGAGGAGCTCTGCGGGGAGTCTGCCGGGGTTTGCCCTCCTTTCTGACTCCCTCAGAGCCCAGTCCAGGGCCAGGCACCTGGCGGTGCTGAAGTGCTGACTGGCCCATCCAGGGGTCGGGCGGAGGCGTAGAGAAGAGATTTGGGGGGGCCGGAGTCTGGGCCCCCCGGGGGCGGGTGGCCGCTGGGGCTCGGAGGTGCCCAGCCCTTGGAGCTCTTAGCCCGGAGACTGGACGACCTCTGGTGACGAGAGGGGGGAACGAAGCCTGGGACACGAGCTTGGCGACCGCGGGGGCCGGAGTGCGGGCAGCGGCCGGGGGCTCCCCCCTCTCATTCGGGTCTTCCACGGACGCCGAAGCCCTTCCCCGGAGGGATCGGGGGGCTGGGAGGCCTCCAGTGCCGAGCACGTGCGGGGTGCTCCCGGGGCCCCCGCCGTCCCCCCCCGCCGTCCCCCGGCTGGGGAGTGGGGGGGTCTGGATGGGGCGGGCCCGGGATGGGCAGTCCCGGCGCCCCTCCGCCCTGATCCCCCCTCCCCTCCCCCTCCTCCCCGGCAGCCCTCGGCCCGCCCCTCTCCCCACTCCTCCGGCCCCACCTCCGCTCACACGCCGCCCTCGCCCCCTCCCGGGGCTTCAAAGGTGCCTCGGAGGACGACCCCGGCCAGACCGAGACCTGCGCTGCAGCCTCGCGAGCCGGGAGCCGGGAGCCGGGAGCCGGGAGCCGGGAGCCGGGAGCCGTCCGCTCGGAGCCCCCGGGAGCCGGGAGCCGGGAGCCGTCCGCTCGGAGCCCCCGGGAGCCGGGAGCCGGGAGCCGGGAGCCCCCGGGAGCCGTCCGCTCGGAGCCCCCGGGAGCCGGGAGCCGGGAGCCGGGAGCCGGGAGCCGGGAGCCGGGAGCCGGGAGCCGTCCGCTCGGAGCCCCCGGGAGCCGGGAGCCGTCCGCTCGGAGCCCCCGGGAGCCGTCCGCTCGGAGCCCCCGGGAGCCGGGAGCCGGGAGCCGGGAGCCGTCCGCTCGGAGCCCCCGGGAACCGGGAGCTCACCACCCGTCGGGCCCGCTCGGGCGCCATGGCCGCGCCCGTGGGCCGCCTCTGCCACGTCTCGCTGCACGTGCCCCGCGGCCAGCCCCTGGCGCGGGACCTGCAGCGTTGCTTCGGCTTCCGGCCGGTGGCCCTGCGGGAGGCCGGCGGCTGGCGCCAGCTGGCCCTGCGCAGCGGGAACGCCGTGTTCTTGGTGAACGAGGGCGCACCGGGCTCGGGGGGCGGCCGGGAGGGGCCCCTCTACGACGTGGACCCCGCGCACGCCGTGCCCACCGCCTCCAACGTGTGCTTCGAGGTGGCCGACGTGCGGAGCGCCGTCCGGGCGCTGCGGGAGCTCGGCTGCCCTGTGGCCGTGCAGCCCCAGGCCGTGGCCGACTCCCAGGGCACCGTCACCTACGCCGTGGTGCGCTCCCCCGTCGGCAACCTGAGCCACACGCTCCTGGAGCGGGGCTCGTACCGGGGGCCCTTCCTGCCGGGCTTCCAGGAATGCGGCCTCCCCGACGGCCAGGGCGACTGGTTCGACCACGTAGACCACGTGGCGCTGGCCTGCCCTCGGGGCAGCTCGGGCGCGTGGCTGCGCTGGTACCAGGACTTCCTGGGCTTCCGCCGCTTTGCCCTGGGCCCGGCTGACGACCATCCTGAGCAGGGCTTGGAGATCCGGGCCGGCCGGGCCGGGGGTCTGCGCCTGGCTGCCCTGCAGGCGCCCCCAGGCAGCGAGGCCCCCATGCTGGTGCTGGGCGAGTCGCTGCCTGGCCTGCCGGGGGCCCGGGACCAGGTGGAGACCTTCCTGGCCCAGCACGGTCCGGGCCTGCAGCACGTGGCGCTCTACACGGGGGACATCCTGGCCACAGCCCGGCGGGTGTTTGAGGCCGGCGGCAGCCTGGTAGCCTCTCCTACCACCTACTACCAGCAGGCCGGCAAAGTGGCTCAGATCTTGGCAGCGGGTCAAGAGGTGGAGAGGCTAGCCGAGCTGGGCATCCTGCTGGACAGGGATGGAGGGCAAGGTGAGGCTCCCGATTATCTGCTGCAGGTCTTTACCAAGCCCCTGGTTCCCGAGGAGACCTTCTTCTTGGAGTTTATCCAGAGGCAAGGGGCCAGGGGCTTCGGCCAAGGCAACATCCAGGCCTTGTGGGAGGCCCTGGAGGAGCACCTGGCCGCTGACCAGGACCGTGGCGAGCCCCGCTGAGGAAGGGAGCCCCTCGAGCGCAGCTGGACCTTGCTACCCTGGACCAGCCCCCGCTACAGCGGAACCTCATCGTGCAGAAGCCCAGCACCCTCTCTCAATGGTACACAGCACAGCTTTACCCTCAGCCCCCTCCACTTGGAGGGTCCTGTCCTCCCACCCCCATTCACCCTATCCTAGAGTGTGGCAGACCCCGGCTTTCCGACATGAAGCCCTCCTGGCATCCTAAGAAACCTCCTCTGAGTTTCTACTAGAAACTGGCCTCGAGGCTGCTTCCTCAGTGACCTTGAACTTGACCTCTTTCCCCATGGGTCTTGGTTTTCTATTCCGGCATAAAAGCTCCCGAAGTGTCCTTCATCTTAAGTCCAGTGACCCCCCTGACCTTAGCCACACTGCCTTTGGCAGGTGCCTAGCCCGAGGTTGTGCAGGGGCCTTCTTGGCCAGATGTGATAAGATTGGTGCAGATAGATACTGGTGCCCAGGAAGCTGCCCAGAGCCAGGCGCCCCTAAGCTATGGGTTTAGGGGGAGCCTCTCTGAACCTGAGGGAGGGTCCCTGGGATCTGGGAGGGACATTCTTCGGGGTGGGGAAGGGGGTCTTCGCCTCATCCTCCTACCCTGTCTGTCCTTGGCTAATAAAGACCTCAAAAAGGCCTGGTTGGTTTTAACTCCCCCGCCCCCAGCTGGAGGGCAGGGTAGGCAAGGTGGGCCTGGTGTCCTCTGGCCTGGGCATATTGGACCTGAGACTAGGCGTTCTGCTGGAGTGGCCCTCCCTAGCCTGGGCCTGGCCAGGTCATCCAAGGCCGTTTTCGGGCCTTTAAGTGAGTTGTCTCTGTGGGAACCTGGTCTGGTAGGTTTGGTGCTGAAGTGATTTCCGCCCCTCCCCTCCCCCACCCCCGTGCAGAGCAGGAAGGAACCGGTGCTGGGATGGGCTAGCCTCCTTTAGGCTGAATTTAGAGGCTTTGCTGTGGAGGAATTGCGACTGGCAGAGGATGCCAGAGACCCCATGGCCAAAGTAGGTCTGATATGCCAAAAGCCAAGAATGGGCCAGGTCAGATGCTGCCTTGAGCAGGTGTGCCTGGGGTCCTGCCCTTCCTGGGCTCTATGTCCCCCAAACAAGCTGCAGCATGGCCCAGAGGTGAGTGTTGGACTTGAGACCCAGGAAGCTCAATCCCAAAGCCCGCCGGGTCACGCCTTGCTGAGTGATCACAGGCTAGGCACCCCAACGAGCCTCGGTTTCCTACTCTGTAAAGTGTCCATCCTCTTTGTATGACTTGGCTCAAAAGGTTATTTTGAGGAAAATGCCTGGCAAAACCTGTAGACCTAGGGAAATGTGGGTTGCAACTGGGGTCAAATGCCCCAGGTGCCAGCCTTTTGTGGATTTAAAAGTGATGAACAGTCCATTGGAGGGGGCAGTTCCTGGCACAGACCTTACCTAGAGCCAACCAATAATCAGGCTCAACCACACAAGCTAAACATGTACAGCTTGACCACATAACACTAACATGTTTTTGCATAAATAGTATCAAGACGATTCGAAAAGAAGGGTAGAAATGATGGGCACTGGATCTGAACCCTTAAATGGAAAATACCATGTCTTTGAAAGCAAGCCAGTGCCTGGATTTTCCCATACATTTTCAGTCTCCCAGAACACTAGTGCCCCTGAATCAGGCCCACCCCTGCCCACCTTGATTACTTAATTAGCTCACTTGATTCTCCTTAATCCCATCTAGACCCCCTTCTCTGTTACCTCCAGACCATCACTCCTTAATGCCATCAAGATCTTCCCATAATCTTTCTGTATAAAAAATATCAGTTCCATCCTCATCAAATTGGCAGATTCTTAAAATCTCACCCACCCAATTGGTGTCATAATAAATGCACTACTTGGACTGAAAGTAGGCTTGAATGTGTTTGAGGCAGACCCCCACACTGTACCCCTGGCATTTCAGGGTTCTTGGAACCCCTAAACCGCAACAGAATGGGAAAATATTTGCAAATGACGTCACTGATAAAACTCTGGTCCCCCCAATACTTTAGGGAATTGACACATGGTGAGAAGAGATTAACAGTTCACGAAGGAATTGTAAACTATTGAATTTGGAACTCAAATTTTTAAAAATGTTACAAGGAATTTTTAAAAAGATGATAATGTAAAAAAAGAATTGTAAACTATTGGTGACCCCATGACAACATGACCCAAAGCACTAATGGTGATAAATCACTAACACCCCTAAGGTGAACTTCCCATGCTGTGGGAAGCTGGGTTCCCTGATGCATCATTTTTGGCTGAGCTCTGAAGTGGACCCACCTTTCTGGATGTCCACGTGGAATTAGGGGAAGTCACTAAATTGTACTTATTCACCTAGCAGTCTCACTATATGCACCAGCCCTAAGGAAGTCATTGTCCAAAAAAGTCCTAATATATACCAAAAGTGTCACGGAAGCACTCTTTGGGGTAGCTTTAAAAAAAGGGGTCCCCGCAAGACTTGGAACAAGGGTTTATGGATGTTCAGAGAGAGCTGAGAGTCGGGAATACTCGATAATAATTCACTTTAATAAAAATGAATTTATTATAATTTAATAATAATTCTCTAAAATAATAAATTAATTCTCTATGATAAGTAAGATAACCCCAAGAGTCTGCTTCATGACCCCATTTGGAATTTTCTGGGCAGAGACACTAGCTGGCCATTTCCTTTTCCAGTTCTACAGATGAGGAAACAAACAGGGTGACCTGTCCAGGGTCACCCAGCTAGTAAGTATCTGAGGTTGGATTTGAACTCAGGTCTTCCTGACCCCGTGCCCTATTCACTGAGCCACCCAGCTGCCCCAACAAAGGATATGCTATTTCAGTGAACAAGAATTGTAAAGTAGTAGAGTATAGGAATATGCTCTCAATCACAAATCTCCAGAGACATTCCAATGAGCCAGGCCTGCTGGGACAAGCAGGCACTTCCATTTTTCTAGAGCTTCAAAGTTGGCAAAGTGTTTTCCTCAGCGCAGTCTCTGGAGTCGGGAAGCCCTGGGCTCACATCCTGACAGTGAGACCCTGACCTATGGTTAGCCTCTCTCAGCCCCAGCAGAGAAGGTACCCACCTAGATGGGCTAGGGGATTTCTCTCGCTGTGGGAATGAGAGTGAAGGCCCAACTCTTGACCTAGGAATGTGCAGCAAAAAATGAGTGACGGGATGATGGGCACAGGAACCCTGTACATAAAGCAAGGGGCTGTTACGACCACACCCATCTTGCCCTCCCCCTCCAAAGCTAGTAAGTGTCTGGGGCCATATTTGAATTTAGGGCTTCCTGAGTAGAGGCCCTACACCTGGGGCACCGTGGCACCACCTAGTCTCCCCCAAGAAAAGCCACTTGGGGGTGGCACTCTGCTGGGAGCAGTTGAAGGTCCCAGAGAAGAGATAGGGAAAAAACTTCCTTTCTCGTCCCAAAGAGGTGGAGGGCCAGTAGGGCGCAACACTGCATGCATTGTTGAAGTTTTTATATCAGATATCTTTGCTCATTTGCTTTTGTTATAAGGGAGGCTTCCATCTGCAGCTGGGAAATAAGTCTGAAATAAAGGCAAGACAGCAGTAGCAGTTTTTTAAAGTGATAAGACTCTACGATGATACTGAAACTTTTTTCCAGGCCTAAGAGAATGCACTTCTTAGGTCTCTGCCTAGAGTTGTTGTACAAGGCTTTGTAACCTTGAAACTGAATCTGAGGGTTGGCAAAAGCTCAGGAAGAGGGCTGCCAGCTTGGGGGGGCTGGCAGAGGTGGAGATGGGGAGAAAGCCAGATTTCTACCCAAAAGTGTGCACGCTGGGCAGAGAGGCCAGCCCAGGACTGGCCCTGACCTGAGAGGATTCTTTGGATCCCAAGCTGGCTGGATGCCAGGCTGCCCTCACACCAAGTCAAGAACAGCAAAGGCACTGGCTGGGACATCCTCTCCCTTCCTCCCAGGAGACCCCAGGAACAAAGTCCATCTCTCTTGCCCCATAGCAAACTCAATAAGCAGATCTCAAAAGCAATGCCTTCTTTATTACTAAAAGGGGAGATATCTCTCATGACGTTGCCTTTTTTTTTTTGCTTAACTTCATACCCTAACCCTACCCTTTTAAAACTGGTCTCATCAACAGAGAACTTAGATTATTTCTGGCTGCTTAAGAAATATGCTGTCGGTCCTAATGAAGGAGATTAGCTAGGTGGAGAGATCACTGGTTCACATCCAGCCTCAGATACCTTCTAGTTGTGTGACCCTGAGCAAGTCCCTTAACCTCCATTTCCACATCTGTGCAATGGGGATAGTAATAGCACCCACCTCCCAGGGCTGCTGTGAGGATGGAATGAGAGAGTGCTTGTGAAGTGCCTGGCACACAGTGAGCTTCAGACCCATGTTAGTGTTCTTATTATAAGGCAAGTGAGTTTGTGTTTGAATGGACAGGCCCAAGTTTCCGGTGTTTGGGTCAGAAGTCCAGCTTCAACTATATGATCACATTTGTCTTTGAACAGACTGGTGCCCCAGTGCCCATGTCAAATCCACCCTTTTGGGTAACAAAGGTACAAGTTGTCCCTGCCTCTAAAGGTCCTGGAGGAGCCTTTTCAGACTGAAATCCTAGGAGAGCCCACTGCCTGCTTCCCATGAGAACTCCATCTGGGGGAGCCTTCCTGGGTGAAGTGACTAGTGAGCCTCATTCCCAAAGCCAAGCATTAACCAGGAGACTTTTCTACTTAGATTTCTGACTTTCCCTTAAGCTAACTGGCTTGATTACAGTTCTTTCATTAACTTGCCTTTCACCCTCCAAAAATATCACTGGAGTTGCTGGGCATCCTGAGTGCAGGGGGCTGCTTTGGAGGCTAGGGTGGTACCCCTTCCTCGCTCACTCCTGGCACTGTTGGGGGGCAGAGATGTGTCTTCATGCATGCTCATAACATGACCAGACCCTATGCTTCCATTCTCTGAGGTACATCAGAGAAGGCCCAAAGTCACTGAACATCAACCTGCCTTCCAGAGACCACCTGTACTGCTGTTTTCCCAGGGGGTCATCCAGCCTCTGCTCAGACCTCCCAGGCCAGAGGGCTCATCACCTCCTCCTAAGGCAGCTAACTGGCTCCCATAAAAAGAGAAGGGACCTCCAGGAGGTCCGAGACGTGTGAAGAGCAGGCACAGAGATGGTAGGGTGCCTGAGGCAGGAACCTGGAACAAGAACCTTGGTAACCAGGATGCCTGGTCTTACTTCCTCATTCCCAGGCAAGGCTGTTTAGTCAGAGACACCTGGTGGGGCTTGGCAAAGTGGCCTGGCCAGTGTGCCTGCAGGGGAAGAGCCACCTGGCCAACCCTGCCCCTTTATAGGGAGCTTTGGAGCTGTGTGGCCAGGCCTCCATCTCCCAGCAGCCCAGTTCTAAGCTGCCCTGGCTCTTCCTTCAGAGGTGCCCTGGGTACTTTCTCTTCACCCTCTTGGAAAGAGGAAATAGCAGGGAGAGAGTTGGAAGGGCTGGAGACAGAGTCTTTAAAAAACCCTTTATTTACACAACAGGAATCTCATTGCTGACCCGGGGGGAATGGGAAGGGGCAGATGCTCCATCCTCAGGGGCCAATCAAGGGGTAGAAGCTGGCTTGAAAAAGGCATTGAGGGTCAGTTGGTGGCGTTGGCGACCAGGTCCAGGCCCAGCAGGATCTTGGGGACTTTTAGAGGCCTGTGGGGGAAAGCAGTAAGATGGGAGTCCCTGGGAGCCAGAGAACTGAGGCTAGGAGCACAGAACCTTCACGCCAAGGCTCCCCTAACATGCCAGGGGACTGGGTCTGGGGGCAGAGAACTGAGGCTCTGACATTGACTTACAAAGGGTCTCTGGGCAAGGGTCTTGGTCTCCCCAACCTTCAGTTTCCTCCTGTCAAATGGGGCCAGTAACCTACCCAAGCTCCTTGCCAGGCTCAGTGGGCAGGGAAGTGGGGCTGGACTTGAGGCAGACTTGGACACTCCCCAGCTGTGCCCCCTGGGCAAGCCTTCTGCCCTCCCTCTCTGGGCTCCTACAATGCAGGTGTGAGCCCAGGAACTCACCTTCCCACGTCTTGAGGGCTGGCCCTCAAATAGCCGGAGAACCTGCCAGGGCAACAGGTGGGAGGTGGGTGAGTAGCCTCAGCCCCTGGCCCCATTGCTCCCCAGCCTGTCCTTCCCCCAGTACCTTCTTCATGGCTGTAGGCACAGCAGCTGCCTGGAACTCAGCCCGGGTCACCCAGCGGGCACCTGATGGGAGCAGGCCCTGGGGCTGCTCCTCCAGGGTCAGGTTATATACCACATAGGTCTGTCGGATGTGGGAGAAGACATGGATCACCTGGGGAAAGCAGGAGTGAGCAGGGGTGAGCAGGAGCTGCTGGGGACTGGCTGCCCAGAGCCCCCTCCTACCCCTCTGCTCACCTCGCCAAGGCACCGCAGGCTCCTCAGGGCTAGGGGGCCGCCTACCCAGGTCCTCAGTGCCTTCACAAGTGTCCGGCGCTGGACAGACTCGGTATCTTCTGCTGGCACAGAGGGGAACTCCCAGAGGCCAGCCAATAGGCCTGCAAGGAGAGCAAGCCATCAGTCCTTCCTGACCACCCCTCCTGATACAGAGAGAGTGCCAAGTGATCCATCCCCTACAGAGAAGGAAGTGGAAGCCCAAGAGGTAAGGACTCACCCAAGCTCACCAAGCTGGTGACAGAAAGGATATGAACCCAAGCCAGGAGTCCAGACCAGCACCTATACCCAGTTTCCATACCTGAACTGGGCCTCTGCACCAGCAGGAAGCGGCTGGTCTCAGACCCCAGCTGCTGAAGGACACAGACAGCTGCCCTCTGCTCTCGGGGGGCTTTTCGGGCTGGCTGGCGGGGAAAATTGGTCACCCCGAGGTCTTGACGCCAAGGCTCTGAAGAGGGCGGGCACAGTGGGCATGAGCCAGCCCTCCTAGGGGCTGGAAATGGAGACAGGTTGGGGTCAAGGTTTGGGGCAGGGGGATGGCTCCTCAGTCCAGTCCAGAGCTGGTTCCCTCATTTTCTCCCTCCTGAGGCCAGTCCCACATCCACATGCTGGGTAAAACATGAGTGCCAAGAAGCTACCAAGGCTGCCCTAAGCTGGGTCAGGCATCTATGGCCTGGCAGGGGCTGGGAGGAGGTGATGAAAGGACTGGGGCCAGGCCTGGACACTCACCACACTCCTCCACATCAAGAGTCTTTTGCTCTGGGCTATCCAGCAGCCTCTGAGAAACCACCATCTGCTCCTTCTCTACCTGCCATTGAGGATGGGGCACTTGGCTATGGCTCTGTGGGCTCCCTGGCTCCCCTCCCAACCCTTGTCCCAGGTACTCACCCTCTTCTGGGACCGACAGAAACCCTGCACGGGACACTCAGGGCACAGTGGACCTCGTGGGGTACAGACCGTAGCGCCCAGCTCCATGGCTGCCTGGTTGAAGTCCCCTGGCCGGGCTGGGTCCACCAGCTGCTGGGCCAGGCTCCTGCCACACAGTTCCATGAGTTAGAGCTCCTGGAGCCCACGCTGCTCAGCGAAGGGTAATCTCCCGCCTCCAATCACCGGCTGCCATGGACTGGGGCAATTCCAGACTGCCCTTCCATTTACCCAGGACCTGCCCTCAGCCCCAAATAGAGACCAAGTTGGCCCAGCCTACCAGAGATGCTGGGTGACCAGGGGGCTTCCCGGGTCTGCCCCAATGGCTCGTACGCGGCACAGGACACGGGTCACATTCCCATCCACCACACCAGTCACCTGGCATAGACATGACCAGCTCAACAGGCTCATTCCTTGCCCTGGCATTCAAGGCCCTTAGAGGTACCCTAGTCCCATCAGGAAGGGAGTGAAATGGGCTAGTGAGAGGCCAGAGTGTCTGTGGGGATGGCGGGGCTGTGCTCCCTGACCTGGCCAAAGGCGATGGAGGCGATGGCCCCAGCCGTGTACCGCCCCACTCCTGGCAGCAGCTTCTGTAGCATGTCCGCTGTCCGGGGTATATGGCCTCCCAGCTCCTCCACCACCTGGGAATAGGGAGAAAAACAACAGCCAGGATTATCCCATAGGAATCCTTTTCACCCTCTGATGAGGCCCTTCCCCACCTTTACTTAGAAGGAAACTGAGGCAAGGAGAGAATGTCACCAGGAGACAAGTCTGAGGTGCCAAGCATTTGTTAAGAACCTCTTAAGTGCCAGGCTTTGGACTAAGCACCCTATAAATGTTATCTCAGTGATTCTCCCAATGACCCTGGGAAGTAGGTGCTAATAGGATCCTCATTTTACAGATAAGAAAACTGAGGCAGAGACCAAGTGACTTGCCCAGGGTCACACAGCTGGCTAAGTTTGAACTCAGGTCTTTCTGAGCACAGGCCCAGTGTTCTGTCCACGGCGCCATCCTGTGGCTGCTTGCCAGTGCTAGGCCAGCAGGATGTGGGACTCCACAGTCAGACCAGGTCAGGGTCCCCCCAAAGCTCTCTCTTCAAAGCTCTTCCAGCCCACGTGGTCTGGGCTCTGCCGCCCTCGGCCATTCAGGAGCTGCCCTGGAGGCCCACCACTCACCTTGTGAGCACCTTCCTGAAGCCGCCGGCCCCGTGAATAGTAGCCCAGGCCAGCCCATAGCTGATTCACCTCCTGCTGGACAGGACAGAAATGTCGCATCAGGGGACCAGGAAGACCCAAGCCAGCCCAGTCCACCCTCCACACTGTTCTTACCTCCAGCGAGGCCCCTGCCAAGTCCTGCAGTGCTGGCCATTTCTGCAGGCCCCAGAGAGACAAAAGAGGTCACCTAGGGAGTCAGCATCTCCTGCTCCCTCACTATGGAGGGGTAAACTGAGGCACAGGGAAGGGCTCCATTTTGGTGGGTCTAGGATCTCCCTCCATCCCTGTGCTGGGGATTCCGGGGCAGACACTCAGGGTCAGGGTGTCTTGGCTACATGGGTGGGGGGGAGGGGAAGGGGATTGGGCACTGCTCTGGTCAGACATCACCTGCATCCATCTAGTGTAGTAGCCAATAACTGTGGTGACCTGGGTCTGCTGGAGCATTATCTCAGACACCCAAACTGCAAGCAGGGGTGGGGGACAGAGTTAGAGCAGAGGAAGTGTGACCACCCCCTACCCCCTGAGTTCAGTCAGGTCCCAGCCTGGGCTCTCACCGGAATATGCCCTCCTGTCTGGGTCTGGCTCTTCTGCCGCCTGTGGACAGTTGGGGAGCAGGAGCTCAAGCAGGAGGCTGATCCACCTCCTGCCTTTGGCCCCATCTCTATCCTGCCCACACATACCCTCCTCCTCCAGGGCAGGTCCCGCTTGGCCTGATCGTACCAGCTTAGGAGGCTGGCCCGGAACCTGGTGACTTCGTCAGCATCACTAAACAGATGGTAGGGGGACACTTGGCTGGGGGTCTCTGGGCCTATGAAGAATGGGAAGGAGAGGAGAAGGGTAGCCAGCATGTAAAGTGGGAGTCACTTCTGCCTCAGTTTTCTCTTCTGTAAGAAGACTCCCGTGGGACAGGGCCCATCCTCTAAAGTGCTTCCAGGAACATCTCATCGCAAATTGTGGCTCAGTGTTCAGGAGATGGAGTGAAGGGGAAAGTCACATGGGTGACAGGGATTAAGGATCCTTTGACCCTGCTGTACCATCTGGCCATCTGGTCTTGAGCCTCTCCCCACTCCCACACCCTGCAGCTTTGTAGAGTCTTTGGAGACACTTGCTAAGTCTGTGGGTGCTGGGCTGCTCCCCCCAAGCTGAAGCAGGTGGGGCATCTCACTTGTGTCTGGGATGGGCTGCTCCTCACGCCTCTGGCTACCTTCCCCTGCCTTTCGGGGCTTCCTCATGGCCAGCTGGAGATCTTGAGGGCAGTCCACTGCTCAGCTCCAGGGGGTCAGACTGGCGCCTTATGGATGCGATGGGCTGAGTGACTTCTGGCAGGGGCCTCACACTGCTGCCCAAACCTGGCCTGCCTCAGGCTCTGGGCCACAGGCCTCTGCTTCCTCCCTAGATGGGGACACAGACAGCTCTGAGCTAAGACAGGACAGACATGGGGCTACCGATAAGTCAGGAGGCAGCTGCTTGGGCCTGGGCCAGTAAGAGTGCAAAGGGATGGACTAAAGGGCCGTGACTGTGGACAGATGCGTTCATGCACAGCGCAAAGGGCCTCGGCATCCCAGTGAGGTGGAACGTGGGCCCCTGCTCCGCATGGTGTTGACCCTTTGCCCCAGCTCCACCAGGGTGGCCTGGCTCTGGGTCAGCTCTGATGCACGTCATTCCAGGGGTCACTCTCCCAACACGTAACAAGCCATTAAATGCAGAAGGAGCTGAATAGACTTGGACATGTGTGAAAGGGGGATGAGAAAACTGAAAAAAACGCTCACTGGAGGGTCAGAGAATGCAGGCAGACACAGAGGTCCTAGCTCCAAGACTGTGTGAAAGGGGAAAGGTTGGCAGACCTCGGGGAAGCCCCTTCCTTCTCACAGCCTCAGTCTCCTTGTCTGTAAAATAGAGAGGAGGCTTGTAGTCTTCCGCCTCCCCGGGGTTATTTTGTGTCACGTGCATTATAGCCTTAAAAGCACCCCAGAACACCAGCCAACCTGAGGCCAGTCAACCCATTCCCTGCATGTGACGTTCCATCTCCAGCCTCTGTGCCTTTGCCCAGGCCGTTCCCTCCTGCCTGGTGCACCCTCCCATCTCCACCTTAGAGAATCTGTAGCATTTGTACCTTTTTCACCCCAACAGACCCGCCCTGGATAGAATTCACCTGAGAGATACCAGAATACAAATGCTGCACTTTAGAGAGGGGGGCAAAAGCCAGCCAGGGGTCACAAAAGCAGCCGCCCTCCCCCTCTTCGTACTCTCCTCCCCTCTCTCGGGTCCCGGGGTTCGGGCCTCCCTGCGCCTGGGACTCGCGGCTCTCCCCTCCACGCACGATCGGCATCCCCGGCCACGGTGGGTCCCGTCCCTCAGCGGGGGGGCTTCGCCAGAGCCGGAGAGTTTGGGCGCGTGGAGGCAGCGGGGAAGGGGAGGCGGGCCCTCCCCCCCCCCCCCCCCCCCACCGCGGGCTGATGGGGGAGGGGCACCCAGGGAGAGGCACGTGGGCACCCGGACTCTTTCCTTTACCGTTACCTCTCGCGTTCCCGCGGAAAGCTTCGAGGAGGCGGAGAGCTCTGGCCAATCACAGCCCGATGGGGAGCTCGGGGCGGGGTCTAGGCTCGGGAGCCAATGGGCTCCCAGCGCACGCCAGGCCCGATGCGGGGCCTCGAGGTCCCAGCCTGCCCACCTATGCGCCTGCAGCACTGATCAGCGCACGGGGCGTCAGGAAGTCGGGGGCGGGCGCTCAGGCAGAGCTGCCGGCCGCTCCACGCGGAACCCGGAGGCCCCGCCCTGGGCTGTTGAGGCGTTATGGCCGCTGACGCAGAGACGGAGACTTGAGACCGAGACGGAGGCCGAAGTGGAGGCCCCGGAGTCCACCAGCGGAGAGTCAGGGACTAGGCGAAGGAGCCAGAAAGGTGAGGGCAAGAGGAGAGACCGGGAGGGGAGGGCCAGAAGGAGGCGTGGCCGTCTGGAGCACGCAGATGCGGGCTGGGATGAGGAGAGGGTGGTGGTGACTACAAGTCCCAGCGTGCACCGCAGCTTCCTCCCGGCTGAGAGTCGCCGGTCTGATGGCGCTTGGAGGCTTGGCGGGTGCTTTGGCCCTGGGTAGGCGGGGTGAGGAGGCCGCGAGGCATGCCGGGAACTGGGCCTCTCTGCGCCTCTGCCCATTTGACAGAAGAGAAGGAGGCACGGAGAGGGGAGGGAGCCCAGCTGTCCCAGCGTGGAGGAGCCATCCTTGGCGGGTTCTGGGCACCCCTTCCCCAGAGTTCTTCGGGCAGGGGCCGCCCCACTGCTTGTGTGGGTCGGACTCGACCTGGATAAAGTCACCCCCCCACCCTGGACCTCAGTTTCCCAAAACGTAAAATGAGGGGGTTAAGTTGGATGAGCCCGGTGACCAGAGGAAGGGCCTCCTCCCCGGGCTTTATTCTGCCGAGGCTCAAGTCGGGGGCAGTCGTTGGACAAACATTTATTAACCACCAACTGTATGCCAGCCCCCCCTCCGTGGGGGGAGGGTGGGTGCAAAGGGGCAGGAGGACACCCCGGGCCCCAGGGGGCATTAAGGAAGCTCCTGCAGTGTGCCAGGAAGACGGGGGACCTGGGCTGCGAAGGACGTGGGGGGTCCGATTCTGGGGGCGCCGGAGGGCCGGCAGCCCGAGCCGGGTGGGCTGCCTCTCCCAAAGGAGGCAGGATTCGAATGCAGCTCTTCTGGCGCTAGAGCTCAGGGCAGAGCCGGGCGGGAGGGCTCCGAGATGCCCCAGTCACGGCAGGGTCACGAAGCCGGGCCGGGGTGGGCGGTGGCCCCTGGAGCCCCGCTTTGGCGTGGTGGTGGGCACAGCTCAGGGCCCGAGCCTCCCAGCGGGGCGGCTCCGGGTGAGCGCCTGCCTGCCAGGGGACTCCCAGGCCTCCCCATCCCGGTGCCCCCCCCATGCCCTCTCGGGTTGTCGGTGTCCTTCCTGACGTGCCCCCAGGGCCTCGGGGACCAAGGCCAGGACCACCCCGGCCATTCCTGGAAGCAGTGCCCCGCCGAGGGCAGCCCGGGCTGCGGGGGCTCGCAGTCACCAGCACCTCCGGATCTTTGTACGCCAGGCACTCTGGTGCCTGCCTGTTGTACACCCGCAGAGGCGAGCCCCCCTCGAATAGCCCCTGTGCGGCCGAGCCCAGCCTTCCAGTCGGGGGGCCCTGACTCTCGTGGGTGGGCACGCTTTCTGCTTTGTCCAGGGTGCAGCCCACGGGGACACCTTGCACGCTCCCGTTTGCAGCTCTGGCCTGTTGGGGCATTGGGGGCGGTCCCAGTCAGAGGTCGAAGACTGACCCGTGGGGTACAGCCGTCTTGCTCCTTTGTCCTCTGTCCTCCCCTCAGGTGGTAGCATGGAGCTCCCAGACCCCTCTCCTGTTCGGGTGCCCGTGGTGGATGTTCAGGTGGACAACTTCAAGGACATGTGGCCCTCTATCCTCCTGGCAATCAAGACAGCCAGCTTTGTGGCTGTGGACACGGTGAGGTTCCAGGGGGCAGGGTGGTCCTGGGAGGCCCCAGCCTCTAGCAGCTGCTCCGGGCTGGGCTGGCTAAGGCCGAGCTGTGTTCCCTCATTCGCAGCCTCCTCTGCTTCCTGCAGGAGCTGAGCGGTCTTGGGGAGAGGAGGAATTTGCTGAATCAGTGAGTCAAGCCCCTGCCCTTCCCTGGGTACAAGCAGAGCCCAGCCCTCTTCTACTAGAGCTTAGCCTCAGCACTCTGGGAGGGAGCCTGCCAGGAGCCAGCCTGTGTCCCCTGGGGAGGAGCCACCCTGGCCAGCGGCTGGTGTTCTGAGCAGGGGCCGGGGCTCTTCTTACCCAACATATTCTGCACCCTCAGTTGCATTGAAGAGCGCTATAAAGCTGTGTCCCGCGCAGCCCGATCACGCTCTATCCTCTCCCTGGGTCTCGCCTGCTTCAAGAAGCAGAGGAACAAGGTAGATGAATGGGCTGCAAAGGTTGCTGAGGGTGGGGCACCAGAGTGGGGCCATGCCTAAGGTCCCCTCTCCCACCTCTGACTTTCTCCCAGGGGGAGCACAGTTACCTCGTGCAGGTGTTTAACCTCACTCTGCTGTGCATGCAAGAGTATGTCATTGAGCCACAGTCCGTACAGTTCTTGGTGCAGCACGGGTTCGACTTCAACCGCCAGTACACTCAGGGCATTCCCTACCACAAAGGTGATGACAAGGTACATGTCCTGCACAGCAGGCTCTGGAGCTGTGCCCAAGGTGTAGGTGATGGTGAGCTCAGACAGCCTGGGGTGGGGGGTGCCTCCCCAATGGGATAGAGGAGCCACCCCTGCTTCTCCTGGCCCGCAGGGGGATGAGAGCCGCAGCCAAGGGGTCCGGATGCTGTTCCTGGAGCTGATCCGCGCCCGCCGGCCACTAGTGCTGCACAATGGGCTGATTGACCTGGCCTTCCTCTACCAGAGCTTTTACGCTCACCTGCCGGACAAGCTCATCACTTTCACTGCTGACCTCTTCGAGATGTTCCCAGCTGGGATCTATGACACCAAGTATGCTGCGGAGTTCCATGCCCGCTTTGTGGCCTCTTACTTGGAGTATGCCTACAGGAAGTGGTAAGGGAGCCAGGTGTTGCCTGGGAAGCAGGCTCTAGGCTCTGATTGGGGAAGGGTGTAGAGGCCCCAACAAACACACCATGTTTGCCAATTGCAGTGAACGGGAGAATGGGAAGCAGCGAGTTGCTGGAGCCCCCCACCTGGTCTTGGAGTTCTGCAGCTATCCATCCAGCATGGACTCCCACATTGACTATCGCTCCTGTCCTGTGCCTGAGACGCGCACCCAGCTGAGCCCCAACCTTTCAACCTCTAACATCTGTGATACTTTCTCTGTGAGTGTCTTGGCAGGGGGGGAGGGGAAGACAATTGGGGAAACTGAGAATCTCCTTTCTTCTTGCCTTATCTCTTTTCTTTCAGGCCTACGGCTGGTGTCCCCTGGGGCTCCAGTGCTCTCAGTCCCATGATGTTGACCTCATCATCAGCACAGATGAGGCCATGGAAGACCGAAGGAAGCGGCGGGGGGGCCGGCGGAGGAAGCGGTGGAAGGCATCATCAGGCCAGCCCCGGGCTGTGCCTGAAGATGGGCCAACCCCGGAAAAACAGACCTGCAGGGAAGGCCGTGGAGCTGAAGTGGAGGATGGGGCCAACCCCTTAGAGAGTGAGGCTGACAGTGTGTCTCTGTCTGGCCCGGAGCCATGCTCTAGTGAGGACCTGGAGCCAGAGCTGGAGCTGGACCTGGAGCCTGGGCAAGGAGCTGGGCAGAGCTCTGGGTCTCAGGGGCCTGGGATGGGAGGGGGGCTACACCGCGCTGGGTTTGATGCTTTCATGACAGGCTATGTCATGGCCTATATGGGGGTGAGTGGGGGTTCACAGCCCTATGGTGGGGAGCCTTGGTTGCCAGAGTGCCACAATAAAGTATATCTGAGTGGCAAGTCTGTGCCCCTGCCTATAGCCAAGAGCCACTTCTCCAGGACCTCCAAAGCCCATAGTGAGAAGATGAAGCTGGCCTGGGGCAGCAGCTAAGCCAGTCTCCTTCCTGCCCAGTTCCTGGGCCCTGGGGAGTGGGGGGGTGGTGGCCCTGGGCTTCCTCTTCTCTGACTGGCCCATGTACCTCCCCCCCATAGGGAAGAGGGTTGTGGTTAAGGCCTGGGTTGGGACGGTTAAAGCCTGAGGTGACAGAGGCTTGTGTGCCCAGGCTAGGGGCCCACTCTGGCCAACTTGAGACAGGGACTCCTGTGGACAGCACCCCCTTCCCAGGGGCCCAAGAAAGCCAAGTCTAACCAGCTACCTGCAACTGTTTTAATTTTTACATCTGAAAGCAACTTGGTAAAGTTTTACAAAAAAAAAAAAATTATGAAACAATTTAACCGCTTCATCTTTGGTTCTGTTTGCGGCTCCACCAGAGTAGCCCTTCCCTCCCCCCAAAACCACTCATTTGCTTGACACATCCCTAAACATACGTTAGAAACGTGGGTGCAAAGCCGGCTTGGGCAGTGTTAACACGTGGCATTGGGGGCCCAGGAAGTGACTGGAGCTCCTGCTCCTGGTCACAAGCTGAGCTATTTACAGACAGCCAAGTTTTAAGACTCCTTCATAAATATGAAAATAGACATGTCATCTGGACAGTTCTAAATGTTCTAAATTCATGAACCCCAGCGTTAGGCAGCCCTGCCAGGTCCTGCCTGCCCTTCCCCCCCACCCCCCTTGCATAGAATTCACCCTAGGGACAGTAGGATTGGAGCAGTAAGTGCAAACGAGAGATTTGAAATTCAAGTGTCATGTACTGGCAAGAAGAGTGCACGTCCTCAGGTGGGAGTCTCAGCCTGCTCCCCTTCTGCTGCTGCTCTGTCTGTAGCAGCATTAAAGCTTAGCCCCAGACTCCAAGTAGGAGCTTATGGACCCTGGAGACTGATAGCGACTGGTGCGCACATCACCCACCCCACCCCCACCGGTCTGAGTTACGCTGGCAAGTGAGGAAGGCTGCTCCTTTGGAGTTAGCTGGGAGGGATGGCCTGTCTGTTCCCCAGAACAATCAGGAGATAAGGACTGGGGAGGAGAGAGAATGCTGGTTCAAGGCTTGGAAGGCCTTGGCAGCTCCCAGTCTAGTTTAACTGAGGCCGAGCTCTGGACCAATGATGCATCTGGCTCTCCTGGGCCCCACACAAGGCAGGCTAGCTGTTTGTGTCTGCTCCGTCTCTCCTCCATGGGCCTGCTCTCCACTCCCTGAGAAGGAGCAGGATGTGACAGGCCTCAGCTGGGGCTGGGGTGGAGAGGAGGCCTAAGACCATGGAGCCCAGGCTCAGGTTTTGGAAGAAGTTCCCCCAAACCAGAGTTTCTGGCCCCCTGGTCTGGAAAGGGGGCCAAACCCTGGCCAGGCTCACCCATCACATTCTACTGGTCCTTGACAGTTCCTGCTGCCTGCTGCAGCCCCAGCCAGGCTGGGCAGCAGGTTCTGGGGTGCCTGGGAATCCTCTATTTCCATAGCCTCTGGGGCCAGGGGCCCAAAGCCATTCTCCTCCTGGGGGCTTACAGTACAAGAACAGTCCATGGCCTCTTGTTCCGAGGCATGTGAGGAGGCTAGACCTCGGAAGGGCGGGATCTCCGTGACCCCATACTTAAGGCTGCTGAGTAACCGCAGAGGGCCCTCAAAAGGGGTCTCCTCTCGTCCCCCAAAGGGACCAGCCTCCTGCTGCAGGAACTCAGGGCAGCTGGGCAGAGAGCGCCAGCGGCGGAGAGGTGCGGCCACGGGCTCCTGCCATTCTGCAGGAAGCCGGATAATGCCCCCACCAGAGCCCCCAGGCCCAGGTGCGTCTAGGTCAAACACCAGAGAGATGACCGACTTGCTGGGCATGTCAAAGAATTTGATTCTGCCTCCCTTGAGGTCCTGGCGGGCACTGAAAGGATTGATCTTGGGAACGTGGGTCCCTCTGCCACGGTGGGGCACATAGGAGGGATCTAGCACGTTCACTGCATGTGGGGCTTTATGGGTAAAGATATCCGACTGGCTTCGGGACAACCAGATGGTGCGGCGTGGGCGAGGAGACTTGGGTGGAATCTTGTCGTCCAGGGAGCTTGGCCGCTTCACGCCAGGGCCCTTCTCCAGGAGGCCTGAAAGGAAAGAGGCCATTAGGGTTTGCTTGGCCCTTCTGTTCCCTGGCTGCCCTCACCCCCATGTTTCCCACCCCCAGCCCCAGGGCTGGTTCTCACCCTTGGCAATGGACTTTCTGTCTTTATCCAGTTCTTCCTGCTGTAAGCAGCTCAGAGTCTCTTCTAGGGTCTTTACAATTTCAGCAAAGGGGGGCCGGAGTGTTGGGTCCATCTGTAAACATATCAGTGGGCTCATCTACTATTCGATGAGTATGCCTTTACCCACCCAACAGTACAGGGTCACACAGTCAGTCAACAAACACTGAAGAAGTGCACACTATGTGCCAGGCACCATCCCTGCTCTCAGGAGCTCCATGCCATCCAGTACGCAGGCAGTGCAAGGTGGGACTGGAGTGGGAGGAGCCAGGAGGTAGAGATGAGGAGGAACAGTGTTCTAGGCCTAGGCAAGGCCTGAGAAAATGCCCAGAACTGAGAAAGGGAGGGCGGTGTTTGGGGACTAGCCTGGAGGCTGGAGGCCTTGGAGTGTGAATAGGTGGGAAACACAGAACAAAGGACTTTGTGTTTGGTGCTGGAGGTGAGGGAGCCACTAGGCTTCACTAAAGACCGTGAGGTATCTGTTTAGCATGCTTTGGGTCCCCCATCAATCTGTCACAGCAGGGACCATGTTTTTGTCTTTCTTTGTAGTTGAAAGGCTACAAAGTGCACAGTGCCTGGCACGTAATATAGTAAATGATCAATAAATGTTTGTTGACTGACATCCTGGTCCCTCTTGGCTGTCCCCTCCCCCTGGAAGTCCTCTGAGGTGCACAAAGGCAGACTACAGCTCAGTCGTTAGCCATCAGAGCCATTCACAAGTGCTGTGGGCTTCCTGGTGGGGCATGGACAGTGGGTAAGAAGACTGGAGCTTAGGGACAGGCTCCCAGTGCCTCTGAGGTCTGCCCTGCCCTGGGGGTCTAAGCCCTGGTTATGGCCACAGAAGAGGAGAGCAGGAACTCACATTGCAGCAGTTGAATGCGAGCTGAAGGAAGTCTGGGGGACAGTCTCCCACCATGTGCTGGAAGGCATCGTAGTCTAGGCCAAAGTTCTGTGAACAAACACAGAGGAAGCTGGTGGGGATTGCAGACATTCACCACCCCTCAAGGCCTGGAGAAAGCACTACCCTTGGCAGCTCATCTCCGCAACCTGTCCGCAACCTGTCCTGGCCCAGGGCTCGCTCACCTCTGTCCGGGGCAGATAATCTGGGTCAGCCTGGATTCGGGCGATGATCTCACAGAGGATGATCCCATAGGAGAACACGTCGGCCTGCAGAGTGACCAGGATGGTCAGTCAGGTCCCCCACCCTGCAACTCACACCATTTTCCCAGATCCTGTATAGTATATCCTTTATTCTGGAAGCCACTTTAGGAAGTAATGAGCCTGGGGAGGGCACCCAGAGAAAAAAGGGCAGAGCAAAGCATCAGTAAACCCCACCATTCCCCAAGATGGAGGTCAAACCAGGCCCTTCTGAACAGCCCCAATATTGACCACAACTCAGGTCTGTGCCTCTCCAGGGACCAGCTCCTGCAAGGAGGTTACATGGCAGGAAAGGAATGTCTTTGTTTCCCTAAGATCCTGGGATCAGCTCAGTGAGTCCTCTGTCCTCCCTAGCCCCTGACACAAGGACCCTCATACTCACCTTCTCATTGTAGGGCTCATCTCTGAGAACCTCTGGTGCCATCCAGAAGGGTGAGCCCACCACTGCCAGCTTCTCACTTCCTGCACTGCAGGAAGAGAGAGAGATAGTTACATAGCAAGGCATGGGGCTGCCCAAAGGCTGGCTGGCGAGTGATAGGGAGCATGGAGGCTGGGCATTAGCCTGGAAGAGACAGGAATGCCAAGGTCCAGGACAGCTCCTGAGCCTTTCTCTTCAGAAGGGTCACCTACCTGTAATCAGGAATTTTCTCAGCCAGGCCAAAGTCAGCCACCACAGCAGAATAACTGTTCTCCTCATTCTTAATCAGGCAGTTCTGCATTTTACAAAAACAGGAGAAAACAAGATAGTGTAATCTGACCCTTTGAACACACAGTCCTCATCCCCCATTCTAACAGGAGTGATGGCAATCAAATTAGGATCTTTTGCTGTTTTTGTGCCTCTGACTGAATGATGTGATTAAGGAAGATCTTTCCCACGCACTGATGGGCCTGCCCACTGTGGGAAGCTTGATTAGGGGAGTTGTCCTGCAGGAGGGTCCCAAGTACCTTTCGTTTTGTTTGCTTTTCTATTGAGGCACTGGGTCAGAGGGTTATGCTCTCTGGCTCTAAAAAGTGTATAAATACTCCGAGGGTGAGGTTTTACTTGGGGGCTTAGTTTTTGTAAGAAGGTTTGAGTGCCAGACAACGACTCTGGGAAACACTTTAAGGAGGCCCCACCCACCCTTTGAAAACCCAGATGTCAGTGCTTCCCTCTCGAGTAACTATGGTCAGATAGTTGGACCTGTCTGTTGAATTATGGTCAGGCAGAGGAAGCCATGTCTGTTGACTTTTGATTTCTCTGTATTTTCTCTTAAGTTCAGCGTGCTGACTCCCCTAAACTAGGTGAATGATATATGTGCTTGGTTAAAGGAATGATACATGAGCTTGATTGAAGTGATTGTTAACCCCCTGAAAGCTGCTTTCCTTTTATGAATGCAGATCTAGGCCCCACTGTGTATGTTGGGGTGCTTACTGTTAGAGCAGGACATTGGACCTGAGAGATCTTAGATGCCATTGAGTCTAACCCCCTCATTTTACATATGAGGAAACTGAGGCCCAGAGAGGGGATGTGGGTTGTCCAGCTGCTGCACTGTCTCTATTGAGTTGCCAGGCTATGCATATGCCCCTTCACAATCCCAGCCTAGGAGAGTCTATAAACAGCCACCCCCTGCCACAGCTCCTGGCTTCCAGGAAATGGTTCTGACTCCACATGGACACTGGAGACCCAGGGAGAAAAAGGGGGAAAGTGGGAATTTCAAGACAAGTCTCCAGGCGCCCTGATCCTGAGAGCAGAGAACCAGTGCTGAGAGCAGGAAGCCTTTGAAGGGGTCCTTTTACTACAGGATTCGCAGAAGCCTGCCTTAGCTCCCCATTGGCTACTGAAGTCAGTGCTCCAGCTGGGCATTGCCTTTCTCCAAGGTCTGGTCCTAACTTGCTTGTCCATGTTTCTCACCACTCCAATCTAAGTACTTGTGGGAATTAGTCACAGCAGCCTGCTTACTTAACAGATATGCCCTGTGCTTTCCTATCACCTGGCCTTTGCTCCCAATTCCCCAAATCTGCAGGTCTGGCCTCCCAATCCCTCCTGTTGAGCCCACTGCTGCCTCTTCCATGAAGCCACATGTGATCCCATTGGCCACTGAGCTCCTAAAACACTTGGGCCTCTCTGTTGTCTTCTTCTCCGAGTTGGTTTATTATCTGCCAGAAGATCAGGAGCACCCCACAAACAGAGAACATAACTCATCCCCAGAGCCTTCAGGGCACCTTGCATGTGGTAGGCAAATGCTCAAAAACCATCTATTCTTTAACAAGCTTTAGATGAATACTAGATCCTAGGGTGGAGGAAGAGATTCAGAGATGGTCCGGACAGTCTAATAGTAGACAAGAGATACAGGGACAAATAGCAACTATGAAATAGAAAAAGATGAGACAGGCAAAGCGCAAAGGCCCAGAAGGCCTAGGGAAGCAAAGTGCACACATAACAAAGCCCCCAGTGAAGTGGGGCAGGGAGCAGACAGAAAGCTCATCTCGGGCCACAAGATGCAGAGGAAGGAACACCACATCACGTATGGGCAATAGTGAGTCGTCATGTTGGCAGGGTCAAGGTGCGGGGAGCACAGATCGTGCCAGGAGGAGGAGAGTAGGGCAATGGAGAACCAATGAAGGCTTTTCAGCAGGAGACTCATGGTCAGAGCTGGATTTGAGGAACTGTTTGTTAAGCACACAGATGAACTTAAGTATTTTGCCAACTGACTTGTGGCAATAACCGAAACAACCTAAGAAAAATGACATCCAAAATAGCCCAGTTCAAACGCCTACCATGGCTCCCCTCCGGCCTACTCCCCCACCCCCAGCTCTCCTTCACCTTGAGGAAGTCGGGGCCAGGATGGCTGACTCAGTGAAGTCAATTCTGGGGCCAATGAAGCCCCGTCTGACCCCAGCTGGTTCTTTGGGCTACACTGTACATTTCCTGGGCACCTGCCAGTGGAGCCCACGTTTCCATTTCTCCTGCTGACCCAAAAGGAGCCAGCAGTCTTGTTTTCTACTTCTCATCACCCCAAACTAGGAGCCTAGTTCTTGCTCACTGGTCCCCCAGGGGGCATGGCCCTAACCACTTGCCAGGGAAGTGGGCCCCACTCCAGCCTTCCTAAGAACTCTCAATGCCCCCATTCATAGGTGGCCTGCCAAGAAGGGGGGAGTAAATCAGACCTGCTCACCCCTGATCCCAGTGTTATATTCTTCTTCTATCATCCCTAAATCCCACAGGAGAGACCTTTATCTTACTCAGTTAAAACACTAAGTCCCAGGACTCAGGCTCTGGCCTTGAAGGCCAGATTTAGAGTCTTAGTTGTTTCATGCCCCTTCTCAGTGAGGCAGCTTAGCCAGCAGCGACTACCTTCAGGGGCTCCAGAGCTCTTTGTTATCTTGAATCAAAGCACCCATTGATCCAGGATCCAAGTTCCTGTGCTTACCTTAAACCACCCTGGAGAATACTCAGCTTCCCTCTGACTCTACCACAATTTCTCAGCTTGCACATGATGGGCACTGTCCCAGAACCTGTCCTTACACTAGGACAGAGGACCAGGGATCGGTTTCTCTTATTTGTCTTTCCTACCCACTAATTGCTATTCAGATGGAACCTGCAGGCTCCTGTTTACCCACAAGCTAACTTCACGGGGCTCCTTCAGACAGGGCTGATAACTTTGGGCACATTTAAGCTCTTCTGGGCAGCAAGAAGGCTTCAAGGCAGAGAGGGGAATGCAGACAATCCTGGCCTTGGGAATCAGGAAACCCTGGATTCAAGTGCCAGCTCTTTTACTTAGGACTTTGAACCTCTCTAAACCTATAAAGCTGGACTAAAGCCCACTGGTACTATCTAGCGTAGAGGGGTATTGTGATAATCGACTGAAATTATATCAAATGACTTATGAAGTGTTTTCTCAATATAGCCATGATTATTATGGCACCATGAAGAGCTGTTAACTAAAGGTACTGCCCTGCCCATCCTTGTAAGCCTGCCTAAATTCACAACCATAGTTTAAATATGCCACACAGAGCATAAGCCTGCCAACCTCAATGATGCAGAAATATATTCTGGGAATGCAGGTATTTCTGAGAAAGAGGGGATGGTCCCAAGAGAGCTGGCCAGGGTACATTCCTTGTGCAGACCCCAGAGGTAGCCCAATGTATATGTACCCAAGAAGCTTCCCTACCGTTCTGCTTAGCCAGGGTGGGCAGGAGCCTCCTGGAGGCCCTACACAGTTTCACACTGAATTCAGTGCAATTTGAGGCAGCCCTGAAGGCTGCAGAGAATTCAGAAAACTGATGACATTGGGCTCAGTTTCGGAACCCTGCAAGTCATAGGCTGACTTGGGAAAACCATCAGAGGTCATCCAACATGGTCAGGATCTGAACATATACTTCCTAACCAAATGCAGACAAGGGATCATTTCATCTTTGCTTGAAGCCCAGTAGGGAAGCAGAAATGATAACATGCTGAGGCAGCCCACGCCTCTGGAGTAGCCCTCCCAGGAAGAGATTGCTTCCTGGGACCAGGTAGCTTGTCCCTCCTTCCACAAAAGACCCCTCCAAGTATGTCCTCTGGATTTATCCCTATCCTGGCTGGCCTCCAGCTTCTCAATGTCCTTCAAATATTCAGAGCAACCATATGGCTCATAACAACATTGTGAGATAAGTCATACAAGTGAATAATTGCCTCTGGCCATAAAGCTGGCTAGTACTTGAGCCAGAGGACAATTTGTTGGCAGCTGGTGGTGTGGTACACAGAGCGCTAGACCTGGTGTCAGGAAGACCAGAGTATAAATATGGCCTCAGATACCTACTAGTTGTGTGACCCACAGTAACTCAGGCAACCTCTGTCTGCCTCAGTGTTCTCTGTAAAATGGGGACAAAATGATATAATATTTGCAAAGTGTTTTGCAAACTTTGAAGTGATATCTAAATGCTGCTATAATAACAGTTTTGGACAAGGGCCAGTCAAGATTTTGCCCGTGATGTTCGCAGCGTCCTAAATGGGTTTGTATTGACAGCTGTACCACCAGCAGAGGCTAGAGAGACAACTTTCTGGCAGTTCTACCTTCTATGGGGTTGCTTACTCAGAATTAAGATCAGGTAAGACTTGAAGGTAACCACGCCTCCCCCCGCAACTCTCCATCGCTGGGCTTCTTTTTGAAATGCTGAATTAAAAAATGATCAAAAGAAAGGTGAGGGACCAGGGAGAGAAGGCACAACCTGTTCCCTGAATTTCTGAATTGAGCTCAGATGCTTCTTCTGCTTTCTCTGCCGGGGCTTTGACCACTGAATTCAGAAAGATGGCTCAAAAATGGGCAATAGGGACTTGAAACCCAGGCTCAAAGGAGACGGTTAAGAGTGTCAGATTACCCTGGCTGAGTGTGAGTCATCAGGCTCAGACAACCCAGAGCCCAGAATGAACCAAAAGGACTGGCTGCTGTGACTACTCAACAGGGCTAAGTGATCTTTGAATAACCAGAGGGGATGCTGTACAATAGGACAGAGAAAAGGCAAATACCACAATTTTCAAAAAAAAAAGAAGAGGGTAAGATCTCTAAACCAATGCTTCTTAAGCCTGTTTTGTGGCATGGAGTTCTTTGGCAGGTTGGTGAAATTTATGGATCTCTTTTCAAAATAATATTTTTAAATCCATAAAATAAAACACAAAGGATCATAAAAGAAATAAATTATATCAAAATAAAGAGGCATTTTTTTCCCATCCAAATTCAAAGACCCCATGAAATCTCTTCAGGGATTCCAGGTAAAGAACTCCCAGGCCAGTGAGAAAGACCTTTCCAGGTTGAGCTTCTGAATCCTCCGAGACAACTCCAAGGCAGGGTACCATAATTTATTTCCCTTTCCTCAACCTCATCCACATCCTTTTTATGTGTTCTCTTCCCCTGTTAGAATGTAAATTCCTTCAAGTCTGGGACTGTCTGGCTTTTAGATCATATTTGTATTCTGGTATCTGTATTCAGACGCACAGCGGCTGGCAGAGTTCGCTTTAAAAATGTTTGTGGATGTGACTTGACCTTGATCTCCAGGAAAATTCTAGAACATACTATCAAAGGGATGACTTGTGAACACTGAGACAAAGGAAGTTAGAGTAGCCTCGCTCCTTTTGTCAACAGGATTGCCAGACTATATCAGGGTGCCACTGGCACAGCACAGTATCCACCTGGACTTCAGGAAGATGACTGACAAAGTTTTTCCACACCATCCTCTGGACAAGTTGGAGAGAAGCGGGTTAGATGACAGAAGTTAGGTGAACTCAGAGCTGGCTGAATGGCTGGACGCAAAGGAACTCTCCAGTGGGCCAGCATCTGCCGGGAGGGAGGGTTCTAGGACGTACGTAGAGAGAGGTGTTTGGCTTGTGATGCAGATAATTTTTTATCAAGGGCATGCTTATCAAATCTATCAATGAAGCCAAGCTGGTAGGGATGGGCAACACATTGGATGGCAATCAGGACTCAAAAAGGTCTCAACAGGTCAGTCTGTGTAAGGTCATGGAAGTAGCCTGCTCAGGTAAAGGGATACTGTGAGATATGCAATGCTGGGAAGCATGTCAGGACAGTCACTATGACTGGTGCTGCTGGCATCTCCCAGGGCTTTGCTAGGACTTCTCGTATCAGTGCTAAAGCTCAGCTGCCCTCCACTGTGCTAGGCAAATCTGTGGCCAGACGTCAGGACTCAGACCAAGACCAAAGTGTCTCATCTTTCATCTCTAGGACTTAGTTCAGGACTAACCTAAGCAATCAGGCCTCCCATGAAGTGGGGAGTTCTACCAGTGGGTGATCTAAGACTGAAGAGGGAAATACATATACACACTTTTTAAGCAAAGCATCCTGGAGATGTTTATATGGATCTATCTATCTATCTATCTATCTATCTATCTATCTATCTATCCACCCATCCATCCATCCATCCATCCATCCATCTCCAGAATTTTCTGCTTAGAAGCTGAACCCATAGAAACTGACGAGATCCCTGAGAAAGTAGACGGCCTGGGACACCCTTGAGTATACCCATGTAGAGGGGACAGGCCAGGGATGATGATCCAGAGGAAAGAATGGTTCTAAGACTCAGAAAAGAACAGCATTACCAAAATTTGGGGAGGAGGGAGCATCTGGGAGGAGAGAACGGTCAACAAATCTAGGAGATGACACAGAGTGCAGAGATCAGAAGCAGGAGAACAGTGATAGCCATGCTGGATGATGATCATCTGTGAATGACTTAGCTCTTCTCAACAATACAATGTCCCAAAACAATCCCAAAGGACTCATGATTAAGCATACTCCAGAGAAAGAACTGATGGAGTCTGAATGCAGACTGAAGCTTGCTTGCTTTCTTTCATTTTCTTTCTCAAAACGACTAATATGGAAATGTCTTACATGACTGTACAAATATAACCTATATCAGATTGCTTACCATCTCAGGCAGGGGGGAGGGGAGAGGAGGGGGGGAGGGGAGGGAGGGCTACAATTTGGAACTCAAAACTTAAAAAAAAACCCCAAGAATTTTAAAAATTGTTTTTGTAGGTAACTGAGGGAAAATAAAATATCATTTTAAAAAAGACCACGGGTAACCTTGGAGTGAGCAGTTTAACTCCATGACCCAGCAGAGTGATACAGCAACCAGAAAAGCTGATGCCATCTTGAGGGGCACCGAGAGAGAGCAAGGCCCCATCTTCTGCTCTCATCAGGTCTTCATCAGGAATTCTGGGTTGGGTTCTGGGCACTTCAATTAAGGAGGGCTGCCAGGATGGTAAGGAACCTTGGTGGAGCTGAGCACATTTAGCCTGAAGATGATAAGACTCCAGAGGATCTGACAGTGCTCTT
Source organism: Notamacropus eugenii (assembly GCF_028372415.1). NCBI lineage: Eukaryota > Metazoa > Chordata > Mammalia > Diprotodontia > Macropodidae > Notamacropus > Notamacropus eugenii. Next base: position 506,516,445 of record NC_092873.1, read on the forward strand.
CACAGAGCTGAGGACCTGTCATGTGGAAGATGGATGAGATTTGCTTTATTTAGCCCCAGATGGCAAAACCAGGAGCCAGCAGTAGAAGGTGCAAAAGGGCAAATATCAGGCTCAGTGTCAGGGAGTACTTGCTTGGGTCAAAAGGCTATTTGGGGAGTCAAATTTGAATTCAGTTCTTCCTAATTCCAGACCTCTATTGTGCCACCTATCTGTCTCTTGAAAAATATATGCAAAATAAATACAAGGCAAATTCTTTGGGTGGAGAGGGTGCTAGAAGAAGGAAGTATAAATTAGAGCTGTCTAACAGTGGAGCGGGTTGCCTTCAGAAGTCCTTTGAGCAGTGGTTGGAGCCTAGTGGTCTAGACTGCTGTAGAGGTTACACATAGTTCAACTAGACTTGAGATCCCTTCTGTGATCTACACTGTAGATCTCTACACTGAGATCCCTTCCAACTCTCCAAATCTTGTGAGTCTGAGTCCCAGTGGAAAAAAGATTCCCAGGAAGGGTAAGATCTTCCATATTTTTCTGTCTACAAATGACTTTGTACTACAGCTAGCACCCTGTACCGCTTTGGGATCCCTAACTGAGATCCACAGTCGCTCAGAGTAAAAACAACGTGGATGAAGAATGCTTGTTGTCAGACTTTGACAGGCAATTGGATGGAGAACCTATAAATTGGGCTCATCATATATTCAATGACTTGGAACATATCCTACGGTGGAGAATGACTTGGGTCCTGAAACGGAACAGAAAAAGGAAAGTAGGCTGGAATCCTTTTGGGAAATTTATTGTTCAGTTGTTTCAGTCGTGCCCGACTCTTCATGACCCCACTCAGGGTTGCTTGGCAAAGATACTAGTTTGGTTTGTCATTTCCTTCTCCAGCTCATTTTATGGATGAGGAAACTGAGGCAAGCAGGGATAAGTGCCTTGGTCAGAGTCACATACCTAATGAGTGTCTGAGGCCAGATTTGAACTCAGGAAGACGAGTCTTTCTGACTGCAAGCCTGGCATTCTATGCACTGTACCACCTAGCTGCTCCCCCCCCCCCCATTTTGGGAAATGGCATGGTATTTTTAGTCTGTCAGTTAGCAACCATCATGAAATACCTACTAAGCACCAGGTATTGTGGTATGGGTGGGGATACAGCGAACAGCAAAAACAGTCCGTGCCCTCTAGGAGCTTCCACTTTAATGTGAGAGGACAACATCAAAGTGAGGGAGCTGGAAAGTGCTAAGAGAAGGTAGGCAGGCTGGGTGGGAGCATGGCGGCCTATGCACCCCTCCAATGGAAGGTGTCAGAGGAACTCACCAATGGGAGAAGGGGGGATGAAAAGCCTCACTGCAAACAAGAGAGGAGGCAGAATTCTGAACTTCAAGCCAGGGAGACTTGGGTTCAAGTCTGTTTCTGACCCTTCCTGGCTGTGTGAGCAGGAAAAAGTCACATAAGCCTCCCTGAGGCACAGACGATTCTTTAAGACTACAAACACAGGCGGGATGAGATCTGCTTCAGTGGCAAGAGTTACTACAGCCACAAAATCATGGGTCCTTGGTGTCTGATGTGTTTTTCCAGTGATGCTCTATGGCTGTAAGCCACTGATTACCAGTGCTGACAAATTAAGTTGAAGGTCACCCAGAAGGCAGTGGAGAGGCAGGTGATGAGAATGAACAGGCTATCATGAACAGCACAAGAAGTGTGCCATAAAGGATGTTATCAGACAGTTGGATGACTAGAGAACAAGATAGATGGGTCCTGTAGAGGGAGTTGACGGTTGGTATCCTCCATTGGTGTCCATACAATGTCAAGAGGACTCCTCAAGAGCTTTCACAAAGCAGGAGGATCAGGACAAGGGTCATGGAGAGGAAATGACCCCGATCCTTCTCATCCAAGTCAGAATGGCTGAAATATGGCACCCACCTGCACACAGCCTCACTCTACCTTCCATGACTCCTTGGGACCCTGGCCATTCTTACTCCTCTGACTACATATGGTGTTCTGAGTGGCAGTCACTGAGTGTCACCACAAGGGGGCATATTCAACCAGAGAGACTTGGCTCATGGCAAAGAAGTCTCTGGGCTACAAAGCTGAAGGGTTAAAACCACTGTTTATGCAAACAGATTGGAGGGATAGAAAAGGATCTTTGTGTGTCCCTCAGCCCAGTGCAGTCCAACGCCACAGAAGTGAACAGAATGCTCACCTCTCTGCTTCTTAAGTAATGTCCCAAGCAAGCTAAGCCACTAGAATGAAAAATCCTGGCTTCAGCTCAGAATTAGGAGGGTCTGACCCAGACCACCGAGTCAGCTTTTTTTCGGCTCAGCCCAAAGATGAGAAATTCCCAGAGTAGCACAGGCCATTACAGACAAGGAAAGAAACCATGACTGCAAGATCTCTCAGACTGGACGTGATCATGCAACTAAGAAGAATTTACTGAGTTCCTATTACGTGCCTGGTGCCAGGAATACACAAAAATGAAACCATTCCTGCCCTCCAGAAGCATCTATTCTATCAGAGAAGAACATATGTACACAAATAAGAATGTGTAAAATATAGGGGATGGGACCAAACCCGGGATTCCACTGACAGGAAACTCCCTCCACTAAGACAATTTTCTGCAATAAATAATTCTAGAGAAGTTCCTACAGCAAGGAAGGGAGGAGGGAGGAAGGGGGGAAGGGGCAGGGAGGGGGAGGTATAGGGGAGGAAGGGAGTGGGGAGGGGAGAGGTATGGGGGAGGGAGGGAGGAAGGGAGTGGGGAGGGGAGAGGTATGGGGGAGGGAGGGAGGAAGGGAGTGGGGAGGGGAGAGGTATGGGGGAGGGAGGGAGGAAGGGAGTGGGGAGGGGAGAGGTATGGGGGAGGGAGGGAGGAAGGGAGTGGGGAGGGGAGAGGTATGGGGGAGGGAGGGAGGAAGGGAGTGGGGAGGGGAGAGGTATGGGGGAGGGAGGGAGGAAGGGAGTGGGAAGGGGAGAGGTATGGGGGAGGGAGGGAGGAAGGGAGTGGGAAGGGGAGAGGTATGGGGGAGGGAGGGAGGAAGGGAGTGGGGAGGGGAGAGGTATGGGGGAGGGAGGGAGGAAGGGAGTGGGGAGGGGAGAGGTATGGGGGAGGGAAGGAGGAAGGGAGTGGGGAGGGGAGAGGTATGGGGGAGGGAGGGAGGAAGGGAGTGGGGAGGGGAGAGGTATGGGGGAGGGAGGGAGGAAGGGAGTGGGGAGGGGAGAGGCATGGGGGAGGGAGGGAGGAAGGGAGTGGGGAGGGGAGAGGTATGGGGGAGGGAGGGAGGAAGGGAGTGGGGAGGGGAGAGGTATGGGGGAGGGAGGGAGGAAGGGAGTGGGGAGGGGAGAGGTATGGGGGAGGGAGGGAGGAAGGGAGTGGGGAGGGGAGAGGTATGGGGGAGGGAGGGAGGAAGGGAGTGGGAAGGGGAGAGGTATGGGGGAGGGAGGGAGGAAGGGAGTGGGGAGGGGAGAGGTATGGGGGAGGGAGGGAGGAAGGGAGTGGGAAGGGGAGAGGTATGGGGGAGGGAGGGAGGAAGGGAGTGGGGAGGGGAGAGGTATGGGGGAGGGAGGGAGGAAGGGAGTGGGGAGGGGAGAGGTATGGGGGAGGGAGGGAGGAAGGGAGTGGGGAGGGGAGAGGTATGGGGGAGGGAGGGAGGAAGGGAGTGGGAAGGGGAGAGGTATGGGGGAGGGAGGGAGGAAGGGAGTGGGGAGGGGAGAGGTATGGGGGAGGGAGGGAGGAAGGGAGTGGGGAGGGGAGAGGTATGGGGGAGGGAGGGAGGAAGGGAGTGGGGAGGGGAGAGGTATGGGGGAGGGAGGGAGGAAGGGAGTGGGGAGGGGAGAGGTATGGGGGAGGGAGGGAGGAAGGGAGTGGGAAGGGGAGAGGTATGGGGGAGGGAGGGAGGAAGGGAGTGGGGAGGGGAGAGGTATGGGGGAGGGAGGGAGGAAGGGAGTGGGAAGGGGAGAGGTATGGGGGAGGGAGGGAGGAAGGGAGTGGGGAGGGGAGAGGTATGGGGGAGGGAGGGAGGAAGGGAGTGGGGAGGGGAGAGGTATGGGGGAGGGAGGGAGGAAGGGAGTGGGAAGGGGAGAGGTATGGGGGAGGGAGGGAAGAAGGGAGGAGGGAAGAAAGAAAAAAAGCATTTATTAAGCACTGACTATGTGCCAGGTTCTGCACTAAGTGCTTTGTGGATATTATTTTGTTTGATCCTCACAGCAACCTAAGAAGGTAGGGTCTGTTATTATTCCCACTTTACAGTTGAGGAAACTGAGGCAGATAGTGGTTTAAGTGACTTTTCCAGGGACACAAAGCTATTTCTGGGGCCAGATTTGAACGCAGGCCTTCCTGACTCTAGGCATAGCACTTTATCCATCATATCACCTATCTATGTCTTGAAAAATGTATATAGAATAAAACACAGGGCAAATTTTGGGGGTAAAATGGGTTTTAGCAGATGAGAGTATCTAGAAAGGAAGCATGAAGGTATATTTTGAGCAAAGTTGTTTTAAATATTTTTTTCAATAAATAAAAATCTATTTTTTTCTCCCTCCCCCCTTCCCCTATTAGGAAAACAAACAAACCCTAAATCCTAGAGACACATGTGCACGGTCATTGGCCAAGTCTAAATACGTGTCTATCAGCTCTGTGTCCAGAAGGGAAGAACACTCTTTGTTGGTCCTCTAGAATTGTGGCTGCTCACTGCATGGATTCGAGGTCTGGAGTATTTCCAAGGCCATGTTTATTTCACCGCATTGTCAGTGTATACGTTGTTCTTCGGGTTCGGGTCCCTTCATTCTGCATCAGTTCATACAAGTTTCGCCCAGATTTCTCAGAAACCATCCTTTTCATCATTTCTTACAGCACAATTATATTCCATTCTATTTATATTTCATCATCTGCTCCCCAATTCGCATGCATCCTCTTTAGTTTCCAGTTCTTTGCTTCCACCAAGAGTAGTTTCTCAGTATGTCTGTGCAGAGGGGCCCTTTTTCTCCTGGGGGTGCAGTGGGCCAATTTTTTAACTTTTTGGTTAGAGTTCCACACTCTGAGCAGAGTTTGGAGGTGCTGTGGGAGCTGTTCTAACAGAAGTACCCAGGAAACCCCAACTCCAGTTCTGCCACTTGCACCTGTGTAATCTAGGGCAGGCACCGGCACCCGAGTTTACTTGTGCATCACTTCCCTTTTCTATAAAACGGATGGGACGGAGCCAGTAGTGTCCAGGTCATCAAAGGCACAGACCTGGCGAACAAAGGGCCAAGGCACCTACTGGTGGGGGGAGGGGGGACGGAGGGGCGTCTGTCTCAGAGGAACTGCCTTGGCTTAGAAAATGGCTTTCAAAAGCAATGGTTTCTTCTGCTCATTACTGACAGGGCCATTTATGCGCACACACACACACACACACACACACACACACACACACACACACACACACACACACACACTCTCTCTCTCTCTCTCTCTCTCTCTCTCTCTCTCTCTCTCTCTCTCTCTCTCTCTCTCTCTCTCTCTCTCTTCTCTCCCAGAAACCTAAAAGGACTCAAGACTCTTGGGAAATCCCATGAAGGTGGGATATGAGTGGAGCTGTGAAGCTGCAGGTGGCAAATCAGTAGGGTCCTAGGAGGAGTGCTAAGTACCCCCACCTGAGTCCTCCATCAGTCACAGGAGTGGCCAAAAGTGAGAAGGGCCCCATTGGAAAGAATACAGCCCCTGGGGCCCCACTGCTGAAACATGAACATAAGTTGTCTGAATGATCTGGTCTCAGAAAAGCGCCAAAGGGGCCCCATCCAGGATGGAGACTCCATCCTGGCTTTCTGGGGGGCAGGGTGGCAGTTATAGTGGCTGCTGCGACCTCCATATAAATATAGCAGCCTCTTGGACACCAATCCTATGCCCTACTCACTACAGGGATGCGTTGTGCCTAGGCTTTACCCACTTCCACCTGCTAGCCTAGTCATGTCCCCTGCTCAGCCTCTTCTCACTTTTCCAGGTCCTACTCATTTAAAACCCAATGTAATGAAAAGGATGCTGGATATAGAGTCCTGGATTCAAATCCTGATCATGTTACTTTACTCCCTGTCTGGCTTTAAAGTAAGCCACTCCCCCTTTGTTGGGACTCAGTTTTCTCCTCTGCACATGGAGGAGGCTGAGTCAAATGACCTTTTGGAGCCCTCAAAACTCTAGATCTTGGGAATCTTTGAGCTCTTTTCCCCTGAATTCTGAGATTTTGAGATTCTACTTCACCTGTTTCTTATTTCCCAGCATAGAGACTCATAGATTCTAAGAACAAGAGCCACCTTCAAGCATAGATTTAGTTCAGCCCAGACATGATGAAGAAACCATTCCCAACAAGAGGTCAGCTAACATTGGTTTGAAGACTCGCAACAAAGAGGAACCCGATAGCTTTTAAAGCAGTGCCTTCCATTCCAAGCCTGCACACTAACACTAGTGATTCTGCCTAAAATCTGGAGTTGGCCAGCAAGAAACTCTATTTCTTGAAGACCCAGGCAGCCCTGGCTTCTCTCCTGGACAAGGAGTAGGGTCACGCTAATCTGGCAGATCCATAAACCCTCATGGAGCACCTGCTCCATGCTGTACAAACAAGTTACAGAGCCCCAGGAAGTCTCCACATTCTCTCAGCAGTCCAGGAACTGAGTCACTGAGCTAGGGTCTTCAGGGGGCTTTTAGAAGGAGACACAAAAGGGAGGGGCCACAGCCCCTGCCACCAGAGACTGCCATCTAGTGGGAAGAGCTGAGGCCAAACAATGACCCTGAATCATGACCTGTCTACACTGGCTGGGGGCCCTACACACGCCCCTTAACTTTTCCATGTCTTTGGCAACTCTCTCAGTCCAGGAGCTGAAGACAAGGTCCCAATCTGCATTGATAGAAGGAACTTCCTCATTGGAAGCTCACTAGGGCAATGCTATTATCAGTCCAGTCCACATTCCTATCAATGACTAATTAAAAAAAAAGAAAATAAAAATAACTAATTCAATGAGTTGGCTGGCTAATTAATTACTGAGTCAGCTTTGGGCTGGGTTTTCTGATTCCTGAGAATTAGTCTGAAGGCCCCAATAAGGAGATAAACTCATATAGTCAGAGGATTTGAAATTAGAAGCAACACTGGTTACCATCTAAGTTTAATCTTATTTTACAGACTGGGAAACTGGGACCCTGTGAAAGAACTTGCTCACCCACACATCAGTAAAGGGAAGGGCCATATTGGGTCATGTCTTCTGGTCAACTACACCTCCATCTATTTCACTGCAGAAGCTCGAGATTCCCCCAAGTGCCCCCACACATGCCCACTCTGCCCTTCAGATGATCCAACTCTGACATGTCTTTTAGTCTGACAGACCTTATGTCTGCATGGTTGCCAGGGGCCTATAATGAACACAATGGAACCTGAAACTGCCATATTTATGTGATTCTTCATGAAGCAAAATCTGTCTCAGACGACAGTCCAAGTCATAAATCCCAGCATGAAAACGAAAAGTAAGCTATTCCAATGAGCAGGGTATATGGCCCAGAGAAGGAAATGAGCAGTAAGAAAAGGAAAACTAACCTTTCTGGAGCAGGGCCAGCAACTCTTGGCCAGAGCAACCCAAGGTCAGCTGTGTTGATTATCTCAGAGAAAAATGTGTACAGTAGCTAGTTTGGGGACTGCTCCATGAGGCCAGCTTGCTCCTTAATAATTCACAGCCCTTACAGGACCTTCTAGGGATAAGGCATTGTACAAGGCACTAGAGATGCAGACAAAGATATAGAAGTGTCTGCCCTCTGGTGGAGCACGTGGCTGATTTTAAGACATACATTTGCTCGAATACTTTCCTAAAAAGCACAATGGGATTCATACCCATCACTTCCCAAGATGATGTGAGAGTCATGCATACAACTAAGTTCCACACACACAGCAATACCAACAATTTTAGAGCTTAGGCACCTAAAGCACTGTTGAGAGCACTACCCTCCTCCCACTATTTTAGGCTCTCAATGTAGGAGTCATCCCTAACTCCACACTGCCTCTCACCTCCCATATCCAATCTGGTGCCCAGGCCTGTTAATTTTATCTTTTCGACATCTCTCGAATATGCCCTCTCCCCTCCTCCGACCCCAGTGCAGGCTCTCATCAGCTCTACTGCAATAACTGCTGGTGGGTCTGCTAGCCTCAAGTCTCTCCCCACTCCAATCCATACTCCATTCAGTCACTAAAATGATTTTTCTAGAGTGCAGGTCTGAGCAAGTTACCCCTCCTCCACCCTCACAAATAACTCTAGTGGCTCCTTATCAGGGATCCCTTCAGGACTGGTCTGTCAGTAAACAAGCACGTAATAAGCACCTACTGTGTGTCAGGCACCATGCTAAGGGCTGAAAAATGAGGGCTAGATCAAATATAAAATCATCTATCCTTTAAAGCACTCATACCTGGCCCCTTCCTAAATCTCTGGTCTTCTCACTACACTGATGGAGTTGCCCTGATCTATTTGTGCTCCTCACACATTATCACTCCCATTTCCTATCTCCCCACCTTTGCGCCAGCTGTCCCCTATGCCTGGAACACTGTCCCCTTCTCACTTCTACCTCTTCACTTCCCTGGCTTCCTGTAAGCTCAGTCCACACCACGCCTTCTACAGAAGGCCTTTCTTCATCTGCCCATTTGATAGCCTTTCTCTGAGATTATCCTTCATTTATACTGCTTATACCTTGTGTATTGCCAAGAAAACCCCAAATAGGGTCACAGAGAGTAGGACATAACTGAAACAACTGTGCAACAACAGCAGCAGTGCCTTGTATGTACAGGCCACGTAAGCTCTGCACTCTCAATGAGGAAGTCAGGTCCCCAGAGCTTGGCTCAGGATTTTGGGGTGATCACCAGGGTGATCTGCTAATGACATGTGCTCAAGCCCCCACTGGTGTGCTTCTCCTTAAAATGATCAGTTGAGACACTTTCATCAGCTGGACGTAAGCAGCTTTTGGAGATAAACATTTACTAAGTTGGAACAAATATTCCCCTCAAAAGTCTGTGATATCTTCTCTCACAAGTATGTACACAGTAAAAAATGAAAGCAGGCTCTACCTAGAGGTCCCTCATAGCAAAGGAACAACCCACAATTCCTTGTTTCTGGGAATCCTTTCCTCCTATTGATGTTAGAGGTCTTTCTCTGGCCTCTGAATAAGAGTACTTTGATGGGTTGAATCATCGTTTCTGTACAGAGATGTTCTCACCTCTGTAGATCTAGCCCTAGCCTCTTTCCTGACCCTCACATAACCAGCTGCCTGTGGGGTGTCTTGGAAACATCTCAAACTCAAAATGAGCCAAATAGAATTAATTTCATCTCCCTCTCCCCCTTTCCAAACTTCCCTGTATCTACTACATCACCACCACCATTCCAGGATCCCAAGTTCATAACGCTGGCATCATGAATTCTTTACTCTTATTTACTCCACACATCTAATCAGCTGCCAAATCTTTGTTTCTATTTGCACAACAGCTCTTGCAACTGACCCTCCCACCTACTCCCCTAGCTCTTCCCCTTATCACCTCTTACCTGGACTATTACAATACCCTCCTAATTGGTCTGCCTCAAGTCTCTCCAAACTTCAATGAATGAATGAATGAATGAAAACGTATTTATTCAGCATTAATTATATGTCAAGCACTCTGATAAGCTGTAAGTACAACTAGAAAAGTAAGACAGGACCTGATCTCAAGGAGTTTACATTCGAATGGAGGAGCCATCACATAGAGGATGTCTGAGCTGCAAGCTCCATCTTCCACTCAGCTGCACCGGTGATTTTTCCTGTGTATATCTGAACATGTCAGCTCTGCCCCCACTCCCAGTACCCCCCTACTGCCTCTAACATAAAATAGAAAAGTCTCTGTCACACTACTCTTCCCTTCCCACAATCTGCTGTCCAGCCAAGTGGGCATTTCCTCTGTTACCAAATTACAGTACTCCATCTCTTACCTCCACACCTTTGCACTGACGGTCTCATACTGGGAATGCTCCCCTTCCTCACCTCTGCCTCCTAAAAGGCATCTTTCTTCAGGATTCAGCTCAGGGACTGCCTTCAGATGGGAGCTCATTCTGAAGTATATGTACTGTCTATACTCACACACACACACACACACACACACACACACACACACACACACACACACTCATAGAGATATATGAGCTGTCCTTTAATAGAATCTAAGCTCACCAGAGCAGCTGTTGTCTACTTTGTGTTTTTGTCTACTACTCCCCATGTTTAAAAGTGTGCCTGGTACACAGCAGGCACTCAATGCTTGCTTATTAACTGATCCTGGGTTCTAGTTTTCACTTTGTCATGTAAAACAAGTGACTCCTCACCTCTCTGACATGTCTCTACCTGAAATAGTGACAGAGTAGATTGAATGTCAGACTTGGATTCAGGAAGGACTGAGTTCAAATCTTACTCTAGATATTTATGAAGTCTGTGAGTATGACCCTGGGCAGATTTAGAGCTGGATCAGACCAGAGAGGATACTGAGTCCAGCCCCCTTACACAGCTATTGAGTACACCCAGACTTTCTTGTCCAAGTCACTTCGCCTCTCATAGTCTCAGTTGCCTCACCTGTAAAATGATAATAATAAAACCTACCTCACATGGTTGTTGTGAGGATCAAATAATAGATTTCTAAGGCATTTTGCAAACCATAAAGCACTGTAATTTTAGTTATTAATATTTCAGTGGGCTACAAAGCAACCAGGATCCTTGAAATTTATATTTATTAATAACTCTGATATGATATGCCCTGGTTTATCTTCCACATAAAGTCAGAACTGGGGGAGAAGTGAAAACAATGAGCACTTATAAAGTATCTATCATAAGCCAGTCACTGTGCTAAGTACTGAAAACACAAAGAAAGGCTATTGGATGGGGGCTCTCACCAGAAGCCCAAAGAGAGCTCAGAGTGGCAGAACTGAGGTAGAACAGGTTGGGGGCTGGGCCTCAGTCACTGAAGGGGCGTATCAAGGGACTATCACAGCCATGAGGTTACAAAGAAAATAAAATGCTGCATCTTTCTAAGGTGATCAGTCTCTGACAATTTCCCAAACAGTTGTAGCAGCAGCCGACACTAAGCAGCAGCTGTACTCGCACCTGCTGAACACCTGCTAAAGCTTGCTGTGGGCCACCAGCACGTATGACCTCTCCTTGTGATCTAGATGACAGAGTGCAGCATAATGTCCACTTCATTCCATCCCATTCTAATGAACTCGGGTCTCCAAAAGTAGGCCGAGAGTCTTCCCCTCATGGGTCCTCCAGTCTTCTGCACAGGACTAGACACATGGAGTGTTAAGGAGATAATATCTGCACACCAGTTATGTGTTGGGCACTGTGCTAAGGCTGGGGATGCAAAGAAGGGCAAGTACATAATCCCTGCTCTTGGAGAGCTCACGGTATAATGGATGAGCAAATATCCAAACACTATGTCCAACCAAGTTCCACAAAGGATAAACTGAATGTAATCAGTAGAGGATAGGCACTAGGATTAAGGTGGGGCAGGAAAAGATTCCTGTGCAAGGCAGAATTTTTGCCGAGACCTGAAGGAAGCCAGAGAAATCAAAAGAGAGAAATGAGGAGGGAGGAATTCCAGGTGTGGAGGGTAGACAGTGATTATGCAGAATCAGGAGATGGAGGGTCTTGTATGAGGAGCAACCAGGAGGCCAGTGTCCAGGGATTGAAGAGTATGTGGAGGGAGAAAAGTGTCAGAAGACCTGGATGTAGGAAGGGGTCAGGTCAGGAAGGGTTTACAAATTCAAACAGGAGAGTTTAAACTGATCCTGGAAGGAAGAGGGAGCTCCCAGAGTCCCCTGAATAGAGGAGTTCCATGATCAGACCTGTTCTTTAGGAAAATGACAGCTGAGTGGAGGATGGACTAGGGAGAGACTTGAGGCAGGACTGTGGTTTTACAGTCCAGTAGTGAAGTGATAAGTATCTGCATGAAGATGGTAGCAATGCTAGAGGAGAGAAGACGCTGTACAGGAGAGATGTTAAGAAGGTAAAATTGACAAGACTTGGCATCTGTTGGATCCTGGGAGACAGTGAAGTCAAGAATGATACCTAGGCTTTGAATTGGATAATTGGAAGGACAGCGGTGCCATTTATATTAACAGAAAAGTTAGAAAGGGGTTTGGGAGAAAGGAAAAGGGAATTAGTTCAGTTTTGGACACATGGAGTTCAGAATGGCTCTGTACTATTTTGTTTGAGATGTCCAATAGGTAACTGGAGATAAGAGATGAGAGGTTAGGAAAGATGAGGGCTAGATAAAGTAGATCTGAGAATTATCGGCACAGAGATGAGAATTAAAGGAAGTGAGGAATAGTAAAGGGGGAAAGACGCAGAGGACTCAAAACAGAGGACAGGAAGACGCTGATGTGAGTCAGGCATGAGCTGAATGAAGATTCAGAAAAGGAGGATAAGGAGCAGTCAGGACAGAGTCATCACTATAACCTACAGAGAGGAGAATACTGAGAAGAAATAAACGACTGAAAGTGTCAAAGGCTGCTGGAGAGAGGTCCAGAAGGAGGAATGAAAAAAGGCTTTACTGTTGACCTTGATCCTGGGATTAAGGGATCCCAGGCCTCAGGGAAAATGCTATCATCACCATCACCACCATCACCACCATCATTATCACTGTCAGGAGGTAGACAGCGGTTTAAGGTTTGTAAAACACTTTATTATTTCACTTGATCCCCATGACCTAGGTGCTGTGGTTACCTCCATTTTGCCTGGGACAAATGGAAGGGAGAAGAATCTCAAAAGAGGAATGCCATTCTTGGTCATTCTCTGCTTGAGGCTGGCTGTGATTTGTGAGGCATGAGAGTTCCAGAATCAGAATGTGAGCTCTACGTGTTAGGCTAAAAGAGCCTCATTTAGAGGAAAGATAGAGAGCACTGGCTAGAATCTTCAATTACCTCTACATCTTGAAAGTTGGTAAGAAGATCTTGATACAACTTTTCCCAGAAAGCTTTCCCTGCTTCACACCTCACCCCAGCTACTGGTCAGTCAATTAGCACTTATTAAGTGCCAACTATGTGCTAGTATGTGCCAACTATGTGTTGGGGAGATAAAGAAATGCAAAAAGCCATCCCTAATCTCAAGAAACTCATAGTCTAACAGGAGATACAACAATATGCAAACACCTCATACCTATCAGATTAGCTAATATGACAGAAAAAGAAAATGACAAATGTTGGAGGGAATGGGGGAAAATGGAGATACTAATGAACTGTTTGTTGGTAGAGTTGTGAACTGATCCAATCATTCTGGAGAATGATTTGGAACTATGTCCAAAGGGCTATGAAACCATGTATATTCTTTGACCAGCTACTATCTTTTCTCATAGCATCTCAGATATGGCTTCTTCTCTCCCCAGAAATAGCTGCCACTTTATTTAGTGCAGCAGGCCCTCATCACCTCATGCCTGGACCAGATAATAGCCTCGTGGTTAAATTCCCTGCCTCCAGTGTTTCCCGATTGAAACCCATGTTCCACTCATCCCCCTAGTCAACCAACTCCAGTGAGTCTGAATCCCTCCTAGAATCAATATAAAATTTATCTTTGTTTGGCATTCCAAGTCACACACACACACACACACACACACACACACATACACACACACACACCCCCTTTTCTGTCTTCTTATACTTTACTCTTACCCAGTGACAATGACCTTCCAGCTGACCAACACTCCATCTCTCTCCTGACTTCAGGCTGGCCCCCACCCCTTGAATGCTTTCCTTCCTAATCTTTATGTCCTGGCTTCCCTGGGTTTTTTCAAGACTCAGCTCAAATTCTCCCTTTTCCAAGAATCCTTTCCCAATCCCTCTCCTCAATGCTAATCCCTTCTGATATCACCTCCATTTTCCCCTCATGTATCCTACATGTGTCTACTATTTGCATGTTGTCTCATCCATTGGAATGAGAACTCCTTGAGGGCAAAACTGTTTTTGCCCTTTCTGTATTCCCGGGAATTGCTATGGTACCTGGTACATAGCAGGCATTTAATTAATGCTGGCTAAAGTGATTTATTGACTCCAAGGTTCCACCCAGCTCTGGGATTCTATGACCATTATAAAGCACTTTGTCTGGAAGACACAAGACAGTCAAGCCTGTCAGTCAGAAGACAGGGGCAATCCTTCAAAAGATTCATCCTTTTTGTACCTTAGATGTGAGGTCCCGATGGAAAATGCCCTTAAAATGAAGGTAGCGAAGTCCCATAGCTATATCACACGCCAGCTTCACTCTCACAGTCCAGGGTAGATGTCGGTCACTGTCCAGGAGTTGTTCCAGGTTCCCACAGTTGATATACTGCAAATCAGAGGGGGGAAATAGAAGTTTGTCAGATATAATCAAGTTGCTTGTGACACCACGCAATGAAATTCTGCAGGCAGGATTGGTGCTCTATTCACCTGTGTATGCCCCACAACATCACTAAGGACAGGCCCTACACAAAGTAAGTGCTCAGAAAATAAATGCTGAATGAGGAAAACAAATGAAAGGATAAAATGAAGGAATGATGCTAGATGGATTTGCTGATGACATTTTCCCTGATGGGATTTCTGAGCAGAGGAAGTACTAATCTCATGACAACTCTACATAACATCCATTCAACATTTATTAATACTCTTTCATTCAATCAATTAATTAACATTTATAAAATGTCCACTATGTGCCAAGTCCTAATGTACTAAGCACTGGGGATACAAAGGAAGGCCAAGACCGTCCCTGCTCTCAAGAACTCCAAAGGAGGCATCATGCAAACAACTATGTACAAACTGGCGATGTGCAAGACAAATTTCAGATCATAGTAAAGGGGATGGACAAAGGTTTCCTGTAGGGAGTGAGATTTAGCTGAGACTCAAAGGAAGTCAGGAAGCAGAGATGAGAAGGGAAGGCATTCCAGGCATGGGGGACATCCAGAGAGAAGACTCATAGTTAGGAGACAGAGCACTTTGTTCAGGGAATAGAAAGGAGGCCAGTGTCACTAACCTCCCCGTATATGGGGGTGGGAATGATGGAAGGTATAAGAAGACTGGAAAGGTCAGAAAGGGCCAAACAGAGGACTTTGTATTTGATCATGGAAGCAAGAGTGAGTCACTGGAGTTGACTGAATAGGGGTATGATAGGGTCAGACTTGTACCTTGGGAAGATCAATTTAACAGCTGGATATTGGATGGACTGGAATGGGGAAACACATGAGGCAGGCGGACTGATCAGAGGTTATTGCAGCAGCCCAGCTATGAGGTTATGAGAGTTTAAATAACAGAGGTGGCTGTGTCAGGGAAATGAAAGGGGAGTAACCAAGAGATGTTATGATGGTAAAGACAGGTCTTGGTGGCACTTTGGACATGGTCGGGGTAGGGAGTGAGTAGTCAAGGAGGACACTGGGGTTTTGTGCCTGGGTTACTGGAGGACAGTGGTGCCTTGACATTAATAGGGAAGTTTGGAAGAAGGGAGAGCTTGGGAGGAAAAACAATGAGTTCAGTTTTGGAACTGTTAAGGACAAGACATCCGATCTGAGAGATCTAATGGGCAGCGGGAGATGTGAGGCTGGAGGCCAGCAGAGAGTTTAGGATTGACAAATCAATCAAGAGAATAATCTGCTAACTCTCCAGCCACTATGCCATGATTTTTCATATTCCTCCAAATTCTGGGCTTGTTTCCAGAAATGGGCTACACAGGACGTAAAGGGGAATCCATGGCCACGGGAGCCAACAGGAACTCACTGGTAGCTACCTGGCTTCTTCACAGGTACCAGATTACAGACATGCATGTGGACATGTCATGAAAACATATTAAAGGACTACACCAGAAAGGAATACAGACAAAATATACTTAATCCTATTTGATAATCCTTGTTAGAAAATCTCAACATGAGGTGCTGCCATTGCCCAAACCCTGGCCTCATCCTCAAAGTCATGTATTTTCAGCACTTATTTCCAGAAAAGAGCTACTGGGCTCTCCTTTGGTTGAAATGTAATTGTGCAGATTCTTTTTTTTCATCCCTTCAAAGTTAAAGATCTGAAGAGAGAAGAGTTTGTTTCTTTGGCTCTGCGAAGGAATTCTGACATCCTCACTGTTCCAGGAGAAAAGTCTGATGCTGGATGCCCTAGCAGTCAGGTTCTAAGCATAGCACATAGAGCTTTGTTCAGAAGTTGATGGCCACTCCTATACAAAGGCAGGGTACTGATTGTGCTCAGCAAGACCCTGCTGACCTGGACAGCAATAGATAGACAGAAGTGGGAAAGATCGGGCAATGAAGAAAGACCACAGGGAGAAGAAATGTTGTCCAATTGGCATAGCCTGTGTTCAAAAAGCAAGGACAAGAAAAAAAGCAATGCAGTGAGAGTGGGCTGACAGTTTAGTTTTAGTGATGGCTGAAGGGGAATGCATCTGGTCACTTCAAGAACCACAAAATCTGAGTACCCTGGGTGTATGTGTGTGTCCTGGGTGTGTGTGTGTGTGTGTGTGTGTATATGTGTGTCCTGGGTGTGTGTGTGTGTCCTAGGTGTGTGTGTCCTGGGTGTGTGTGTGTCTGTGTGTGTGTGTATGTGCGTGAGTGCGTGTGTGTATGTGTGAAGCTTAGAAACCTGCACATAACAAACACTTCAGTTTGTGCACATATCACTGGCCCATATAGCAGAGCAATGACTTTCTTGTTCACCAAAAGAGGCTTTGGGCCTGGACAATCTGTCCCTATTGTGTACAATCTTTCTAAACTAAAGTCCTTGCTCTTAGCTGTTCTGGCTCTAAACAAATACTTCTGGGGTAACCACAGAGTTACCACCACACCAATACAGGCCCATTCAACTCTTAGGGGTGAGGTAGACTTGGGCTCTTTCCTCATGGACCACTTTCCCTCAAAACAAGAACCTCAAAAAGGGAGAAATTATTGTAACTACTTGGGAAAGATATGTTCCTATTTATATAGACATTTTGTTTTATTTGTAATAAGAAATCTTATTTTATTGCCATATCTGAGTTCCCAGGTACCCTAACTTTCTATCAAAAGAGGCAATGTGGTATATTGGCTAACAGCTGGTTGGCTGTTATCCTTCCTTCTCGAAGAGGACCAAAATGACATCATCATGATAAAGTGAGATTTCAGTGTGTATGACTATGGCTGATCATGCCAACATGAGCTCAGAATGCTCCACCACAGACTGTGCACAGATAGTTCCTGTGAACATCTGGGGTGGTTACTCCAAATCTGTGCATCCTACATTTCCTTTGTGCTGTTTCAATTCTACTTTGCTCATAGAGCACAACACCTTTTCTTCTGTGGGCACGCCATGCTGAGCGGTCCTGTGCCAGCATCTCCCATGTCCCATAATCAGATCCAAAGTTCTTGAGAGAGACCTTGAGAGTGTCCTTGTATCACTTCTTCTGACCACCATGTGATTGCCTGCCCCATGCGAGTTCTCCATAAAACTGTCTTTTTGGCAAGTGTACATTTTGCATTCAAACAATGAGGCCAGTCCATCAGAGTTGCAATCTCTGAAGCATAGCTTGAATGCTTGGCACTTTAGTTTGAGCAAGAACCTCAGTGTCTGGTACCCTATCCTGTCAGGTGATCTTCAGAATCTTCCTAAGACAATTCAAATGGAAGTGATTCAGTTTCCTGGCATGGCGCTGGTAGGCTATCCATGTTTCACAGGCATACAACAATGAGGTCAGCACAATGGGTCTGTAGACCTTCAGTGTGGTTGTCAGTTTAAAACCTCTTCTCTCCCAGACTTTTCTTCAGAGCCTCCCAAATGCTGAGCTAGCTCTGGCAATGTGTGGATCAACCTCATTGTCAATGTGTACATCCCTGGAAAGTACACTAGCAAGGTAAGTGAACTTATTCACAGCATTTAAAACTCCATCTGCTGTAACTGATGGTTCCACATATGGATGGCGTGGTGGTGGCTGGTGGAGCACCTGTGTTTCCTTGGTGTTAATTACTAGGCCAAAATTAGCACAGGCAGCAGAGAATTGATCCATACTTTGTTGCATCTCAGCTTCAGAGGCTGCATTGAGTGCACAATCATCTGCAAACAGAAAATCAAGTACCAACACTTCCTCCACTTTGGTCTTGGCTTGTAGCCTTTTCAAATTGAAGAACTTACCATCAGTTCAGTAGCTAACCTCAATGAAAGTATTTGAAAACATGGCTGAAAACATCATGCTAAAAAAGCATAGTAGCAAGCACACAGTCCTATTTGACTCCGTTGGTGACTGAAAAGGCACGAGAGCTTTGCCCACTATCCAGAACCCGGGCAAACATGCCATCATGAAACTAATGTACAATATTGATGAACTTCTCTAGGCAACCAAATTCTGACATAATTTTCCATAAGCCTTCATGATTAGCAGTGTCAAAGACCTTGGTCAGATCCACAAACGTTGTATACAGACCTCTATTCTGCTCCTCGCATTTCTCCTGGAGTTGCTGGGCAGCAAACACCATATCAACTGTTCCTCAGTCCTTTCTGAAGCCACACTGGCTCTCAGGTATATGACCATCTTCCAGGTAAAGGATCAGCCTATTAAGGAGGACTTTAGCAAGAATCCTGCCAGTAATGATTAAGAGAGGGACCCTCCTGTGATTGCTGCAGGACAATCTATTCCCTTTACCTTTGCAGAGATATACAATAGAGGCATCCTTGAACTCCTGGGAGATAACCTCCTCTTGCCATATAACCTGGAATATTTCAGTCAGTTTTTGTATGAGCAATGATCCCCCTATCCTGTAAATCTCAGTTGGAACAGAATCAGCACCAGGTGCTCTGCCACATGAAAGGAGCCTAACGGCCCTCAAAACCTCTTCTTCAGTTGAAAGTTTAAGGAGGGATTGACTTCAACCTGAGGTAAATGGTCAGTGGTCTCAGTATTGATTGATGACGATCTGTTGAGAACACTATGAAAGTGTTCAACCCATCTCTCTAGGATCATGTCCTTATTACTAATCAATGTGATTCCATCAGCACTGAGTAGTTGTGATGTACCATAGGTCCATAAATAGCTTTCAGGGAATCATAAAAGTGCTCTGGATTGTTACTATCAGCATAAAACTGAATTTCATCTGCCTTCTTACTGAGCCAGGAATCCTACATCTCTCTAAGCTTTGCTTGTACTTTTCTTTTGATGGAATTAAATGCTGCCTTCTTAGAGGTGGATGAACTATCCTGCTGGTAAATCCTGTGGAGTTCTCATTTTTCATTTAGCAGCTTCTGGATTTCCCCATCATTTTCATCAAACCAGTCTTGTTGTTTGCGGGTGTTGTGACAAAGATGAGCATTTGGTGCTGTACACCAAATCTCTGAGAGCTGTCCACTCCTTTTCTGCTCCACTGTTGCCAACTGTATGTTGGCTCAACTTTCCCTTCAAGTTAGCAACAAACTGTTCACGCTCAGAGAAGAGCTCTAATTTGTTGACATTAATTCTTCTGGTAGTCATTTTGCCTTGGAGGTGGTGCTTTTGATGAATGTGAATATTTAGCTTGGAAAGCATAAGTCTATGATCAGTCCAGCACTCTGCACCACACATTGCCTTTGTCACTCTCACATCTTGTCTGTCTCTTCTCCTTACAATCACATAATCTATTAGATGCCAGTGTTTGTTGCAAGGGTGCATCCATGAAGTTTTATTGCATTTAGGTAAATGGAAGACAGTGTTGGTGATGAGAAGGATATGCGATGCACAAGTCTTCAGCAGTAAATGACCATTGCTGTTGCTGTTTCCAATTTCATTCCTCCCTAGGACTCCCTGCCATGTCTGGTAGTCTGAGCCTATTCTAGCATTAAAGTCTCTCAGAATTATAAGCTTGTCCTCTTTTGGCACATTGATGATAAGGGTCTCTAGGTCTTCATAACATTTTTCTTTGACCTCATCAAGGTTCATCATGGTGGGTGCATAGGCACTGATGATGGGGGCATGGCATTTTCCTACAAGTGGCAATAGTATTGTCATGAGCCTGTCATTCACTCCTTTTGGCAGGCATAGCAGCGTGCTGACTAGATCAGTTTTGATTGTAAAACCTATGCCAGCTTTATGGCACTCCCCTTCACTGTGACCACTCCAGAAAAATGTGTATTCAGCTCCAACTTCAGTAAGCTGGCCTTCAATTGCCAGCCTTGTTTCACTCAGGATTGCTATTTGGATGTTGAGTTCTGTTGCAACAAGAGCAGTTTGTCTTTCAGGTCTACTGTATTTTGTGTCTATTAGTATGCACATGTTCCATGTGCTGATGGTGAGTAAGATCATTTTTGCAGATGTTTTTGTACATTTTTTTGTGTTTCAACTGCAGAGTGGGATTCCCCACCTGCCATGGTAATTAGGCCAGAGTTTGGTAAGCAGACAATTTTTAGGGCACTTTGTCTAGCCCCGTTCCTCACACCAGGAGGTGAGCAGTGCAATCCTTAAAAGGTTGCTCAGATACCCAAGGGGCTGCCGAGTCCCACTGATGCTTCCAGTGAGAAACGACCCTATAGCCTGAGCCACCTGTGTGCAAGGTTGTGACTACAATTCCCAGTGTATCCATATCTGCTGCTTCATCACTTGCCTGTCACCACAGGACTTTGAGGTATAACAGTAAAATGGTATGGGTGATGTGTTTTGATTTGTGCATAATATGGATTTAAGTGAGGCAGAGTTGCAGGAAGTCATCAGCCTTACTCTCTCCTCCAGAGTCATCATAGTCCAGTGGCAGGATAGAGTCAAGATGACTGGCAAAGGCTCAGGATGCAGTGGATGACCTTGGAGTCTCTGGTGTCTAACCAAACTCTAAGCACTCCACATCGCCTGCTTCAGTTGCCTCCATGGCCATTGGAAAAAATTGTTCTCATCTGCCCATTCCACCAGGGGAAGTCTTCACATGCTTGGGGTAAACACCTCCCCCTAACTCACCAATGGGTTTGAGACCCCTTGGTTACCCTCAACCTGGTTTGACCCATCTGTCGAAACAGCTTACTAGGATGTGGCTGCTGGGCATGCTGCAGCTTCTTGGAGCCATAGTTAAGAGTGGGGTGGAACAGGTGGACACCAAAGGTGGAAAGAGCCCTAAAAAGGGTTCAGCAGTCATCACACCAAAGGTACTGGTTCTCCCTGAACACACCCTACACCCTGGCTAAGAGCTAATAATGACATCAGTATAAGTGCTTCAAGGTTTGCAAAGCACTTTACAAAAATTTATCCTCACAACAACCTGTACCATTTCGTTTTTCTTTGATTCTTTGGGATAAAAACCTAGTAGTGGCATTACTGAGTCAAAGGATTGTGTTACAGCCCTTTGGTCAGAGTTTCAAACTGTTTTCCAGAATAGCTGGACCAGTTCACAGCTCTACCAATAGTCCATTAGTGTCCCTATTTTTCTACATCCTCTCCAGCATTTGTCAATTTCCTTTTCTGCCATGTTAGATAATCTGATGTGTTGTGAGGTGGTGCCTCAGTTGTTTTCATTTGCATTTCTCTAATTATTAGTGATTTACAGCATTTTTATATGATAATCGACAGCTTTGATTTTTTTCTCTGAAAACTGATCAGTCCCATTTATCAACTAGGGAATGATTTTAATTTTTATAAACTTGGCTCAGTTCCCTACACATTTGAGAAATAAGACCTTTATCTGAGGAACTTGCAAAGATTTGTTTCCCTGTTTCCCAATTTTCCTTTCATTCTTGCAGCTTTACTTTATAGATTACTACTGTGTTATATGAAAGGACAATCAGGATGGTTTCAAAAAACCCCAGGAAGATTTATATGAGCTGACACAAAGTGAAATGAGCAGAACCAGGAGAGCACTGTACGCAATAACAGCAATGTTCTCTGATCAAGAACTCCAAAGGACCCATGATAAAAATGCTGTCCCCCTCCAGAAAGAGAACTGATGAACTGAGTGCAGAGTAAAACATTTTTTCATGTTCATTATGCCTTTTATTTCATTTTGTTTTTTCGACATGGCTGATATGGAAATATGTTACATGACTTCACATGTATAATGAGTAATATTTCTTGCCTTTGAACCAGGAGAACATTGTACACAGTAACAACAACATTGTGCGATGATCAGCTATGATAGACTTAGCTCTTCTCAGCAATACAAGGATTGAAGACAATTCCAAAAGACCTATGATGGAAAAGGCATCCACATCCAGAGAAAGAGCTGTGGAGTCTGAATGCAGATCGAAGCTGACTATTTTCATTTTTTTTCTTTCTTGTGGTTTCCCCCTTTTGTTCTGATTCTTCTTTTACAACGACTAGTGTAGAATATGTTTTATATGACTCTCCATGAGTTACCTATAGCAGATGGCTTGGTGTCTTGGAGAGGAGGGTAGGGAGGGAAGGAGAAAAACTTTGGAACTCAAAGTCTTATAAAAGTGAATGTTGAAAACTATCTATATATTGCTTTCCTAATGGGTGCGGGAGGGGCTGAAGGGAGAAAATTTGGAAGTGGAAATTAAAAAAAAACCACAACAACCCCGGGACATGGATGTTATTGTTTTTCTTACTTTACTGAGGAGAAAACAGGGCAGGTAGAAATGAAGTGACCTGCTCAGGCTCACAGAGGTATTGTGTGTGAGGCCAGATTTGAATTCAGCTCTTGCTAACTCCAGGCCTAGCACTCCACCCATTGCTGGAACCTTGGACCCAGATTCCAGGATTCTGGGTGCAAATTCTGGCTCTGATACTTTTTAGCTATGTCATCCTAAGCAAGCATTTCAGATCTCCGTTACCTGTAAAATAGAGATAACAACATACAGTGTGCCTACTAGAGGTGTTGTTAGAGGTCCATTGAGCACACCTCTGAGTCTGTGTTCACTCTCTTCCTTCTCCTCCAGTGCCCCATCCCAGCCTGGAAGTGATCTCCAAGGTCCCAACAGTTTTGCCAGAAAAATGTATATTCCAACAGGTTGGGAAGGTTTTCAGTCTGGCCCTATTTTCCAAGGACCCATCCACCTAAGCATAAAGACGCAATTATCAATAGTCTAGCCATTCGGTGATAAATTTTCTGGCCACAACCACCCATTAATAAATTTTAAAAAATGTTACCTTTGATTCTATATGGCACTCTTCTACTGCTGAATGGTAGGAAAGAGGGTAGAGATGTGTATCTCTCCTGAGACTGTCTCCAAACTTTGATCTGAGATCCATGCCCAATAACCAATGCGGGGACAGATGGCTGTAGGAGCTAACTAGTATTTATTATAAATCACACGAGAAGAAAGAAGTCACAGCTCAAAAAGAATGCCCTGCAAGTAGTCCTTGGAGAGGCAAAGAAATGGGCTGGTGGAATGGCTTTATCTTATGTTCAGTGGCAAGAAGACACATTATCCCTGGGGATATTTAGTCACCACATACTACATTACTAATGCTAAGTATCTGGAGAAAAAGAATCCCTCCAAAAAACAAGGCAGCTCATGCACCATGATGAGCTGCCTAGGGCAAAGAGGTTTTAGGAAGAACTTGATAAAAAAGCCTCCCCATTGAATTCACCCAGTCTCACTACTTGACACTTTCATGGAAATGCAAACAGGGAAGGGTGGTTAGAAATAGATAGAAAGTATAGCTCCGGGAGGAAGAATGAGAGGCTAAAGACCTACAAGATTACACCCACGTATCTGTTTGTACTTCCTTCCAGAAAAGAATCAATAAAGACCAAACATGGTGAGCACCCAAAAAATGTCGAAAAAGACAAAGCAGATTGTACTGTCAGGAAAAGACTCATTATTGATATGCAAACTCTCTCTGATAGCTGTCTATAGTCTGGCTACAGCCAGATCAGATCAGAATTAGTAAAAAGCAGGAAGAATAATCATGAGAAAAATATGACACAACTTGAAAAACTCAATCTTGAACTATTTACATGAGTAATTCGCCATCAAAACTAGGAAGTGGACAACAGAGATGACACAGACCCTGATAGCGATGATTTTATATAGAAATATAACCCACACGAATTCTTCTTCAAACTTTCATTTGGTTTTATAATTAACAACCATTTATTTTCTTTCCTTCTCCCCTACTTCCCCACATTTAAGAGAAAAACAAACCCCCATCATAAATATTCATAGTCAAGGAAAACAACTTCCTACGTTGTCCAAATCCAAAATTCTGTCTTATTCTGTATCTTGAATCCATTGCCTGCCATGCTTCATTATCGGTATTCTGGAATCATGACCGATTGTACGAATCTTAAATGTTGTTTGGCTTTACAATGTGGCAATAGAAATTGGTCACTTGATCCTGCTCCACTCCTCTGCATCGGTTCAGACAGGTCTTTCCAGGTTACTACGACCTCATCCCTTCCACCATTTCTTATACCACAAGATATTCCATTACATGAATACGTCATAATATGTTCAGTCCCTTTCCAACTGACAGCACTCAGTTTCCTCAGTTTATAGTTCTTTGCCACCACAAAAAGGGCTGTTATAAATATTTTTGTACACACTGGTGCTTTTCCTCTTTTCTTTGATGCTTTGGGGCATCGGCCTAATAGACATGTAGCTGGATCAAAGGGTATGCACAGTTTAGATGTTTTGGACTAGTGCCAAATGGTGCTCGCGAAAAGCTAGATGGTTCCATCAGTCTGCCTGTTTTCTTGCAGCACGATGCAATGTTTGTCATTTTCCCTTTTTATTAACTTTGCCAAGCTGATGGGGATGATGTGGAATGTGGGGGTTGCTTTAACTTGCATTTTTAATTATTAGTGATTTGAAGTATTTTTTCATATGGCTCTTGATAGCTTGGATGTCTTCTTTTGAGAATTACCTGTCCATGTGCTTGTTTCCTTCCTTCCTTCCCTTCTCTGATCATTTATCAACTGGAAAATGGCTCTTTTTGTTTGTTTGTTTGTGACCAATATAAATTAACCGCCACACAAAGAGACCAAAAGTAGTTAGAAAATACCTTAGTCAGCAAACATCTGACTTACTAGCCAAACAGGAAGAATTGGCTGCCAAACGCAACATCAGCTTAGCACATAAACTCATTTGTAAAAAATTACCAAGTAGGATGATGGATAATTATGAGCAATATTGGCTCATAAATCAGAGAAGCAGAAGAATGTAAAACTAGTCTAAATGAAGCATGGTAAGGCATCCAACTTAGCAGAGGCATCCCAAGGGCATTTAAGAATGAAAGTGAAAAAAGGCAACTGAAGAAAAATGGAAAAGATTTTAAAAAATTGTTATAACAAACTATCATCTCCATTAAAGTTGGTGAAATTTACACACTATAGGCATCAGAGAAATGGAAGTGTGTGTGTGTGTGTGTGTGTGTGTGTGTGTGTGTGTGTGTGTGTGTGTGGAGAGAGTTTCTTTGTCCAAGAGTCCCTCCTTGGAATGAGCCCACTTCTCAACATAATATTCAGTCTCTCATTAATTGTTACCTAATCAGAATTGATCGCCACCCTCTGGAATAACCACTTTTACAAGAGCAGACAGGCTGTGAGCACACCATGTCTTTGTCATTCGAGAATGCCACTAACTTCTTTTCTTAGTAACATGCTAACCTTATTTATAAAATGATTAAATTAACTAGACACTATGTCTCTCAAACTTTTTTAACATCACAGTGGTTTGTTATTTCTTCTTACAACTCATTTGACAGATGGGGAACTGAGGCACAGGGTGAAGTGATGCCCAGGGTCACATAACTAGTAAGTGTCTGAGGCTCAATTTGAACTCAGGAAGACGAGTCTTCCTTATTCCAGGTCCAATACTCTATCCAATGTGCCACCAAGCTGCTCCCATAACTGACATACAAGAAGCTAAAGAAGGGGATGATTTTAAAGAAGTAGAAAGACCTTGGTCCTTACTGATAGTGAAAAAAATGCAAGAGAGAACATCGATAACTACTGAATAATAAACACTAAATAAATGCTAAGTGACTGACTGACTGACTGCCTACTTTCTCATCTTTATAAAATCTTACTGGGAGTCACCTACATAAGAATGAAAGCATCCTGGATGAGGCTATTTGTAAGGAAGAAGCAGGTTTTCTCAAGCAATATTCAGCAATGGACTATATCTTTACCATTTCAGAACTGATTTAAAGTTGTTTGAGAATAAAAGCTCACTGGGCTTCTATTTTGATTGACAATATATTTGATTTGGTAGCACAAAATACCACCTCATAGGCCTTTTTCAACAAGATATCATTTCATGCATTTAAAAGATTCTTTGCCCCTGGTAAATATCCTTAATCAGTCACCCTCTGACCATAAACATTAGCTGAGTTATAGAACAGAAAAGTATCTGCTCACCTAAAATGTTTGTTTTCTGCTGCAATAGAACAGATGAAGTAGACTTCAGGCCAAAGAGTCACTTTCCAACTCTCTCTACAGTAGGTGCCTATCCTATAGCTTCCTTCCACCTCTAAATTCCAATGGGAACCCTAATTAGTGAGCTTTTATCTTCACCATCCTAGAGGCAGCTAGGTGGCAGGTGGACAAAGCTCCGGACCAGGAGTCAGGAAAACCCAAGTTCAAATCCAGCATCAAACACTTACTAAGTGTATCACCCTGGACAAGTCACTTAACCTCTGTCTGACTCAGTTTACTGAACTATAAAATGTGGATAAACAGCACCTACCTTCCAGAATTGTTATGAGGATCAAATGAATTTGTTTTGAGGCATTATTTTAAGTGTTTGGAGGGGAATTTGGAAAAGCTCTGGCCAGTCTCTGCTATCTTGGCTTCACCCAACCTACCCCCACGAAATCTAGTCTGCAAGCTGTGCAATGTTTTTTGAGAGTGTTTTTGGTTTTTGGGCTTTGCTCGCAGATGTTTTGTAGTCATTCTTCTCTTCTGGATTTGGGTTTATGATCCCTGTCAACAAGACAGCGCTTTGTGGTGGGATTTTTTTTTTTTTGCTTGCTCATTCTTCTGGTCCACTTTCTGATTCTGAACTTATATTAGGGCCAGACTGGGATCATCTGGGGAGCGGCAAGTTAGGAAATAGAGTATCTGGGCTGAACTTTTATCCTCTTAGGTACTTCCGCTGCTTTCTTGGAATACTGAACACTGCATGATTCTGTGGGAAAGAAGGGAGTTCTGTTTCCACAGTTTTGGGCATCAGGGTTGTGACCTAGGACAGTCACATAAAGGTCAGAAACTACTGCGCAGGCCTGACGAGCTGTTTGAGGGAAAGCCTATCAGAGAGGAGAGCATAAAGTCCCATGGTCAGGAGACGGTGGCCAGGAGACCCAAATTGGTTCAGCATACTATAAGAAGCTTTCATTATTCTGAAAGCACTGTAGTCTTCCAGTGGCTATACTGGAAACAACTACCCGTTCATTCAAAGGGAATGAATGTAGAAGGTCTGCCCTCCTCTTATTTTAATAAATTGTCCTTGATACATTTTGTGTGTCAAGTGAGTCTCTAACAATTCTAAGATCTCAGAGACCTGGGGAACTATAAGCTTTTATAGTTCCCACAGTGGTCTAGTCACTGTCCTCCAGGTCTTAGTTTTCCAAGTTCCTTACCTGTGTTTAAATCTATGCAGCATATCTGCAGGGTTGCCCCTGGTAAGAGCTGTAGTAGACTGCTGCTGGATTCAGCCACTATCAGACAGCTGGAAAGCTCTGCAGGTTCAAAGTGACAAAATAAAGATTCTTCTTTGGTCTGGGTTCTTGCCCTGGTTATTCTGCTTCAGATTGGGCTGGAGTCTAGAACTGAGACTCTGCTCCACTTCCAGGGTCAGAACCATATAACTGCTACCTGCTTCTGAACTTGCAACCTGGAATGTCACTCCTCTACACGATTCTTTCTCATATTGTCTTCATTCCCACACCCAGAATTTGGTAGTGAACAACAGAAATGCCAGGTGGCACGTGTTCATGCATCCTGCAAAATATCTGGGTCTCCCTGTATGAATTCAGGACCTCCTCTTGTTCTGGTGCACAGTATTCTCTTTCAGTCCCTGCTTGCTAAAACGTGTGGTATGCTTCTAGCTAGACCCCATCTCCACTGTCCACAGATCTCTTTGCCCATCTCCGTATGCTGACTTGGGCTGGAAATGACTCACAGGGAATTTTTACTGGATTTCTTAATTGGTGCTCAGTCTGGTGCATTTTCTAGATCTCGGTGGTAGAACTAAATTAAGGGATGCACAGCTGTCCTTCTTGTTACTCCAGTAATACTGCAAACAGTAATAATGCAATCTCAATTCTGGAAGTATATAAGGTTTAGAATAAATATTTTCAAAAACTTAATCTACAGCCTAGAACAAACATTTCTGCTTAAAGAAAGTATATTTTGGAGATATTCTGGAGTTGTAGAGAAATGAATTTTCCCAGAAATCAAACTGTTATTTTTATATGCCTAAATGACTTAGACAATTATTGAGTTTCATTTGCTACAATTGGCTTTTAAAAGTCAGATTTAAATTTAAATTAAATATTTTAAAATTAAATTAAATAATTAATTAAAATTAAAATTAATTAATTAAAAACATCAATACACCTGAAAGAGGAAAGGGAGAAAATGCACTGAAGAGAAGACAAGCAATATACTTTTGAAAGTAATATGTGGAATTTATCATACATCTTTAGAAAAAAAGCAAGCAGTACAAAATATGATTCATGGTTTCATACACAATCTTTTTATGTTCTGCTATATATATGGAAACGCTCCTTTTTTGGTGCTTAAATTCAGAGTAAAAATAAAACTATGGGGGGGAGCCAAGGGAGAAGGGGGGGAAGTAAAGACAATGGGTAATACTGGCACCAAATCATTAAAGTCAAAGCATATATTCTTCCTTAGACAATGAACCATTAAGATGGAATGTGACTATTTGTGGAGTTCTGGCTTTGCTTAACTCTTTCAGGAAGCATAGTTTGGGGTGAGGGGTTGGACTTACATGTTCATTAGGATGTGTCTGCTGTGACAAAACAAAATGTCTCTAAACTCCAAACTTTCCTGGCTGCCAGAGGTTTATAACAGTAGTAAAGGAGAAAGTCCTGAAGCCAAAGGCAAAGATTTCTAGGACTAGACCAGTGGATGGTGGACAATAACGTGGAATCCTAAGGAGCTACAAGCTCCACACCAAACTCACGGCTCAGGTGAGGTTTGGATTAGATGAACGCATTTAGGGTTAGGGTTAGAATTAAGGCTACTTCAAATCTTTTTAAATGATTTTGAATAACTGTTGACCTCTACTCACACTCTGTCTTTAGTGGAATAAGCAGCTTTTAGTTTAGTGCCCTTCATCAGTTCTGGCTGCCCCTTGACTTCCCTCACCCCTGTACCACATCAATAAGGAATACAGAGAAAATAAACTATGCTGGAACATAGGCTGTCATCATAAACTACCTGAGGCTTTGGAAGTGCCTGGAGCCCCAAAACGGTCATTTGGATCTAGACCTTCCTGCTCTGCAGGGTGTCATGCTGCTCAAAAGTGACTATTTCCATTGGCCACGTGACAGCCTCCTCTTGCATTTCAGCTACAGTTAGCTAACCAACCTGTATCCTGTCAAGGTTAGTGCACTAGTGACTTACCACTTCCTTCTAATGCTAGTTGCATTCATTGGTTCATGAAAAAGCTTTTCACTTTCATGTAACTGAATTTATCTATATTATCTCCTTAGGGAATTCATCCCCTACTCCAAGCTGTCAAAGGTATATAGATCGGTATATTTAAAAAAATTTTTTTTCCCACTTAATGTACTTTATTTTAAGTGCTTCCAGAAAAGTTTTAAGACATTACACAAAAACATTCCTCTTCATCTGAGTCTTCAATGCCTTTCTCTTCCAATCTGGAGCTGCCTCTTTGCCCAACACTCTGGTTAGCCCCAAGTCCACGGTCTCCTCAAAGACCATGTTTCATTCTTTCGCTTTCTCTTCTGAACAGTCTCTCTCCTCTAGCCTGCTTTTATCAGTGGATAGGCTGTTACTCAACACATTGACTGCTCTCAAGAAATCACTTTTAATAAACTTGTAATAGGAAAAAAAATTCACCGTATACAAGATCTATAAACACAGAAATTGGTTTTACAGGTTAAAACTGAGCACAATAGTTTTGTTTCATTTTTTAAAAATGATGTACTTATACCTTAGGTTTTTTTACACTGGTTTATCTTATCACAACAAATTTCTTTAATGCACATGAGATACATACAAGGTAAACTGACACATATGTCTCCTTTTTTTCCTGTAAACTTATAAGACATATAAAATTTTTTTCAAAACCCAACTACCCACTTTGGCAACAACTTAGTATTATTACCACTAGTGATGGTGTGGGTAGACTTTTGTACAATTCAGCCTTAATATTTATACTCTAAAGAAGAATTTCAGTATATTTAGCATAGTTACTTAAAGTTCACAATCCACCCTGCCCTAATTGAAAATAATGACGATGATGGGCAAGAGTCTCCAGCCCTTGAGACAAGCCTCCATAGGTTGGTGGCCCACAGATGAGGGACCAATCCGACTCCACTATAGAACCAATCAGGATCTGAGAAATAGATGATTCTGGTCAAAACACAGGGTAAGAAACCATAGTAAAGCTAATCCTGCAGAAGAGGCAAAGGATGGGGGTGTCTTTTCAGAAGGAAAACATATTCATGATTTCAATTCCAACATTCCCAACTCAAATCCTAAAGGTCAAGAAAGAATAATTTGCCTTCCAAAGCTTTTTCTCCCTATCTTGTACATGTAAACAGAGCCATCACCACCATCTTAAAGGTTGTTTTTTTCTTTTTTAATCAGTTTTTCTCTTTTGGAAACAGCATTTTAATTTTTCCAAATACATATAAAGATAGTCTTCAACATTCATTTTTATAAGGTTTTGAGTTCCAAAGTTTTCCTTTTCCCTTTCCTTCCCTCCTCCCCAAGACAGCAAGCACTGATATAAGTTATGCATCATGTTAAACATATGTCCACATTACTCACGTTGTGAAAGAAGAATCAGAACAAAAGGGAAAAACCACAAAAAAGGAAAAAAAAAGCAAAGGAGAAAATAGCATGCTTTCATCTGCATTTAATCAGTTTTTTGCTCCCAAGTCTTGATGAGTCTGTCTAGTGGGTACAAAAGGACCAAGAGCAAGGTCCACTTGACACTCACTATATTATCCTCATTTGGAAAGTTCACTTCCAGGATCCTTAGTGATTTGGTCTGGTCATTTCTCTGATCCAAAATCATGGTATTGACCTGAAGTTAATGCAAGTCATTGACTCCTCCTGTTCTTGCCTTTGTTTCTCAAGCATTATTATGACCCATCATCAGAGGACACCTGAGAACCTCACTGCTCCCTCCCCTGCTTTCCTCTTCTGTATGAGGCATCTAGAAGAGCCCTAAAGAGACATCAGCACTTCTGATATTCCGTTTTTCACCCAGCAGGACAATTGAAAGTAACTGAA
Source organism: Notamacropus eugenii (assembly GCF_028372415.1). Taxonomy (NCBI): domain Eukaryota; kingdom Metazoa; phylum Chordata; class Mammalia; order Diprotodontia; family Macropodidae; genus Notamacropus; species Notamacropus eugenii. Next base: position 506,547,803 of record NC_092873.1, read on the forward strand.
AGTAACTCTCATCTATGCAGACACAAACAGAAAACAACTTGAAATGATATAAGCAAGGTCCAATTTACAGATCAACAGTTACAGCAACCCAGGCAAAAAGGCAAAGACAAGGGACTTCAGACACCATCAGCAAGGTGTGAAAAGGGGCTTCTCCAAAGCCATTCCATTTATTGAACGCAAATACTGTACAAGTAAGCAGATCTGGGAAGGACAGAGAGGTTGTTTCTGTCTTTTTTTCAGTTCCCACAGGAGTCCGTCTGCTCCAATCGAGGCTGACTTCACTCATGTCCATGCTACTGCCCCACTGGTCCATTTGCTCCAGCTTGATCTCTCCACTGAGAGGGGTGGGCAGAGGAGAAAACTTCTGGGGGCCCAGCATCTCAGCCTGGTCCATGGCACTGAGAGCTGTCTCTTCTTGATGGGTACAATTAAGCCACTGTTGTTTGTTGAAGGTGTCTCTGGCCAGCAGGGAGTGAGACTGGCTCTGAAGCTGATCACTGCTGTTGAAGGTGCCTTGGATAGAGCCACCAGGTGGACCTCTTTGTTCTGCAGGTTATCTGGCAGACAGTCCTTTCTTCACATGTTATGACTTGTGGTAGACTTGGTAGCACAGCTGCTTGTTGTGATGACAAGTACTTCTTAAAACAGGAAGAAGTGCAGTTTCACACCCCTGTTGTTCTTCAGTTCACCATGGCAACACAGTGGCCAGGAGCTGTCAATCAACAAGTCTTTCCAGCCTTTTTTGAGATAGATCAGACTGTCCAAATAATAGTGACATTCAGATTACCCAATCTTGGTGCTGATCTCAGCCACAATCCCCTGAATGAAGTTTATGGCCTCCTCCAAGTGTTGTGGGTCTGGGTTATCATTTAGAGAGTGCCTCAATTTATCTCTGAGAAGTAGAGGGTACTTCACTAGCCAATGTCTGGGGATACTAAAGAAATTTGAGAGGCCAGCTTTCAACTGAAAGGTGACTCCAATATCCTGCACCTACTCCTGCCTCTTGTGATCCAACAATGTCTTGGCAATGACTGAGTTGCTGCAGTAGCTATTGTAGGAGCTAAGACATGGCAGCCATTCCTTTAGGACAGGGCCAATATGCTTGGTAGATCTATCCTTTTTCCTGACTTCTCAAAGCTAGCTGAAGAGATCTTCATGCAGAGAGATTAGAAACTCCAGTTTCCAAAAAAATATGATTTAATTCTTGCTCTGTCATTACGAAGAGTTTAAGTGTGGGGTCATGATTGGTCTTTTTATTTTTTATTTTTTTGCTAATTTCAAGGTCTCTATCAAGTCTTTTTCTCCTTAAGAAAACTCAAAGATTTCCTCTTGGTGTTTGACCTCCTTTGAGGTAGGTATCTGGTTCATGCAGTTTGCTATCCCTTTGCTTTTTGCTCATGGGAGTCACATTTCTGGACCAGATCACTGGGTGAGGATATCAGGGCAACTGTCACTGTGGAAGCCGATCGAACGCTGAAGAGTCTGACTGAATTGCTTTAATGGAGTGGTTTGCCAGTGATGTGACTGGACATAGGTTTGACCTGTTCCCTTGTTACTCAGCTCATTCATATACTTGGCTGGGAAGCTTGCTTTCAGTGCTTTCAGAGCATAGTTTGTCTTCTTGACCAAGAAGCACAAGGATTAGTCCTTGGTCACCATGGTGGCCACTGAGGGCACTGCTGCCACATCAAGTATCAGAAACACCAAGGCCAAGTTGGATCTCACCTCAATGGTGCTTGATAACAGCAACAGAAACCCAGAGTACAGCATGCATCCCTCACAAACCATGCCTGGCCAGATGATCCCACCTGCTGCTAGACTCAGGCTGACTGCTGTGTGTTGGGTGGCTGAGACAAAAAAAGAGGTGGGTTGGGGCTGCTGCTGCAGCTGGTGCCAGAGGTTGACCTCTTTTTGAATTTTAATATGTCATGATCTTTCACATTCAGGTCACGAATCCATTTTGGATTGATTCTAGTATATGGAGTAAGATGCTAGTCTAAACTTAATTTCTGCTAGAGTGCTTTCCAGTAAATTTTCAAGCATCTCTTGCTGAATAGAGAGTAATTTTCTAGGCAATTTATGCTTTGGGGGTTACAAACGTTGAGTTATTGAGTGCAATTATTTCTGATTCTTTTTTGTCTAGTCTGCTGAACTAAACCACTGACATAATTTTTTACTTTTTAACCAGAACAAAATGGTTTTCAAGATTACTACTTTATAATACAGTTTGAGGCCTAGAAGTGTTTTACTCTACTTTTATTCCTACCTTTTTTTTTTATTACTTCCTTTGATATTTTAGATGTTTTACTTCTTCAAATGAATAATTTTTTTTCCTGATGGCTCAGGAGGAGAAAGTGAGGCTGGTGACCTTGCACAGCCCTCCCTCCCTCAAAACAAAGTCAAGTGCAAGTCATGTCATCATTTCTTTAATGTCATGGCCTTCTTCAAAAACGAAGGGCAAACACAACAATTTTTTCTAGTTCTATAAAGTATCCCTTTGGTAGGTTGATTAGTACAACATTAAATCTGTAAATAAGTTTTAGTAGTAATGCCATTTTTATTATGGTGGCATGACACAACTAGGAGCACACAATATTCCTTCAGTAATTTAGTGTGTTCTTTAAGAAACATTTTGCAACTGTACTTATACAGGTATTGACTGTACTTTGGCAGACTGATTCCCAGATATTTTATGGACTCATGAATATTTATTTTAAATTAATCTTTTCTGTTACTAACTACTGAATTTTGCTGTTTTTATTCAAAAGAAATGCTGTTCACTTTTGTATAATAATACCATAGGCTGTGACTTTCTTGAAGTTTTTGTTTCAATTACTTTATTGGTTGGTTCCCTGGGATTTTCTAAGTAAACCATTATGTTATTAGCAAATAAAGGTAATTTTGTCTTCTCTTTGCCTTTCTTTATACCTTTAATTGCTTTCTCTTGTCTTATTGTCATTTCTAGAACTATGTAAAATAATAGCAGAGGAAAAGGATATGCTATCACTCCTACATTTAATAAGAAATTTTCTAGTTTTTCCCCATTGTATATGAACACATACAAAGTACAGTAGGCAGCATTAGAAAATAATATATATGACTATAATAATGTAACTAAAAAGAACCCCCACAAAACAACTAAAAATGAGTGTTGTGTTATCAATTTCCTTTAGCTTTGTTGTCATTTCCCTCACTGACTTTGTTGGTTTGATTTGCTGTGCTCTTATTTTTAATCAGATTAGCCAAAGATTTATCAATTTTGCCAGTCTTCACAAAGAACCAATTTTAAGTTTTGTTTATTATTCTTATAGTTTTTTTTATTTCCTATTTATCTATTTTTCCTCTAATTTTAAATGTCTTCTCTTTTGGCTTAATTTGAGTTTATTTATGGCTTTCTGATTTTTTTAAATGGACATTTAGTTCATTAATCCTGTCCCTTTTCATTTTATTAACACAGATTTTTAGGGATATAATTTTTCTCCCATTATTTAGGATTTCATTAAGTCTCAATTTGGGTCTGTGTCTTTTATTTATGTTCCCTGAACTAATAACTAATTTTATTGGTCTATTTTTTATAACTAATATATTAGTTATACCATTGCTGCTTTTTTATTGCTGCTTTATTTGCAATATCTCTACGTCCTAACATGTGATCATTTTTTGTACAAGTTCCACATAGTCTTGAAAAAGTACATATATTCCAAAGCAATCTCATTTATAAGATGCGTTAAGTATTTTAATTCTAGTTTCTCCAGCAATTTAATTCTGTATTTTCTCTTTTATTTACCATTCTGCTAAATCTCTCCTTAACTGAGAGAGGGAAATGAATTGTTTTTGTATTATTGTCTGCATCTTCTTGTAATTCTGCTGATCTTTCCTGGAGCATGTAAGTTTGACACTGACATTGGTTTGCTTCCTATGTATGACTCCTTTCAACATAATGTAGTTTCCTTCTTTATGTCTTTTTATGTTGCATTTCTTTTTTGTTTTTGCTTTGTCTGATAGCACGATTGCAACGGATTCACCTGATGCATAGTCCAGCCCCTCAGTTTCATTCTATATAAGCCTTTGCTTTGTTTTCTTATCCAATACGTCACTGTCTTTCATTTTATTGAGTCGTTTAAGCCATTCACATTTAAAGTTACAAAATTAGGTTCAAATTTTCTTCCACTTGGTCTTAATATTAATTTTTTTCTAAATTAAGATTTATTTTTGTTATTCTTCTTCTTAGGTAAAAGACTGTACTTTGTCTCCAGTTAATTTTGTTACTATTTTGTCAGTATAAAGAATCTAGTTGATGATCTGCTTGGTATAGCATTAAAACTGTAAATCAACTTTAGCAGTATTGACTTTTTTAATTGATTGGCATGAGCAATGAATATTTCTCTAACTATTTAGGGTGTTTCAGGTTTTTTTATTTCCCTAAGGAATATTTTATAATTGAATCTATTCAAGTATTTTGTGTGTTTTGGTAGATTTATACTCATATTTTGTGCATTTTGTAGTTATTTTGAACGGCATTTTCCTTTCTGTTATTATGTTTTAGAGTTTGCTGTTATTGTATAGAAATGCTGTTCATTTTTGCTAATTCATTTTGTAGCCATCAACTTTGCTCATTATCTCAATGACTGTCTTTGCTGATTCCCTAGGATTTTCTAAGTAAATTATCCTGTCATCAGCAAAAAACGACAGTTTTTTCTGCCCTTTGTCTATCTATACACGTATAATTTCTTTCTTGTCATTGCTACTGCTAACATTTCTATAACTACATAAAATAATAGTGAGGAAAGGGCATTCTTGCTTTACTCCTGTACTTATTAAGAAAGCTTATATTGAACCCAAGTTGCATACAGTACTCTCTTTTACTTTTAGACTGATATTCGGTATATTTTTAAAAGGTTCTTCTACACCTATACTTTGTAGGGTGTTGAGCATAAATTTGTGTTATACTTTGTCAAAGGCTTTTTTCTGCATAATAGTAACAATAATAGCTAGCATTTATATAGCACTTTACAATTTTCAGAATACTTGACAAATATTATCTGATTTTATCCTCACAACAACCATGGGAGGTTGTTGCTGTTATCCTCCCCATTTTACAGAGGAGGGAAAAAGAAGCTAAGATACTTGACGGGCTCACACAGCCCAATATAATAAGTGCTGGAGGCCTGATTAGAACTCAAGTCTTTTGACTCCAGACACTGGACCACCTGGTACCATTCTGGGATATATCCAATGTGGTCACAACAATTTTTGGATTTTACTTAAATTTTGAATCAATATTCAATATGGATCTACAATTCCCTTATGATTTATCCTTCCCTTACTTAAGTGCTGTCCTAAAAGAATGCTGGTAGAGTGCTCTCTTTTTTCAGAACAATTTTTATAATATTGGTACTAACTGCTCTTTAAGACCTTAATCCTCACAAAAGAAGGTGAACTCTCTTAAAGGCAGAGTTTAGCCTATTTTTTTGGAGTCAATGCATTGGAAGCAGCCTGAGGAACCAACTTACAACTCTCCTTTGGTCCATCACTTCTCCATTTCATCAAGTTAAGTCAATAAGTCTTTATAAAGGTCCTTTGTTGCTGGGAGGGACTCAACCTCTCCATAAACTTCTACAAACCAATGTCAATACATCATCATGCCAAAGAAAAGATACTTCTAAAAGTAGAACCTAACATGTAAAGAAAAAGCATCATTTATAATCTACACCAGCCATCCCTCCCACCCCCAAAACAACAAAGATGAACTTACTAGATCATCTCAAAGTAAGGTGGGTAGATTAAAAAAAAAAATTTTTTTAAAGGACCAATTTCCTGATTCATAGACTGAGTACACTGGACAAAACACAGAGGTATAAGATTAGCCAAACACTGACCACCCAGGTCTTGAGTAGATTTATGAACATGATCTCATTTTTAAAATGAAGTTTCTCCTGCACATCCCACATAAACTCTGAGGCACTTAAATCAACATGAAGATAAAGCATTGGCCTGGGTTTAAAAGATTCTCCTTCTGATAAAGAGGCCACATACCCACAACACATAGGAAGGTGTTTGGGTAACCATTAAAATAACTTTTCCAGTCTTGCTATTTTCCTCTCTAGAGTAAAAACCATCAAGTAAAACTTATGGATAGGATGCAAGGAAGAGGAAAGATGATGGTGAAGCCAGAAAAGGGTGGATTAGAACACACCTAGCAATAGGAAGCTGACTTGGGGTTGGTGAGCTTTCATTCGAGGGTTCAAAGAGAAAAGAAGGAAACAAACCCAGGTCCAAGCTCAAGGCATCTCATAGGCTAAAGGCTGTGCGATAGGATGCAGAGGGCTGGGCTCGGAGGCTGGAGACCTAGGTTAAAATTCTGGCTTTTACCTATGTGATTTTGGGTAAGTCACATCACCTAAGACCTCAGTTTTCACCTCTGTAAAATGAGAGCCTTGAATTAAATGTCTCCTAAAGTCTTTGTTTACTCTGCAACTGATCTAAAGCCCTTAGAGGCCATGTTTTCCCAAACAAGAATCTGTTAGATCCTTCCTTCCATCTGGCCTCAGCCTGAAGCCTCCAAGCAGAGGAAACCTAGCCCTCACCAAGGCAGGCAGCTTCTTTTCTGAATAGTTCTAATTATTAAGGAAGGCAAGCACTCCCTTAGGCCTGACACGGCCTTTCTACAGCTTCAGTCCTTTGCCCTTGATGTTGCAGCAGCCTTTCAAATACGTCAGGACAGCTCCTCTTCAATGAATGCACATTTATGAAGTAGCTGCTATGAACTGGATCCTCCACTGAGGCTGGGGAGATAGTCACATAAACAGTCCTCCCTCAAGCAGCTCACATGACATGAGGGGAGAAAACCTGGAGACATACAAGTACGTACAAAATCAGTGCCAGGTGATGGGGGGTGACAGTGCTAGGAGCTGGGGAGACTGGAAGAGAGTTCACATAGGAAGTGGTGTCTGAGCCGTGCTGGAAAGGCAACAAGGGGATTCTCAAAAGTGGCAATAAGGAAAGAGTACATTCTAAATTTTAGATACATAATGCAACAACACAGAAATGCCCACAGTTCGTTCACATCCTCATATGACATGACTTCCCAGACTCCTAATCATCTCATTTTCCTACTCTGAACATTCCCCAGTCTGTCCATGTCCTTTCCTAAACTTGAGCCCTTTAACTGAACACAAGATTCTGGATGTACAGAAAACAGAGTGCTCGTAGACACGAGCTCCAAGTCCTATCTGTTTCTGATGGTGATCTCTCAGGAGGCAGAGGGCACAACACCTTCAGAGAAAGTGGTCAGCTCCCATCCCAACAAGGGTTGCTTTCCGTGGTTCTGGCACCCAGGCTAGAAGCAGGCCTGGTGGTCTAGGGAAGGGGGAGGGCACTGCAATTCCAGGGGCTCTTGGGCTCAGGGTCCTAGGTGTGAGGAAAGGTTGTGGCAGCTTGACCTGCCTGGCACATGCCACCTTTTGTGCCTCTTTCTCCAGGTGCCAAGATATAACCGCTAGGCTAGCTTGTCTGTGGTGGCTGTTGGCAGCAGCTGGTGGACATGGTGAGATCCTTACCCAAAGGAGTTGCTTCCCTGGATGACTGCTTTCAGGGGGCAACAGCAGGGCAGGCCTGGTTGTCCCTATTGCTCAGGTTCCTGAGCTTATCCATCAGTGTGGGGAGGAGAGGGAGGAACGACCGTTCTCCATAGCTGTTATTCTCCTGGATGGTGTTTGTAAGGGCCAAGCTAGAAGCAAGTCTGGTGACCTGGAGGGTGTTGCTATCCCTAGGGCTTTTGGATTCATGGTCTTGAGCTGTCTTTACTGGCACAGGCTGCGTTCTGTCTCATTCTCAGGATGCCTTAATGCTTCTACACCGCACAGCTTGAAGTAGTCAGAAGAACCTCACCCTTTGTAAGGAATGCTTCTTACATTTGGAATCTGTTCTGAGTATCCTTTACAACAGCAGCAAACACCTTTGGTTAATATCTGTTTCCTTGTTTGCTGTTTCACTAAATCAGGAAAATAAGATGATTCTAGGACAAAGTTATTGCCATATCAGAGAATCTTGTATGACTTTAACTTATGCATAGGATGTACCTTGATAAGGTTGTTTGGCCTACAGTCTTCTTAAAAATTACCAATAAATATGGTAGGATTCTCTGAACCTTTCAGAACTTATGAAGTTGTGGTCTGCTTTCAAATGTTCTATGGAAATACCTCACTATTATAGCCTGCTAACATTTATATTAAAAACAAAATCTGTTTACATATACAAGTATATACACATATATATATTCAGAGAGAGATAAAGAGTATTCAAAGGTTATGAGCCCTGGGATAAAACTGTACATTTATCCTTATATCTCATCTCATTAGACTTGGTCTAATATTCAAAACTGTCAAGATGTCTTTGAATACCGTACTCTATTCTCAGATCTGCGACGTATGTCTCTCAGATTCCTGACACTGGAACATTTGAAAAACAAGACATCCAAGTCACTGCTAAATATGTTAAAAAGAACAGGGCCAGCTTTCCCAGCCAAGATGGTACAGGAGGAGGAAGCAGTACAGGTTCTCCCTAACAATGACCAAAAGAGAAACTACAGTGAGTCATTTTTTCAGCTCCTGGTCACAAATTCAACCTACAGGCAAGTGACCAGGGCAGGAACTGTATGGGAAGGGGTGTATTGGAATCATGAACTCAGCACCTAGGGCTCTGGGGTAGGCCAGCTAGGAGTGCCTACCAACCCAGCCTTTGGACTCCTTGGACCTAAGCCAATAACAAAGAGGTCACTAAGAGGGGTACTCAATGCTAAATCAACTCACAGGATATGGTGGACTCAGAACCCCTCCCAAACTAGTAGCTCAGGCCTGAAACACAGAGCTAGCTGTGGACACCCCCAGAAGTTGCCCAGAGCAGATCTTAGACTCAGTGCTGGGGCCAAAAATGCAGACTCAGGCCCAAAAGAGCTCATAGTGAAGCCAGTATGAATCCTTTTTTTTCTCCTAAGCCAGAATCCCTTCCTGCCCTAAAGGACCTGACAACACAGGCTCTCACATCTGTTGCCCTAAGGACTACAAAGTCACTCACAGAAGACTAAAGAAACAAACAAAAAGACAGAGTTATTATGAGGCCAGGGATGCCCAGGACACAAACTCAAAAACACCCACAAGCAAGGCCTCAAAGAAAAACAGCTGCTTACAAGATAAATTAGAATTAACAGAAGAAATGAGGCTAGACTTTAAAATGGTATTGTAGTTGAAATGAGAGTGATAGAGTAAAGAATTGGAAAAGAAGTGAGAGCTAGAGAGGAGAAACTTGACCCAAGAGGTACAAAACTTTACCCAAGCAAGAAACACCCTGAAAATTAGAATGGACCAAACAGAGGTTCGTAACTTCACAAGACATTAATGAATATTTTTTTAAAATTAAAAGATTGGAAAAAAAAAAAGAAGAAACTGAAATACCACTTATCAGAAACAAATGACTTGGCAAACAGATCAGAGAGACATAATTTAAGAATAAATCCTAGCCATGGTTGGGGGGGCAGGGTTTGGAGAACTTTTTGATCCTCATTACACTTTCCAGCTTTCCCCCTACCATCATCACTCAGCAACCTATCTTTTATAGTTCACCCTTTCCATTTTATTTTCCAATCAAGACTTTGGTAGCCTCTTATCTACTCCCTTCAGGACCCTCTTCTGGCCTCACTCAGTTCAGTGGCCAGCTCCCAGTCTCTCTCCTTCTCCACTCGTGACCTCCATATAGACACTCCTTCAAACACTCTAACTTCCCAGTTTCTAAATCTCCTCCATTCTCAGCCTTTGTTCCTCCAGCCACTTCAGCCACAGGGTAGAAGATCACACTCTCCATCTTTCTATCACTCACGAGTATTCACTTCCATGGTCATGATCTCATCATTCCATCTCTCCCTCTGCCTTGTAACCCCAAACCCCGTTCTTTGCCCTTGATGTGACCTCCAACCCCTCAACTCCTTAGTTCTTTCCCAAATCATTTTCCCTGTAGTGACTACTCTCCTGCCTTTCCCATCATTACCCTGGTGAACCAGCTGAACTTTACTGTCCTTTTTTCTCAATCCCTTCAGAGACTTTTATCCTACCAAAGATCTCGTCCTGCTAAGCCCCAGCCTTAGATTACTCCCACCATTCACCTTCTGCACTCGTATCATAACACCATGCTGACCAGGGTGACTACAACTGGGCCTTCACTATTACAGGCAATCCTTTCACACCTCCTTAGTGATTCACTGTCCCACCCAGCAGAGCGGTTTTTTTCCAAACCTTCTGATCTCTCATTAAAATTCACTTGGCTTCCACCCCCCATCTTCTTGGCTGAGAGCTTCTCCTCATATTTCACTGAAAAAACCAAGACCATTCACTGAGAGCTCCCTCTTCTCCTTTACTGATCTCACATTACTCAGATGCCTTTTGCCACCAACACCCCTGCCTCCCAGGGCCCTTCTCCTTGCCAGGCAAGCCCTCTACATGCACAAGGGATCCCATTCTACCCCATCTTCTCCAGCAAATCATTCTCTTATCATTCCAACTCTCTTACTTACCTCAGTCTCTTCCTGTCTACTGGCTGCTTTCCTGCTTTCCACAAATATGTCCACAGTCAAGATCACATGGGATTTAGCAGCTTCCAGTATAGAGAAGAGCATGTAATGCAAAATTCCAAAAGGCAAAAGATACAGACTTAAAATGAAAAGTAATTTACTCAGCAAAATATGTGTGTGTTTACGTATGTGCATGTGTGTGTGTATGTGTGTGTGTAATGGACCTTTGATGAAACAGGTGACTTCTAAGTATTCCTGATGAAAAGGCTAGTAGAAACTTCAGAATACAAACATAAGAACAAAGAGAGACATAAAAAGATAAATACAAGCAATCAAGAAAAGATAAAGATGAAGTATTTGCATTTTAACGGAGCAGGGGGTGATGGTAGTATGGTACAAGTTTCCTCTAAGAGCGCTGATGTCAGCAAGGGTCATAGAATGAGTTAAATAAGGGCCTGTGAGTGATTTTTGTTATGTTTTGATGATCTTACTAGGAGAAAGGAAAGGGAGAGGAAGAAAGGATACACTAGGAAAGAAAAGGAGAGGAGTGGGGAGACATCTCAAATAATCGAGAGCATAAGAAGTCTTTACAAACAAAGGAAGGGTCAGGGGAGTGGGTAGCACTTCAACTTCACTTGGAACTTCTGATAAGTAAAGGGAACAGACCCAGGAGAACAGTTTATAACAATAATACTGAAAAAACCAACAATTTTGAAATACTTACAAACTCCTGTTGACACAACGATCAACCAGGGTTAACGAACAATGATTAAGAATACTGCCCACTTCCTGACAGAAAAATGACGTGCAGAGCAGCCATGAATTTTTTTTTGCCAATATAGCTACATATATTTTTGTAGGGTTTTTTTTCAGGGCAGGGAATGGAAGTGGTGAAAAGAAAGGATTAAAGAGAACAGATGCCTATTAATTTTTTTGAAAATTAATTTAAAAATTAAAAATGTTAATTCTAAAGACCAGAGCCAAGGAGAAACACATAGGGTACTTCTCTAAAAGTCTCTTTCCAACCTGGCAGTGGATGTTAAAGCTCACCAGTGTGGATATTATCTCCAATGTGAAAGAGGGAAACATTCTGGATCTGAATTAAGGGCACCCTTAGCAAATGCCCTTAACTTTTTTGGGCCTTAGTTCTGTCCCTGGTAAAATGAGGAGGTTGAACCAGCTGATCTTTGAAGTTCCTTCCAACACTTAATATACAAAACTAAGGTGATACTCCCCAAAACAGGGAAGACAATAAACGACAGTAGCAGAGAACATTACATCACATCTGGGAAACTGGAATCTGCAGTTGGCTGTTGTCCATTACAAATAATTGATGTGTTTCATTACTTTACCCAGGGAATCAACTTTCACTGTGGTGAATGCCTTGGAAAAAGGGCAGCACAGAAACCATAAACTGACAGACTGCGTCAAGCCCTTTCTTTAACTGACAACACAGAGGATTTCCATTCCTGCTATCCCTGAAAATCTGTGCCTAAGTGTGTCTGTATGTTTGCAGAGAAAGCAGCTGCAGCTCTCTCTGGGGCTCCTCTGCGTTCAGATGAGCCATGTCACAACAGTCATTCCTGTCTCTCTGGAGCACCATAGCTTTGTAGATAAGTGCTGCTCAAGAAGACTGGAATTCAAACTACCTCCCAACTCCTCCCACCTTAATAGTGCCGGGCACACAGTAGGCACATAATAAATGCTTCTGGATTGACTAGAGACTACTCATTTTACCTCACTGAGTCTCATTCTCACATCTATAAAATGGAATTAATCCTAGAGCCCCCTCCTCACAGGGTTTCTATTAAGTTCAGATGAGATCGTTTCCCATACAGTACTTGTATGCCTTAAATGCTTTAGAAATGTCAGCTATTAGTCAACTCCAAAATACTCAAGTGAATATATGACTCTGATGTGGGAATTCCCACCAGTGATTCAGATGATAACCTCTCTATGCCATCTGGGAAATTCTTGCCAATGGCCTCCAGCTTCCTGGCCCAGGACGGGGGGCTTCCTTGCCTTCCTTTAATACTACAAGGAGGCCCTCAGAGGCCCAGCCAGTGTGCTGAGGGTTTTAATACTGCAAAGACACCAATGGGGCATCATGATTATTCACTGGCTACTCTTCACTCTCCCTGCATGGTCAAAGATCAGAACTGGGGTTCTTCCCCTTCCATTTCCGTGGTGACATCTTTTATTCCAATTCTCTTTCAGGATTCCTTGTTTGAAAGGTATTGTGGCCTGCTCAAGTCCATCTTGCATCTTTCATGTGATACTTGGGAGATTTCATTTTCAGTTCTTCAGAGATTAATGTTCTATGACTCCCAGCCACAAACCATCAAGCCTTTTGTCAGTCAGCAAGTATTGATTAAGTACTTACTAGGTGCCAGGCACTGTGCTAAGTGCTATGGATACAAAGGAGTAACAAAGAACAGTATGAACAGGGCTCCTATCTTCAAGGAGATCACATGCTAATCAAGGAGACACTTTGTAAGTAACTAGGTACACACCAGATATATACAGAGTAGATGGAAAGCAACCTGGGGGGGAAGGCGGGACCTCTTGGGGAGGGGGATATGGGAGAGACAGACAAAGGCATCAAGCAGAAGGCAAGACGAGCTGAATCTTGTAGGGAAAGGTTAGAAGGGAAAGAGCATCTAGGCATGGCAGACACAGCCAGTACAGAGGCCCAGGAATGGGAGATGGGAGGGTCACATATCAGGAACAGCTAGTAAGCTGGAGTAACTGGCCCACAGAGAGCCTGGAGGGGAGTAGTGTCTAAAAAGGCTGGAAAGGGGCCAGGATGTGAAGAACTTTTAATGTCAAATAGATAATGTTGCATGTGATCTTGGAAACAACAGGGCACCCCTGGAGCTCACTGAACAGGGGTAACAAGCAGATCTATGCTCTAAAAAAATGACTTGAGCAATGGAGCAGAGGACTGAGGAATGAGGAGAGACCTGAGGTGAGAAGATCAGTGAGAAGGAAGGCATCATGAACTCAACACGTCCAAACCAGAACTTACTATCTTTCCCTAAAAGTCATCCCTCCCTTCCCAACTTTCCTATACTTTGAGAATATCACCATCTTCCAAGTTATTAAGATTAAACACTTCAGTGTCATCTCCAATCCTTCATTCTCACTCACCAAATGTACCCAAACTGCTGTCAAGTCTTGATACTTTTCTCTTTATACCATCTTTCAACTATGCCCTCTTCTCTCCATTCAGACTGCTACCTTCTAGTAGAGCTCCTTATCACTTCTCACTTAGACTACTGCAAAAGCCTTAATTTTTTTAAATTAAGTTTTTTATTAATGACATTTTTATCATTACCATAATTTCCTCCAATATCTTTCTCCCTCTCACTTCCTGAGAGCCATCCCATAAAATAAGATGTTCAAAATAAAAGAGAAAAAAATCAGCATACCTGATCAATACATTTTAAACTGAAAATATGTGCAATGGAAAATACCTGGTGACCTCCCATCCCTGGAAAGGGCTATTGTGGGGATGTTGACTCATACCTCTTGTCTGGAGACATGGTTGTTCTCTGTTATTCTGCAACATTCACTGAATGTTCTGTGGCTGATTTTTTATTTACATCATTGTAGTAATACACATTATTTTCCTGGCTCTGTTTACTGCACTCTTCCTCAGTTTGTATAGAATGTTCCATGCTTCTCTGGAATCCTAATATTCATCATTTCTTTATTTTTTAATTTTAAAAATTACACATATATATGTATGTGTGTGTATATATATATGTGCGTGTGTGTGCACATACACACATATATTCAGTTAGCAAAAATTGCCTTCTCTCTTTCTACCCTATTCCTCTCCCAAATGAGGATGGAATAAAAACAAATCTCCCATTAGGAACATGCAAAATTAGGGTGAAGAAAGGCTGCCCATTATCATACTCAATATTGCACTAGAAATGCTAGCTATAGCAATAAGAAAAGGAAAAGAAACTGAAGGAATTAGAACAGACAATGAGGAAACAAAACTACCACTCTTTGTGGAAATGATGGTGTACTTAGAGACACCTAGAGAAACAACTGAAAAACTACTTGAAATAATTAGCAATTTTAGCAAAGCTGCAGGATATAAAATAAACCCACATAAATCATCAGCATTTCTATATATTACCAACAAAGCCCAGAAGCAAGATATAGAGAAATTCCATTTAAAATAACTTTAGACAATATAAAATACTTGGGAGTCTACCTGCCAAAACAAACTCAGGAATTATATGAACGTAATTACAAAACACCTTTCACACAAATAAAGTCAGCTCTAAACGTACCAATTGATCACGGGTAGGCTGAGCCTATACAACAAAAACGGCAATTCTACCTAAATTAATTTACTTATTCAGTACCATACCAATCAAACTGCTAAAATTATTTTACAGAGCTAGAAAAAAATAACAAAATTCATCTGGAAGAACAAAAGGTCAAGAATATCAAGGAAATTAATGAAAAAATGCAAAGGAAGGTGGCCAAGCTATTCCAGATCTCAAATTCAATTATAAAGCCATAACCATCAAAACAATCTGGTACTGGCTAGGAAACAGAGTGGTGGATCGGTGGAATAGATAAGGTACACAAGACACAGTAGTAAATGACCATGGTAATATAGTGCTCAATAAACCTAAAGACCCCAGCTTTTGGGACAAGAACTCACTACTTTACAAAAACTGCTGGGAAAACTGGAAAACAATATGGCAGAAACTAGTACTGTAACCAAGATAAGGTTAAAATAGGCACATGATTTAGACATAAAGGGCAATACCATAAGTAAATTAGGAAAACAAAGAATAGCTTACCTGTCAGATCTATGAAGAAGGGAAGAATTTATGACCAAACAAGAGATAAAAAGTACTACGAGATATAAAATGGATAATTTTGATTATATTAAATTATAAAGTTTCTGCACCAACAAACCCACCAAAATTATAAGGAAAGCAGAAAGCTGGGAAACAATTTTTACAATAAATGTCTCTGATAAAGGCCTCCTTTCTCAAATATATGGAGAATTGAGTCCTATTTATAAGAATACAAATAATTTCACAAGTGTTAAATGGTAAAAGGATATGATGACAGATTACAGATGAAAAAATCAAAGCTATTTACAGTCATATGAAAATGTTCTAATTCACTATTGATTAGAGAAATGCAAATAAAAACAACTCTGAGGTATCCTCTCACACCTATCAGACTGGCTAATATGACATAAAAGGAAAATGATAAATGCTGGAGGGGATGTGGGAAAATTGGAACAGTAATGTGTTACTGGTGGAGTTGTGAGCTGATCTGACCATTCTGGGGAGCAATTTGGAACCATACTGAAGGGGCACACCCTTTGATCCAGCATTACCACTACTAGGTCTGTATCCCAAAAAGATAAAAGGGAACTGACCAAAGAACTTTCTATCTTATAAAAGCATCACAAAGTACGGACTCTTTGTACTAACTTTTAGGACCTTAACAACTCACGGTCTTTGCTACTGGATCCTTACCATCTATAATTTCACCAAACAGGCTGCAGAAAAATCAAGGGTCTCCTGACCAACTGCCAAGCCCACCCCGCGTTCCCACAGACCTGGTCAACAACCAGATGCTGCCATTTCTAAGTTCACAGCATCCTAGCCTTCCACTTCTTACCCCTTCTCTCTATTTAGAAGGTAGCACCCTAGGTCAGCAGACCCTTATTAGCTCTTAGCTACATTATGGCAACAGCCTCCTGAGGAGTCTCCCTGCCTCAAGTCTCAAAGCTCCAATTTAACCTCCATGTGGTCGCCAACCTAATTTTCCTTAAATATAGATCTGGCTCATGTACTCATCAAATAATGTGCTCAGTCAAAGCCAATAGCTTCCTATCGCCTCTAGGATCAAATGTAAACTCCTCCACTTCATTTTTCAAGACCTATTCGACATGACCCCAACATATCTTCCCAGAATAACTGGACAACACTTCACCTCCGACAACCTGCAGTCCAAACAAACAGGCCTTCTCTCTGTTCCTAAAAGACAACATTCCATCTCCTGCCCAGTCCTTGTACTGATCATCCCACACTGCTGGAATGCATTTGCTAACCCTAAATGCTGCTCCCATAGTCCCCCTCTCTCTAATTCCTCTCTCCCTTCTCCTTTTCCCTCTTCTTTCCCTGTTGAATGAAATGTGTTTCTCTGCCTAACTGTACTTGTGTATTTTTCCCTCCTTGGACCAGTTCAGATGACAATGATGCTCAAGTGTTGCTTGCTCCCTCCACCTCTTCCTCCTTGTCTGTATCTTCTTCTACAAATGCTCCCCAAAACTGTGAGATCCCTTTCTCTACTTTTCATCTCCCTTTTTCCCTATTGTATTCTTCCTCCCATCCTTTTCCAATTTTCCTTATAGATCATTAAAACATAACAGAGCCATGCCCAAGACGTGTGTCATCTCCATGCATTTGCCTGGCTGCCCAGTGCATGGCTGGGATGTACCACCTCCTTCCTTATCTGCCTGTTAGAATCCTCATTCCCCTCAAGACTCAGCTAAAGTACCTCCCTCTAGATCAGTACTTCTTAACTTTTACTTGTGTCAAAGAGTCCTTTGGCAGAGGCTGAAGTCTACAGACCCCTCTCAGAATAATGTTTTTAAATGTATATAACAAAATACTTAAGATTACAAAAAAAATAAATTGTATTAAAAGTGTTATCAAAATATTAAAAAAAATAAATTCAAGGGCCCCAGGTTAAGAATCTATATCCTGATTCCTTCATATGCTAATGCTATTCTCACCAATCACTTTGTATCTTTTTTTGAACATACCTATATGTGTACATGTCATATCCCCTGGCAGAATGTAAGCTCTGACGGCAGGGACTGTCTCACTTTGGTTTTTGAATCTCAAGCACAGAATAGGTGCTTGACAAAGGCTTCACTGATTATCGAGGTCCCTAAGGCCTAGTAGAGTATGTGGCATATGGTAGGCCCTTAAAAATGCCTTTTAATGGAACCTTTCAAGAGGCAGCTAGGTAGTACAGATGATGAAGTGCTGAGGCTGAATTCAAATCCAGCATCAGACACTTACTATCTCCGTGACCCTGGGCAAGTCACTTCACCTCTGTTTGCCTCAGATTCTTCATCTGTAAAACAGGGATAATAACAGCACCCACCAAAAATAAAACAAATAATGTTTGTCATCAGTGTGCCGAGCTATTCCTTTCCCTTTCCCCTCCACCTTCCTCGGAGGAAGTTTGACTCTACATCACAAACAAATCTGGACTAGTGGGGCAGCAAGAAGACTTCAACACGGTGAGCACTTATGGTTGCCAAACATCTTGCTGTTAAGAGACAGCTTGGACAGTCCCCTTCTTGAACTGAATTAAAGTGATTTAAGTCTAGTAAAACTGGATGGAGCCCAGGCAGCCAAAACCAATCTGTTCGAGACGGGATTCTGGTTAGACAATGTACTGGACTTGGAGTGAGAAAGATCTGAATTCAAATTCCTCCTTAGACATGTATTAGCTAAGTGATTTACTAGGAAGTCACTTAACCACTGCCGGTCTCACCTGTAATATGCGGAGAATAATAACATCTACCTCCCAGTGCTGTTATGATAATAAAATGAGTGAACAGTCGCAAAGTGCTCAGCCAACCTTAAGGTGCTATATATAAATACTAGCAGCTATTTTATGATTCAGATTGTCCTGAGGCTTGGGGCCAATACCACCACTAGTAATGACAGCTGATAATCACACACAAACTGTCAGATTTTCAGCATGCTTCACTTGCATTGTCTACCTGGGGAGGAAGTACTTAGAGGGACAGCTACCTCCATTTGACTAATGAGGAAACTCAGGCTTGGAGGAAGATAAGTTACTTGTACATGGTCACATAGCTATTGATTATACAAAGCAAGATCTTAATCCAAGTCTCTCCTGCCTACAAGGTCAGAACTCTTTCCACTAGTAAGTCATTAGGAAGCATCAGCTCTGTCACTGAAAGAGCACAGAAACAACAGTAAGGCAGGTATAACAGAAAGAGCACTTGATTCAAAGTCAGGAGGCCTTGGCTTGAAATGCAGCTCTGCTATATACCTTGGGCAAACTTCTCCTCCTCGTGGGCTGTAGTTTATTCGTCTATAAAATCTATAATATCTGACTTCTAAGTTCCTCTCATCTTAGAATATATTGATTGCAGTGGCGGCATTAGACATACACAGTAAACACAGAGCCAGGAAACTGTCAAGACTATGTTCATATTCTATAGACAACATGCTGAAGATAAAAAGGGAGAGATTTGAAGGAGCACATTCACTGGCCTCTTACCTCTGTAAGTGCATGCAACTGCCCTTGGTGTACACATACCCCCATGAACCTACAAAAAAAGAGAGACTTTTTAAAAGTGAAAATGACACTGAACAGAAATACAATCCAGTGGGAAGGATTGGTTGCCCATTCATTTTTAAAACAATCAAACTTCAGCATCACTACAACATTACTTACAGTCCAATATGCTGCTTACGAACATCCTCCGTTCCAAGGCATTCTTGAAATTCAATGCAACAAACCCATGGTTATCCACCCACTAAGTACAGGGCACTGCAGCAAGCACCATGAGAAATATAAAGTTCATCAATCAGGCACTGAGTGCTTACCAAGTGCCAGGCACTGTGTTGAGGATGCAAAGAAAGACAGTCATAAGCATTGTCTTTAAAGAGCTCACTCTCTAATGGGAGAGACAACAGGCCAACAACTCTGCACAAGAAAGAAGACAAATAAAGTTCAATGAGTGAGAAGGTACTAGAAGCAGCAGAGCCTGGGAAGTGTCTCCTGCAGAAAGGGGCATTTGGGCTGAGCCTAGAAGAAAGCTATGGAGGCTAGGAGGCAGGAGTGACAGGTGAGAGCAAGGCAGCCAGCAGAACTGCACGGCAGGGAATGTGGAAAAAAATGAAGGAGAAGGAGACAAGGAACACAGGAAGGGCTCAGCCAGTGATAGGCTTCAAAGACCAAGCTAAGGACTTCATACTTGATCGTGGAGGTAACAGAATCCTCACAACGATAGGCATATGTGTTAGAAAAACACTCTGGCAGCTGAGTAGAGCACGGACCAGCCTGGGCAGAAACGAGGAGACTAATGAAGCAGCGCAGGTGGGATGCAATAAGGTGAAATGAAATGTACAAGAAAAGTTGTGAAGGTAGAAGCAAGATTAGATGGGAGATGTGTGGTCAAAGAGAGAGGCTGAGGCAGAGACCCAGGTGATGAGGCAGGGGTGGACGGAAGGATCACGGTGTCCCTGACAGTAAAAGGAGAGTCAGGAAAATGTAGGTGGGTGTGTGAGCAAGAGATAATACATTCCACTTTAGACATGTTAAGTTTGAAATATCTACAGGACTCACACAAAAGAAGATGAAAAGGTAGAGCTCAGGAGAGAAGCTAGGGCTGGGTATAGAGACATGGCCATCATCTGTACACAGGTGATAGCTGAATACCTGGGGGCTGACCAGATCATCAGGTAAGAAGGGAGATTATCTAGAGTGAAAAGAGAAGAGGGCCCAGGACAGAGCCTTGGGGAACACATGCAATTATTGGGCATGATTTGAATAAAGAAGCAACAAAGAAGACTGAGAAGGAGCAGTTGGACAGGTAGGAGAAGCAGGAGAGTACAAGGTTACTCACACCTAGAGACAAAATATCCAGTTGGAGTAAATGAGTCAACAGGATCAAAGGCCGCAGAGAAGTCAAGAAGGATAAGGACTGAAAAAGACCATTAAATTTCTCAATTAAGAGATCATTTGGTGATTCGGGGGTGAATGAGGAGAGTCTGGTAGCTTTTGGAGAATTTCAATAAATAATGAGGTTAAAAGTCAGATTGCAGAGGACAAGAAGCAAGTGAGAGAAGTGGAGACAGCTAGTACAGAGCTTTCCTATGGAGCTTAGCCACAAAGGGGATGGATGATAGTTGAAGAGAATGGCTGGATCAACTGGAGGTTTTTTAAAGATGGGGATGATATGGACATGTTTGTAGGCAGAAAGGAGAAAGCCAGTAGATAAGAAGGGGGTAAATATAAGAGAGTATGGGGGTGATAGTTAGTGAGGGTAATCTGCTAGAAAAAACAGGAGGGGATGGGATCAATGGTTCATGTGAGACAGGGGTAAAGAAATAGCAGGAGATGTCTTGAGTGATGTGAGATGAGAAGAGAAGGGAAAGCTATCAGCTAATGGACTCAATCTTTTCAAGAAAGTATGAATCAAAGTTCTTAGCTAACAGGTTTGGGAAGGGGTTACCTAGGCATGTGGGAAGCTTGAGAAGAGATTTTAAAAAGGTTTAGAATAGGCTCTGGTAAAAGGGTGAGTGAATAGATGGAGGCATAAAAGTGCAGTGAAGGTCCAGTTGATAGAATGTAACACAATTGTGTAGAGGACCCTTTTCCTAGCTCTGTTCAGCAGAGGGGAATAGGAATGAAGGAAGTGGAGGATGAGAGTAATCGGAGGTTTAGGTTTCACAGACTGGGAATCAGCAACAGAACAGAGGAGCTCAACAGCTGGGGCCAGTGTAGACTGGAACTGATTTACTAAGAGGTCAAGATAGGGAAGGAAAGAGTATAGCTGGTCCTGAGGCAATGTCCTGGGGAAAAACTGAGAGGTGGAGGGCTTGGACATCAAGGCAAGAATGAAGAATAAAATTAGGGTTAGCCACTGAGATGACCATGCTAAGAAGCACATGGTCGAGGAGGGGAAATGGCACACTAACAGAACTGGAAAACAAAACAGAAGACAACAGGAGAAGAAGTACTGGGAGGATATGAGAGAGACTGATGGGGTGGGAGTGGGGAGCATACTCACAGTCTTTGAGTATCACAAGGGCTACCACACAGAAGAAGAATCAGACCTATTTTTCTTGATCCCAGGAGACAGGAATAGGTGGGCAGCCCAGGGAGTGTCTTTTACAAAAAAAGAGTCTGGGATCTTACAACAAAAATAGCAGTGGGAAACACAGAAAAAAGGAGGGAAGCGTGTCCATCTGAAATGTAAAGCAAGTCCAAAGATGACGAGTTGGGAGAAGGAAAGGAAGGACACAAAGATACCAGGGGTAGGGATCCAAAGAAACCCAGTGGTCCTAATGCGACAGGACAGGGATAGAAGCCATAGGTACAAGGGGAGCCTCATCAGCTCAATGAAGTCTTTGAAATTCCCCATTAAGTCAGGAAATACCGGCTACTTTTTACAAAAATGTAATTTATAAAAATTCTGAACATAACAAAGCACCAAATAAAAGAGCATTTCCCTAAACACAAGAGAACCAAAAGAGAGGATTGCATAGGAGACTGGGAATCTCTACTATGTATAGTTTGCTTTTCCCTTTAAATATATAATAAACTTAACATGCAATTCACAACCTGTCCCATTTGTCTGTGTTTGTTTTTACCCCTCCTTCTGTTTTTTTTAAATGTTCCAATAACTTCTTTTTCTTTATTTTCCTTTTTTGGGGGGGGAGAGAAGACAACCCTGTCGTTATCCTTTTTCTCCCTCCCACATCCTACTTCCCAAATGAAAAAAAAAGAAAAGAAAACGAAAACCCCTTGTAGCAGATATGCTACAAGCAAAACAAATTCCCACATGAGTCATATCTAAAAATGTCTGCCTTCTACTGCACATGGAGTCCATTATCTCTCCCACAAGAGGTAGATGGTAGGTTTCATCATGAGTACTCTGGAATTATGGTTGGCAAATGTACTGATAAGCATTCTTAAGACTTTCAAAGCTGATTTGCTTTATAATGTTATCATTTTATAAACTTTTCTCCAGGTTCTGTCCATTTCACCCTACATGAGTTCATACAATTCTTCCCAGGTTTTTGTGAAACTGTACCTTTCATAATTTCTTATCGTCAGCTGAAGATAGAAAAAAAGACAGAATGCAGAATGCGGAGAAGTGCACCTTCCTTTTTATTACTACGAACTTGACAAACATCTACAGACGTGGTCATTTCTCTTTATTACAGAACAGAAAAAGAGACTGCATATGTGAATCACTATTATGTCCAATTTTTTTTACATATTTCAAATTTAACATGAGTATTTCTCTACTTCTCTGTGTACTCTTCTGAACTCTATTTGGCTCTCTTTTGTTTATCTTTTAAATAATTTACTGATGGTATTTTCTTTCTTTTTTTCATTATAATTACCCTTACAGTACCACCTAATTCTTTCTCCTTACTCCCTTGTATCAAATAAGCTTAGCCCTGCAATACACACATTAGCCATATCTGAAAATGCAGGTGTCATTCTGTCCCTCTAGTCAATCACCCTTCTGCCAAGAGGTGGGAAGCATAATTCACGATTAGTTTTCTGGAGTCATGACTGATCAATGAATTGATAATAGCTGTTAAGTCTCTTACATTACTTTCCTTTAAAATACTGTAGTCACTCTACAAATCATTCTCTTGGTTTTGCTCATTTCACAGCCTTTTATCAGTTCATTAGGTTTCTCCAAACCCATCACTTTTGCCATTTCTTATGACACAGTAAGATTCCAGTACATTCACATGTGTTTATCCATTCCTCAATTAATGAGCACCCACTCTGTTTCTGTTTTTTGCTAAAAGAAAGAAGTGAAATAAGCATGTTTGAGTACATGGATCCTGGGCCATCTTTCTTTGATCTCTTTGGGGCACGGGTTTATTAGCAGTATTGCTGAGTCACAAGGTCCATATAACTGAGTGACTTTTTGGGGTTCCATGATTTCCGGAATAACACATTTCCAAATAGTTGATTGTATCCTCTGGCCTCTTATTCAAAGGAAACAAATTCAAAAAATAGCTAGGTAAAACTCATGCTTCAGGTGTCAATACACTAATTCACAAAGAGTAGATTACAAGAAACGTAAACAAAATCTTAATGTAAAGAGGTAAGTTTGACCTTATGGACATCACTAATATTTAATGGACTAGAATCTGTGATTGTAATATGGCTCTGGAAAGACAAATTATTATATAAAAGAGTGAATGACAATGGGAAATATTACATATTAAGCTTAATCTCATGTAGGAAAATCTAAGAATGGGGGAGGGAGAAGCACAGTGATCTCCACATTTGGGTGGAGATCAATAGAGACACAAAGAGAAGTGATGTTGTCATTGAAGTATACTACAAAAAAGGACAGGAAGAGGAAATACTTAAATTTGGAAACTAGATCACATAGAGATATGACATGTAATTATTCAGACGCCTTCTAGAGATCTGCTTTCTAAAAGCAGAATATGTAACACATTTGTTTTGATGACAATTTCATCTTTCAAAAAGGTAAAGGAAGGACTTATGGCCAATACAGATACCCGAAAAGATGTAGGCAACCAAGCTCCCACATACCTACTCTAACAAAAAACTAAAATCTGCACCAGACTGAATACAGGCATGCCATGTTTTATTATACTTTGCAGATATCGCATTTTTTACAAACTGAAGGTTTATACATGTGCATGTGTTCACATCGTGTCTCTGTGTGACATTTTGGTAATTCTCGCAACGTTTCAAACATTTTCATTATTATTATATCTGTTACAATCATCTCTGGTCTGTAACTTTTAACGCTGCTGTTGTGATTGTTTTGGGGCACCGCAAATCACACTTATATAAGAAGGTGAACTTAACAGATAAATGTTGGCTGCTCCACCAACTGGCCATTCCTGTTTCACTTCCTCTCCTCAGGTCTCCCTATTCCCCAAAACACAAGAATATTGAAATCAGGTCAGTGAATAATCCTACAATGGCCTCTAAGTGTTCAAGTAAAAAGAAGAGTCAATCAAGGGGGCAAACTTCATTGCTGTCTTATTTTAAGAAATTGCCACAGTCACCCCAGCTTTCAGCAACCACTGCCCAAATCAATCAGAAGCCATCAACACTGAGGCAAAAAAGATTATGACTCACAAAAGGCTCAGATGATGGTTGGCAAAGGCTGTCCCAACAGGTAGCCCCTAGGAAACCCCCATAGTAAAAGCTGAGGGTTATTGTGTCAGCAGCAGAAACTCCCTAATTGTCTATGTAATTAAAAACCAATAGTAGCCCTTTTTCTTTCCCACAAAGACAACCCTCTACAAGTCTACGCTTTTATCTTCTCCACCTTCTTCAATTGATTAACCCACAAGTACTGATTAAGCAACCTATTAATATATCAAGCACTGGGCAAGAAATCCAGGACACAAGTATAAAAAATGAAACAACTGCTACTGTAAGAAGCTCACATTCTCTTAGGGAAAAAAACCATATAAATCACTACTTATGAAGACCATCTCAGAAGGAAGGCACTCGCAATGGGGTGGGAAGATCAAGAAAAGCCTCCTGTAGAACATGGGATTGGAACTGAATCTTGAAGAAAGTTAGGCGAGGCAGGAGGTAAGGAATGAGAAAAAGCCAGGGGAAAGGCATGGCATCAGGAAATGGAGAGTGCAAGAAGGTGTTTAGGGAAAAAAGTAAAGAGGGATGAAGGGAATAACATTTATATAGCACCTACTATGTGTCAAGAACTGTGCTAAGCACTTTAGAAACATTACTTCACTGATTCTCTCAATCTCACGAAGTAGGTGCTATTATCCTTATATAGCTGAGGAAACTAAAGAGCACTTTTAACTAGATACTGGTTATTGGAAATCTGTTCTCCCATTCATAGGGTACCTAAGAAGTTCCTCATAGGCATAACAGAATTTCTTTGCTGGGCTTCCTGCAGAGCACATTTAGGCACAAGTCCAGTCTGCCCTTGGCTCTCCATGAAGACGTTGCGGCCGGCTAATATTCTCCTGGGGGGAATGTTGCAGGGATGCTGATGGGAAGATAGCAAGTCCACAATCATAAGGACCCTTAGAAACTCCCAAGGTCCTCCTCCAAACAAAGTGGGGCAGGGAGGGGGAAAGAGTCCTGGGCAAGGCCAGATGTGAGGCCTCTCCTTCCCACATCCCAGGAGGTACTTCCTTAGGTATGCTGGAAAGTCACACTTGCTCCAAGTTCTGGAAATCTGGAAAGGATAAGGAATGACTTCATGCAGAAGATGATGTCTGAGCTGCATCTTGGAGGTGAAGAAGGACTCCACAAAGAGAAAAGTAAGGAGAGAGTGCAGTTTATGGATGTGGGCCAGGCAGTGCAAAAGCAAAGACCCTGAGACAAAGATCCTGGAAAGACTCAGTTGTTCAGGTGGCCTAGAAACATCAGATCTCTCTTCAGACCGATGAAGCTGTACTTTGATGAGTGACTACCGAGAATTTCACATAAGTGCTTCATATTCCAGTACAACGTGCTCAGCTCTCTCTCAGTTCCTGTAGGCTAAATCCTTGGTGCACCAGACACCAGGTTAGATCCTGTCTCTGCTGTCCACACAGACGTCTCTGTCTCCCTACACTGACCTGGCCAGGAAATCATGATTTCTTTTTCTTGGATTCCTCCATAACAACCATGTTCCCATTCAATTAAATTTTGCTCAAATACAGAATTTCTAAAAATAGGCACTAACAAGACTACCAACAAATACAAAAGAATACATAGGAGACAGCTGGGTTTTGTTTGTCTTTTTAAAAATACTCAACAGACAAGTTCTTCTAAGTATAATTGTTCCATAAAAATATAGAAATTACACCAGACCAAGTCATTTTGGGGGAATTCAAGGAAAAAATCATGGTGAGTTCTACTTCCAGTCCAGGTTGGCATAGGAAGACAGAGAATTCTATGTGTAGGGAAGGATCTGGCTAGAGGTCTGCCATGCAGAGCATTCCAGCAGACAGGAGATAAAAGAGAGGTAAAGATATGTCCCACAGCAAGAAGAGGTCCCAGACACACAGAGGGGCTCCAACCTTTTGCCAGAAGCAAGCCTAAGCGCCAAATGGAAGCTCTGTGATTCACTACCCAGTTCCAGACCACAGATACAGGGTGAACCAAGAGGATGACTTGTACCTGCAGGAGTGTTCTAGGTGGAGGAGCACTGTAATTTCAGGGTTAGAAGCAGTCAGAGGCACTGAGCTATATACTTAGTGAGGAACAAGTTTAGAAACAAACAGTAGCCATATGGTGAACGAGGGGCTGAACTCCACCCTCAAGAACAGTCCAAATTCTGCAACAGAATGACCAGGGCAAAAATTAAAAACTAAAGGAAAGTCTACATCTCTGTCACACAGATTTCCAGCTTGTTGATAGTGACTGAGTTCAGTAGCTGTCTACTGGAATTCCAATCAGGGCTAAGCCTACCGTTGAGCTGTGCAGAACCAAACTGGGAATAAAAGGTTGGAGAGCTCAGACCAGGAGGGCAATGATCAGGCTCTGCTCTAGATAAGAACACTGTGGGAGCTCCAAAAGCTTACAAGAGTAGTCTGAGCTATCCTGAGGTCCTGGAATAACACAAAACTCAATATTTCAAGAAAGCAGTAGAAGATCCCAAGAGGACAAGACCTTGGCCTAGATATTCTTCCTAGAAGTATGAAAGTTCAGCTCTAACATCAAGCCCAAAGTCAGGAAGTACACTAAAAGAATGAGCAAACAAACAAAGGAAAGAATTCCACCATAAAAAGTCATTATGGATACAAGGACATTCATAACACAAACCCAGTAGAAAACAATTATTCCAAACATGTATAAGCAAAGTCTCAATGAAAAATACAGCTTGGACAAAAGTCCAACTAGAATTCCTGGAAGAAATGAAGAAAGAGGGTTTTTTTTTGTTTTTAAAAGAGTAAAAAGTAATTTTTAAAAATCAAATGAAAAATAATTAACTTTTAAAAAGTTTTTAAGAATCAAATGAGAGCACAAGAAAAAAATGGAAAGAGAAGTGAGAACTATGGAAGAACTAGAAAGAGAATTATTAGCTTTGAACAAGAGGTACAAAACCTTGCCCAAGAAACAAACTCCCTGAAAAAAAAGAATGGCCAAAAGAGAAGTCAATGGCTCCAGGGGACAACGAGAAATAGTAAAACAAAGTACAAACATTGAAAAAAGAGAAGGAAATATAAGACATCTCCTATCAAAACAAATGAAGCAGAAAAAAGATGGAAGAAAGATCACCTGAGAATCACTGGGCTACTCAAAAATCATGACAAAAAAGAGCCTAGGAATCATAATTCAAAACTTCCCAAATCAAACAGCCTAAACATAAACAGCTTACATCTATCTCCTCAGAACTCTATCACTATAAGAGAAAAAGTCTAGTCAGACAGAGCCCAGGAATGGTTCTGTTATGTTTTGATGACCTTAAAAGAAGAATGGAAAAGGAAAGTAAGAGGAATACACTAGGGGGAGAGGAAGGATAGGGAAAATCATCTCATAGTTAAGATATACAAGTAGATTCTATACAAAAAAAGGAAGAGGTAGGGGAAGGGGGTGACAACCCTTCATTCTCATCTCAACTAGTTAAAGAAAGGAAGAGCAGATACACAGTCGTACTGAAATACATTCCACTCAACAAGGAAAGAGAAGGGAAAGGGTAGGGAAGAGTAAGATAGACTAACTCTAAGGAGAGTGGGCTTCAAAGAAAAGCAAAGAATAAGAACCTCTGATGGACGGAAAAAGAAAAGGGGCAGAAGAACAGAATCAAATTAAAGGCAGTTAGGTGGTACATTAGATAGAACATAGTAAGTTAGAGACAAAAGAGCCAAGTTCAAATTCCACCTCAGACACTTACAACTTGTATGACCTTGTATAAGTCAACTTAACTTCTGTTTGCATAACTTGTAAAATGGGGGAAATAATAGCACCTATCCTCCAGAACTGTTGTGAGGATAAAATTGATAACTTTAAAGTGCTACATAAATTCTAGTTATTATTGTTATATCAAAGCCAGAGCACTAGTACTGAGCTCACTCCTCTTTCATCACCATATTCTTCTTTATACAGAGGGAGGAGGAACCAAAGAAAAAGCAAAGCATAGGAAAACAGAATGAAGAGAAATACACAATTACTAATCATAACTATGTTGTATATGAGTGGGATGGACTTACCCACAATATAGAAGAAGACAGTAGAATAGATTAGAAGCCAGAACCCAACAATATACTATTTACAAGAAAGAAACTTGAAACAAAGATTCAGATGGATTTAAAATAAGAAGCTGGAGCAGTCTATTATGTTTCAGACAAAGCAAAAAAAAAAAAAGGTAGGTGCAGTAATCAACATCTCAAACAAGGCAATACCAAAAAATGGGTTTAATTAAAAGTGATGAACAGAGAAACTACATTTTGCAGAAAAGTACCAAAGACAATGAAATAATATCAATACTGAAATAATATCCATAATATCAATATCAAATAATATATGCAACAAATAGCATGGTATCTAAACACTAAAAGAAAAAGTTAAATGAGTTACAGAAACAGTAAAACCATAATTGTGGGAGACCATAATATACTCCTCTTGGAGGTAGACTAATTTTTTTTAAAAGTGAAAGACCTGTACAGAATTTTAGAAAAGCTATGTTAGTCCTCTGGATTATGAATGAGGATAAAAAAATACACATTTTCCTCAGCTGTACATGGCACCTTCATTAAAAAAAAATGACCATCTATAAGGACACAAAACCCAAACAAACAGGGGCAGAAAAGCAGAAATATTAAATGCATCTTTTAGGGACCACAATATAATAAAAAAGATATTCAATAGTCACTGAACACATGATTAAAAAATCTTAGCGACCATATAGCTTAAACCTAAAGAATAAGTGAGTCAAAGAATAAACCATAGAAACAATAATTTCATTGAAGGCAATAAAAATAAAACAATAACATATCAGTATTTTGGAGATTTAGCCAAAGTAGTCCTTAAGGGAAATTTTATATATCTAAACACTTTCATCAACAACAGAAAAAGGGCAGATCAATGAATTAGGAATACAACTAAAAAAAAAACCATTAGAAAATTAACAAATTAAAAACTCCCAATTAAAACTCAAAATAGAAATCTGGGAAAAAAAGGTTAACATAATTGAAAGCAAAAAAAAAAAAAAACCACCCACTGAATTAATACACATAAGTAGGAGCTTTTTAAACAAAATAAAATTGATAAACCATTGGCTAACCTGACTTAAAAAAGAAAAGGAAATCAAATTACCAGTATCAATAATTTTAAAAGGTAAATTCAGAACCAAAGAAGAAATAAAATAGATGTTAGAAACTATTTTACCCAATTATATGCCAATAGAACGGACCATCTAAGTGAAATATTTACAAGAAATAAAATATCCAAAGCAACAAAACAATAAATGAAAGACTTAAATAACTCAATCTTATAAAAAGAAATTGAACAAACTATAAGTGAACTCCTAAAGAAAATAAACCCAAGACCAAATGGATTTACAAGCACATTTGAATACACATTTAAAGAATAATTAATTCTAATATTACATAAATTATTTTTTAAAATAGGAAAAGAAGGGGTCCTACCAAATTCTTTCCATGATGCAAATATAGTCTTGGTATGTAAACCAGGGAGACTCAAAAAAGAAAAAGAAAACTAAGGATATCTATAATATCTATATCAATAACATATACTGATATATATCAATATATATTATATATTTTCATAATATAGTTTATTATATATTTATATATTATATATTTTATTATACTAACATTTTAGCACATATTATTATATTTGCATCTATATATATATTGATGCAAAAATTTTAAATGATAACAAGGAGATCATAGCAGCATATCATAAAGAATATACCCTTAAAACAGGTTTGATTTAAATCAAGAGTACAGGGTTGTATCATTATTATGAAAACTAAAAACATAATTGATTATATTAACAAAAATCATATGCTTATTTGACCAAATACAACACTCATTCCTGCTTTTAAAAAAACCAACCAAAAAAAAAACCACTACAAAGCATAAGAATAAAGTGGCACTTTCCTAACTATGACCTAAATATTTATCTAATGTAATATTTATCTAAAATCAAGAACCAGCATTATCTGCAATGGGTAAAAAGCAGAAGCTTTTCTAGTCAGACAAAGAGTAAAGCAAGGATATATATTAAAGTCATTACTATTCAATACAGTGTAAAAAAATCCAACTATAGCAACAAGATAAGAGAAAAATTGAGAGAATAAGCACACGTAAAGAGGTGACAAAAGCGTTGCTTCTTACAGATGATATGACAAAGAGAACACTACAGATTCAACTAAAATAATCAACCAATTAACAGGTTCATCCAAGTTGCAGCATGTGAAATAAAATCCACACAAAACATCAGCAATTCTGTATATTATCAACAAAATCCAGCAGGAAGAGAAAAAAAAGAAATTCCATCTAAAATAGCTATTAAAAAAACTGAAGATATTTGGAAGTCTACCTGCCAAGATACGTACAGGAATTCTATGAATACAACTACAAAACATCCTTTGTACAAATAAAGACATTTAAATAACTGGAGAAACATTAGCTGCTCACAAGTAGACTGGGTCAACAAAAATGATAATACTACTGAGATTTGTTTATTTCTACAGTGTCATGTCAATCAAACTACCAAAGGATTACTTTGTACAGCTAGAGAAAAAATAAATTCATCTGAAGGAACACAAGGTCAAGAGTCTCAAGGGAATTAACTTTTAAAGGGTGAGAACCAGCAATGCAAGAACCCAAAGGACTCTTGAGGCAAAATGCCATTCACATTCAGAGAAAGAACTATGGAATTGGAATGCAGAATGAAGCAGAATATTTTCTCTTGTGTTATGTTTTGTTTGGCTTTTTCTCATAGTTTCTCCCATTCATTTTAATTCATATATGCAACATGACTAATGTGAAAATGTGATTAATAAGAATTTATGCATAGAACCCAAAGAAGATTGCATGCCATCTCGGGAGGGGGAAGGGGGAGAAAATCTAAGACTTATGAAAGTGATTGTACAAAACTGAAAACAAATAAATTAATTTTTTTAAAAAAGGGGGTGAGAACAAAGAGGGTCGATCAGTGCCATATCTCAAACTATACCACAAAGCAGTAATCATCAAAACGATTTGGTTCTGGTTAAGAAACAGAGAGATTCATCAGTGAAACAAATTATGTACACAAACTGCAGAAGCAAATGAGAATCGTAGCACCATGTGATAAAACCAAAGACCCTCACTATTGGGTCAAGAATTAATTACTCAACAAAAATACTGAGGAAACTAGAAAGCAGTGGGGAAGAAACTAGGTATAGCTCAACACATCATACCATATACTAAAATAAGCTCTAAGTGCATGCATCACCTAGATATATAAAGGATGACATAATAAACAAATTGGAGGTTAATAATAGTTGTATTTGTACAGCACTTTCAGGTTTGCAAAAAAAACATTTTATAAATATTATCTCATATTATTCTCAGAACAACTCTGGAAGATGTGTTACTAATAATTCCCATTTTACAGATGAGGAAAGTGAGGCACAGAACAGTTAAGTTACTTGCCCAGGTCACACAGCTAGTGTCTGGGACAGCATGTGAACTCAGGTCTTCCTGACTCCAGGTCCAGTACTCTATCCACAGTACCACCTAGCTGCCCCTAAGTAAAGGAAGAAATTACTAGTCACATCTATGGAGAGTGGAAGAATTCATGACCAAACAAGAGATACAAATGCTCACAAAAAATAAAATGGACAATTTTGATAATACATATAAAATTTGAAAGTTACATAAAATCCATGTAGCTAAAAATAGAAGAGAAGCAGGAAACAGGAAAAATCTTTGCAGTAAGTTTCTCTGATAAAAGTTTTATTTCCAAGACATATAGAGAACGGAATGAAATTTCTAAGAATAAGGGCCATTTCTCCGATTGAAAAATGGTCAAGAGATATGAATAGGTACCTTTCAGTGGGAGAAATTAAAGCTATCAATGACCATTAGAAAAAAAATGTTATAAATCACTAAAAATTAGAGAAATACAAATTAAAACAATTTTGAGATGCAACCTCATACCCTTCATATAGGTAAAGTTGACAAACATGGAAAATGACAAATGCTGGAAGGACTACAGGGAAACAGGTACATTAATGTACAGGTACACTAATGTACAGTAGAGCTATGAACTGGTTCAGTCATTCTGGAAAGCAACTGGGAACTATGCACAAAAAGTTACTAATGTATGCACACCCTCTGACTACTAGTTCTATACCCAAAGAGACCAAATGAGGAAAAAAAGAACCCACATGTACCAAAATACTGGCAAAGCAATAGAAACAAAAGGGATGTCTATCAGATAACAGTGAGCATAATCCTACGGGATGATGTGACAGAAAGCTGGGACAAAAATACACATGAAGGAAAAGGTAAGCAGAACCAAGAAAGCGATCTACACAATAACAACAACAACATAAAAACAAACAACTCTGAAAGCCAAGCAACATGATGACCAAACACAATTCCAGAAGAATCACAATTAAAAAGGCTACCAACCTCCTGAGAGAGCAGTTGAGACACCCATGATTTTTGGACATGACCAGCGTGGGAGTCTGCTTTGTCTCCCTATACGTATTTGTTACAAGGGTTTTGTTTTGATTTCTTTTTCACCTTGAGGGGATTAGGGAAGGTGAGAGGGAGAGATGACATTTTAGTTCACTGAAAGAATAAAATTTTATTTAAAAAGAGAATTGTAAAAAGGCCTCAAAGTTAGCATTGGCTTATTAATGAATACTCTGTGCCCAGCCATTCAAGTAGTTCTGAATCTACTTAATTGTACTATGATGATCTTGCCCATAAGAATAACATGAAAAATGATTAAATGCTTTACTAAACTTGAGGTACATGGTATCTGCAGAATTTCCTAGTGCTGCCAGTCTAGTAACCCTCTCCAAAAAAGAAGGTTACAGTAACATGACCTGATCCTGTTAAAATTGTATTGGCTCTCCGGGATCACCATTTCCTTTCTAGATGTTCACACTAACCATCCAGTTAGCAAAAGATTCTAGAATTTTAGAGGGACATGAAGTCAGGCTCACTCCTATGATTTGTAGACATTAATCTCTTCTCATTTTTAAAAATTAAGACAACTGTCATTCTCCAATTTTTCAAGATCATATAGCTCAGGCAAATGTTGTTATACCCATCTAAGAAATGAAGAAACTGCTGGGCATGGTAATACACTCCTGTAGTCCCTGATGCTGGGGAGGCCAAAGCTGGTGAGTTACTTTAATCCATGAGTTGTGAGCTGCAGTAGAGCTAAACCCAGTAACAGGATGTTTTCAGTAAGTCTGGTGGGAGTGAAGAACCACTAATCTGCCCAGTTTAGACAAATAAAGCAGACCAGAGTAAAAAAAAAAAAATGGAACCAATGAAAGTTTCTGTGTCGATAATTACTGAGGTCAGCTCATGAAGAAGAAATGTTAAAGTCAAAAGACTAAAAAAACTAGAAGAAATCTAAAGAATGTAATAGCAAAACAAGTGACACAGGAAACAGACTAAGGAGAAAAATAATTTAAGAGTTATTGGACTACCTCAAAGCCAAGACCAAAAAAACATCACAAAAACCTAGGCATTACATTTCAAGAAATCTTAAAAGAAAGTTACCCAGATCTCTTAGAACAAGAAGACAAAGGAGCAATAGAAAGAAATCTACCTGTTACCTCCTAAAAGATGAATGAAATGAAAATGAAAACTCCCAGGAACATCATAACCAAAATTCACATGTTTCAGGTCAAGAAAAAAATACTTCTAGCAGCCAGTAAGAAAGAATTCAAGTACTGAGGAGCCACAATCAACATCACACATGATTTAGTAGTCACAACCGTAAAGGAGCAGAGAGCTTGGAACACAAAATTCTAGAAGAGAAACAACTTACACAGCAAAAGTGAGAGCAAAAGCAAGAAAATGCACCTTTAAAGAAAAAGAGATTTTCCAAGATTTCCTAATGAAAAGATCAGCTGTATAAAAATTCTGAAGTTCAAACACAGGCATTACAAGTAACATAGAAAAGTAAACAGGAATTAACAATCATAACAGGTTGAACAAGGATAAACTGCTTATATTCTAATATGGGGAGATGATACATGAAACCCATCACCATGAGGGGTCACAGAGGGAGTCTAAAGGCCTGGTTGTGGTTCTCTTATGTCTTAATGATCTTAAAAGAAAAATGAAAAGAGAGAAGAAGAGGAATACAAGAGTGAAAGGGGGAAGGGAAGGGAATGTTAGGGAAAGTTATCTCATGTAACCAAAGTTCACAAGTAGACATCTAAACAAACAAGGAGGAAGGGTAGGAGTATTTGAATCTCATGCTCATCTGTACTGTCATAGGATAGAAGAATACACACGCACACACATACACACCTCAAAGTTGAATATAGAACTACATTTCACTTAACAGGGAAATAGGAAAAAAAGATGGGAAAAGGAGAAACTAGAGGGAGGGTAGATTACGGGAGGGATTAGTCTTAAGCAAAAAAAATTCTAAGTATTTACAAAAATATTTGTAGTTCTTTTTGAAGTGGCAAAGAACTGGAATCTAAAGGAGTACCCATTAGTTGAGAAATGGTTGACCAGGTTTTGGCATGTGGATGTGAAGGAATACTATCATGCTGTGGAAAATGATGAAGGGGATGGTTTCAGAGAAATTAAGGACACAGTAAAGTGAACAGAACCAAGAGAATAATTTATAAAATGACAACAATATGGTAAAATCAAACAACTCTGAAAGAATTAGGAACTCTGGTCAATACAATGACCAACCATGATTCAGAGGACTGATGCTAAAACATGCCAGGTTATCTCCTGACTCCAGAGGTGAAAGACTCAGAGTACAGAATGAGGCATGTATTTTGTGGCCAATGAAGAAATTCATTCAGCTTAACTATATATGCTTTTAATAAGGATTTTGTTTTTCTTTCATTCTCCATGGAGGGAAGGGGAAGAAGGGAAGGAGAGGAGAGAGATTTCTGCTGATTAAAAAAAATAAAATCTTTAGATAAAAAGGAAAAAAAAAACTGAACTAAGACTTTTGTGACACCCTGTATAGTTCAGCTCCCAAGTGGTCATCTAAGTTTCAAACTGACACTAAACTTTATGTTTTCTCATAGTGCCTCAAATACATTCATAAGAACTGAAGAGGATTTGCCTGTGCAATCATCTTCTTTTTAATTGTACTATTGTACATTATGAAAATTGTATTGTATATTATGGAAATTGTATAGTATACTATGGAAATTGTGTTGTATTGTGTGTTATGGAAATGCTTGTTTTGTTCCATAAACTAAAAATAAAAAGATACTAAAGCTAGGAGGCTTTATAGAAGAAAAAAAGGGCTTTGAATGATAAATAGGACATTTTATATTTGCTCCTGTGAATAAGAGGTCACTGAATTTTATTGAATATTGGTGGGACATGACATGGTCTGACCTTAGACACTTACTAGCTACATGACCCAGTTTCTATCTGATTGCTTTTTGTTTCAAACAGATACTTTTCAGGATATGCCTATACTTTGTAGAGCTTTTGAAATAAAAGAATGTTGCATTAAAAAAAAAAAAAAAGAACTGAAGAGGATGGTGTCCAATACTGCATGAATATAGTCAGTCCTCTTTCCCACAGTGGAAGTGACAAGTCACCAACAGCTTCTTCTCTTGTGTGTCTCTTGTTCATGTCCTCTGAGCCTGCAAAGAAGCCACTCCATCTGTGGTCTGTGGGTCCTTCCTCTAGTTCTCTCAATGTTAAAAGGCCAATAATTAGGCATACATCTCGTGTTATCCTTCAGGCTCACAATGTGGCTAGTCGAGCTCTTTTGCTAGTCATACATCTCCTCAATGACAGCCTTTCTGCTAATTTTGGAAAACAATTCTTCACTCATTAATACATTGTAGTCTACTCAGATCCATCATGGTTCTTTTGGGTGAACCACAACTTTAATTCTTCAAAAACTGTTAAACTTCCATGATTAACAGTTACAAAGAATCAACAAAAAAATTGGTGAAATAATATTTGTAAAGTATTTAGCACAGTGCCTGGCACATAGTAGGCACTTAACAAATACTTGTTCCTCCCTTTCCCACTGGTGTTAAGAAGCCAGGCTTCTGTTTTTGAAGGAAGCTTGGGGCTATTAAAAACATAATTTCCCAAAGGTAATAGTAATAATAGCTATTATCATTATTCATGTATGTTGCCAAGTGCTTTATTTACCCCATTTGATCCTAACAATCCTGTGCACGTATCATATATATAATATATGCTTTTCCATATATGTAATATATATATTATATAGACCTGTTATATTTAACAAGGTTAAATAACTTGCCCAGTGTCACACAGACTGGTAATTGCTTGAGGTCACATTTGAACTAAGACCCTCCTGACTTCTAGGGCAGGAGCACTCTATCCACTGAACCATCTAGCTACCTCTGAGCAAACAAACTTGCAACATAATTACAAACGATGCAAACTTGAGCAATTGAACTGGCTCCGCCCACTGTCAATGTCAGGTCTATCCCAGGAGATACTCTGAAGGGCCCTTCTGGGGTGCTCCTTTCAGCTACATTTCATTTTTTGAATGACAGGCATTCATTTACTTTTCTATGTAGATTGCCTGAACTCTTTTTTGTAAGTTGTGTATGTGTGTGTGTGCAGACATGTGTACACACACAAGTCACTTAGGGGGCTCTGAGATGGTCTAGAGTTTGATGCAATTAGTACAAGATCATCTGAAAACCAATGGAAGGCCTGACCATCTACAGAGAACATTTCTTCCCTCTGGACTCCATGTGAGTTCACACTCTTGGTAAATGTGCATTCCTTGTTCTGTTTCTTACTTGACATTAATAATTATAGGATTGCATAAAGTTTTCATTGAAGTTACATCTCTCAAGGCATCTTACATCATTTTAACATAAACAAGAAGCCACCTTACTGTAGGAGATCTTGCCTTTAAGAGACTCTCATTGACTCAACAAACATTTAGGGCTCAGCTAAAAAGCACAGTACTCTTGTACTCTCTTCATCTTTCAGACAACTGTGTGATTATAAAGACATGATCTCCGGAAGGATGAAGAGAGAAAAGTCAAAAAGAAATCGTTGATTTCTCATGGCAAGGACATCACTTAAAGAGGCATAGAAAGGCATCCTGGGAGAGGTCTTTTGGAAAGGCTACTATACAGGAGAGTAAAAAGGATGTGGAGCTGGGTTACAGATCTCCAGCACAAGATAAACAGTCTTATTCACAAGAGTTACATACAGACAGTCAGTCCTAGAATGACACGAAGTAGTTTAGTGTTATTTTTTAAAACTGATAACATAGAGCAACGGATGGTATGACAAACAATCTTAACATGCCCTCACAAAAAACCCAGCCAAGTATGGTCACCTCCTGCCTAGCTCACCTGCCCCTTTCCCAACTAGAAATCTGAAGGGGAGAGACAGCCACAACAGAGGAGGGAAGCTGAGAAGCTGCTGCAGGTGGAAGAGCGATCAGGTAATCAAAAGGGTCTCAGCATTTCCTGCATCTCCCCCACACTGATAATGACAAATCTCAGATCCTTAGTTCCCCACCATATGGCAATCCCACTGACAGCACATCAGACACAGCTCTTCCTAAAATCCAGAAGACAGCACTCCTTATCTCCAGTCTCAGGACAGAATTGGCTACAAATCCTGGGACAAGTTTTGGCTGTCCCTCTCTACCAGTGTATCTCTCTATATAAAAACAGATCCAGTAAAACTCCCTACAGCATAAAAGCAGGGGGAACCACTGGAGCAACATTTGATAACCCCATCCAGGATAATGCAACAAAGAGTTAATTTCCTAACTGATTCAACAAACATTTGGCAGAAGCAATAACAACATTTTGACCGAGGAAGCAAATATTAACAGAAAACTGACAGACAACGGTAAAGCACCTTAGGAACTGAGGGGGGGGGATGGGAAACACCCCTACACCTTCTTAAAAGTCTAGTAACAGTCAGAGACTTATATTGAATTTAATATTTAAGGAGTCTCTTAAAAGAACCAAGACAATGTTTCACCTTTGGCATTGTTTCCCTCCTATAGGCTCCCATAAGTGACAATTTCCTTTTGTTGTAATCAAAGGATGTGACAAAACAATGCACAAAGTAATATGTGAAATAGAACAACTGAAAAGCTTCCTTTAAAAGGCAATTAGCCGCTAGGCTGTTCAACACTGTTTAGAGGCAGATGGTTTCTACAGAAGACTTGCAGTGATTCAGATAAAATTCAGTCTTCTTAAAGTTAAAAGCCAGGTAGGGGCTATGTGTTTTGAATTCATTTATTTATTCGATGGCATTTATGAAGCACCTACTGCATAAGATGTAACAACAACTAGCATTTGTATACTGCATTAAGCTTTGCAAAGCACTTGAAAAATATTATTTAATTTTATCTTCTCAACAACTCCAGGAGACAGATACTAATATCAGCTTTGTGTCTGAGGCAAACATAGTTCAAGTGACTTGTCCAAGGTCATACTTTTAATACATTTTTTAGGCCAATTTTGAACTCAGGTTTTCCTGACTCCAGGTCTAACATCCTAGCTTGCATCACAGAGCTCCCTCTCAAGAGTTTAATTCAGGTAGGATCCTTGTCTATAAGAAGCATACAACCTATTAGAGGGATAAGACATTTCTGTTGCTTGGTTGTTTCAATACTGTCTAACTGTAAGTGGTTTTCCCGGCAGAGATACAGGAGTGGTTTGCCATTTCCTTCTCTAGCTCATTTTACAGATGAGGAAACTGAGGCAAACAGGGTTAAGTGACTTGCCCAGGGTCACACAGCTAATAGTGTCTGAGGTGAGATTTGAACTCATGAAGATGAGCCTCCCTGATGCCAAGCCCAGTGTTCTACCCACTGAGTCACCAAAATACAGATAATTAGTATGAGATAATAAGCATACTTGGAGATATAAAACGTTTAAGCAGGGAAGACTACAAACTAACCCAGGGGTGCAGGGACAACTTCGTGCCTAAGGTGGCATCTGACTCAATCTTTAAAAATTCATAACAGAAAATTCAGCAAGAAAATGAAAGGGAGCAATTTTTCCTTTTTAGCTAACTTTGTTAATTGAAAATGAAAACTCATTCATACTATTATTGGCTTACTCACCAAAGAGATCAAAAAGGGTGAGATGAAGAGTGATTGATCATCAACTGGGAAAAACTGAAAAAATTATGACATATGAATGTAATCAGATATTTCTACACCACCAGAAATGATCAAAAGGGATGGATTCAAAGAAATCTGGGGAGACTTACATAAACTGATGTAGAGTGAAGTGAACAAAACCAGATAAAAAATTTATACACATCAATTACAATTTCGTAAAGGACAATACGTCTGAAAGAATTAAGGACTCCAATCAATCCAGTGACCAGTCATGACTACAGAAGACAAATGATGAACCCTGCTTCTGGATTCTCGGTGAAGAGGACTATAGATAGAAAATGAAACACACTTTGAGATATGAACCGTGCAACATAAATTTGTTTTTACTTGTTACAAGGAAGGGTTTTTATTTGGGTAAGGAAGAAGTGTTGTGGGGGAGAATATAGGTTAGTGATAAGAGATGCAAAGAGAAAAAAGTACTAAGAAAACACTGTAAAAATACATAAGAGAGTAGAATAAAGTTCAAAAGGGTACTACACCATGTTAAATTTTATGTAGACTTAAAAAAAAGCCTTAGGTGTACATGGTAGATTCACATTTAATAAACAATTCTCTTTTTGTCTCTTGTAAATGAAAATATCCATACTTGTTGATGACAGTCATGTCCATAATGTGAAAAATTATTTTCAATAATAATTTATAGACTGTAGCAAAGCCTGGCACTTCATAGGAAGCTATTCCTGGAGTAATCAAAAGATTCTCAATGTGAACATTAGTAGATTTATATTATAAAGCAGACCAAATAAATATTTACCTAAATCATAGGTAAATAAGACCTCATGCTTCTGTAGTCTAGAAAACAAATCTGAGCTCACGACTGCTGCTTCTGCTCTCTAGAGTTCTTCTGAAATACAATCATTTTTTTGTTTTGGTCCCTTCTTTTCCTTCTATGTGAATCTTTGTGTTTCAGGTATTGCTGATATCCTATCAGTCAATTAGCTTCTGTTTGGGGTGAGTTCATCTAATTTATATTTGCAGTTACGATTATCATATACTTTCCTTTGCCTTATCTTTGTCCATTCCATCCTTATTTACAGAAGAAGGTGGTGAAAGAAAATTGCTCTTAACACTGTTGTTGTTATCTGACCTTAATTCTCCAGGAGGATCTTGGTGTGAGGAAGGTAATGTCATGACTTGCAAGTGAATTGGATTGAAGGGAGGGAGGGCTGTGCAGAGCCATCGGCCTCGCTCTCCTCTGGAGTCCTCTAGGTCCAGTGTCCAGATATAGATCAGGACGACTGGAGATGGGCCCCTCTTAACACTAAAGATCTAAATCAAAGCAACGCTTCCACTTTTCTCTTCCCCTCCCTCACCCCTAAACATAGATTCTTACTTTTTCTTTCTTTCCTTTCAACCTCTTCTTCACAATCCAACTTTGGGCAGTTGTACCTTGTTTTGCTTATGGCTTATCTCTCACTAAATCTGCTGTTCCCCTTAAACTCCCCTTTTCCTGTTTCCCATCTATCAATTTATTGAGTTGAACATATTTCTACACCAAATTCTTTATGCATACGTATGACAGTCTAAGTGTCTGTGTGTGTGTTCAATCTTCCTTTGTCCAGTTCAGAAGAAAGCAAAGAAGCCATCTGTATCAGGCGCCTCCACTTCCTCTCCTTCTACCCTCTAGCTTCAGAACTCATCCCACCAAAACTACTCTGTTACCAGTGATCTCAACTGCCAAATCCAACATCCTTTTCTCAGTCCTCCTCCTTCTTTGACCTTTCTGCAGCCTATGACACTGCCAATCACCGTCTTTTCCTCAGTGCTCTCTTCTCTGTAGGTTTTTTCCTGGTTCTCCTCCTGTCTATCTGACCTCACTTGTTCAGTCTCCTTTGCTGAAGAGGGAAATTAGGAGAAAAAGGGGGTAGCATGATGATTATCAAAAGAAAGAGAAAAGACAGAGTCATTACAACATTTTTTAAGTCAGAGAAATGCACAGAGGAGAACCAAAGGAAGGCCAGAAGGAGAAAGAGACAAGCAGGACAATTCTGAAAGTTCCATGGTGAATTTATTCTAAATTTAAATGGAAAAGCAAGCTTTACGTAATAGAGATCCATTATTTCATGCAAAATTCCTTTTCTACTTTACTTTGTATATGGAAATGCCCAATGTATTTGGTGTTTGTTAAGTTCATAATAAAATATACATTTTTTAAAAAAACATGCTTTGCTCTTTCCCTCCCTCACTCACTCTCTCGCCCGCCGCTCTCCCCGACAGCTGTCACCTCTCTCCCTTGCTCGAGCTCCCAGGAGGAAGACGCTCCTCCACGCTCCAGATTGTAGCAGCGCCCAGCTGCTCGACTCTCCCTGCTCCCCGCTCCCGCCGGCCCAGGGACCACTCAGGAATCAAGAAAAGAAGAGCTGATGTTTTTTCTATGGGCAGCAGAACTAGCACCTCTCAAAAGTAAAATGATCTCTGCAAACTCCAAGGACGCAATCAAAAAGAAATTTCCAGGCATTAAACATGAATGTTAAGCAAATGGACCAGAAGATCTCAGCCGGGCTTCTCCTGCTGAGAAACTAGAGGGTCCTTAATTGTAGCTTTGGAAGGACGTCCTGTGTAGATGATCATGTCAGTGCCACAAGGCT
The DNA here is from genome assembly GCF_028372415.1 of Notamacropus eugenii. Classification (NCBI taxonomy): domain Eukaryota; kingdom Metazoa; phylum Chordata; class Mammalia; order Diprotodontia; family Macropodidae; genus Notamacropus; species Notamacropus eugenii. The sequence continues at coordinate 506,590,058 of NC_092873.1, forward strand.
GAAAAGCTTCCATGTTTAATGTATCTTCTTGCTAAATACGTAAAACAAATATACTTGGGCCAGGGTTTCACTGAGGGGGAGCTGTCTTGTTCTAGATTAAACGAGATATAAAATAACCCTAAATAAATCTAAAACCTAAAAAACACGCTTTACATACATTACTTCATTTGACCCCTAGAACAATTCATGCTGCAAGATCATCCCTATTTTATCCACGAGGCACAGAACGGCTGGGTAAGGTGCCCAGGAATCCCACAACTAGGAAGATTCAGAGATGAGACCTCAGCCTGTCCAGACCCTCCCTGACTCCTCCAGTTAAAAGCAATTCCTCATGCCTCTTCACTGTTAAAGTACTTGGGGCTTCTCTAGCTTTATGCCCTATTTCAGGGGTGGAGAACCTGCAGCCTCCAGGCTTCACATGGCTCTCGAGGTCCTCAAGCGCCACCCTTTGATGGAATCCAGACTTCAGAAAACAAATCCCCTCAATAAAAGGTTTCATTCTGTGAAACTTGGACTCAGACAAAAGGCGGCACCCAAGGACCTAGAGGGCCACATGCAGCCTCAAGGTTGCAGGTTTCTCACCCCTGATTATTTGGTATCAGGGCTGTTTACACCGGTTCAACTAAACAAGGCTCTATTTAGAGAGGTTCAGTTTCTCCCCAGCCCCTGTCCATTCCACCTCCCACTGGTGCCTATTCCTGGAACTCCCTCTTACCCCACCTGGTCCTCTAGTCTCTGCCTACAATCCACCTGGCTTTCCACAATGACTTAAACATTTACTTCCCTCCAGTAAACCTTTCAGATTTCTCCCCACCCCAGTCAGAAACTACCTCCTCTTCCTCAGATCTCAAGTAACACTGCATACCTCTAGTCTTATCGTATTCTATCTGCCTTCCAGTTATTATGTAGTTACTTCAAATTTATTTACGTACAATACAAAGGGAGCAGGGCATGATGAATGACAGTGCACAGTCACTAGCATTTATACAGTGCTTTAGCAAAGCGCTTTACATGTTTATCTCATTGGATCCCCACAACAACCCAAGGAAGCAGGTATTATTAATTACCCCCATTTTACAGATAAGGAAGTTGAGACAGAGAAATTAAGTGATTTGCCCAGGGTCACCCAGCTATGAAGTGTCAGAGGAAAGATCTGAACTCATGACTTCTTCACTAGTTCTCTAACCACTGTGCTACCTAGCTGCCAACCTCAGAGACAGGGCCAGCTTTGAAGTCAAAAAGTTCAAGGCTTGCCTCTAACAAATATTGATCCCACTCCCAAAGCCCTTATTCAGGGTAGCAACTCCTGTGAAGAAGGGGCTTGCCATTCCCATCCCCACCAGACCCCAGGCCTGGCCCTGCATCTAGTCTACCCCTGCAGTCATCCTCCAAGGAAGCCATATGGGTAGCAATGGGGCCTGGCAACAGTCCTTGCACAGGCTGAAGCCCTAGACTCTTGAGCAGCCACAGCTTCCAAGGAGCAGAAAAGAAAGTTTTCACTGCCAAAGTCCTTGACACTGTTCATTGATGCAAATTCAGGAACCATTATGGTTTTATTCACGAGTATTAATTACTATATGCTACACCCTTAAGACCAATGGGACTTCTCTATCTGACTTGTCACTGAAACCTCCCCCATGGCTTGTGTCTCCTTACTGGAATGTGAGTCCTTGAGGTCAAGGTCTGTCTTTGAGCTCAGCATAGTGTTCAACATGGTAAGCACTAAATCAATGCTTTTCTATTCCATCATTCCTGCCTTCTTTCATGCTAGCTAGATGATCATGGTCACAGTGCTTAGAGAGCTGCCTGGGGCTCTTAAAAATTTAAAACCATAAGTAACAGACAAAGTGTCAACATGCATCGATGCCAAGAATCTCCCAGACTGATGAAATCACAGGTCTAGACCCTTTACAAGACAGACAGACAGACAGACACACACACACACACACACACACACACACACACACACACACACACATACACACACACACACACCTTGACAAACTGTGACCAACATCAATAACCCCAATGTCTAGCAGAATGCTAGTCACCTTTTTTTGGGGGGGGGCAGGAGGCACAGAAAAGAGAGGGGAAATGATTATTGAATTAGTTTATTCATATATCTCTATATGCCCCTCTCATCACCTAGCACAATGCTTAGCCCAAAAATATCCACTGGCCAAGATCAATGATGACTGTGACCTCTGGATTTCAAATGATTCTCTGAAAACAACAAACATTCATTGACTTCATCCTGCTTCACAGGATCATCAGGAAGATGCTGAAGGCCAGAAAATCCCAAGGGGACAACAGGGTTCAGTTTCTGGATACCAACGATCACAAACGTAACCAGACATGAGACAGCTGCTCTTTCTATTCTAAGGTCAGATAAAGAAAATAAGAGTAACAGTGATGAGGAAGAAAGTGAATCTCATGCAAAAGACAATAGAAAGGAGCACAGTGGGTGTGAACAAGCAGCAACATGGAATAGGGAAGAAGGAAGAAGAACCAGAGGAAAGGATGCCATCAAAGAAGAGCTTCAGTGAAAAAGAAGATAGGATGATGCCAAGGTGATGCTGAGGGATGACTGACTGGTGCTGGCCAGCAGGCTCCTCCAGTATCCTACAGATGTCAGAAGAAGGGACCCTGGCATGTGCTGGCTCACAGTGAGTCCAGGACTTAGATAAAGGCACAGGTGGAATGTTTATGAGATCTGAAGAAAACCATGCTGTAAGGGAGATCTGAGCTGACACCCCGGAAAACAGGATCAGGATTCAAAGTGACCCTGACAGGCTAAAAGATTCTATTGACTCTGATAAGGTTATATTTATCCCTATTAAATTTCAAATCTTACCACTTGGGTTCAAAAAATCATCTTCTTCCTAAGTGCCACACTAGGGAAGCATGGTTAGACAGCAATTTGTCTGAATAAGATCTGAGCATTCCAGTGAACTACACACTAAATATGAATATGGAGTGGAGGTAGAGTCCAAAAAACTGAATGGAATCTGAGGCTGCAGATGGAAAGGCAGCTGCTAGAGAAATGCACTCAGCTCTAGGGAAGATCATTTATAAAGCACCCTAGAAGAGGGCCACAGGATGGGGAAGCATCTGGAAGCATCTGGAGTTCATGCTATAAAGGAGCAAATGAAAGAATTGAGGTACTTTGGCCTGAAGATGAAAAGACAGGACAGGATGGGGGTTCTCAGCTATGTCAAGGGGTATCTCTTGGAAGATGGACCAGCGTTGGTCTGTTTATCCCCAGAAGATGGTCCTAGGACTAATGAGGGAAATTTCTGAAAGGAAAATCTAACCTTAATGTCAGGAATTGCTAATAATGAGTGAGAGAGCTGGGCTATCATGGAAAGCAGTGGCTTCCCCTTCATGGCAGGCCCTTGAGGAAAGGCTAGATAAGCAGCCAGGATCCTATGCCTTTGCTGGGGATATTCCAGAAGGGATTGCTTTTCAGATACAAATTTGATTCAGTGGGATCCCAACTCTGACATCCAGTGATGTGTGATATATTCTTTCTTTCACTAGAAAGGGCAGGAGGTGTCAGGTTAGAATAACAGGGAAGAGAGGTAAAAGCAATTGTATCTCATTGGCTAAAATGCGAAACTCCTCTGAAGGGTCCAGTTAATAATTATAAAAATAACAGTTAGGATTTACGTAGCACCTTAAGGTTTATAAAGCGCTCAACACATGTTATTCCATTTGATCTTCATAACAACCTTGTGAGATGGGGACTGTTATTGGCCTTACTGTACAGATGGGGATCAGACTGATCAAGGTGAAATAACTTACTCAGGGTCCCAAAGCTAGTGTAGGAGGAAAGATTAGAACTCAGGTCTTTCTGACTCTAAGCTACAAGAGCTCAGTCTACTGAGTCACCTAGTATCTCATTAAGCTTCTTCCTTCAGAAGCTCCTGTATACTAAAGAAGATAATCTAATGGGATGTAATTCTATTTCAATTTTACTTAAGAAAATTTAATTCAAGTTTCTCATAAGGCAATTGAGCAAATTTAAAAATTCTATAAGGAATAAAGTCTCAGCTAAGAGAATTTGTCTAGCAATGGGACACTGCAGATGTGGTGAAGTAATAGGGAGCCCAAGAGCATTAAAAAACAGTTAATTATCAAGAGAACAATGAAACCAGAGTCTGCATGGTGAGTAAGTCAAGTTGGCTGATCCAAACCTCAGAGGGCTGAGTGGAAGATGACAAAGCAAGTTCAAAGGTCAAAGGGTTCTTTCAGGTTTTCCATCTGAAATCAATTGTAGAGTCCATCAGGAAATACTCATATTCTTCTCCCTGACCCTAGGAAAAAGGAAAGGTGATGACTGACCTCAGGATGTTTGGATGAGAGAGTCTGTTCATAAGCTGGACTTCTTTCAGCATGTTTGCCCGGTTACTGCTTAAAATGTTCATCTTCAGAGCCATCACTTGGTCAGACACTCTGTGCCGCACCTACAGGTCAGATAAGCAAGAAGATAAAATGTGAAATCAAAAGTCACAGCTGAATAGTGATCAAACTCTCCATTTGGAAAATCTGTTAGTCCCAATCTAGAAATTTTTTTTAAATGACAGGAAACTTTTTTATTAGAAATGCTGACAAAAATTCAAAACTTATCATAAATGCTTAGGAAAATCCAAATACAGTGTTTTTTATTCTAAAAACATTCTAATTTTTAGTTGAAATACCAGGAAGATATTATTACAATGTAAAGAAATTAGATCTTTTCTATACTCTAATGCTGAGCAAAATACAAAGTCTATTTCCCTCTTGAAGCCAACCCAGACCTGACCTAATACTGCCTTGAGTCATTGCTAGTAAGAAGTCCACCCAAAGACCCTGGGCCAACAATGACCTGGAGTTGGAAGGCTGGGCTGAGGTTCTAGCTTCAGTCCTTATTGGCTGGATGACTGGAGCAGGCATAAACACTAGATTCTAGGCCATATGGTCCAAGCTTGGCCTAAAGTGTCAACCCCTTCCACAGTGTTCAATTAAATACATAATTTTTTTTACACCGACTGATACAAAGTTTAGAAAGACTCACTTCTTTCCCTTTGGGGGCTTAAGGTATGTAAAAGCAAAAAATTTTAAAAGATAGCAATAACAGGAAGAGCAGGGCTCGGGCTCCAGGGAGCCAGCCGCGGACTGGCCGGGACTGGAGTGCTTCGTTGGGTCCTGACCGGCGGGTGCCGTTCGCTGCCACCTTCCCCCGCTTGGTTCTCGTTTTGAGAGCAAAAATGAATATTGGAGTTGCTCACAGTGAGGTAAATCCAAATACCAGGGTAATGAGCAGTCGTGGTATGTGGCTGACACGCACTGGGAGTTGGTTTGCTTCATATTGTCTTACTCAGCATTCCCTTCTTCAGTGTTCCTGTTGCTTGGACTTTAACAAATATTTTACATAATCTGGGAATGTATGTATTTTTACATGCTGTAAAAGGAACACCTTTTGAAACTCCTGGCCAGGGTAAAGCCAAGCTGCTAACACATTGGGAACAGCTGAACTATGGAGTGCAGTTTACTTCTTCATGGAAGTTCTCCACAATTTCTCCAATAATTCTATATTTTCTGGCAAGTTTCTACACCAAGTATGATCCTACACATTTCATCTTAAACACAGCTTCTCTCCTGAGTGTGCTAATTCCCAAAATGCCACAACTGCATGGTGTTCGGATCTTTGGTATTAATAAGTACTAAACTGAAAATGTGAAACAACCATTCTGACCAAAACTTTGTGGCTACTGCTTTTTCTGTGAGAAAGGAATAGGTAGCATGCTATGCCGTTTACATTGTAATGTACAATGGGAAATTTTTACATTCGAGGTCTAATACTTATTTGTATGCTTTTTGGAAAACCAGATTTTTAAGAAATGCCTCTTAAGTATTTAACATGTCTGCTAAGTTTCTGTAGAAGTTTTCCAGGAGAGCCGGGCAGGCCACTGCTCACCAGTGATTGACAGTACAGTGAGAACCAAAAAGCTCTGCACATTGACACATAGGAGTCTGGAGAATAGGAGTAGCTTAGTTTAATGAAAGGGTACTACATAGGAAGAGTTATCCAGTTGGTCAGTCAAGTTGAAGTACATTTACATATGGAGTAGAATCATCCTTTACAAAGGTCAGATGTCCTATTCCTGAGACAGCCAGCTCTTTTTTGCTTTACAAATGCACTCTTTGTTTTTGCTGGTTTATTATTGTCTTATGTCTAAACCTAGTCAGTTCTGAATGTATCAGGAGACAGATATGTCCTGGTGATGTATTTTCAAGCCTCATTAATAGGTGTCAATGTGGCTTCCTACAGTTTTCTAGTGAGTCTTCAGACAATTTTGGGCAAAGTTCTGCTGGGGTTTTTTGTTTTTTAAAGGGCTGCTAATCATTTTTGGAAAAATTAATTTGATTCCAGGCAGTCTCAAGCATAATATATAATTCTCTGATTATCTAGTTGAACCATTTAATGGTTAAAATCTCTTATCTAGAGGAGAGTTAAATACCAAATAGACAGCTACAAATATAAGGAAATGAGTTATCTAGTAAAAAGTTAACTTCCTTCAGCCATGGTACAAAGTAAACTACTAAACACTGGGTCTCTTTTTTTGTAGCTTTGCAGTAAAGGAGTATACTTTCCCTTTAACAGTTCCTTTCCCCATCTCCACTTTACCTATTAACTGTACTTTCAAGATGGGTATCAAATTAAGTGTTGAAAGAAGTGAACTTAAAGTTATCATTTTAAGTCCATTACTAGATAGTTCTTTGAATTAGAAGAGTTTGTAGTTTCTGGCCCTAATTAATACACATAATTCCTTGAGGTTTCCTTAAAACTTTTTGTTAATGATAATTAGCTATTGCAAACATCAGAAAATAAATTATTGAAAAATTGAACATTCCAAAATTTAACGATTTATGGGAAGTAAACTAAACTTAATTATATAAAGTAGTTTTCAGACTACTTAAAAATCAGTTTATCCTAATAAACCCATGCTATCTTCAAACTATCTCTTTTAGGGAGATCATTGTTTTGCATTGATAATCTTGAGTATGAAAATCAAGTGTGCAACTGACTTTGTACGTTTTTGTCTTTTTCCCACATTTTGAAACACTAAGAAAAATGGGTATTTTACTTTAATAAATGGATTTTAAAAAAAAAGATAGCAATAACAACCTTACATGATAAATTCACAAGATAGGTGCAGAACAAAGTACCACGTCCCCCCCAGTCTTCATAGCACAGGAGGACATTAAAGGCAGAGAGAGAAAAGTCTAGGGTGTATCCAGAGGACAAACCAAAGCTCTACTGACTGAAGCAGAGCCATAACTAGGCTGCAGCTTTCCCTGAGGGCAGGAAATTTGCCTAGGAGCTGTGGATTTCAAGGGCTGTTGCTACTTACTATAATCTTTTTCTAAAGAGGTGGGAGAAGAGGAGCAGAACTTGGCAGTGAGCAGAGATGAGACTAGAGATGGGAGTCCACAAGGAAGGAATAACTGTGCTGGTGTTCCTTGGAGATTCTCTGACCTGACTGAGATCCACCCTGGGAGCACTATGAGCAGATTCAGTACGGAATGGCAGAGCCTACTTCAGGGATCTTGGCCCTGGTGGAGGACAAGGGCTGGGCCATCCCAGGCCGCTCAGCAGAATCTGCCCCAGGAAAAAGGTGGTGAAGAATGGGAACTGTTCAAGCAGGACAAGGCAGCTGGAGGGGAAAGAGAGCCAAGTCTCCCAACTCCAAAACCATTCTTCCCCTAGAACCTTTCACCTCCCAGCTTCTTCAATTTGTCCTGGTTGTGGAAAGGAGAGGAGAATGCTGTTAACTGGGGGAAAGGGCATGCATCTGGAAAGACTGAAGGGTCACCCACCCAGTGATGACTGCTCTGAAGCTCTGGTTCCTGTGCCCCTGAAGGAGGCTGAATTTCAACAAGCCAGCTGAAAGGACTAAACCAGAAGCGTATCTGTCTGTCCCTGGAGAAAAACTGAAAAAATACATCTCCCTTCCTGATGAAGGCTGGGACACTGGGACTATAGAATACTGTACTGCAATTTGTTAGGCCTCAGTTAATGTATCAATTAGTTGTGCTAAACTCCTTTTTTATTGCTTTAATAAGAGATTACTTCCTGGGGGTGGTGGATGGGTATATTCAGAAATCATGCTACATAGAAACAGAAAAGAGCAACAAAATTAAAAATCTTCAAGCACTATTACAAATGAAGGAATTAGACAAAGAAGGATCATGGACCCCTTTTGGCAATCTGGAGAAGCCTATGGAACCCATAATGTTTTTAAATGTGAAACATAAAATATATAATACTGCAAAGGAAATCAGTTACACTGACAAAAAGTTATCAAAATGTGTTGTTGTTTTTTAACGTTGATTTCCCAGGTTAAGATCATCTGTTTCCAGGTGACTTCTAGCTCAAAGAGTCTGTGAGTCTCTGGCATTTGGGTTTCATTTGACTCCGCCTTGGCCCAGCATCAATTTCAGTAACAGATGAATCCACCTTCCTCAATGATCTAGGTAGGATATGTCATTTCCCCTTTTGAGGGCCTCCTTCCAGCTCTAACATGACACTTTGAGCACTGCTGGGCTTCAAGGCCTCTTTCAGCCCCCTTCCCAAAAGTATGTTTGCTATAAGAGCTCCCATTATTGTATCCCCCCACTCTGGGTAATCAGGTTGCTTGAATGTCAAGTGTAAAGGAACAACTGACCTTAGCACCTAGTTACTAAGAATAATTATGATAAATAGGAGGCTATGAAATGGCCCCATAGGGTAAGGGGGGCGGGGAACCAAGCAGTCTACCCAGAAGCCTCCTCATGGTACTCTGGTATCTCTGACATTCCCATTGCCTCCCTGACACTGAGAATTTTTAGTGCTGCTTGCCCAAGAATGATTTGCAGGATTTAACTCTACGTACAAAAAGTGCAGGTTACAGAGAAGAGGATAAAGTAATCAGAGAAGAATGGGATGTAGTGGATAGAATTCTGGACTTGGGTTCAGGAAGACCTAAGTCGGAATCCTGCCTCAGACACTTACTAGTTGTATGACCCTGGGCAAGTCACGTATTGAGTCTCAGGCTGTTTTCTCTTCTTTGAAATGGGAATAGTAATAGCACCTTCTCAGGGTCATTGTGAGGATCACATGACATAATATAAGTGAAGTATTTTACCAACATTAAAGTGCTATATAATGTTAACTGTCATTAGTATGCAACAAGGCTGGAAAGTTAAGGTAGTGCCAGATTAGAGAGGGCACTGAATGAGAAACAAATAATAATAAACTTACCTAGTGAGAAAATAGGTGCCAGTAAAATCTTCTGAGGAAATGTATAACCAAATTTTATAAAAGAAATATTATCCTGGCAATGATCCGAAGGGTGGGTATATGGGGAGAGATTCATTTAGGAGGTTACTCTAAAAACCCAGGGTAGCAATGAGGACATACCAGGTATGGAAAGGAGGTGACTGGGATAGCCTGGAGGTAGTGATGGGAACCTGTCCTAGCGGGAGTACAGACAATGACAGTTCTGGGAGATATAACTAGGGTAGAATCAATAAAAATTATTAACAGCTTCACTATGAGAGGTAAGAAAAAGAGAAGATGACAAATATGGGAGGTTAGGTGTATGTTAGTGTCACAAATGGTGAAAGAACTCCAAGTTTAAGAAAAAAGACAATGAGCTTGGTTTTGGAGCTGGTGAGATGATGGCAGGTCATTGATCAATCCTGTCACAGGCTATCTCAACTTCAATTTCACATTATCTATAGAATGGAGAAAAGCTACTTCTCAGGATTCTTCTGAATACAAATTGAAAAATCTATGTAAAGGTCTTTATAACTACAAAGTGCCATATAAATGGTAGCTATTCTAATTATGTTTGTCATATTCTTACCCCCAAAAATGCTTGAGTCTTATGAGGTATTTACTGAACACTAGTAAAATTTTCTTCTATAAGACAATAAACCACAAAAGTAATAAGCCCACTTCCTCAAAATCCCTTTATAGAAAAAAAAGGAGGAAAAAAATACAAAAAAAAATTAATGTATATCCCAAAGACTTACAAAAATATTTATAACTGTTCTTTCTCCAGTGAAAAAGAAATGGGGAATGGCTGAAGGAATCGTGGTATTTAAAGTAATGGAATATTACCAGTCTGTAGGAAATGATGAAGAGGATGGTTTCAGAGAAACCTGGGAAGACTTTAATGAATTGATGTAGAGAAAGGTGCCTCTCCTGGATCACTGCCTTGTCACAGAGAGGGACTTGCAGACCTCAAGGAAACTATGAGCTATGGTATGAAGAGTTCCCTAGGACAGACAGATCATAAAGGAGAGTTCTGACAAAAGGCAATCCTTACGATGTGAAGTCAAGGCAATAAATAGATCTAGATCTGATAGATAGAGGTTTGCAATATTGCACAGGAGGCAGCAACAAAAAAATTCTAGAAAATAAGAAGAGCAAAATGACTGTCTGAAGAAATTTTACAAAATCGTAGAGGAAAGAAGAAAAGGGAAAGAGAAAAGAGAAAGGGAAAGATATGCCCAACTGAATGCATAATTCCAGAGAACAGCAAGGAGAGATATGGTTTTCTTAAATGAGCAATGCCAAGAAATAGAAGACAACAAAGGAATGGGAAAGATCTCTTCAAGAAAATTAGAGATATTCATGCAAAAATGGGCAAAAGGGATAGGAAGTTAACCGAAGCAGAAGAGATGAAGAAGAGGTAGCAAGAATACACAAAAGAACTATGCAAGAAAAATCATCCTGATAGAGTGATCTAGAGCCAGACATCCTAGAGAATGAAGTCATGGGCCGTAGGAAACGCTGCTAGCTTAGGAAACCCCTGAGAGGTGATGGGATTCAGCTGAGTGGTGCTGTTAAAAAAGTGCCTCAATGTGACTCAATGTCAGCAAATCTGGAAAATGTAGCTGCTGGCTTGGAAAAGATCAGTTTCCATACTAACTCCTGAAGAAAGGCAATGCCAAGTAATGTTCAAACTGCCAAACAACAGCACTCATTTCACACACCAGCAAAGTTATACTTAAGATTCTACAGGTCAGGATTCAGCAATATGTGAACCGAGAATTACCAGAACAATAGGCTGGTTTTTGAAGAGGCAGAGGAACTGGAGACCAAATTGTTAACATATACTGGATTATGGAGAAAACAGGCAAGTTCCAGAAAAACATCTATTTCTATTTCATTAACTACACTAAAGCCTCTGACTGTGTGGATCACAGCAAAATGTGGCAAGTTCTCAAAAAGATGGAAGGACCAGATCATCTTATTTGTTTCCTGAGAAAACTGTATGAGCACCAAGAAGCAACAGTTAGAACCAAACATGGAACAACTAACTGGCTTAAGAATGGAAAGCGAGTATGACAAAACTGTATACTATTTAACTTATATGCAAAGTACTGCATGCAAAATCCCAGCCTGAATGAATCAAAAGCTAGAATTAAGGTTTCCAGGAGAAACGCCAATCTCAGATACGTAGATAGTACAATTCTGATGATAAAAAGTGAAGAACTAAGAAGTCTTGATGAGGGTGAAAGAAGAGAGTGTAAAAGCTGACTTGAAATTTAACATTAAAAAAATTAAGAGCTTGGCAACAGGTCCCATTACTTTTTGGCAATGAGAGAGAAGAAAAGGAAGCAGTGCCAGATTTTTATATTCACTGCAGACAGCAACTGGAACTATGAAATTAAGAGATGCTTCCTCCTTGAAAGGAAAGCTATAACAAATCTGGACAGTGTAATAAAAAGCAGATCCAACCATTCTGGAGAGCAGGTTAGAACTATGCCCAAAGGGCTATAAGAATGTGCATGCCCTTTGACCCAGCAAAATTGCTTCTAGAACTGTATCTCAAAGAGATCATAAAAATAGGAAAAGGACCCACATGTATAAAAATATTTGTAGCAGCTCAGCTCTTTTTGTGGTGGCCAAGAACTGTAAATGCCCATCACCTGGGAAATGGCTAAACAAGTTGTGGTATATGAATGTAATGGAATACTATTGTGCTGTAAGAAATGATGAACAAGGGGACTTCAGGAAAACCTGAAAAGATTTAAATGAACTAATGCTGAGTGATAATGGGGGATGACTAATTTTGATAGACTTAGCCTTTTTTCATAATGCAAGGCCCTAAAACAATTCCAAAGGACTCATAATGCAAAATGTCATTCACATCCAGAGAAAGAACTACAGAGTCAGAATGTAGAGCGGAGCAGACTATTTTCTCTTTTGTTCTGTTCTATTCTGCTTTTCTTTCTCATGGTTTCTCCCATTCATTAAAATTCTTCTATGCAACACAGCTAATGTGAAAATGTGTTTAATAGGAATGTATATGTACAACCTATATCAGATTACATGCTCTTAGGGAGGGAGGGAGAAAATTTAAAATTTATGGAAGTAAATGCTGAAAACTAAAAATAAATTAATTAATAAATGGGGGAGGGGGGAAGCAGAGACATCACTTTGCCGACAAAAGTCTGTATAGTCCAAATTATGATTTTTCTAGTAGTATGAGTGAGAGTTGGACTATATGGAAAACTGAGCAGCATAGAATCATTGTTTTTGAATTGTGGTGCTGGATAGGACTTTTGGGAGTCCTGTGGATAGTAAGGAGATCAAATCAGTCAATATTCAGAGAAATTAATTCAGGCTATTTACTGGAAGGCCAAACATTAAAGCTGTAGCTTCATAATGAGAAGATGGGATTCACTGGATAAGGCCCTGAGGCTGGAACAGACTGAAGGCAAAAGGAAAAGAGGGTGGCATAGGATGAGATGGCAAGAGAGTGACATGAAAACAATGAACATGAACTTGACAGAACTCAAGAGATAGTAGAGGAGAGAAGGGTCTGGTGGGCTTGGGTCCATGAAGAGTTAGCTACAACTGAACAATAACAACAGAAGAGAACAGTAAGCAGAATGAGTTGTAGAACAACAAAATGTGAACACCCTTGATGAAGCGTGTTATGCATATATTGACGGAGAGGTAATGGCCTAGCAGACACACTAAGACAGACATTTTTTTGATGTGGCCAACGTGTGGTTTTTACATTGCTTAATCATATTCATTAGTTACAAAAGTTTTGTTTTTCTCAGGGAGGAAGAGGGAAAGAGGAAGGGAGAAGAATACTGGTATAGAAAATAAAAAAGAGAGGGTTATTAAAGCATTTTTTTAATTCATAGATTACAGAAGGAAGGTCAGAAGAAAAAAGAAAAAAACAATAGCTTAGAAAGTGACACAATGAAGAAATCATAAACTTTTTCTAAAAAGTAAGGTGTAAGTAATATACATTCAAAATTTCACATCTAATATTTTGTTCTATTTTGCACATTTTGGGTCTGAAATAACAATGCTTTTAGCCCCAAAGAACTGTGTAATCATGTTCATTAATACATGTATTAAAATACATATTAAAATTTATGGTGTCAATGGAATATTGAAAAGAGTACTGAATTTAGAAAAGACCCAGGAATCTGTGTTCTGGCTCAGCCAGGCTTTTCTCCAGGAGGTGTTGGGGAATTTTCTACCTCTCAGAGGCTCAGACTCCTCATCTGGGAGAAAAAAAAAAAAAGGATTGCATGAAATCACCTCTAAGGTCCCTTCCAGATTTACATCCTATACTTTAGACTACGTACCCACAGAAATTCTCAGTAGGGGTTGGGGAATAGATGGCATCCTTCTATAGAACATCACAGTTCTGCTAAGACCACATCATGTGCATATCTAGCATGGTCACAACACTCACACGTAAGAATGTCAGTCGACCACAGCAAGGCTGTGCCTAACACTTTTATTCTCTCTTCTGTGCTATTACAGACTTTGAAGGAGCCTAAGTCCACAAACCGCTGCTGAAAATAAGCGTCTGCCATGACTCACTGCCGCCTCAGGAACAGAGAAAGAAACTGCAAGAAATCACTCTGTCAATATTTCATTTTTGTTGCCAAACAAAAAGATCCCTCCCCAAACAGTTGTGGAAGGTGATGAAAGTTAAGAAATCAAGTGAGAAAAACTCTTCTCCTCCATCACCACCAACAAAAAAATTTAAAAGTCCATTTCTGGGTAAGCCCAGAGAACTGTAATCCAAAATGTCAACCACTGGAAGCAGGCTGTGACGGATGGTGTGGGGAAGCAAGCACACCGACATACTGTTAGCGAAAATGTTAACAAGTTCTATTGTTCTGAATTTCCATTCGGAATTATGTGTAAAAAGGGACTAAACTACGCATACTCTTTGACTTTGCAATCTTACCCCTCCCAAAGAAGTCAAAGACAGGAAACAAGTCTAATAGGTAGTAAAGACAGAGTAAAATCTATACCCATATGTGCCAAGATATTCATAGCAAGCTTACAACCTTGTTATTCTCAATTTCACATGTATTAAGTGTGAACAACAAGCACTGAGCACTTACTACGTGCCAGGCACTGTACTAAGTACCAAGATACAAAGAGAAGTAAAAGATGATCCCTGATCTCAAGGAGCTCAGAGTCTTAGGGGAAACACAAAAACAACTACATGGAAACACCATATACAGGATAACTAGGACATACTGAACAGCTTGGGGGGGGGGGGGGAGGTACTGAAATGAAAAGGAATTGTGAAAGACTTCCCGTAGAAAAGGAGATTTTTATCATGGACTTGAAGAAAGTCAGGGAAGTCAAGAAGCAGAGAGAGGACAAGGAGACAGTTCCAGCCATGAGGGAGAGTGAGCCAGAGAAAATGCACAGAGCTGAGAGATGGAGCATCTTGTTCAAGGAACAAGGAGGCAAGCAAAGCACATGGTAGTGTAGGGAGTGTACGGTGTAAGTAAGACTTGAAAGGCAGGAGAGAGCTAAGTTATGAAAGGCTTTGAATGCCAGAGTACTTTTTTATTTGATCACAGAGGCAATAGGGAGGTTCTGGAGTTTACTGAGCAGGGCAGTGATGTGCAATTCAGAAAAATCACTTTGGCTGAGTGGAGGATGGATGAGGGAGTAAGGAGAGACTCAAGACAGTTAGGTTATTACAATGAACCAGATAAGAGAGATGGAGGTCTGAATGGAGTTGGTGGTTGTGTGAAGAAAGAGGGACAATTGATTAGAAACATAGAGCTGTAATGAACATAGCTATGTCTCCACTGTCCTCAAGAGCCCCTCATTTCATCTGTCTCTGCTAGCCACTATCCCATTTCTCTTTGGCCTTTTGTGGCTAAAGTCCTCCAGAAGGTTATCTACCATAGGGGCCTCTTCTTTTGTTCTTCTCACATCTCTACAGTCTGGCTTCTGACCTCATCATTTCAATTGCCACGGCTCCCTCCAAAGTTACAAACATACTCTTACTGGGTAAATCAATCCTCATCTGTCTCAGGCACTGGTGATCACCCACTTCTCCTGGATGCTCTCTTCTCCCAGATTCTCAGGACACTGCTTTATCCTGGCTCTCCTTTTACCTACCCGACTGCTCTCCTTTGCAGGATCTTCATCCAGGTCACAACCAATAACAATGAGTATCCCACAGAGCTCAGTCCTGGCCCCTCTAGGCTGTTTTACTTGGTGACCACACTGATGATTCTCAAATCTTCTTATCCAAACCTAACCTTTTGCTGACCTCCAATCTCAAATTTCCATCTGCCTGTGGACATCCAACATCCAACAGACACCCTAAACTTTATATATTCAAAACCGAAGTCTTTTTCTCCCCTCAAACCCTCCCTTTGTGTCTTCCACACTTTCTTAGTATCCTCAGTGGCACCACCATCCTCCCAGTCACCCAGGCTGGTACCTATGTGTCACCCCCATCTCCAATCTGCTGCTAAGGAGGCCTGTCAGTTTTACCTTTTGTAACACCTCTCTCCTCTGCCCCTGCCCCTCCCCCACAAGGTGCAGGCCCTCTTCACTGCACACCTGGACTACTGCAGAAGCTGCTGGGGTGGGGAGGAGGAGAGAGAGATGCAGAGCACAGAGGTCATCTGCCTGTCTCAAGTATTTCCTCACACCAGTCCATCCTCCATATACTGTAGCTACCTAAGTGATTTTCTTAAAAGTGAAGGTGAGACCATGTCTTCCCTCTACTCCATAAATTCCTACCACCTCTATCACTAGATAGAAATTCTGGTACATAAAGCTCTTCAGGACCCTGCCTTCTTACTTACTACCCTTCTTTCTGCTTGTTCCTCACACATGACACCTCACCTCCTGTCTCCATGCCTTTGCACAGACTGTTTTCTGAGGCATGCTTTCTCTCCCCACCTCTAACTCTTGGAATCCCTGGTTTCCTACAAGACTCACTCAAGTAACTTTCTGAAGGAAGTCTTTCCCAGTCCCCGCATCGGTGAGCTCCCTCCCCTTCAAAGTTATGTTGTGCCTCCTTTAGCTATGTTTTTATGTACCTACAAATACCTTTTGTACATAACAATGCACGTGCAAGTTGCCTCCTCCATCAGATGATTCATTTTCATCTCTGTATCTGTAGCACCTAGCACAGCATCTAGTACATAATAGGTATCTAATAAATGCTTACTTGATTGACTGATTATAAGTTGGTTATAAATTATAAGCATTTATTAAGCACTGACTACATGTCAGGCACTGTGCTAAGTGCTAGGGATACAAAGAAAGGCAAAAGCCAGTCCCTGCCCTCCAGAAGCTCATGTCTAATGTGGAAGACAAACTACAAACTACTCTGTACAAAAAAGCTACAGACAGGATAGACTGGAGATCATCAACAGAGGGAAGGCCCTAGTAGTAAGAGGTATGGAGAAAGCTTTCCTGTAGAAGGCGGGATTTTAGCTGGGACTTGAAGGGGCCAAGGAAGATGGTTCTGGGTAAAGGAGTGGGGAAGAACAGAATGGGAAATAAAGGTGCCATAAAAACAAGAGACGTCAACACAAATTCTTTGAAGGACAAAAGGTACAATGACATGTTTACTTGTTTTTATGAATGTGTCATTCATGTAGGATTCTTTCCCTCTGCTTCAGTGACTTTGTGGTCATGCACCTCCTGACCACTGAAAGAAGAGCCACTCTCCCTGGCTGATCTTACAAGGATAAGTTTAAGAAAACACCGTTACACAAAGAACTCACTGACAGTAGTTTTCCTACTCTGTTCACTGACGATATCTATACTTTAAAAAGGTCTCTTCATTCTGAAAGTCACTGTTCTTTTCGGAAAATCATCTAAGGAGCTGTTCCCTTGTATGTGTGTCAGAAACTTATCTTCTTATGAAACGCTGACAATTGGTAAACAAGGTGGAGAGAAGGCACAGGGGGACCAGCGGTGAGTGATTTATGTTTCAACCGGATCAGAAAAATAGTTCTTTAAACAAAGAAGCAGTATGAGGTGCCAGGGCAGGCAAAGAGACACAAGGCAAGAGAACTGGGTCCCAGCCCGGGCACAGCTACAACAGAGCAAACAGAAGAATGAGTCACATTTCTAAGGAGCTCTTTGGAGCTAGCCTTCCTCATGACCACCTGTACATATCCATAGGGCCAGGACCATCCCCAGCGGCTAGTGCCCTCCCTCCCAAAGTAGCTTGTATTTAGCTACTTTCTATTTATTCTCCTTCTGTTTACACACCATCTTCAGACTACTCTTTGCCTTTACACTAGCTGCAATGTACCCCTTTCTCCCTTCTCCCTTCCCCCTCCTGGCTTCCCTGGCCTCCTTCAAGACAGAAGCCTATCCTAGCTTTGCCTCACCCCCTGCCCCTGCCCAATGAGTGCATCCCCTCAGGTGAGCTCCAGGGGGTCAGGGACCAAGGTTTTTGCCTTTCTCTGTATCCTCAGTTTACTAAACGCTTCCTGACTAACAATCTGACTCGAGCCTATCATTTCAAAAAGCTTATACAGTACTTGCCACCAGGAACTCTACCTTGAGGCCAAACAGTATGTCTGATTCTGTACACAAAACACTTCATCACCCATTTCTGTGCCTCCACATGAGCCCCCATTCCCAGAATGCTTTCCTTCCTCAACTCTGTCTCTTGGTCATTGGAGGCTCAGCCTTTCTACAAGAGACCTTCCAGAACTGTTTTTCATCACTATTGTTTTTCCTAGAGTGTCTTCCTCTAGTAGAGTGTCAGTTCCCTGAGTACAGGAACTGCCTCATTTTCGGATTTTGCTCTCCAGTGCCTGGTTATCCATGGATTGTCAGTCAATGAATATTTATTAAGTCTTACTAAGTGTTTGAGCACTATGCTAAGCACTGGGGTTACAATAATAAAAAGAGAGTTTCTGTCCTCAAGAAGCTTACAATCTAACAAGAGAAGACAATACAAAAAAGGAAAAGGGGAGTGGCAGGGGAAGAAGGTGACAGGCTAAGGGCATGACAGAATGCAGCCCAAGGAATACAACAGGTAGGACATGAAGGGCCTGGGAGCCCTCTTTGCCTGAAGGCTTTGCTCCTACCTCCAGGCTTCCAATCAGAGGGGCAGAGGTCTTCAAGCCATGGACACTCAAACCCCCTACAAGGGACTTCTAAGGAGGCAGGACTTAAGCCACCATATTCCCACCACAGCAGCCAGGACTTGGGAGCAAGGAACTTGTGCAGACTTGGAGCAGTCTGGGTTAACTCTACCCAGGTGGGGTGACTTTGGGAAAGGTGAAGACAAAAACTGTTTTTAGGATGTTGGCAGAGAGCTTGCCAGCAGATTTTTATCTGTATGAACTAGTTTCCCACTACCTTGGGAACCCCTTACATAAGACTATTTGCATCTGGTTTTATTAAACACATTGTCTGCTTTGATCTCTGGAGCTCAGAGGGATCCAGAGCACCAGACACAGAACCATCACGTATCTACTGAGGTGGGATCTCTAGCCATTATCTCACAACAATTCCAACATTTTTCCATTAGGTTGCTTCAGACTTCCAATCTGTACTGAAACTGCTTCATGGCCTTCTACATAAAACTGGTAAACCAAGTCAAATATATTTTGCAGTGGAACAAAATCTCTCATCCAAGCCACACCTGACTTGTCTCAATAGGATCTGAATCTTGTGCAAAATTCACATTAGCCTCAACCTCTGAGCAGGGGTCTGCCACTGGGGAACATAAACAAAATGGATAACTTAATCAGATGACTTTGGTCTCTTTTGCTTTCTTACACCATGACATTATTTCCATGAGAAAAAAGGGTAAACATTCGCTTTTTTAAATAATATTTTATTTTTTCCAATTACATGTAAAGATAATTTTTGACATTCATATTTTTTAAATCCTGAGTTCCAAATTTTTTCCATATCTTTCTCACTTTCCCCCCTGCTGAGATGGTTAGCAATTTGAGATAGATCATACGTGTGAAATCATGCAAAACCTATTTCCATATTTGTCAGAACATTTGCTTTTTTAAAAACAGATTTTTATTAATATCTTTAACTTTCATATCATCTAGATTTACACCCTGACCCTCCTCTCACCCTCCTTGAGAGCTATCCTTTAGAAGAAAGTTTATTTTTAAACTATAACAGGGGCTCCATGCATACCAGATCACTTAAAAAGTATTCATGGCATTAGGCACAGTCATTGCAAGCCTAAAGCTGGGAGGTGGAAGGTCATGTCTGAGGAACAGCAGGTAAGCCCATGGAGTCAGATGGTGGACAGCATGAGGATGGCTAGAGAGGCTGAATGGAGTCTGAGCAGAAGGGCGAGCTGAGGGCAGGATGGATGGTAGGATGGAGAAACATGAGACAGGGAGACCCACGAGCAGGATGGCGCAGAAGACCAGGGCTGAGATGATGAGGGCCTATGCCTGGGTGGGGCGGTGTGAGGAGAGAGAAGGGGACATATATAAGGTAGAAATAGCAAGACATAGAACAGATTGGCTCTGTGGAGTGAAGGCAAGTGAGAAATTGAGGACGATAGCACTGTTGTGAGCCTGGGTGACTGGAGGGATAACAGAAAAATTGGGAAAAGGGGAGGATTTGGGGGAAAGATAATGAGTTGTGTTGAGTTTGATATGTCTACAGGATATCTAGTTTTAGAAATACAAAAGGCAGTTGATTATGTGGACCTGGAACTCAAGAGGAGAGAGATTAGGGCTGGGTAGCTAGATCTGGGAATCATTTACATATGGATGATTTTTGATTCCTGAGGAGGAAGAGGTCAATGAGTTCACCAAGTGATACAGTATAGATGGAAATGAAAAGAGCCTCTAGAACAGAACCTTCTCCTGGTTACCTGCAGGTTTCCTGGCTTCTTTTAAAACTTTACTCAACACCCTCCTTCTATGCTTATCCTTTCTCCTTAAGGTTATCTTCCAGTGACACTGTGCATTTCATGTATGGCCAGATTCTACATGTTACCTCCCCCATATGAGCACCCTGGGGAAAAGGGTTGTATTTTTGCCTGTCATTGTACCTCCAGAGTTTAGCACAGAACCAGATAATAGTGAACATTTAAATGCTTTTAGATTGACTACTGTGCTGTAGGAAATGATAATCATGGTGAGTTTCGGGAAACATGAGAAGATTTCTACAAAGAGATGCAATGTGAAGCAAGCAGAACCAGGAAAATAATGAATACAATAACGATGGAAATAGAAAAAAAACACAAGAAAACAATTTAAACTGAATGCTGAGAAATTATAACCAAGCAGGCCTCAAAGAAAAGCAATAAGGAAACACCTCCCCCTACATTGCAGAAGCAGAGGACTGTAGGTATGTCATATGTTACATGTATGTTACATATATGTCACTTTTCCTTCTCATGCATTGGCTAGTTTTGCAGAACTTTCTTTTTCTCCTTTTTAATTCTTTGTTATAAGGGACATATGGGAGGAAGTGGAAAGGACTCATTGGAAACTTAGGTGATATCAAAAATAAATTAAAATTTACTTTGAGAAAGTATTAATGCCTTTCACTGGAGTATAAGATCTAGAGACTAATTCTGGTAGTAATCAACAAGCAAGAAAAGGAGACTTTAGAAACCTAGCACACGCAACATGGACATTTCTTCAGAAGCTGTTGGAATAGGCTGATGCAAGGATATAATTTAAGACATGGTGAGTGCAATTATTACTCAAGATGCTTTCTGATAAATTGGCCAAATACTTTCTCCAAAGCAGCTGCTCCTACTTCTAACATGTGACTGATTCAGTGTTCTCTAGGCTTCCACATTCTTCTCCCCAAGCCAGTCCCGTGAATGTGCTGTTGTTTACTACAACCAATCATTGATTCCTTTCACAAAGAAGGCTTCAACAAGCTGGCTCAGGTACGAATTCCTCCAGTCATTCAAGAAACACATCAGTTCCCAGAATGCTCTACAGAATACTGTGTTCCAAATGAAATCAAAACAAACAAAAAAAAAAACTCCAAATACAGAGCAGTAGAGGTCCTCCAATACACTATTCCTGCTAACCCCCTGGCTACCAATGATCTGCCATTATCTCAAACATGCCTCACCAGAAATCGAGGGATTTTAATCTCTTTCATCCGGTCTCTGAACTGGTTAACAAACACCAGGCTGATTAATCAGAGCACATTTTCAAATGAGAGCTCAGGAGGTTGCACGAGACACATAAACACAAATTAAGGGAATCATGGACAAGCTGAGATGAATTTTTTAAGTTTCTATCTCTTATGAACAGTCTTCAAATAGTATTTGCAGGTAAAAAAACTTACTCTTTCAGGCATTTTGCAAGCTACAGATGTGTTTGAAAAACTGTGGGTTGTTTTTTTTTAATGCCAGTCCATTTCTGCAACAATCCATTGTAAGACTTGGGGTATTCTGAAATGGCTTCCCAACACTACACATGCAGGAAAGCCCTTCCACCAAAGGAAGATAAAACAGGACTTCCTTTTGTAGATGGAGAAAATGCTTCCTTATTGGTAATAGGCTGTGGCTGACTTACATTCACATTGTTGTCCCTACAATATCCTACTGAAATATGGCTAGAAGAATAAAATGTTGTCTTTAAAAATGAGGTTCTAACTGGTGCAGGGCACAGGTGCACTACAACAGCAACAGCTCACATTTACATAGCGCTTCAGGGTTTGCAAGTATTTTACATACATTATTTCATGCGATCCTCATAACAACCCAGTAAGGACAGAGCTCAGATTACCCCTATTTTACAGATGAGAAAACTAAGGCGACTTGCCAGGATCACCCACCTAGCCAGGAAGTGGCTAAGGCAGGATTCCTGACACTTAACTGAGCAGGGTCCACCAAGATATCTGGCTACCTACAAGGGATCATAAGATCTCGGAGTTAAGAGCCAGTAAGGTCTTCAGAAGTCAAGTATAGCCCCTCATCTTACAGTGAAGAAAACTAAGGCCCAGAGAAATAGGTGACTTGCCCTTAATCACAGAGAGAAATCACTAGCAGGGGTCTGATTCAAGCCTGAGAATTCACTTCTGAGGACAAATTCCCCAGCACTGGACAAAAGCCCATCCAAACTCCAAATCTCTTCTTACCGTAAAAGCCAGGACTTTTTGGGGAGAGATTCTCCATCTCACATTCAATTCTTCCTACTTCATCTACTGTTTGTGTTTTTTAATTCTGCTTGAAGAGTACTAGTTTTCAACCTGATTTCATTTTTAAAAATTTCTTCTAACCATTTTATTTCTCTTTTGAATCACTGCCTTCACCAAATGTTTGTTATTATGAATAATGACTGCAAAAAAAAGGACAAGATTTTCAGTGAATTTAAACTACCTATCTGTTCTAGACACTTCTCCAAGTACTAAGAATAAAGCAGGAGAAGGACATGTCATTCCTGTCCTATTCCCAGGGTCTCTAGAGTGTCCCTCTTTGTTGTCTTCCAGAACAAATGAACTTTCAATTCCTTATTAGCCAGTAATGTATGGTAGTTAACAAGAAGAGCATTTTATACCTGGAGTATGTGTGTGCTTGTCCTTCGTTGCCAAAGGAGACTATGACATGAGAGAAATGATGACATGACTTGCACTTGACTTTGTTTTGAGTGAGGGAGGGTTTGTGCAAGGTCACCAGACTCACTTCTCCTCCGGAGCCATCTGAATCCAGTGACCAGATATTCATCAGGATGACTGGAGATGACCCAGGATGAGGCAATTGGGGTTAAGTGACTTGCCCAAGGTCACACAGTTAGGGAGTGCCAAGTGTCTGAGGTGAGATTTGAACTCAGATCCTCCTGACTTCTGCACTGGCGCTCTACCCACGGCAGCACCTAGCTACCCCCAATACCTGGAGTAAAAGCTATTGAGAAAGCAATGCTCTAATTAAATGATTTTTAAGCTCTCATGTTCCTATGCTTGAATCATGAAAAAAAAAGCAGAAGTCTATCCAACCAGCAGTAGATTTACCAGGTTCCACCCCTAGCCCTACCCCACTCCCATGAACTATAACCTATTTTAGCAGGTAGTAAAAGAGAACTTCATTTTTCTGCCATAGAAACCTGTCATCCTCCCAAAACCTCCCTTTAGGGAGGGCTCAGAATTTTCCAGCTAACTTTCATTTCCTATCAGCTATTCTGCTTGGTTTTGATTCCACGAACTTCAGGGAACCCTTTGGCATCTCCTTTCCCTTTCCAGCTTCCTTCTATTTGTTGCTTTTCTGCAGTAGATTATAAACTCCGAGAGGGCAGCTCCTGTCTTTCTTATTTGTATCTCCAGCACTTAGCATAGTGCCTGGATTATAGTAGGTGCTTAAAAATGTTTATTGACTATTGATCCTTGGATAATTAACTACACCCTCCTGTACAAATCATCCCACTACTAACTTAGTCTTTGCTTAAAGTCATAGAGATCTGTATTAAATTAACACAATACTAAATTAAGCTATCTAGACTGACAGGCTGAATAAGGAAACTTATCCTACTTCTATGAAGTCACATCCCAGAAGAGCCCAAAGCCCCTGACAAACAAGAATACCGGTTACTAGAGAGATTTTCTGAACTAGGATTACAATAGGTACTCACCCACAAACAAAAACAGCCATTCTGGAAAGCAGTTTGTAACTATGACCAAAAAGCTATTAAACTGTGAAACCCCTTGGAATCAATGACACTGCTATGAGACTTATGCCTCAAAAAAGAGGAAAAGGACCCATATGTACAAAGATGTTTAAATTAGCTCTTTCCATTAGGTAAAGAATTAGAAACTGATGGAGGTGTCCATCAAATAGAGAACCTGTTTGGTATATGAATGTGCTAGAATAAGATTGTGCTATAAAAATTGATAAAGGGGGTGGTTTCAGAAAAAACAACCTAAATAACTAGGGGAATATTTAGCGCTCATAGCTAGGCCAGGCCAACATAATAAAAATACAATACTACCAAAACTAATTTACACTTTTAATGCTATAGCAAACAAATTACCAAGGGGATACTTTACTGATAAAATAATAACAAAATTCAATTGGAAAAAAAAGGTCTAGAAAATCTAGAACTATATTATAAAGCAAAAGTCATCAAAGCCATCTGGTATTGCTTAGAGAATAGAGAAATAGACCAATGGAACGAACGTAAACAGTGGGATTCAGAAACAACGGAATTCAATAACCCAGTGTTTAATAAAGTGGAAAACACAAATTACCTAGGGAAAAAAAATCTTTATTGGATAAAGAAAACTGGGAAAACCGGAAAGCAATCTGATAAAAACTAGGCTTAGACAAATTCTGAACACCATATTCCACAATATGTTCTAAATAAATATGTAGCTTTAATGTTAAAGATCATGCTATTAAAAAAAGTGGAAGAGAAAAAGATGATACACCTCTATGGAGGAGAGATGATTCTTAACCAAACAAGAGATAGAGACAATTACAAAAGATATAAGAAATAACTTTTGATTGCTTGAAACTGAAAAGCTTCAGCACAACAAAACTAACATACCTATGACAAAAATGAAAGTAGTAGAAAAAATGTTTGTATCAAATTTCTCTGATAAGGGTTTGGTATCCAAGATACATAAGCAAATTATATAACCCGTATATATATGTGTGTGTGAGTGTATGTATGTGTGTATATATACACACATACATATATAAAACTAATAGCCATCCCTCAAAAAATGATGAAAAGATATAAACAAACAATTCTCAAAAGAACTACAAAGAATTCACAACCATATGAAAGAATGCTCCAAGTCACAAAAACACAAAACCAAATCAAAACAACCCTGAGGTTTCATGTCACAACCTGCAAATTGGCAAACACACACACACATACACACACATACACACAGACACGACAAAAAATGGCAACAGTTGATGTTAGAGGGGTTTTGGCAAGACAGGCACATTAACACATTATTGGTGGAGCTGTGAAACAGGACAAAAAATTTGGAAAGCAATTTGGAATCATGCAAAGAAAATGACTAAAAAGTCCACATCTTTTGAATCAGAGACTCCATTACTGGGCTTATATTCCCCAAGAAAGTTACTGAAAAGAAAAAAGTCCCTCTATACTCCAAAATATTTATAGCAGCACTTTCTATGACAGCTAAGAATTGGAAACGATGTAGAGGCTTATCAAATTGTTTAGGTGGCACAGTAGATAGAGCATTGGAGCTGCAGTCAAGAAGATTCATATTCCTGAGTTCAAATTGCACTTCAGGCACTTACTAGCAGTGTAACCCTGGGCAAGTCACTTAACCTTGTTTGCCTCAGTTTTCTCATTTGTAAAAGGAGCTAGCGAAGGAAATGACAAACCACTCCAGTATCTTTGTCAAGAAAACCCCAACTGGGGTCACAAAGAGTCAGATACAACTGAACAAGTGTTGGTATCAGCAAGATGTTAACAGCAATCCACAATGAAGATCTACCCGATGGCCAGGAATCTCATCAAGCAAAAATACAACCAAGTCAAAAGCAATTACTATTGTCACTTGAGCTTAGCCTCAACTACTTTCAAGAGAAGAGGGTAAGGAAAAGATTACATATCCCCTTCACAACCACAACAACAGCAGACATTTGTTTACTTAGGACTTTATAGTGATGCCTTGATACGCCTTATTGCCAATTCCTTGGAAAAGATCAGAATTAGAAGTGATTTGCTCAAAGTCACATGACAAGTAGGCTATCTGGGACCAGATTCAGATTTTCTGACTCCAAGTTCACAGTCCTTTGCACTAGACTATGTTACCTCTCACAGAGAACAACATTTCCCCTTCCAACTTAAAGATTAAATCCAGAAATAGTTATGATATATGATGTAGGCTACTCAAAGTTTGCCCCAGAGCCCCTTTTAGGGCAAAGGCTCTGATAGGAAATACAGTATTTTCCAGCTAGAAGGAAGGACTGAAGTATCATGGGAGGTAGAAGTCATACGTGGTGGGGGAAGCCCAGGAACTCTGGAGTCCCAGGGGTTTAGGAGTACACCAAGCCAGCAGTCAGCCAATTGCAACAGGAGAGGACTGTTACCCCAAACTGACTATAATCATGGTCAGTTGGAGTTCCATCTGGCTCACTGACCCACTCAAGGAGAGATTTCCCAGGACAGAATTTATCTAACACACAAAGAAAGAATTAATTCCCTCTTCACTTCCTCCCCTCCTTTGACTAGAAAAGTGGCAGCCTTTAACCCACTGGAGTTTCCTGCTCCCTTTAAATCTTGCTTACTCATGGTCTGTATTTTTATGAGTTTTGTCACCATAGAAAGATAAGCTGGTTTTTACTGCATTCTGAGTGACTGATATAAAAGAGTGGACCACACTAGAGGGAAGGACAAAAGGGAACCCCTGTAACCATAGCCCTGGACCTAACAACTTAACAATGAGACAATATTGAAGTGTGATACCTTTCTCTCTGTTTCTCTCACACACTCTTCTTTCTCCTTCCTCCCTCCTATAAGGAGTGCTTCACTCTTCTGTATGTATACATGTATGAACAGTGTGTCCTAAAACACTGTATGTCCCAGGTACATCTACATGCTGATTCAACAAGCTCTTAGTGCCCATTTCATGCTCCTGTACTCATTCCAAATTTCTCCACTGCCTATCCCATCCACAGCCAGGACTTACCCACGCTAGTATTCTGGATGTCTCATAATAGAAGTTATTAAAGCAAAATAGGTCAAATATTCAATTCTGCCTCTTGCCTCTTTTCACTAGTCCCCATAACTTTCCAAAACAAATGACATACAACATTAAGAATGAGTTTTTAAATGGTTTCTCAGCAACTACAGTAGCCACATTAATCAAAGGCCTCACCACTACTAAGAACAAATGGAAGTCTTCAAAGGGAAATCAGGCTAACTTTCAACGCTGCTGTTCAGCAGAGACGCACACTCACCTTGAACACTTCAGAGAAGAAGCCAGAACCAATCTTTTCCCGGGTGAAGTCATCTAAACGTGTAAGTCTAGAAAAGGCACTTATGAGAGCTCTATACGAAGATGGCCACACTCTTCCCATCTGGGTCACATTTCCATCTCCTCCACTGCTCCCTTCCAAATCTTCCAAACGCTCTAAGCGGGGAGGAAATCCTGCAATGGAATTCCGTTTGCTCCGATCCATCGTTCCAACAATCACTTTTTTCTTCTTTTAAGAAAGGACTCTTCACATCTTAAATTCCCGTTGAGTTTTTGTATCCTGGTTTGACACTAAAACAAAAGAAAAGAAAAAACCCATTTTACCATTTCCATCAATAATTACCATCCAAAGCCTGAAGTCTCAAAGCACACAGATTGCCTTGTAGCCTCCAACTCCCTTCTAGGCATAAAGGCGAAACTTTATTATTTCTGACTTTCAAATATACTAGTACTATCTGAAGACCCAAAACAGTGAGTGAGCCAACAAGCATGTATTCAGCATCTCCTCTGGGTCAGACAGTGCACTAAGCATTGGGCTACAACAGGCACCACATTCTAATGGGGCAAGCAACGTATGAATAACCAGGTAATTTCAGAAGGGAAAGTATGAGTGGGAGGAGAGGAGTTATGGAGTGAAGGAGGCCAGAAGAGGCCTCCTGTACAAGATAGTGCCTGAGGTGAGTTCTGAAGGAGTCCGGGACTCTAAGGGGCAGACAAAGAGGTGAAATTCTCCAACCATGGAAGAATGCCAGTACTGATGCACAGAACTGGAAGGGAGAGAGTCATGTGAAAGAAAACAGCAGGAAGCCTGAGGAGCTGGATTATAAAGTCAGTGGAAGGGCGTTAAGTGTAAAATATCTCGGAAGCTACACGGGAAGTGGGCTGTGAAGGGGCAGAGCAGAGGGCTTCCTATTGGAGCCTCAGGATGAGAGAGTAGGAAGCCCCTGGAGTAGACTCAGTACAGGGAGACATGGTCAACCCTACACTATAGGAAAATCTCACTGGCAACGCAGGGAAAGCTGGACTGGAGTGGGGAGAGACTCAAGACAGGGAGACCAAGATGACCCAATATCCATTCAAAGATGCTGAGCCAAAGACTTCAAAAACATACTCCATCCATTCAGTATTGTTCAGATGTTGGGTCAGGATTATAACCCACATTCAGAAATAATACTCTCTGGCCCTAGGACTTCCAAAGTGTGGGTACTCCTTCACTAGTGTAAATCAGAGCCCCTGCTATCTGCCTCTCCTTTTTATCACCTTGTGGCCAAATTTCTAGTGTGAGACTCTGCTCCCCAAGCAGCAGGCACAAATTCATCACCAGCTCTATACCAAAGGCTGGTACAACCTACCCCAGATCATGCTCCTTTGCCAAAGCCTTCAAGGACCCAAGGTCATGACATGACCATGACGCAAGAAGTCATCAAAGTAAGTCTTCAACAGAGCTATGCAAATACCTCTAAAATCTAATATTTTAATATAATTTACCTTTTTTAATCAGAAAAGTTAATACTAGCACATTATATATTTCATAATGTAAAGAAGAAAGGTTTTTAAAAGTGACACATAACTTGAGGAAGGACAGTCTTTTCTTTTTACACATGAATCCATCAGGCTTTGAGTTCCATGAGAGTGAGAATTTTTAGCACAGTGCCTGGCATACAGGGGACACTTAATAAATGCTTATTGAATGAATGAATGAATCAAAGAACCATAGAATTAAAGATGCAGAGCCGAAAAAAAGGGCCTTAAAAGTCATTGAGTCCAACTTCCATTTCACAGTTGAGAAAACTAAGGCTAAAAGAGAATAAGTGACTTGCTCAGGCAGCTAGTTAAGTGTCTGGGGAAGGATCTGAACTCAGGTCTTCCTGACTCCAAGGGCAGCATCCTATCTACTGTAGGTAAACCTACTCTGTACCCAAGAGGGTGAGGCAAAGCAATGACAAATACCGATATGTGAACAGTAAGAGGATGAAGTCTGGGGCATCTGGGACATCAGAGGACGTTTTGTGAAAAAGAAAGCACCTGAGCGGCCTCCTGAGGGAGGGGGTTTCCTGACAAAGCTGAGGTAAGAAGTAAATTAGTAGAAGAGGGGAAATGGAAGCAAAGGACAGGCAGATTTGAGGAATGGAAAATAGTCTGCTTGAGGGGGATTTTAGAATATAAAATAAGGGTGAAAAGCCAGGTCAGAACAAGCTTGCAAAGGACTTTGAACATCAGTCTAGGAAGCACAGATATAACCAAGCAGGTCATGCCAAGGAACCACTTGAAATTAAAATTGGGCTTATACTTGCTGGTGGAATTTAGGATTCTTTTAAGAAAATGAAAGTAGGGACAGTGAAGGTGACCAGATCAGAAAATATTTCTGAGGCAAGATAAGAGACTGAAGAAGTCAATAGGAAAGATAAGACAAAAGAAAAACACAGGACTTAGTAGAAATTGAATGGGACTGAGAAGGAAAACGAAAACACACATGCAAAGGTAATAAAACATTGGTTATTAAGTGTGAGGGCAAAATAAAGCGGGAATTACAACTGAAATGGAATCTGAAATTCAGCTACATTTTTACATTTTCTGATTATGAATCAGAAAGCATTTATTAGTCAACTAGTAGGTGCCAGAAACTGTGCCAGGTGCTGGGATACAAAGACAAAGTGAAACTGTCCCTACCCTGAAGGAGATGACACTCTGACACAGGAGAAAAGTGCCCATCTATAGGGATATAGAAAATATATATCAGATCACTTTCTCGGGGAGGGGAAAGGAAGATCAGGAAGGACCTCATCCAGAGGGGTAGCATCTGAACTGAATTTTGAAAGGGGCAGGGACAGCAAGGAGGTAGTATATTCCAGGCATAAAGTCAGAAGATGGAAGGTCATGTGTAAGAAACAGCAAGAAGGGCAAGTTGGATGGTTTTGTGTTGTTGTTAGTGAGTCAAGCCTGACTCTTCATGACCACATATGGAATTTTCTTGGCAAAGATACTAGACTAGTTTGTCACTTCCTTCTCCAGTTCATTTTACAGATGAGGAAACTGAGGCCACAGAGTTAAGGGCCTTGCCCAGGGTCACACAGGTAGCAACAGACTGAGGCAGTATCAGAACTCAAGTCTTTCTGACTCCAGACCCGGCACTCTATCCACTGTGCCACCTACCCTAAGTTGGTTAGACAATATGCTATATGGAGGGAGTAGATGGTAATAAGGCAGAACAGATCTGAGGGGGCCAAGCTGTGAAGACCTCTGAATGCCAAGCAGAGAAGTTTATATTTATTCCTAAGGATCATAGGAAGCCAGAGATTATTACACTCTAGGTAGTGTTATAGTTAGACTTGAGCAAAATCATTTAGGCAGCTGTATGGAAGATGAATTAGAGTGAGTTAAGACTTACAGCAGGGAGACAGTGAGGATTATCAAGGAATGTTAAGGGGTCCCCTGAACTCATCTTTTTGAGTTGTTATATTGTCCAGAAATATGGGACCTAACGTATACAGGAGGGCCTGAATGTGTCAAGAACGAAGCTTCCCCCCTCCCTACTCCCATCCCAAGTTGACATAATTTGTTGTTTACACCCCAAACTGTACTCCCTGTGTGTCCTTGGGAATCAAGACAGGTGCCAGTCGGTCTGCACTAGATGGGGAAATTGCTTGTGTAGCTGGGACCTTTGTAGATAAGCTGACCATCCTATCTTCATAGTCTAGCAGTTCCCAAGGGAAAAGAAGGAAGCTGTTGCCATTGCCTTGCTCCTCCCCTTCAGAAGGGGTTCTGTCCTTTTCCCACCTTTAGGCCCCTTCTTATGCCACACCCCTTTAGGGGAAATTTGTATTTTCTCCTCCTTTTTCTGTCCTATGGTTATAAATATGCAAACTTGTATTCTTGTGAACTCTTTGGGAAAATGCATGTCCATTTCCCTTGTAACAACCTATTTTTCAAGTAAGTTTTGTGAAGCTGTGATTTTCTATTGACAAGAGGCTGCTGCAACTGAACATTCAAGAGATGGTGGAGTCCTGAAATAGGGGGGCAGCTATGGGAGCGGAGAAAACAGCACCTCTGTGAGAGACGCTGTACAAGTAGGGACAAAATTCGGCAGATGATGAAATATGTGAGATGAAACCATCTAATCCTGGATGACCAAATGGGTGGTAGTATCCTTGACAAAGGTAGGGCAGTTTGGGAAGTTAAGGAAGAGAGGAGGGTCATAAGGAAGAGAAACTAGGTTCTGTTTGGGATGTGGTGGATTTGCTATGTCTATGGGATGTCCATTTTGAAATCTAGCGAGCAGATGGCAACTCAGAACTGGAGCTCAGAAGTTATCTGGGAATCATTTGCATATCGACAATAATTAAATCCACATAAGTTGATGAGGTCCAAATGAAAGAGTGCAGAGAAAAAAGAGAAAAGAGCCCAGGACAGTCTTTCACCAGGGACCTAGGACTAAGGAGTACACATGCTTAGTCAAAATGGTTGTTTTGGGGGGGAATGAAGAAGTAAAGGAAGGGACTTGCCTGAGCTCTCCCAAATTACCCTCCAAACAACTTTAAAGTACCACCTCAAAATGAATTTTGGAGTGGCAGAACAGAATGGGGTAAATTAATCACATAAAAGAGTCATAAAAGTGCTTTTACACTGGAGGGGAAAATGGGGGGGAAGGTAAGGGGAGTCAAGGGTGGGAGGCAACACTTGTTACTTACTCTCATTAGAACTGGCTCAAACAGGGAATAACATATATACTCAGTTGGGTATAGAAATCTATCTTAACCTATAGGAAAGCAGGCAAAGGGGGTAAAAGAAAAGGGGGCTGGTAGAAGGGAGAGTGCATTGGGGAAAGTGGTCAAAAGCAAATATTTGAGGAAAGAGGGTAAAAGGGGAGAGGATAAACAAGAAAAAAACAGCATGGAGAAAAATATACATTTAGTAATCATAACTGTGAATGTGAATTGAATGAACTAATCCATAAAACAGAAGCAAAATAGCAGAGTGAATTAAAAACCAGAACCCTATAATATGATATTTGCAAGAAATATACTTGAAGCAGAGAGACATATACAGGGTAAAGGTGAAGGGTTGGAGCAGAATCTATTATGCTTCAGCTGAAGTTAAAAAAAAAAAAGCAGAGGTAGTGATTATGATCTCAAAAAAAAATAAAAGCAAAAACAGATCTAATTAAAAGAGATAATCAGGAAAACTATATCTTGCTAAAAGGTACCACAGACAAAATTCATAAGATGCAACCAAAGCAGCACTTAGGGGAAAACTTCTATCTCTAAGTACTTACATCAACAAAATAGAGAAAGAGCACATGGATTAATTAGGCATGCAATCAAAAAAAACTAGAAAAACAACAAATTAAAAATCTCTAACTAGACACCAAATTAGACACCCTAAAAATCAAAGGACACATTAGTAAAACTGAAATTAAGAAAACCACTGAGCTAGTAGTAAATAAAATCAGGAGATGCTTTTATGAAAAATCAATAAAATAGATAAACCATCAGTTAGTTTGATTAATTTTTTTGTAATTTTTCTATTCATTTTAAACAAATACAAAATGAGAAAAGAAAAAATAGAACGCTGCCATGTACACTGCAGAACATAAGAGATGATTCAATATAAAACAGTAAATTTCCGTCTCAGGAAAACCTATACAATGAATAATACACTGTTTTCAAAACTACCCAGCTTTTCTTTGCTTCCTTGTAGGTTTTCTTTTGTTCTCTTTTTCTTTATTTTTTTGCCCTCTTTCCCCCTCCCCACCCTAGTAGGCTACAATTATACTCAGATACAGATAGATAGATAGATAGATAGATAGATAGATAGATAGATAGATAGATAGATAGACAGACAGACAGATAGAAACATACACATATATATATATATATATATATGACTGTACTATGCATACTTCCTCCATCTTCTCTTTCTCTATAGGTAGACACCATCTTTTTTCATAGGTCCAAGTTTTTCCATATTTTTCTAAATCAACCAGCTCATATTTCTGCACTACAGCAGTATCCCAACCAATCATACACATATATACATATATACCAGTCACAGACACTATCCATGAAAGTTATGTCTATGTCTACTGCTATGTCATTTTTCACAACTTTCTGCACTCCTTTTATTCCTAGCTACATTGGTTTTATTTATAGCAGATAATTTTAATTTAAAATAATGGAAACTATCCATTTTACACTTCAACAATGCTCTCATCTTATAATATAGCACAAAGTCGAATAGTGCTGAATTGACTTCCTTTACATTTTTTTTGTCCTGGTTTCTGTGAAATTCCACACCTTTTGTTCTTCTAAAATGAACTTTGTTATTATTATTTTTTCTAACTTAGTAAAATTTTTGAGTAATTTCATTAGTATGGCACTGAATCAATTATTTTAAAAAATTGTCATTTTTTAAATTATATTGGCTTTGCCTATCCAGAACAATAAATACCACTTCAGTTATTTAGATCTGACTTTATTTGTGTAAAAAGTATTTTATGGTTATGCTCATATAGTGCCTGTGTCTGCTGTCGCAGTATACATTTAGGTATTTTATACTGTCCAGTTTTTTTAAATGGTCTAAAACAATACTGAATAATAATGCTGATACTTAGAGCGGTTTGCTTGTTTTTTGCTTTTGATTAAGTCTATTTTAGCTTTGACTTTATCTGGTTAACGTGACTTATAAAAGAAAGAAAAAAACAAATTACCGGTATAAAAAATGAAAAGAGTGAATTCACCCCTAGCGAAGGAGAAATTAAAACAATTACTGGGATCTATTTTGCCCAATTATGTGCCAATAATTCCAACAATTTAAGCAAAATTGATTATTTACAAAAATATAAATCACCCAGGTTGATAATAATGCACTTCTGCACAACTGATGAGTTATGAAGTGATCCAACCATTCCGTAGAGCAATTTGGAACTATGCCCAAAGGGCTATTAAACCTGTGTATATCCTTTGATCCAGCAATACCACTACTAAGTCTCTATCCCAAAGACATTAAAAAAAACGGAAAAGAACTCATGGACAAAAATATTTACAGCAGCTCTTTTTCTGTTGGCAAAGAATTGGAAATTGGGGAGATGTTGGTCATCTGGGGAATGGCTGAATAGTTGTGATATGTGATTGTGATGGGATACTATTGTGCTATAAGAAATGACAAGCAGGATGTTTTCAGAAAAACCTAAAAAGAGTTACATGAACTGATGCAAAGGGAAATGAGCAAAACCAGGAAAAAACTGTACAAAGTAGCAATACCATACAACGATCAACTGTAAATGACTTAGTTTTTCTCAGCAATACAATCCTCTAAGACAATTCCAAAGGACTCATGATGAAAAATACTATCCACCTCCAGAGAAAAAAACTGATGCAGTCTGAATGCAAGTTGAAACATACTTTTTTAACTTAGTTTTCTTGATGATTTGGGGGGGTGGAATCAGTATTTTCTTTCATAATCTGATTAACACAGAAATATGTTTTGCATGACTGTACATATATAATCTATATCAAAGTGCTTGCCTTCTCCAGGAGAGGGGAGAGGTGGAAGATAGTTTGGAACTCAAAAAAAATTTTTTTTTAATGTTAAAAATTGTTTTTACATGTAATTAGAAAAAGATTTTTTTTTTAATGTTAGGCAAAGCTTAGGGTGGTTTTGAGATTTTCCAAACCTTTTCATGTAAACACTAATATAAAGTTCCAGTCTCCATACTACACATGTTGTTTATTGTTTTCCTAATATCTAAACCACCTGATCTGGGTCCTGCCTTTATTTCCTTATCACTTCCAATCTCAATTTTTTAAAAAAAAATCTATATTCATGTTCCATCCTGTCCGTGCAGTAGAATATAACCTATTGGAGGCCTGAGCTTCTCTCATTTTTACTCAGACATGCCCAGTTTCAAGAAAATAATCTTGTCAAATTCCATTTCTAAACAGATTTTTAAATATCAAAATAAAATACTACTAATATCATGGAAAGGAAGACCTTCTGCCTTCAGACTGGCCTTCCATTTCCTTGGTCAGTAAACCTTATGATAAGATTACTACCTACATAGCAGGACAAGCCATTTCATCTCTGGATATCAGTTTCCTCACAGGAAAATGAAAAGACTGGACTACATCACAATCACAATCTGTGCCAGCTCTCAGTCTAAACTGTTACAATCCCTCTTCAAACACTTTAATGAAGCTTCAAATTATTGATTCTGACTTGTTTTAATTAGTCATGGGTAGTAGTAGCAAAGCTAAGTGCTTAAGAAGAATCCCAAACCACTCTGAGAATATACTACATGTAGATGATAAATTCATATTAAAACACAATGGTCTCAACAGCTTCTTAAACAAATGTATCATTTCTCAATTCATAAATGATTTATGAGAAATAAAAGAAAAGAAAATGGGAAGACAATTTCAAAGGAAGAAATCCGAGTTATGAATGAAAATATGCTAATGTAAAAAATGTGAAAAAAATGCTCTAAATCTTACAAAGAAACAGAAATTTTTAAAACTCTGAGTTTCCACCTCACATACATCATATGGGCAAAGTTGGACAAAAAAAGAAGAAAAGAAAATGGAAAATGCTGGAGGTGCTGTGTGAAAACAGGCACATTAATGTATCAAGATTACTGGAGCTGTGAACTGGTCCAGACAATCTGGAAGGCAATTTGTTCTATGCGTGTAACCGATAGAATAGCAGAAAGAAATACAGTCCAGCACCTCTGCCAAACCTCCATGACAATCTAGAAAACACACCAAACCAACTTCTGATTGGGAAATCCAAGAAAAAGTCTTAAAAACAGCATATATAAATAGAAGACTATGTAATAAGGAGGAAAAAGGAGGCAGGAAACAGAAGGTAAAACTTTAACCTGACTTTCACCTGAACTAGTCAAATGAAGAAAGATTATACATACACATATACACACTTGGGTACAGAAATACATTTTACCCAACAGGGAAATAGGATGGAAAGAGGGTCTCATTTCTAAGGGAATTGAGTCAAATTTATAAGAATAAGAGCCACTTCCCAGTTGAAAAATGGTCAAAGATACAAACAGAAAGCTTTCAGAAAGAGAAACCCAAGCTATCAATAACCATATGAAAAAGTGCTCTAAATAACTATTAATTGAAGAAATGAAAATCAAGACAAATCTGAGGAACTACCACATACTTATCAGATTGACTACGTTTACAAAAAGGGAAAAGGACAAATGCTGCAGGAGCCATAGGAAAAAGCCATACTGATGCCCACTGCTGTGGGACTACGAACTAGTTGGCCATTCTAGAAGTATTTTACAGCAACGCCCAAAAAACTAATAAGCTGTACACACCTTTTGACCCACCAATACTTCTACTAGGTCTACGCCCAAAGAAAGAGGATAAGAGCACATATGCACAAAAAATATTTATCGCAGCTCTCTTTGTGATGCCAAATGAAAACTGAGGGGGCACCATCAACAGGGGAATGGCTGAGCAAATTGTAAATGTGATGAAATACCACTGTGCTCTAAGAAATGATAAAACGGATAGTTTCAGAGAAATTTGGCAAGAATTGTACAAAAAGACATCAATCGAAGTAATCCAAATGAGGAGAACAATTTATACAATAAGTGCAATACTGAAAAGAAAAATAACTTTGAAAGACTTAGGAACTCTGATCAATACAATGACCAACCACAATTCCCAAGTACTCAAAATGAAACAAACTGTCCACCTCCATAGAGAGAAATGACTCAAAGTGCAGACTGAAGTACATTTCTGTCTTTTTCTTGTATTTCCTCCCAGAACATAGCTAATGGAGAAATGTGTTTTATATGACTTCATATTTATAATGAGTTTTGTATTTCTTGCCTTCTCAGTGAGTGGCAAAGGGGATGAGAGAAGAGAAAAAACTCTGGAATGGAAAATAAAATAAAATTGAGTTAAAAAAAGAAATGATGAAAGAGATGGCTTCAGAAAAACCTGGGAAAATTGGTAAGAACGGATGCAGAATGAAGTGAACAATTTATACAAGGACAACAATATTGTAAACACAAATAAGCTTGAAAGGACTAAGCACTACTTCACAGGACTCATGATGAAACAAGGCTGCTGCTGGGCCTTCATTCCTGAAGAGGACCAGTGAGGTCACAAGTACTGTTTTGAGACAGAGCTGGGCAAAGTCATCAGCCTCATCCTCTCCTCCAGAGACAAGTCATAAGTCAAGATGGCTGGCGAGCAACTCAGGATGAAACATGCTCCCTAACTCCTGACATAGAGGTAATCACCTCAGAGTGCAGATTGAGACAATTTTTTTGGACATGGATAATGTGGGAATTTGTTTTCCTTGAATATATATTTTGTTTTTCTTGCTTCCTCATTGTGGAGGAAAGGAAAGGTGGGTCAGAGAGAAGGGAAATTTCTTAAAAATAAAAATTTAAAAATGAAATTTTAGAATACATTTGCTTTGGAATTACTTTTCAAATCTATTCACATCAACATTAGCTTTGGATCCTAATGTAGTTTCATCCTCCTGCAAAGATGGGTATATTTTTTGAACAATGACAATTAAAAATTTCTACCCCACCACTACTTCTATTAGAAAAGTACAGCTGGGGAAGATTACAAAGATTTAGATCTACAGAGCAATTGGATACAAACAGTTGAGATGTGCTGTCCAAAACGTAGCACTACAGTTGGAGGATGTAGTCTTGACCTGTGATTTCTCCCCTTACCATTTGAGATGTGCAAGTTCCCAAGTAATCTAGGTCACTGAAAGGTCAAGTCACTTGCCCAAGACCACAAAACCAGTATCATCAGAGGTAGGTCTTACTGACTCAAGCCAATTCTCTATCCACAATGCCAAGCTGCTTCTCACCACAGATTATAAGAGTGGTAAGCCTCTTAATTAATTGACAAGGACTTAAGTGCCTATTCTATGCTAGGCACTGTAGATACAGATACAATAAAGAATACAGGCCCTATCCTCGAAGAGGTAACATTCTATGGGAAAGGGCAAGATGGGTGAGAACAAAATACACAAATGTAAATACAGCACAAACAAAATGCAGAAAAAATAAATATAACACAATTTGTTGGGGTGGAAAAGTGACTATGGCACATGGGGGTAGGGAGAAGGATCAGGAAAGGCTGCATGGAGAGGCAGTAGCTGGGTAGAGCTTCAAAGGCGGCCCAGCACTCTAGAAGGCTGAGGTGATGTAGAATGAATGTTAGGCCTGTGGGGAAAGCCAGGGCAAATGCACAGGGACAGGAAATGAAATGTTGCATTCAAGCTACACCCAAGAAAGGCAGTGTGGCAAGACTGCAAAATGCATGAAGGGTAATAATGTATATATAGTAAGCCTGAAAAGGTAGGGGAAGCCAAACTGTGAAAGGCTTTAAATGACAAAAGATTTTACATTCTATCCTAGAGAGCAGGGTAGTAGCATGGTCAATCCTGAGCTGTAGGAAAGCACTTGGGCAGCTTTGTGGAGGACAGTTCAGAGAGGTGGGAATGGCAACGAGTCACTGCACTAGTTTCTATATCGTCTTCCTCCGCTAAAATGTAAAATCCTGGAGTGCAAGGACTGTCTGGCTTATGGTTATTTGTATCCTCAGGGCCTGGCACATAGGAATTGAATTTCTTTTTGTTAATTCGTAGTCTAAGCTGTGGTTTGTTCTTCATTCTCAAAGAGGACCAATGACCTCAGGAAGGTGATGTCATAACTTTCAAGTGAACTGAATTTAAGTGAGGCAGGGCTGTGCAAAGTCACCAGCCTCACACTCTCCTCCAGAGCCATCTGGGTCCAGTGGCAAGATACAGAGCAGAACGACTAGAGATGACCCTGGATGCAGTGGGGGATCTTGACCTTTTAACGTTAAGATCTTTGCCAAGTCTGTTTGTCAGTGATTAAGACTAGGTAGGAAATGAGATCAAAAAATGACCTCTTTTATCCAAGGGGGGAAAAAATCACTGGGGCAGTAGGGATGGGGGTGGGGAGGACCCTCAGGGTTTGTGTCCAAAACAGCAACAACTGCTATTTACAGTTACTCTGAGCCACCAAACCCAAACAATGACCAAGTGAGGCTTGGGCTGGGACCTACATTCCATGAGAGCCAGAGCAACCTGGGTTTAAGGCATGGTCCTTTAAAATAGAAATCTGGCCCAATAATCTGTGAGGAGTAGTAGCTGCCCCACTGGAGACCCAACAGGCCAGTTCCAGATGGGCAATGCTGCTACTTGCTTGTTTGCTTCCTTCCTTCCCTCCCTCCTCTCCCTCCGTCCACGCAGGGAATCATACCCTTACCTGCAGGTGCTCTGCCCAAAGGAATATAAATTTTGATAGTCAATGCTAAAGATTATGGGGAGGAACCAAGGTGATGGCCATGTAAACAGAGAGAAGGAGACAGGTGCAAAAGATGTGGGCAGGCAGACTTGGGAGCAGCTGGCAATCACCTGGATGGGGAGGGGGAAGGCTGAGGATGACTGGGAAGAAGGTTTGGAAGCTGGTTAAGTATCCTAGAATAGGAAGGAAAACAGATCCAAACTTCAGCAAGCCAACAATGAGTAGCTGGCTTATTTTCAAGAACATAAATGAGTTTTTGAGAGATTTCAGAAGGCTACATGAGTGTGTGGTTTACAAAGTCACATCAGATTGTTTTCGAGTGATTTGTGTACAACTTCACTGGTTAATAAACTGGGAAGCTAAAAAAAGAAGTTTCCTTCACATAACAGGTTTTTCTTCTATTACCAGTGTAGACTAGTTTGCTATCCCTTAGCTGGTTCTGATTGGTATTTAAGTTAATTTATTTTCCCAATGAAGGGAAACCATTTTTTTTTTTTAATGAAGAACTCAGATGGAGGGTGAGCAGGGCTGAAACAATATTTTAAAATACCAATAAGAAACAAAAAAGTTGTTTTCTAACTGGCAGAGAGAGGTGTTAAATGTCCTATGCCCAGAATCATTTTGGCTCTTGACTTGGGGATAACAGGGCTTTATTTCTCAAATGGTTGTCAGAAGAAACCCATTCACTTTTTAGGCCTTCCAGTGTTGACAAGCTCTCAATTTAAAATAGCTCCAGAAAAACAGCCCCCTACCCTGTGTCCCAGGTTTACTGCCCTAAGCTCTCGTTTTTCCATTAGAAAAATATTTTCCAAACAAAATGTGAATATTTGTCACCTATTTCACTAACTAACTAAGGACTACTCTCCAATGTCTGCACCATTCATTCCCCTGAAGCCAGGAAACCAACTCTGAAAAAGCAACAAATTTCCACTTAGCCTAAAAACTGGCAGCCTTCCCTCATTCACCTCTGGCAGACATGAACCCCAGGCATTAATGCGAAAGATGTGCTAAAAGCTTCAACACAAAAGATATGCCAACTGTTCTTTAACATTGTTCAATACCATTCAAAAATCCGTTGTCCCTTTCAATTTTCTCTGACAAACAAATCACACACGTTACCAGGGGTAGCTATGTCAAGCCCAGAGAGCTAAAATACACTGGGCAGAAGGAAGGTACCCCAAACTGGCAAGACGCTGCAATCTTCATGATCTCCAATCAAGGACACTCACCAAGATTCCCTGAAAAGGGCTCAGAAAGAGAGCAAAAACTCTCCAAAAGCCAGATAGTCTTTAAACTCTGAGCCAGGAGTAAAAACCAGAACATAGTGTCTTCACACGGTCACCTTCTTCTCCTGTTTCTACAGCAGTTTCCACGTGTTTAGAGGTAAGGAAGTGAACTCATCCAAAAGCCAACCAGCATTTGTTCATCTGCCTATGTCTGGTGTCCTACAGCCTGGAACACTTCCTTCAGGATTCCTGTATGGATGCTGACAAAAGAGTTTTGGGTTGCCCAGACCAATCACATGGGTTAACATCGTAGTTAGGTTTGCTCAGCAAGAATTGTTTCTAGGACTCAAAGCAGCCAATGTGTCCATCAGATACATTTCAGGATGATTGCCTAATTAAAAACAGAAGTAATACTGCTGTACTGTTGAGTTTGCCATTACTGTCAAAGGATAAGCTTCACTTTTCATTCAAGCCAGAAAAGCTGTCATTCCCTCTGAAATTTTCTCCACATATACACAATAGTATGTCTTAGCTCCAGATATATCAAAATCTGATTTTTAAAACTGGGTTGGGCTCCTTGAAACAAGTTTCCTATTTCTGAGCTCACACAGCCTCCAATGCCCTGATCCAAGGGCTAGAGAGGAATCATAAAAGCTTAGATCAGGGGTGGGAAACCCATGGCCTCAAGGCCACATGTACCTTCTAGGTCATGTGTTGCCCTCTAGGTCCTCAAGTGCAGCCCTTTGACTGAATCCAAACTTCACAGAACAAATTCCCTTAATAAAAGGACTTGCTCTGTAAAATTTGGACTCAAGTCAAAAGGCCGCATCCAAGGACCTAGGAGGTCACATGTGGCCTTGAGGTCAAAGGTTCCCTACCCCTGGCTTAGATCCCAGAACTCTTCTAGCTGACTGTGAAATCAGGAAGAATAAGCATGGTCCCAAAGAAGAGATAAAAGAAGACAACTATCCCAACTCCTCTGCAGAGGTATGGGGTCCACAGGTGTGTTGTACTGCATATAATGCCAGATTTTTTCAATGTACTAACTGGTTTTGCTGACTTTTTTTTCTAACCTTCCTCTTTTTCTTTTTGTAGAAAAAATAATTCGTATTAAGAAATGGCTTCCTAGGAGGAAAGGGGGGAAGAAATACCAGAGGAAATCTAGGCAATGTAAAAACAAAAGATATCAATCAATATTTATTAAGCACCTAATATGTGCCAGGCACTGTGCTAAGTGCTGAGGATACAAAAAAAGGCAAAAGGTAGTACCTGCCCTCAAGGAACTAACAATCTTTAGGTCTTCTGGCCTCATTACTCTCCCAATGCAGAAAGATCTGGATATCATCAAAAAATAAAAATAAAGATTTATTAAAGACTATTTTTCACTATGATAGACACTTGAGTTACAAAAGTGATACAAGTAAAACAGTTCCTGCCTTCAAGGAACTTACACTTTTATTCTGATATGTTCAAAATACAGAGTGATTTGGGGGGTCAGAAGCCACTAACTAAATGGAGTATCAGGTACAGGGTAGCAGCAGAGATCAAGTAACAGCAAAGAGATCAGTCTGGCTGGAGCTTAGAGTTCTGTCATCAGTCTGGAAAGATAGGCCAGAGTCAGAATACAAAGGGCTTTAAATATCAGAGTTAGTCAGTAACCGTTTACTAAGTGCCTACGATGTGTCAGGCACTGTACTAAATGCTACGGATACAAAGAAAGGCAGAAGGCAGTTTCTGTTCTCAAGAAACTCCCAGTCTAATGTAGGAGAAAACATACAAACAACTATGCGCTACCAAGCTACTATATACTACCAGGCTGGTGACCTGCACAGCCCTCCCTCACGCAAAACAAAGTCAAGTGCAAGTCATGTCATTTCTCTGATAGCATGATCTTCTTCAACAACGAAGGACAAACACACAAGTTACAGACAGGAAAATGTGGAGATTATCAATTGAGAAAAGGTCCTGGCACTAAGGGGGATCTAGAAAGACTTCTTTGTAGAAGGTTGGATGAAATCACTAAGTAAAACAGTATGAAGAGAGAAGAGAAAAGAGCCCAGGACAGAGCCCTATGAGACACTTAACAGTTACCTGGGTGCATGGGACAACAGGTCCTGACAACAGAGAGAAAACAGAGCTACTTAACCTACATTCCGTTTGTTTTCTCTGCAGAAGAACATTCCACCTTTATGTTGGAAAGGATGAAACAAAAATGGCTTCCAGGGAGTTGATATTCAAGATAAGTAAAGAGATAGAACCTGCCTACCCAGATGCAGCAAGCACCCTCAGGGCATGACCGAATGAGCAGCTACGATGGAAGAGCCCTCATCTGGGATGTGTGTGAGAGACCATGCAGAAGAGGAGCAGTGTCAAGATGGGAGAAGGGCAGATATTCTAATGTTCAAAACTGGGAAGAGAACAGTCCATAAGCTAAGGCCAGTGACCTTCATGTGGATTCCTGGGAAAAATCTAAAGAGGTAGTCATCAGATATCTAGAAAGGGAAATAGTAATGACAAAGAGTCAGCAGGTTTTATCAACAAAATTTTA
Source organism: Notamacropus eugenii (assembly GCF_028372415.1). Classification (NCBI taxonomy): domain Eukaryota; kingdom Metazoa; phylum Chordata; class Mammalia; order Diprotodontia; family Macropodidae; genus Notamacropus; species Notamacropus eugenii. Next base: position 506,633,377 of record NC_092873.1, read on the forward strand.
ACTCAACTAGTGGATGAGCAGAATGATGTGGATATAGTTCAACTAGATTTTGGCAAAGCTTTTAATAAGCTATTTCATATGACTATTCTTGTGGGGAAGATAGATGAAAAGAGATGGATTACATAATAATACAGTCAGATGAATTCAGAACTTGTTGCTTGTCTTGACTCAAAGGGTTCTGACAGCTCAAATGTCAATGTGGCAGGAAGTGTTCAGTGGAATAACCTAAGGATCTGTATTTGGCTCTCTCTTGCTTAATATTTATCAGTGACTTGGATAAAGGCATACATGGTATGCTTATCAAATGTGAAAATGACCTAAAGTTGGGTGGAAGAGCTAGCATACTGGATGACAGAATCAGAAACCAAATGGCTCCTACCAGGCTTGGGTCCTGGGCTGAACCTAGTAAGATGAAATTCATTAGGCATAAGTGTAAAGTCTTACACTTGAGTACAAAAAAGTCAACTCCAAAAATATAAGATGGGAAGACGGTTAGAGAGCAAGTATTCTGAAAAGGATCTCAGAGTTCCGGTGGATTGTAAGCTCAAAAAGAGTCAGGGGCATAATGTGGTAGTCCTCTTGGGCTGCATTAGGAGGAGCACAGCTCCTGGAAAGAGAGGTAATAATCCCATGGTGACTGCCTTTGTCATACTTCATCTGGAACACTGTGTTCAGTTCTGAGCAACACAGTTTAAGAAGAACGTTGATAGAGATTGGGGCAAAGCCAAGATGGTAGAGCAGCAGGAAGAAGTATAGTAAGTCTGCCTCCCATCACCCCCCAACTCCACCCCCTCCCCAGCAAACTCTTCTAAAAACATCTAAAAAATGTACCAGACCAAATCCAAATGGGGAAATCTAAGAAAAAAGGCACAGTGAGCCGCTTTTCTAGTTCAGGTTAGCATAGGGGGACAGACAGAAAAGTAGGTAGAAAGTGGACACAAAGTCTGGCCAGGAGCCAGGCACAAGGAAAGAGAGGTACCCACTGGGGCACCAAGGGCAGGGTGCAGGAACAGGTGCCAATGGGCAGCTTTGTCACCTGCTACCCAGGTCTCAGTCAAAAGTCTAAGATGAACTGAAGGAAGGTCCTGTGCCTAAGGATTAGAAATCGTTGCAGGCACTAACATGTACTGAACAAGGAGAAAGTTCAGAAACAAATAGCAGTAATGTGAGAGCAGAGGAGTCTCAGCTCTAGCTTCTAGCCTAGTCTGAAGCCTGCAAGAATCCCAGACCAAAAGGAATCTGCAGTTCTGCCAGCTTCCCATCAGGTTAAGAGGGGCTGAGTCCAGGAAATTGCAGAGCTCAGACTAGGAGGGCAGGGAACAGATTTTTACCCTGGATCAGATCACTTGGGGAACACTGAAAGCTTGCACATACCCAGCCTGTCTCTAAGATCCTGGAATAACATAATACTTAATACCCCAAGAAAGCAGCAACAATGCCGGCCCAGAAACAGAGGGGAAAACAGAGACTGAGCCTAACATCAGGTCCAAAAACAGAATGTAAGCAGAAGGGTCAAACAACAACAACAAGAAAAAAAAAAAAAAGAGTCCCATCATAAAAAAACCATTCTGCTAACCAGAACACTCAAGACACAGACTTAGAAGAGGATGACTTCAAAACATTTACAAGCACAACCTCAAAGCAAAACACAGCCAGGACACCCATTTAACTAAAATTCCTAAAGGAGATGAATCAGGAGGTGGGGTTTTATAAATTAAATGAATGGCAGAAGAAAACGATGAAAAGAAAACGAGAGTTATGGAAGAAAGAATTGGAAAGGGAAATAATTTGGCACAAGAGTTACAAAACCTTGCCCAAGCAACAAACTCCCTGAAAATTAGAGTGGACCAAAGAGAAGCCAATGACTCTATGACACAAGAAATATTTAAACAAAGTCAAAAAAGTGAAAAGAAAAATAGAAGAAAATGTAGGATAGCTCATAGAAAAAAAACAACAACCTGGAAAACAGATCAAGGCGAAAAAATCCAAGAACCACTAGACTACCTGAACACTGTGACCTCCCCCCACAAAAAAAGGGGCCTAAACATTGTGTGTCAAGAAGTCTTATTACCTCATTGATCTTCACAACCACCACAGAAGTAAGTACTATTACTGTCCCCACTTTACAGATGAGGAAACTGAATCAGAGGCTTAAGCGACTTGCCCATGGTCACATAACAAGCGTATAAAGACAGATATGACCTCAAGTCTTCCTATTATTCTATTATGCCAAAGAATCAGGAATTTGTTCTGCTCGACTACAAGTATTTATAATGGGTTTTATTTTTCTTATCTTTTTTTCCAAGAGAGGATGTAGGAGAGAGAAAATTCAGAAATTAAAATAAAATTCAATTTTAAAAATAAATTCAGATGATGGAAAATACTCTCCACACCCATGAAAACAATTACGGAGTCCGAACACAGATCGAAGTAGACGACTTTCACTTTTTTTGTTGTTTCTGGGGTTTTTTTGTGGTTTTTCCCTTTCGTTCTTTCGCAACATGACTAATGTGGACATATGTTTAACATGATCGCACATGTATAACCTGAGACTTAATAAACTGAAAGAATTCATCAATCACCTCCTGAAAGTAAACCTAAGATGAAAACTGCCAGGATCACTGTAACCAAAATCCAGAGCTTTCAAGCCAAAGTAAAAATACTACAAGCAGCCAGAAAAAAAAATTCAAGCACTGAAGAGCCACAGTCAGGATTATACATGATTCAGTCACCATTATAAAGGAGCAGAGCTTAGAATGTTTTATTCCAGAAAGCAAAGGTTTCTTTGCTTTGACTTAGACGCAAGAATAAGTGACCCAGAAAAACTAAGGATAATCCTACAGTAGGAAAAATGAAATATCAGAATTCCAAGTAATTCTGATAAAAAGGCCAGAGCTACATAGAAACCTGAAAGTGCAAACGCAGAAGTCAAAAGAAACATAAGAAGATAAACACTAACAATGATAAAGGGCTAAATAAACACAAACTACTTACAATTTAACATGGGGAAATGATATCTGAACCCCATTATCATGAGGAATCATAAAGAGAGTCCAAAGGCCTGGCCATGGGTCTCTTATGTCTTAATGATCTTTAAAAAAAAAAAAAGAATGGAAAGAAAAGAGAAGAGGAATACACTGCAAAGGGAGAAAGGAAGGTTAGGGGAAATTACCTCATATAATCAGGTTCCACAAGTGGCAGTCTATGCAAAAAAATGAGGAAACGGGAGGGGGGGGAGCAGCTGGCACTTGAACTTCATGCTCATCTGAACAGGTCATAGAACAGAAGAACACACACACGTGCACATACAGTTAGATATAAAACCACATTTTACTAAATAGGGAAATAAAAGGAAAAGAGGAAGCAGAATAAAAGGAAGGGCAGATTATGGCACGGATTAGTCCTAAGCAAAACAAACTCAGCAGCTAGTACGGTGGATAGAGTTTCAGGCCCGGAGTCAGGAAGACTCTTCTCTATGAGTTCAAATCCAGCCTCAGACACTTCCCAGCGATGTGACCCTGGGCAAGTCACTTCACCCTGTTTGCCTCAGTAAAAAGAGCTGGAGAAGGAGATGGCCAACCACTCCACGATCTTTGTCAAGAGAACCCCAAATGGGGTCATGAAAAGGGGGATACGACTGGAAACAACTAAACAACAACAAAGCATCTTCAGAACCTTTCTAAGGCAGTTCAATGTCCCGGTATGGCACTGGGTGACTGTGCAGGTCTCACAGGCACACAACAACAAGGTCAGCATAACAGCTCTGCCAATCTTAAGTTCAGTATGTAACCTATTACCTCTTCTCTCCCACACCTTCTTCCAGAGACTTCCAAATGCTGAGCTAGCTCTAGCAATGAATGCATCAACCTCATCATTTATGTGGGCATTCCTGGAAAGTATACTGCCAAGATAAGGGAACTTCACAGCATTCAAAATTCCTCCACTTGCTGTAACCAAGAGTTCCAAGTATGGATAGTGCAGTGCTAGCTAATGGAGAACCTCTGTTTTCTTGGTGTTCACTATCAGGCCAAAATCCGCACAAGCAGCAGGGAATTGATCTATACACTCATGCATCTCAGCCTCAGAAGCTACACTGAGTGCACAATCATCTGTGAACAAAAAGTTGTGCACCAGTTCTCTCCACTTTAGTATCAGCCTGTAGCCTTTCTAAGTTAAATAGTTTATCACTACTGCAGTAGCTAATCTTCATGCTGTCTTTCGTACTTTTTGAAAGAGTCTACGTTGCATAAAACATCATGTAAAAAGCACAGAAGCAAGCACACAGCCCTGTTTCACTCCACTGGTGATTGGGAAAGTGTGAAAGCATCACCCTTTATCCAGAACCTGTGCAAGCATGCCATCATGAAACTAGTGGACAATACTGATGAACTTCTCCAGGCAACCAAATTTCACCATGATCTTCCACAAACCGTCATAACTGATAGTATCAAAGGCTGTAGTCAGGTCTACAAAAACTGTATACAAGCCTCTGTTCTGCTCCTAGCATTTCTTCTGGAATTGTTGAGCAATATACCCCATATCAATCATTCCTCAGTCTTTTCTAAAGCCACACTGGCTCTTGGGTAGATATTACATTTCAGGAGAAGATCAGCCAATTAAGGAGGTCTCTGACAAGAATCTTGTCAGCAGTGACTAAGGGAGAAACTGTCTCCCCCTTCCTCCTCTCCCCTCTCCCACCCCAGTGATTGTCACAGAACAACCTGTTTCCTTTTCCTTTACGGAGATGGACAATGGAGGCATCAAACATTTTGCCACATGAGAGGAGCTCAATGGTATTTAAAACCTCTTCTTCAGCTGGAAGTTCAGATAGAAAGAGACTGACTTCAATGAGCTATTTGATCAATGGCTTTCAGTCTTGACTGATGACAGTCTGTTGAGAACATGATGGAAGTATTCAACCCATCTCTACAAGATCATGTCCTTATCAGCACTAAGAAGCTGAGATTCACCATATGTCTTTGGCCTACAAAAAGTCTTCAGGGTGTTGTAGAAGTGCTTTGGATTGTTGGTATCAGCATAAAACAGAATCTCATCTGCTTTTTAACTGAGCCAAGAATCCCACATCTCTAAGTTCCGTCTGCATTTTACTTTTGATGGAGTTAACTGCTGCTTTTTGAGAGGTGGACAAACTGTCCTGCTGGTCAACCTGGTGGAGTTCTCATTTTTCATTTAGCAGCTTCTGAATTTCCCCATCATTTTCATCAAACCAATCCTGATGCTTGTGAGTGTCTGGCCCAGACAAGCAAACGCAATGCTGTATACTCTGAAGGCTGCCCACTCCTTTTCTGTTCCACTGTTGTTAGCTGCACACTGACTCAGCTTTCCCTCCAGGTCAACAATAAACTGTTCACACATGGAGATGACATATAAGGCCAGATTAAAGGAATTGGGCATGTTTGGCCTAAAGAACATGAGGGTAAGGGGAGGCATGTTGATCTGAAGGTCTATCATGTGAAAGGGGGGATTCATTTTGTTCTATTTGGCCTCAGAAAGCAAAAGCAGGGGCAATGAGGAGAGGCTGCTAAGAGGAAAGTTTAGGCTTGATATCAGGAAAATCTTCCTAACAACTCGAGTGGCGTAAGAGTGAAACACTCCATCTCAAGAGCGAGTAGGTTGCTGCTCCTTAAACGTCTCCAGGATAGGACTGAATGGCCAGATATGTTCTGGTGGAGATTCCCTCAGACACAGGCTGAATGAAATGGCTGCTGAGGTTCCTTCCAGCTCTCAAATCCTGATTCTGTAAGACCACCAAGAGAGCAGAGAGAGAAGAGGGTCTAGGACAGAGCCCTGGGAGTAGCATATGGATAATGAGCATGCAAAGGAGACCAGAAAAGATCAGTCAGGAAGAAAACATCAGAACAGAAGAGCATCATCATGAAAACCCAGGCAGGAGAGAATACACAGAAGGAAGGAGAGAACAACAGGAAAGGACAAGAAATGAGGACGGAGAAAAGGTGGTTGGATTTGGCCTCCCTTTGCCACTCCCTCTAAAGCAGCCCGTTTCCTGAGCAGACAGTTCTAGCTGCACATACCTCCTTATGATCGTGGCAGAACTTTCTGGGGACCTCCTCCCTGCAATCCTGCTTCTACCCTCTGAAGTCACCAAATGAAGAAGGTTCCATTTTTGTGTGACTGTCCTTCACATGTCTGAGGACAGCGGCTACAGCTTCCCTTGGTTTTCTCCTCTTCAGATTAAATATTCCTAATTCCTTCCTTCAAAGCACATGTGATATTCTGAGTTGGATGGTCTCTGAGATTTCCTAATTATGAAATTTCCCAATTCAACAAAAGCGAACATGTTGATAAAAGAATTCCTCTTATCTCTCCAGTGCTTGTGGAGGTTCCCCATAACCCAAGTCTGACTCTGAGCCATAAGGGAATCTCCCATTTTGCTCTTGAATTGTGAAGTATGACTGAGCTCACCAGTTAGAAATAGCTGTGTTCTCCATCATCCCATTCTGAGGAAGGGCCCACACTTCTCTGGACTTTGCTGCCATGGGCCTGGGAGGGGATCTTCCTTCTCTTCCTCCTCCCTCCCACCTTTTCAGTTCCCTTTTATGTGTTACTTTCTCCATTAGAATATAAACTCCTCAAGAACAGGGACTCTTTCCCTGAGCAGCATGACAGGCACAGAGTAGGCACTTAAGAAATGCTTACTACCTGGCCTTGAAACAAGGATGCTTGAGCTGAAGAAGACCCAAGCGAGCCATGAAAGCTGACATGTGGAAAAGGGATCAGGCTCCCAAGCTGATGCAATAAGCTTTTGTTGAGGACCTGTGGTGCCAGGTTCTGGGAACACAAAGACAAGAAAAAACAGTCGCCCAGCCCCCCTGAAGGAGCATGCATTCTAATGAAAGATAAACATATATGCAGCTTAAGGATGTAACTTGACAGTCTGAAGGAAGAAGCACTAACAACTGGGGAGATCAGCAAAGTTAAGGAAGCTGGAGATTCTGAGGAGGATGTGCCTTCCAGACTCGTGGAGAGGCAGGAGGAGAGAGGGCAGGGAGCCTACACAAAGGCACAAGTCAGGAGACAGAGACAGACTGCCACGTCAGAATGGCAACAAGAAGCAACTTTGGGCAGAACAAGTACGAAACTAAGGCAATGCACATATTGATATTCAGATTTGTTTTGTGGGAGCAAAACTGGAAACAAAGTGGTACTCACTGATTTGGAAATGGCAGACAGGAATAGATGAGGAACAATTGGCTCCCAACAGGAGAGTCATCTGTATGCCTTTGCAATAGCTCCAATCTGACCTTTCAACAACTGAATTTAAGCATTTATTCAATAACTGCTAGATTCCAAATACAGGGCTAGATAGAAGGGATACGAAGACACAAAGGAGAGAGCCCCACAAATAAAGATGTGAATTCATATGATTATCATTTCACAAAATTTGTACGAACATAAAGCCACTACCACAACAAGGCCAAAACAACCCAGAAATCCAGAAACAGCAACTACCTGAGATGAAATTGAGGGGAGTAACTGAAACATGCATAAGAAATCATGCTGAGATAAAATCGTTCTGAAAGAACTGAGGGGCTGATTTTAGCAAATTTCAAATATTTCAATATTTGGTTTCCTTTGAAATTCCATGTGTCTTATTTTATGCATTTAAAATTAAGGTGCCCACGCTTCTCAGGCCTAAGTGCCCAAAGTTGGGGCAAGAAGTGAACAATAACACAAAGTAAAGCACCCTTCCCTGCCTTTGAGAAGTCTCCAATGCTTTGAGCAGGTCATGATGGAGGATTTATAGGAGAATGTGGACAAGGGCACAAAATGAGAAAGCAGGAATAAGCCGCAATCTGCCCCAAGCAATGAGGTACCCATAAAGATCAATTCATCAATAAGTTTTATCTCCCTACAGAGACTCTAAATTCCTTCCTGAAAGAACTGTCCAAAACCCCCCAGTAGGTGCTCAATATACATTTCTAATTAAGTATAAATGAACTAGGGGGTCAGCCTGCATACAGAGAGCTGGCTTCAAGTCCGGCTTCTGATACATCATATTAAACTAATATTTTTTTTCAGTTACATGTAAAGACAGTTTTTAACATTCATTTTTTTACATTTCAGTTTCAAATCCTCTCCCTCCCTTCTTTCCCTGAGACGACAAGCGATTTGATAAAGGTTATACACTTGGGACATGTGACCGTGGATAATAAGTCATAACATTCTCTACTTTGATTAAATCACATGTAGGTCTAGACTAAAAAAAAAAAAAAAGAGGGAATTGGGGAAAAACACTACGGAGTCAATCAGGGATTTGCCTGAGAATGAATAGGAAAGAATTTATCTTAGTGATAATATAAAAAAGATACAAGTAAAGAAGAGCCAACCAACCACCAAGCATTTAGTAAGTAATTACTATGTGTCAGGCACTGTGCTAATCACTGGAGATACAAAGAGTTCTTAAAAGAGAGTCCCTGTCCTCAAGGAGCTAACAATCTAAGGAAGGAGACAACACGAAAACAAACATACATATAAATCAAGCATATGCAGGATAACTAGGAAATAATTAAAAGAAGAAAAGAATAAATCTGATGCTAAGATTCTATACTTGGAAATCTGGTAACATGAACTCATAGTATCAGAGAAGCTGAACCACTTACTTATAGCATACTACAAGCTCAAGGCAGCGAGGTGGAGCAGACGGTAGAGCACTGGACCTGGAGTCAAACTCAAATCCACCCTCAAACATTTACCAGCAGTGGTGACTATAGTCAAGTCATTTCATAAACTGTCTGCCTCAGCTGCCTAATCTGTAAAATGAAGAAAACAACAGCACCTTCCTCCCAAAGTTGTTGTGAGGATAAAACGAGGTATTTGTAAAGTGCTCTGCAAACCTTAAAATGCTACATAAATACTAGCTATTCTTTTTTTGTCCAAGGCACAAAAAGGACAAAATGACTTGATATGATACTGTATCATTGGTCTCTTCTACATGGGACAGGAGAATTCTCTAAATTAGAGAAGATGAAGAATGATGCTTCTAGGCTATAAATTTCATAGACTGTAATCTAAGAGAAATTGATTGGGTCAATTAAGTAATCACTTCATTAAACACACTGTTTAATCTTATTTGCCACCAAGAAACAAAATGCCCAAAGCCCAGGCCATTGAGAAAGCAGTGAGAAATATCTGTCTTCTGGGGGAGATCTTCAGCAAGGGGATAGATGTGAACTGAAATAGTTAAGTTTACTCAACATTCAAAAGTAATAAAACAAATGTGAATAAGGCCAGAATTTTTTTTTTGAAATAGGGTTTGCAAGTCTATGAGTCATGAAATTCCTCAAATCAATATCTCTCTTGAGGTGTTAAACTGAGTCATCATACATTGTAACGTACTGTACATGCCTTGGAGAAACACTATAAAAGTATATAATGCTGACAGCGAGGAATCTAAGAAATGTTTACTAGAATATGAAATGAGGAAGAGATCTATTCCCAAGTGCTCATTCTGCTGATTTGTCATTTTTCCAGTTCACCAGAAGATTAACAAAGCAGTTTCACTCTGCCACTGGTTTGTTTTTTTTTTTCCCTAGGCAGCTTGAAGGTCAGTGCATTTTTTATTTTCTCTGTGTGCCCGGGAAATCAGATTAAAGCCATAGGGATTCATAAATTTTCTCTGAGAAACTCTGCCAAAGCTCAAACTTCCCCTTAAGTTACTACAAAACTGGGCAAATCTACATCCAACATGTATTGAATATCCACATCTGTGAGATCTCTCTCCTCTTTTAGAAAAAAATAATAATAAGCTGTCACTTTTATAGTCAAAGATCAAAATGCTAGCTAGAGATGTAGAGTTAAGGCAGACTAAAGCCGGTTCTTCTGTTAGAAACATATGGAGCCCATCAATAAGAACTTCAAGTTCAAAACTATTTCAGGATTCCTACAATTCCAAGCTTGGAAAGGTTCTGTGTCCAGAGCACAAATCAGCCACGAGGTCATGCTCTCCCTCATTGGTGGACATGTTATCAGCTACTTTATAAAAGTGTACACTCAGTTACCAAACATTTTAAAATAGGAGCACACACAATGAAATGCATGAGTCTCTCTTTTAAAAAAACCTGTCTTGGTTTCCCATGCCATCCCGGAATTAGTAGTTTTGTTAGCTTTGGAAGAGAACGATGACAAGGATGCATTCTAGGAAGGAAGGGAGGGAAGGAAAAGCTTCATTGTTATTGTTCAGTCACTTTCCAATCATGTCCAACTCTTTGTGACCCCATTTGGGGCTTTCTTGGCAGAAATACTGGAGTGACTTACCATTTCCTTCTCCAGCTCATTTTACAGATGAGGAAACTAAGGCAAACAGGGCAAAGTGACTTGCCCAGGGTCACCCAGCTAGTAAATGTCTGAGGTCAGATTTAAACTCCCAAAGAGTTCCTGACTCCAGGATCAGGGCTCTATTGTACACTGTATAACTTTATAGAACTGTTTATGGTTTTCCATGGACTTTTATCTCATATAATTCAGTCAAGAGCAGCATTTGGCCCACAGGGCACAGGTCATTGATCCCCATTTTATAGACCAGGGAATTGCAGTTCAGAGATGAGGTGAATTGCTCAGGTGTACTGGCACACAGTAGGAAACCAGGCACCCAGGTCTAACTAGTAGTCTAGAGTTCTTTCTACTCCATATCTCATGGACTCTCAAACACCTTAAGGGATGGACATTCTTGCAAGGAAGCTGAACCACAGTACCCTGTGAATAATAGGCAGAAACCACATTACCTGGAAAGACCTACACAGTAAGGACCACGAGGTAGATAACACCAAAACTTGCAGCGCCACTCACACTGTCCAGACTGGAAGACAAAAATAATATTCCTGCCACAGCCTCCTTGAATTTCACAAACACCTAAGAAGTTCCTACTATGTCCCAAGTGCTACCTATACTAGACACTGGAAATGCCAGAATCTCCATGAAGGCCCTTATCTTGGGTTATAAGCCAATGCAACATTCACCAATTGGCAAATAACAAGGATATAATGCCTATAAAACAAATCCTTTCCTAGAGGAAAACTGAGAAGATTCTTTAGTATCCTTATGGAACAAGTTCTAGACAATGCAAACACATCTATGTAGGAACAAGATGCTGAACCCAAAATCTTACTGGGGATCCTAAAGGTATGTCCATAGTTCCAACACCTTTCTCTAACAGAAAGTGGGGACCCCAGCAAGCAGCAAAGAGGCCCTGGTCACACCACCTACATATGACTAAGTCAGAAAAATGACAGGACATCACCACTGCACAGCATCTAGCTTGTAAAGACTGCAAGAGAGATGTCCAAGCTCGTCGGCCAACTCCAGCTTCTCAGCAAGGACTGTAGGAGTCAGAGGAAAGAACAAGCCCACTCTGACTGAGTCCCTGCCTCACAAGTGACTGCGCTCATATTGGTGGCCTAACAGGTGGCCTAACATTAGCCCACATTGCTTTGGGACCAGCGATCCTCAGAGGGGATCTGTCCCACCTTCCTCTTTATGCAACCAGCTACTCAGGTACTTTGGGCTTCCCTGTCTCCCTACCCTTCTCTTCCTCCCAGAAGGCCACTGTCCCAAAGTCAGGCCACCCTCCTGGAGGCCCAGTTCTGGAGCTACCTCCTCTCCTTCAGCAGACAGAGATTTCTGCTTTTACAAGTTCCTGGTCAGCTGTTGCCCTCACCCCCACCACACTCCAAACTAGTTATCTTCATGCACATCATCTCTCCTGCCCCCATCAGCTCCAAAGCAAGGGCTTGGCCCATTTTGCAGGTAGGTATGCCCCAGGATCAGCACAGTGCCTTTTACAGAGGCTTTTACAGCTAGAAGTATTCAATTAAACAAGATCCCCTAAGGGGCCACAGTTTAAAAAGGGAACCTCCACCTCAAATATCTGGGAGGAAAGCAGGCCTAAGGGAGGGAGAGAGAATTCCCCAAGCTAAAATGGGAGGGAGATGCAGTCCAGAAGACACAAGTCTCCAGAGAAAGGGCAGAGGATCTCAGAATCACAGAAATGGAAGGTTGAGAATGCCTGGGCTAGGCAATTCTGGAGGGGAGGGGTGGGGGAAGAACTCTTGGGCAGATGCTTCCGAATGGGCAGCATCCTGAGAATGGGGAAACACAAGGGAGATCCCAGAGCTAAAAGACAACAGAGATCAGGGTGCAAGGGGAGCCAAGGGGCCTCCCAAAGATACCTCGGGGGATGGAAAGGGGACACCCTGGGATGAGCTGAAGACGTCTGCGGGGGAGATAACGTGGCAAAGGGAGGAAGTTTCGGAGGACGAAGGAGAGATGAGGACGAAAGGAAGTTGCAGCATCGGTGAGGTTATGGGGGAAGGGAAACTCAGATGAAAGAGCAGAGAAAAGGTAAGAAGTGGGGGAGGGGCGGCCCCGGCGACGCAGTTCTGAGGGTCAGAGAGGAGGGGAGCTTCAGGGGAAGGGGGGTGGGACGAGGAAAGATCTGGGTGAGCCCCAGGGGGTCCTGGGGGACGGGGTTAAGAGTGAGAAAGAGAGGAAAGACCCTGGGAGGTGGGGGGGCAGGGGCAGTTCTCCGAAGGTTGGGGAGCTCTCTCCTCTTTAGTAACTATTCAGGGGGTGTCGGGAAGGGGGAATGGGAGGGGACAAGGGGGAATCCCCGGGCCGGGCCCTGAAGGGGATGGAAGGAGGTTCTAGGGGAGCGTAAAAGGACCACCATCCCCACCACCCCCTCCCCACCGTGAAGAACTGAGGAGGGCAATGCTGGAGGGGGCGTGGTCTCGGGCAGCCCCGCCCCCGGGGGTTCTGAGAGGAAGGGGCGGGGGCTGTAGGATAGAGGCTAAGAGACCCCACACACACCAAGGGGAGGAACTGGAGGGCGGGGCTTGGTAGGAGGCGGGGCCATCGCAGGAGGACCACCCCCCGGGCAGCCCCGAGGCAGGGAGGCCGTGGGCGGGGCTTGGGGCGGGGCCTGAGGGGAGGAGGGGCGGGAGACCCCGCGCCGCTCACCTGAGGCTGCAGAGGGTCCGGAGCGAGGCCTGACTGCTCGGGCGAAGGGCTCATAGTCCTCAGCCCCCGGCCGCTGCGGCCGCGGCCCGGGTCCCTGGCACGGGCACTGGGGGCGCTGCTGGCCGAGAGGCGGAGGCCATGTCCCTGTCCCCGTCGCTGTTCCTTTCCCCGGGGCCGGAGCCTGGCCGCTGCCCCTCCTGGGGCAGCGTCCTAGGGGCTCTGCAGCCGCGAACGACTGAGGCGCCCTCCCCGCTGGCCACCCGGCTGAGAGGACGGGGGCGGGGCCTCGGCGCCGCCCCCACCACGGCCACCCCCGGCTCCTTCCCCTCCCCCGGGCTAGCCAACCCGCGGCTGTTCTCTCGGAGCCGGGACTCCGCATTGGTCCGTGTGCCCACGTGGTCCAGAGGGCCGAACGAGAAGGCTTCAGGACCAATGAGCAGCCGGGAACGCCGACTCCGACAGACTTCCCGACCAATAGGCAAGAAGTCGAGGCATAAACAGGGGAGGCGGGGCGAGAAGTGATTGAGGAGCTTTGCGCTCCGGGCCCCGCGGAGCTCTCAAGGGCGGGAGTAAACACGCAAGTAGACCAATAAACTTGGGAGAACCTCCTGATTGATGCTTCCCAAGGCCAATTAGCGAAGCGGCGCGGGGAATACGATTTTCTACGGTTCTCTGGAGTAAATTAAGAGAAAGCGGAGAGCCCTCGGGCTCCTGGCACGCCCCCAGCCCGAGCCGTACGTGACGGACTTCCAGGACCTTAGAAGGAATGGAGGGTAGAAAAGCGGTTCCTGAGCGCTTTACTCTATGCCAAAAGCTGTGCGGAGCATGGGGGGGGAGGGGGAGATAAATACAAAAGCCCCTCCCTAATGGGGAGACTACCCACGTGGGGGAAGGGGCGTGGCCTGGAAGAGGCCTGGTAATCGGCTGAGTTACGGTGAGGGTGAGTGCAGCCCCCGAGGACAGGATTGGTCCAACCCAACCAGGGACAGTGACCACGGTGACCGCGGTCCCAGCATCGCCCAGCGCCGAGGTTCTTCACTTTGTGTCCTGTCACTGGGCAACCTGGTGAAACCTACTGACCCCCTTCCGAAAATCATGTTTTTAAAAACATGAAACGCAGGATTGCAAAGGAATTAAGTTGGATTAAAAATAAATCAATTTTAAACAATTTCACAATTAAAAACCTTTGAACCGGAAACCAAGACCTCGGTTCAGGTCGCACATGTGACATACTGTCTGCGTCCCTAGGCGAGTTGTTTAACTTCTTGATGCCCTCCACCACTCTATAACTTTTGGAGGTGTGTTGATCTGCATTGGCAAAGGGATTGTCTTCATTTGGAAGTTCCTTGTGCCAGTGAAATCACAGGTGAGATCTCTGCCCTTATCCAGTCTATCCATATGGTTCCCAAACTATTGGGGGGCCAAACTGTTCTTAAGAAGACGGTCTGGGACTAGGGAGTGAGCTGGAAGGATGTCTGAAGGTCACACAGCCCTCCAGCCTTTTCATGATGAGGAAACTGAGACCCAGAGATGGCCAGGGATTTGTCCCAGGTTACACCCAAGTAGTTACTGGCAAAGCCTGGGTCCAAACCTAGGTCTCCTGCCTAAGGTTGAGCATCTAGCGTCCTACCCCTTCTTGCTGACTTGCTTCCTATAGCTAATAAAACGTTGCAAATGTAATCTTCCCCACCCCCAGCTCCAGGTCTATGCTTTGTTCTCTTAATAGAAAGGACTCTGGAGAGAGAGAGGGTCATCCTCACAGCATAGCAAGAAGTTCAGTGTGGCTGAACCACAGAGTACCTAAAGAGCAGTGATACCTAATAATCCTGGCAAGCGGGAGAAGAGAGTTTGTGATCCTGGAGGTGATAGGTAGCCACTGGAGTTTATTGAGAGGGGGGTTAACATGCTCAAACTTGAGCTTTCTGATTATCCCTTTGGCAGTTGAGTGAAGGGTTCTTTCCATGACATCAAACAGCACAAGAACCCCTTGGAAAATCAGATTCCCAGTGGGTGATTTGGGACCTGAACGGAAAAAAAAAAAGAGCCATTTCCCACACAACAGAAACTATCATATCTTGAATTATATCTCCCTAGCATTCAGCCCAGATAGCCTACCATGTCACTCTCCTGCCTTCCTCCAAAGACTTTAAGGGTCCCACATGGCCTACAGAATATAGTGCATATGAGATCCTTAGTTCATCATTCCTGGCACTTGGAGGCACAGAGTACTACCTCAGAGTTACAGGGTATTGGTTGAATCCTGTCCTTACCCGCTACTTTCTTTGTGACTGGGCAAGTACCTTTCTTTCTGGGCTTCAGTAAAATGAAAGGATGAGCTCTGAGTTCTCCTACTCCACTCCTAGTAATGGGGTACTTGGGTGCCTGTGCTTGGACCCCAATTCTAAAATCACATTTCTCTCTAAAAATTGCATTTCTCCCTAACCTCAAAACACTGTCTCAGGCAGTTTCTTCCAGGCCAAGAACAGCCTGCCCCAGCAAAAATCTTTATCTCCCTTCCTGCTACAGTAGCCAGCTGCACCTACAGAATTTATTAGTTTGAACCAGCTGTGTACTGGCTGAGCTGGCTGTGTCCTGGGTCATAAAGACATTTACTACTCACTGACCAATCATATGTATTCTAGACTTAGACATACGTATACTCCCTTACATTTATCTTGTCTAGCAAGACATTGATGAGAGTAGCCTGGTATTCCTTAGTCAGCCCTGACCATAAGTTGACTTAGTGATGTTTCAGGTCTAAAACCACACTTCCATGTAGCCTCCCTCCCTTGCCTATTTCCCGATGAACTCTGAGTAAAATACCTGTATACTAGATACCAAAAATGCATGCTCCTCTAAGAACTAACCACTCCCTAATCCCGCCCTGAATCACCTAGTCATCACACTTGGCACATGTTTTATTGTCGAATATATTATATAAACTTTAACTACCCTTCTAAGGTTGCAGGTTCCCTAAGAATTCTTGCCTGCTGAAAAGCATTATAAATCTTTACCACCTTGACCCCAAGAATGTTTGAGTCCTCGAATTCTTCTTCAGATGACCCACGCAGGGAACTTCAGTCTTGGGGTTACTCTAGCATTCTTCTATCTTTCCTGAACCCTCAACACTAGGATCCTCATTTGTAACATGGACTTAGCGATGCCAGTATCACATCCCTCACAGGAGTGTTCAAGAGAAAAGTGCTCTGGGGAAACTTTAAGAACTCTCCAACTATGAATGAGTCAGAGTCTACTGCATTCTTTCCCACTGCTTCCCTCTAGCTAGAACGGGCCCCTCAACTGCTTCCCCACAAGTCCCTTTCACCTTCCAGTCTCCATACCTCTCTCCATGCTTCAACCATCTTCCAGAGTTCTCTCTTCATGACCACCCTGAAAAGTCTTGTGGGTCCCATCCACCAGCATACTTCTGGGACTATCAAGTAACTATAGAGAGGAGACGCTATACATCCAACCCAGCCCAGCCTACAGCACTGAGAAGGGTCCTGCATTAGGAATTTTTTAAAATGTCAAACAAACCAACCCACACCTGGATTCAAACCCTATTTCTACAGGCTCCAAGCCCAACAGGCCTGGGTTCAAGCCCTTCTCACATAAATTGGCCTTGTGAGTCCCCTAACCTCGGAGTGCCCGCTAGGCATACCTTTGAAGACTACAAATTACAGAGCAGATGCCAATCCAAATTGATAGAGGGAGTTTCCTCACTGGGATTTCCTTCCCTAAACTACTAAATTCCCAGGCCTGGGCCCAAAACAATAAATAAAGCAAACTACTTATGTGGCAGTCCCTATGTGATCCTAGGCAAATCTCTTCCCTTCTCTGAGCTTCCTGTTGACCATCTGCAAAATAACGGGGTGAGGGGGATTTGCACTTAGCTGGTACAACTAAGCCTCTTTGGATTTAACTAGGCTAGTCTGTCCCAGTGACCATAATCCAAATGAAAGAGGGATGCCCTGAGGATGGTGAGGGCCTCCTCGTGATCCCATTTGCAGGTGACTTTGTGTTTCCTACAACAAGCTCAGAGAACACTGCAGAGAGCCTCCCAGATGAGATCCATAAACCCTTAAAAGAACCTTCCCATCCACACAGGACAAAGCAGATAGATAAAGAATATCTGTTATCTAGACTCTGATATGCAGCTGGATGAACATCAGCCCACTGAGGTAGTCTATTGGTACCATGCATCTGTGACAGTTATCGCCAGTGGACAATGGGTAGGGCCAAGAATTGAACAGGAGGAGGAAAACAGGTTGAACTATACTCAGGATCTAGTTCAGGCCGTTCTGTGGAGAGCATGGAATTAGGAAGACCTGAGTTCAAATCTGCCCTCAGACACTTGCTTGATGTGTGACCCTGGGCACTTTACTTACCCTGTCTGCCTAGTTCTCTCATCTGTACAATAGAGATGATAATAATAGGACCTACTTCCTAGGGTTGTCATGAGAATTAAATGAACAATAGTTGGAAAATACTTGGTCTTAAAGTACTATTCAAAAGGTGGCTGTTATTATTAACCATTCAATGACCCCTCCCTCAAACAAAGATCCGTCTTTTTAATACTGCTATCCTGCTACCATCACTCTGTAGTTGGGACTCATAAGGAGGGATAAGGGAATAGATATCTAGATAGCACCTAGAAACATGCCAGGCATGGTGCTAAGTACCAGTATTAACTCATTCTGATGATCCCATGGTACCACAGTCTCTCAGTAATGGAAGATAAATAGCACCAGGAAACAATGGAAAAACCTGGAGCAAACAGATAAGTGGCCTGACACATTCCCAATGGTGGCCTACATAGTAGAAGTGCCAACTGCTACTAGTCTCCCAAGGAATTCCCCCTTCCATGTGGCTATCCTCCACGATACTTATTAGTCACATCGGAGCAAAGGACACTGGCAAGAAATTTCTGTTTTGTGTCTTTCTTGACAGTAACTAGGAGTCATTGAAGACAGCTCTCTATAGTTGAGGTTCACAGAGAATCTTGAATGATCCCAACACTGAATCCTTTAGGAAGGTACTTTATTCTCTTAGAGCCAAATGTTTTTATTTTTAATCAACCAATACAGTGGAACCATAGACTGCCCTTTTCAGTGAACTATGCAATTGTAAAGACAAGGTCAGCTACAGTCATTTGGGGAAACTTGTTCTTTACCTTAAGTTTTCAAGGAGACCATATTGAGGCTAAAAAAGCTCATACATTAAGAGAGGAAGAATATCCATGAATAAGGAAAGAAGTGAGAGTTCCACTGACCTGTGCCCTGGCCTGACCACATCTTCTAGAGTCTGTTCAATTTTAGGCATGCCTTAGGAAGGGTATGTCTGGAAGTGGAGGCCAAGATATTGAGAGAACTAGAAACCATACTCTACTATCTCTAGATCAGATGAAGAAACTGGAAGTTAAACTTGAGAAAAGACCTCATTTGGTGGTGGTGGAGAGGACACAGAAGAGATTGAACTGGTCCCTGCTTGTGTCCAGAGGTCCCCAGGGATCACCCAGGAAGTTCCTTCCAGTAGACCTATTGCATGCTACCTACAGGCGGGAGGGACATGTGGAACAGGACAAGGAGTGCTGGGTTGGAGTCAGGATATGAGGTTACAGGTCCACTTCTGCCACTAATTAACCAGGTGACCTTAGACTTCCCAGATGTGTGGAAGCTACAAGGAGAGTGATTGATTGATTCTAGTTTGTGACACACTGTGTTGCAGTGAAAGCAGTGTTAAATTTGGAGTCAGAAGACCTGGGTTCAAACCAGGGTGCCCTACAGCCAGCCAGACTGGGCTCCCAAAGCCATTTACAGCCCAGAAATCACAAATGCTACCAATCAAGGATTGTCTAGACTTAAGAAAGCAATGGAGAAAATGTTAATAATGCAGATTAAACTGAAAAGTGTGCCATGGGTACTTTCTTGTTTGTTTTGGAGAGCCAGTTGTTAAACATTTACCAGTATACCTGGTTCAAATTCTAGTTCTGCCTTGTGACATGGCATTTTAGTTAAATCCCAGCCGAAGAGGGGATAGACTAGATGACTGACTATTTTAAGGATCCTATGAAGGAAAGAATTCCTAAGGTAGAACAGGCTGACTGGTGAGGTAATGAGCTCTCCATCAGCAGAGATGCTCAGACAGCTGCTTAGGGAGGTTGCAGATGTGATTCCTCTTTCCTGAAGTCCCAGGACTGCACAGGACCAACCAACCCAGAGTCCTAAACATTGGATTCTGTCTCTACCTCACTAAGGGCCTTGACTTAACATGGCACCTTCCCCTAATAGGTCCCAGATTTAGAGCTAGAAGTGGGGCAGAAACCATCAAGTCAAATCGTAAATGAAAAAACCAAAACATAAAATGGGAAATGAATTGTCCAGAATCACACAGCTGGTAAATATCTACAGTGGGATTTAAACTCAGGTCTTTCTAACTCCCAGTCCAGCAGCAGTCTACACCTCTCTCAGGGATTTGACAAATGAAAATTTCTAAAGGGCTTTCTCTTCCAATACAAATGGGGCAAAAGTCATTTCTGGCCCTACGGCTTTGACAATTTTCCCTGGGCTTTCCCACTCCAAAAAAGTGACAACTGTGTGCCAAAGCTGCCTGGCACCTCAGGCCTGGCAAGGGCACCCGGAGGGGAATATTGGCCCCCAGGGCTTTACCCTTGCTGGGAACTGTGCTGCTGCCTGCTCCAAAGCTCAGTCAGGTCCTCAGACAAAGTCACAGTGTCCTCTAGTGGTGACTGACCTCCCAATTCAGTCAAAGCCTTGTCAAGGGACTTCCAAGGGGTCTTGGAATCCAGGCCCCGCAGCCTTCAGAAAGGAATTCAGAGCTGGCCTCTGACACTTCCTGGGCCATGGTCCTCAGTTTCCTCATCTGTAAAACACGTGTGGAAGCTCTTTCAGCAGGAAGGGAATAAATTAGCAAGAGAACACCAATCAAGTTCCATTGTACAAATGAGGTCTTTCCCGGGTTTCCTCATTTCAGTATTTCTTCAGGTCCGCTGCTGGGCCATCACCCCTCCTTCCCTCTCCTGCCCTTTTCAGACAAAGTCCACTCATCCATCCAGAGACAGAGTGGGAGGGTCCCTGCTTTCCCAATCTCAGTGCTCTACTCTGGTGAGGTTCTTGACCCGTAAGTGACCCTAACCACACAGGTTTGGGTAGAGACACATTGGCTGGTGCCCACACCTGTGAATTCCTAGACATATCGACTACTTTTTATGCTGCAGCCCCTTTCCTTGGTCTTTCAATTTTTTGGTGGGTAACTGGGCAGTGGTCCCACCCCGCCCCCACTCCCCAGCCTTTTCCTCTCTTTATTTAAAGTCCTTTGCATTAGATTCACAAGATTCCGGACAAACATGTTTAACTCCTCAGGTGCCCAGAATACCTGTATTTTAAGCCAGAACCGTATATCCATTGTAGATAACATCTGTTTAATTTGCTATTCACCCCCCAAAGCTGTCTCAGTATCCTAAAGCAGAGAAGAAAACATAACATAAGCCCCTGCTCCCCATCTAGGACTTCCTAAGCCATAGTAACAACATCTAGAATTATGTTGGCGGCAACATCCACGTCTGTGAATCACTAACATGACACCTAATGGGTTTGACAAACCTTCTGTCACATCCTATACATGTGACTCAGGAAGGCAGAACTCTGGGAATGTCCAGTGGGCAAACAGGTGCCTCAGTAGCCCTCCTCAGGAGGCATCATCCACTGCCATCCAACCTCGTCTTCCTCTGATCTGACTCATTGAACACCTCTCCCTCCTTGGGAAGAGTCCCTAGTGGTCTTTCTTTCCCTTCCTCCTACACTTCCTGGTAAAGTGCAGGATTGCTTTGGGCCTCTTCCTATCCTTCTGAGTTTTTACCTCAAAGCCTTCTTTCATTTGTTCCAAGTCACTTTCCTCATGCCTGATAATCTGAAGTGTGGAGAGATATTCAAGGCCTTCTCTCCAAAAGGAAGGCCAGATTACCCTCTGAACAGGAACGACCCATTGGGCCCACAGCTGTGCTCCTGCTTTCCTCATGCCTATTCAGACAGCCCCGTTTTGGCACCTTTGCCATGGATCCTGGGACCATCGAGTATTGCTTGGTCTAGACATCTGGGTTGATATCTTACTCTCTTAATGCACTTAATTATTATCTCTTAATGCTTATAGCAATGCTGCATGATACCGGCCACCAAGGCATCCCATAGCCCAACGTGGAGAGAGACTCTTTCCACCAGACCCAGTCCTATGGAGGAAGCTGGGGATGGTAGGCAGCTGGAAGGGCTGGGAAAGGCTTACTCCAACCGGCCCAGGATGGAGAAGAAATGAAGCCCCACCTTCAACCCAGATTTGCTATGTGCCTGCCATTCTGGGGTTCAGTTGACACCCTAGTTGGGGAAACCTTCTCTAAAAACTATAGTGGGCAAGAAGAGAGTTAACACTTTTTATTTCAGATTTGGAGGATGGGGAAAAGGAGAAATATTGGGGGAGATGAGGAGGAACAGAGCAGTGAGCACAGTGCAGGGACTGGGGGCCAGTAGCCCCTCAAGAAATCTTGTGAGGGGAGAAAAAGCCACTCAAGGCCCCTGGGGCAAGGGGAGGCTGCTGGGAATGAGCTGTTTCACTCTGCCCAGAGGCATTTCTTTTGTCCTTCAGCAAGCCAAGGCATGGAACGCTACCATCCCATTCAGAGGTCACTAAGGAGCAGCTTGGATGCCTTGCTCAACCGCTCAGATGTGGGGGGGATCCTTGCAGGAGGCCTGGACATGCTGCGCTCTGTACTGGATTCGGTGCTGGACCCGGTGCTGCTTTGGAGGTCTGCTGGCATGGCTGAGGGGCAGGCCCGGATGGCTGGTTCAGGGCCCTCCTGTACACTGGGCCATAAAGCTCCCGGGGGATCAACACAGGGATGGGGAGAAGGGATGTAGAGGAAAAGCATGTGATCCTTGCCTTGTGGCTGGGGTCCTTTAGAGGAAATGAGGCCAAAAGATGGTCTAGGCCCAGAAGAGGGATAATTCTAAAGTGGAGGAAACAGGTTTAAAGGGAATAGGCAGGAAGATAGTTAAGTACGCTGGGCCCCAAGGACAGTGATTGGGAGTAGGACAGGAAGGCATGGAGGGGACACACAAGCTTCCAGGCTTGGTCTAGTTCACCCACCTGTCTCCCGAGAAGGTACATCCCAGCTGCTGTCACTGTCCGGGAGACTCAGGTCAGAACTAGAGATTGCAGAGTCTGGCCGGGATGGAGGATCCCCTCGTATCTGGGCCTGCAAGGAATACACCATGGCCCTGTGGGGGGCCCTCAGGGTCAGGCAAGAGAGTCCTGGGGAAGGGGTCACAGCCTCACAGGGCCTAGGTCCCCATCTTCTCTCATACTGCTCTCTCTATATATCTCACCTACCCAGACCTGACTCAGTTTCTCCTAAATGGGAGGTAAGGGTCACAGAAACCATGGGGGTTGGGGAGAGGGAGAGACTGCAATGAGGAATAAGAATTCCAGCTTTGAGAAACAGGAAGGTGCTCCCGTAAAAGGTAGAGGCAGCTGTCAGCTTTTGCCTTTCCTTGTGTCCCCAGGGCTTAGCACAGGGCCCAGAACATAGTAGGCATACTGGAGTGGTTTGTCAGTTCTTTCTCTAGCTTGTTTGACAGATGAGGAAACTGAGGCAAACAGGGTTATGTGATTTGCCCAGGGGCACACAGCAAGTGTTTGGGTCCAGACTTGAACTAAGGCTTGGTACTCTACCCACCACCTGCCCATACAAAGTAGGCACTTGATGTCAATCAACTAATTGCAGGTTTTCTAAGCTGCTCCCAAAGATGAAGCAGCTTGCTTCCTGACCCTAGGCGGGCAAAGCACCCACTCCTGGAGGGAGAGGGAGGAGATGGCACAGGTGAAGGAGTGCAGTAATAACTACTCTTAATAATAACAGTATTAGCTAGCATTTATATACACATTAAGTTCTGCAAAGGGCCTTCCAAATATCATCTCATTGGAACCTCTCAATCAGCCTAGGAGACGGGGCTATTACCATCCCCATTTTACACACGAGGAGCCTGAGGCACATGGAGGCTGAGGGTCACCCAGTAAATGTGGGGGATAAGTTTGGAACTCAGTTCTCTTCACTATGCCACCTCCTCCCTCTCTGCACTTGAAGGCCTGGACCAAATGCCTTCCAACTACATGAGCCCAGGTCTGGCCCCCTGTCTCATCTGTGAAACCAGAACAAAGGCACAGCTCCCCCATTCCTCCCAGAGAAACAGGCCTGCAGCAGAGCCAGAGAGGGCCAACCTCCTCCTCACAAGTCTGGAATCTGGGCCAAGACTCTTCCAAAGAGCCAAGGCCTCCATCCCCAGACTCCTCCCAAGCCCCATCCTCCTAGTTCCTGCTCTGCCTCCCCTCCTGCCTGCCTCTCCTAGCAGTGTGTATGGGCCAGGCCTTGTGGAGCAGAGGGGACTTCAGGGGTGGGAGGAGGCGAAGGAACCCCAATTTTGAACAAGGAAAGCAGAATCCAGTAACCTCCAAAGTCAGGCCAATAGGAGCCCATCTCCTTCCTTCCTAAGCCTCTGTCAGGGAGAAGGGGGCACCATTACCTCCCAGCCCCAGCTGGGCCCCAGACCTGATAAGATTGATCTCCCGCCGACCATCCTGGGCTTCCACCCTGGTGGCATCCATCGCCCGGCTGTGGCCTTCCTGATCCCTCTGTACTTGCTCCAGCACCTGCCCAGGCACACCTACATGGTAATGACTCCAGAACTTTCCCTTCACTCAAGCCTTTCTCCCTCTTCCCCCATGCTGCTCACAATGAACTGGGTCCCCTGGGGTGGGGATGGTGGGAAGGGAGCTCCCTGAAGGCATGCTGCTGGGGTGAAGGGCAGCCCACCCTTCTTTGAGGACAGTAGAAAAAGCATCAGAGCTGCTCCAAAGCAGAACAAAGAGCCCCATCTCAAGAGGCCTTTCAGGGATGACCCCTGAAAGGGATAAGGATCCTTCAATGTTGGGGCTTCAGGGCTCCTACCTTCCAGTTCTGCCCCTGAGCCTGCCGGATCTCCGCCATCTGTCTCAGTAACAATTCCTGCTGTTGGCCTGATGGAGAGGGAGAAGATCAGCAACTGGGCCTGGGGCAGGGGCAGGGACAGAGGGAAAGGAGAAACTTCCTTCTCCTTCCCAACCCCTCTCTCTCCCTACCCTTTTCTCCTTCTCTCCTTCCTTCTTTTCTTTTTTCCCTCCTCCCTCCCTCCCTTTTCTCCTTCTTCCTTCCTTCCATTCTCCCTTTTCTCCTTTCCTTTCTCCCTTCTTCCTCTTCTCCCTCCCTTCAGTGCTTGGCTCTTTCATTCAGGAGACATGCTGACTTTGAATGGATGGAGTGGAGCACCTGAAGATCCCCAAAAATCGAGGAAGGCTTGCCCTCTTCCCCCTCAGCATGGCCAGCCATTTCAGCCATTTCAACACTCTCAGTCAACTGCCTCTCAGGAAAGTTCAAAGCTCTGGACTGAAGCCCTCTTAACCTTATGGGACTCATGTGGCATTACTCTCCTCTGCATATGCTCCCAGGTAGCCAACCAGGACTTCGTACCCACAAACCATACTGTGCTCTCTGACTTCCAAGTCTTTGCTCACGCTGTTCCCAGTGCCTGAAATGCCCTCCCTGTCCCCTCTCCACCTGAAAGCATTTGTTCCAGTCCACTTCCCTCCCAACAGCAGTACCTCACTGCACCACTTACGGCTGCCTATGTACCAGGCTTAGATGCCCCTTGTGGACTGTAGGCAGTCAAAGGGCAGAGTCCTGGATGCATAACTTTGTATCTGACCTAGTCTCTATCACAGAACAGTGCCTGTGAACACTTGGCAAACGTTTAGAGAAAGAAAGAATGAATGAATGTTTGTCATTCGTTGCCAAAGAAGACTATGCCATCAGATAAATAATGACATGACTTGCACTTCACTTTGTTTTGAGCGAGGGAGGACTGTGCAGGTCACCAGCCTCACTTCTCCTCCAGAGCCATCTGAATCCAGTGACCAGATATTCATCAGGATGACTGAAGATGATCCAGGATGAGGTCACACTGCTAGTGAGTGTCAAGTGTCTGAGGTGAGATTTGAACTCAGGTCCTCCTGACTCCTGCACTTGTGCTCTATCCACTGCACCGCCTAGCTACCCCAAATGAATGAATGAATGATGTGCGTGTGCTTCCAGGCTCTCTGGGATGGGGGTCACAGTAGAGCTCATCTAACCTAATGCTCTCATTTTGCAGATGAGGAAACTGAGTTCCAGAGAGGGAGAACAGCTTGGCCACGGTCACACTGGCAGCTAAATGGCCAGGTCAGGACTTGAGCCAGGGCTGGCTGGGATCCCACAGAGCCTCCTACCTTCCCCACACATATCATTCAAACAGACCACAGAGAGGGAGGGAGCCCAACTCACCCAGCTGGTCCCGCAGAAGCTTCAGCTCCCCTCGAACAGTCTCATACTCCTCCCAGAGCAACTGGCAACTAGAAGGGTCAGAGAGTCAGTGAAGCAGGATGACAAGACACCTACATGCAGTTGATGAGGGAAGGAGGAAGGAGAGCACCTGGCCAATCCCTGCTCCTCCCTGCAGGGGGCAGAGGACCAGTCCCATCCATCTAAGTCCGTGCAAATAAGACTCCCTGGGAGTTGGCTTGGGAAAGGTCTGGGGCCGGGGCCAGTCACAGGCCACGGGTTGGGGAGGGTCCCAGGAAGTAAACTCACTCATTCTGCAGCTCTTGCCACAGGAGGGTGGTCTTACTGGCCTCCCCAGGACGGGCATGCAGTTGTCGACGTAGGTTCTGCAGCTCTGAATTCAGATCTTCCACTCGTTGCTCCAACCTTGTTCGCCCTTCAGGGGCCCCTCGAAGCCGGCCCAGCTCCACTGGGCAGCAAGGGGGGTGTCATCCCTGCCCTTCACCCCTACTTCCCTCTCCCGTGGTGGGGGACCGTCCTAGAGGGCACCCTCTCAGACTTCAGGGAGGGATGCCTACTGTGGGGGCCCTGCCTCCTAGGGTTACCTTCCAGGCTGGCAATCTGACATCTCTGACGCTCCCTGTCTTCCATCAGACCCTGTACGGCCTGACTCATAAGCACTGTCACCTGGATCAGGTCAGGAAAAAAAGGGTCTCCCTGGGCCCCAGAGGAGCCCTAGCCCCTCCAACCACCCCACATATACATTCCCTACAGCACCTGACCCTGGGTCCGGAGCTGGCTCCGAAGGGCATTAATTTCATCCCACATCGACAAGGAGAAGCAGGTGTTATCCCAGCCCTGTCCCTCAGGGGGAGGGTCCAGGGCCCAGACCTGATGAGGCAGTTCCCCTTCAGGACTAGAACGGGGCATCCAGGACCCAGAAGGAGCCAGGCTGGCTGCAGAAGGCAAGAGGTGAAATCAAGACTGGACCACATGGACCAGGCCCTTTCCCAAGAGAAAGATGGGGCCTGGGCCTTGGGAGCAGAGATGGCCAGGGTCGCTTAAGGATGGAGGATAGGAGGAAATGATCACCAGTGGAAAAGCAGGAGAAGAGCCAGAGGGGAGGCAAAGGGCTGGCATGTGAAGGGAGGGAGAGGGAAACACTTACAATTGCCCGGTGAAGAACTGACAAGGGGGCTGAGACGCTGCTGCAGGGCAAGAAAGGAACGGGTCAGCTCTGTCAATCCTGCTCCCAGGAGCAAGAACCAACTTCTCCTGAGCTCCCGCCACCCTCACCTGGTTACAGCAACACAATGAATCCAAGAAAACTTTGAAGGACTTACAAAGAAAAATACTAACCGTCCCTAGAGAAAGAACGGACAGTTCTGAACACAGACCGAAACATACTTCTTTTAAACTTTATTTTTGTCTTGTGTTTTCTTTCTCATGACTATTTTGGAAATGTTTTGCACAACTACACACGTATGACCTATGTTAAACTGCCTGCCTTCTCAGTGGGGGGTGGGGAGAGAGGATGGGAAAGAATTTGGATCAAGAGGAAATCCTATTTTTCAAAAAAAAGAGTATAGGTAAAAAAGAAAAGAAAGAAGGCCTTAGAACTGGCAAGAGCTTCCAGCCTATCTGGTCCAACTCATTTCACATACAAGCCGAGGTCCAAAGCAGGCAAGAGCCTGGACCAAGGGCATACAGACGGGTCAGACCCCTGGAGGCCCACTTGACCCAGGCCAGGGACCTTTTGCTCTCAGAGGTGCAACGAACCCCACGACTAACGCACCGGCACATTGCTGGGGGGCGGGGCCAGGTTTAGGGCTCTGCAGAGGGGAGGCCTGGAGGGGTCAAGGCCAGCTCATGGCCAAGTGGGCGATGGGATCGGCCTCCAGCCCGTTCTGGGCCCGGGTCAGACTTCCCGACCTAGCGCAGAGCTTTCCTCCTAGGAGGCGGGGCTGAGTTCAGGGCTCCAGGGGGCGGGGCCAACCGGGCCTGGGGGGGAACGGTCCGCTCCAGAACTCCGCCCAGGAGGCGGGGCTACACGCCGGCTTCCACCCGGGAGGGGCGGCCAGACTCCCAGGATGGGGCGGGCCTACAGGGTCGGCGCGACCTCTAGGGCGGGGGCCTGCGGCAGAACCCGCTGCGCTTCCCCACCGTTCCTGTCCGGCCCAGGGCTGCCCACCTGGATCCGGGCCACATTGCCGTCAGTGACCTGCAGCAGAGAGTCGAGCTTCTCAGCCCAGTTGGAGTCCTCGGACACCGGGGAGAGAATCGGGCGGGGCGGCTCCAGAGTGGAGGGCGGCAGGCCGCAGCCGGGGCCCGAGGGCTCCAGCCGGCGAGCGGCGCTGGGCGGGGGCGCCGGGCCTGGCCCCAGCAGCGACAGGGCTACGCGGGGCTCTCCGAGGCTCCGGCCGGGCCTGCCTCGGAGCCAGACCGAGATTCTCTGGGTAGGAGGCGGGGGCGCGGCCTGGGGCTGCCGCCAAAGCCGGGGTTCGGGACGCACGGGACTCAGCGAGGGCTCCTAGGCGCTGAGCCCGCCACCGCCCGGCCCCGGGCCACCGGAGCCATGGCCCCCGATTTGCCCCCGCCGACGCTACCTCATTCAAACCCAGCGCGCCGGCGCCACCGCGGGGCCTCCTGGAACACCGAGTCCGTCTCCCGCTGTCGCAACGGGCTCTTTAGGGCTCTCGAACTACGGCTCCCAGCAGGCTGTGCGCGCGCCCCACCCGCCATCGTCAGCCGCACAGCTGACCAGGAAGTCCAGTCCTCTGGGCTGTGGAGCCGTTGGCCCAGCGCGTCTGCGCAACGAACTACATATCCCAGCAGGGAGCGCGCCCGCCGTGGCTCCTCGGGGGAGCTGTGGACAGAAGTGCGCGGGCAGCCGTGGGCCCAGCGCCAGCACGATGGAGGCCAGGGCAGCTGAGCTGGAGCGCCGGATCCGGTCCACGCTGGGACCTTTCGGCTTCGAGGTGCACCCCTTCCAGGTGAGCACGCGTGAGCCGCGCGTAGAAACTGCAGAAAGGGAAGGTTGTGGGGTGTACGGAGCGTTTTGGAGGTCTCCCTGACGGTGCGATGCCCCTCGGGCCTCTCGCAGCTCCCTTGACCTTCAGACAGTTCCTGCACGGCGGGGAGAGGAGGGGGAGGGGGCGGCCCAGGACCCTGTTACTGACACTGAGGCTCCCAGGTGCGGGGCCCATGGCCAGTCCAGACCGTAACAGTGAATCCCCCCGCCCCCCAATTCTGGTGCATAACCTTGATCTGGAGCCCGTCCCAACCACGTGTCCAACATGGCCTTGACCTTGACACTGGGCCAGGAGACCAGCCAGGTGGGCCGCGGGCGGAGGAAGAGTTCTTTCTCATCCACAGTAACTCCAGCGAAAGATCTCAGATCGTTACACCGAGCACTGATGGCAGCATCCAAGGAAGCCAGGTGGGCACAGCCACATCAGACAGAAGGCTGTGGTGACTGGAGGCAGGGGCTAGCCAGGAGGGCACCATGCGAGCCCGCAGGGACCAGACTGACACTGTGTGTGGAGAGCAGGACCAGAAAGAAACCAAGCGACATCTTTGTGGCAGGTTGTTTAGGAGTGGGCCATGCCCAGGGCTGGCAGCACAAGGCAGTCACTGACCTGAGGCTATGTACTGGGCACACAAGCAGCAGGCAGCTATTTGCATCTGACCTGAAAGCCACTTCTCAGATTCAACCATGGTTCTGATCTGAAGCCTACACCTGAACAACCTGTACAGGAAGCTCAGGCAGGGGCATCCTATAGTTTGCTCTGAACCTGCAGAAACTTTCAGGCTTGGAGCTGCCACCACCTGGAGCTCCAATCAGGGGTAGTCCTCCAGTTGTATTACTCAGACCCAAACTGGGGTCAGGAGCTTGTAAACTTCAACTGAGAGGGGCAGTGATCAAACTTCACCTTGTTTCAAGCAGCTTTGGTGTAATGAGAGCTTAGTGGTTTCCAACTTGATGTTCTGAGGTCTTTGAGCAACACATTACTAAATACTAAGAGAAAACAAGTATGGAACCCCAAAGAGTATGAAACAGGACCCAACATGACCCAAACATTCCCTCCAGAAGTACATAGAACCTGGCCCTAAAACAGACTCCCAAATAGAGAAGTAAGGCTGAAAAAATGAGCAAACAAAAAAAAGGCTCCCACCACAAAGACCTTCTGTGGTAATAGGGATGCTAAAGACATTTAACTCACTTAACACTTAGCCCAAGAGATCTAAAAATCTTACCCAAGCAACAAATCCTTGAAAACTTAAATGGACCAAATGACTTTATGAGATGATAAAATATTTTTCAAAAGACAGGGAAAAAAAGGAATTTTAAATACTTCATTTTAAGGAGATCAGGAAAAAATAATTAGGCTTTCTAAGAGCCACAACCAAAACCAGTGGTTAGACAAGAAATGGGAAAAGAAAGTTGCCCAGATCTCTTCAAATGGGAGGGTAAAAACGTAAATGGCATTAGCTGGTCACATCTGCTGAAAAAACCCAAATGAAAATTCCCATGACCCAAATCCAGAGCTTCCAACTGCAGTTAGACAGAAGCAATGGTACCTGGTGCCGACTTCGACTACCATTGGCACTGATTCCCTTAGTTGTGGTGACGGGAAGTTACCTCCCCTCCTCTGAGCTGTGACTTTGCTCACAGTGGCCCCTGTTCAGCCCTCCAGGCAGTACTGGCCCTTGAATTTTTAACCTGACACTGCTGCTTCTTGCCAGCTCCCCCTCTGAGGGCAAGCAGCCAGCACTGGACTGGGAAACCTGAGAGCTGAGGCATATTCCAGCCCTGCCCCATAAAGGGGAGTGATCCAAGACAGGAGGCTCTAAAAGAGGAGGGAACTAGCTCAGAGTCACTCAGCTCAGGTCTATGGGCAGCTGTGACTCCTCCCTTCCTCTGGCCAAGTGCTACTTGACCTCATAGAGAGGGCTGTTGTGGGGATCACTTGAGCTTCCGGGTGACTTGTGAAGGCTTCTGTTAGTGGCCAAGGCTGGGTAGAAGGGTTATGGGGACACGGTAGGAGTGGACATGGTGTATCTTTTTTGAGCACACCCTGCCTTTCTCTGCCCAGGTGGGATGGTACAATGCACTGCTGCCTCCAGCCTTCCAGCTGCCCCTGCCTGGACCTACACTTGCTTTTGTGGTCCTCAGCACTCCTGCCATGTTTGACCGAGCCCTCAAGCCCTTCCTGCAGAGTGCCCACCTGCAGCCAGTGAAGGACCCTGTGGACCAATGTGTAGCCTACCACCTCACCAACCTTCAGAAGGTAAGACCAAGTACCCTGCCTCCTCTTCTACCTCCTCCTGTGAAGCTCCAAGGAAGAGTGTCTTCCCTGCTCTGAACCCTGAGCCAGGTTATCTCTAAGGCACCTTCCAGGCCCCCTTTCCCACCCAGCCTGCCTATATCCATCCTCTCCTTCAAACATGTACAGCCTGTCCCCAATCTGTGCACACTTGTTCCATAACCATAGCTCTAGAAGACTCTAGGAGCCCCAGTGTTCCCTCGGCTCCCCTATCCCATGCCTCTGCCCCCTAAGCCCTTCACCTCAGACCAAGGGCTCCTCCCAGGCACATAAGAAGGGGACCACTGCTTGTGCTGAGATGACCCTATCTCTGTCCCTGTCCCAGAGCCTTCCAGAGCAGGAGGTACACATCATCACTGACTATGACATGCACCCGAACCGGCGCCCCAAAATCTTGGCCCAGACAGCTGCCCACGTGGCAGGAGCAGCCTACTACTACCAGCGGCAAGATGTGGAGTCTGACCCCTGGGGAGACAAGGTTGGTGAGGTGGGGAGCGAGGACCTAGTATGAGGCACCCAGGGGGAACAGGGAGGTGGAATGCCTAGGGATTTGAGGTAAGGGAAAGGTATCCTGTTAAGATCATTGCTGCAGAGTTCCCCAGCCAGCCCTGCTAGGATAGAAGGAAGAAGCTGACCTTCACTCCAAGAATCCTGGCTGCATTGTACTATGTTCCCTCTGACCCGAGGCTCTGTTCTTGCCTGATTCTACCTCCCTAATCCTTCCTTCTCTGCTGCTGGTGTCTCCTCACTGCACCCCTGCCCAGCCTATTCTGCCCCTTTAAAGGAAGGGTCAGGAAGGGGAAGGGATAGCCCTGGGTTCATTTCCCCCCAAGTCACACCTTACACAGAGGAAACATCTGTGAACTGAAGGAGATGGTGAGGGGCCCAGACGCCAGGAGTGGTGTCATGGAAGAGTTCTGGGCTGGCATAGGCAGTGCTGGGACCTGGGTTCCAGCCCACGGGTGACTCCCATCCCCAGTCAGGAATGCTTTAATTAAAAGGGTTCCTGCTTTGGAAGTGAGGTAGTTCACATTGCTGAGGATTACGGGATTTGGGACCCTGGAGGTCATCTCCAATCCTTCATTCTACAGAATAACACAAGCTCCCCTCTTGGCCATGGGCAGGAGAGGGGAGGGGGGAGGCAAGGGTGATCAGGAGCTTCAGGACCAGGACTCAGTCTCTAGAGTCCTCCTTCCCCACCTCTCTTCTACAGAAAATTGCTGGCGTGTGCATCCACCCACAATATGGGGGCTGGTTTGCCATTCGTGGGGTGGTGCTGTTCCCAGGGGTGGAGGTGCCTGACTTGCCCCACCTGCCACCTCTTGATTGTGTGCCCACCCGGGAAGGCCGCATTGCTTTGCTGGAGAGCTTCAACTTCCACTGGAGAGACTGGACTTACAGGGATGCTGTGGTCCCTGTGGAGCGCTACTCAGAAGAGCAGAAGACCTACTTCTCAACCCCCCCTGCCCAGCGCCTATGCCTGCTCAAGCTACTCAAGGGCACACCCCCAGACCCCCTCAAGTCCTTGGGGGCTGGGCCCACAGAGACACTGGACCCCAGTTGGAGAGGGGGTCAGGCTGCCCCTAGAAGGGTCTTTGCTATTGTCCCACAGGGGACGTAGTCCCCTTCCATTTCCACACCTAGCTGCTATCCACTCATTTATGACAGAGGCCTGGTCACGATATGGAGGACAAGGACCAAAGAAGGGATGGACGTAACTTGATTTTAATTCATAGGAAATTATTTTGGAAGCTGCTAGGTTAGGGTAGTGAGCTCCTGAGACTTGAAGCCATTTTACTACTGACCCTCAGTTTCCTCCTGTGTAAAATGGTGGTCAGGAGCCTGCCCTTCCTTTCCCTCCAAGAGGGGCTGAAGGACTATAGAAGTGGGGGCTGTGCTTGCCAGACCCCTCTAAGGTGGTCAGTGGGCACTGCTATCCTAAAAAACAAGGCCATCATTGAACCACCACCAGTATATTAGGGCCTCCGACAAACTCCTTGGTCTCAACTGTCTCACCAGTTCTCCTGGTTTCAGTACCAGTGACTGGGACTTTTACCTGCCACCTGTCACTGAACATTTTGTGCAGGCACATCGGTTATTGGAGTCTTTACTGCCCCTCCTTCCCCCAGGCTAATTCTGTTTGGGGGTGGGCTTGACCTCCTAGACACCTTATCCAAGGGGATTCCTGGAGTCAGCCAGAATTTGTTTTGTCCTGTGGGTTCAGCTAATTCCCTGCTCTATATGTGCTTGCTCATTGACAAGGATCTTGCCTGGAGAGCTGCACCCTGCCCTGGCTAGCCCTCCTCCCTGGGCAGAGGCCCTTTTGAGGAGGCTCCAACCTTGACCTTTCCGGCTTTTGTCCCAAGGAAAAGCCACACTTGTTTCGTGTAAGCCTGTTTCTGAATGTGTAAAATGGAGCTGCTAATAGTGTGAGGGTCAAGACATTTTAGATAAACTTCTTTGCAAGTCTTAAAAGCCTTATCAGTGGTTACTTGGGGGGGGGGGGGGGGGGCATGGATTTGGAGGGAAAGCACCACCCTCCCCAGCTTGGGAGTTGATGAGCAAGGACTCCACCCAGAGAGGAAGAGGGGTTGTGGTGTACTGCTATGTGACCTAGGGCCTTCAGGGCTGCCCTGGGCCGGCTTCTGGGTCTGCTTAGGAAGCCAGACCAGCAATTCCTGTTGACTGTGGACTCCCAAGGATTCTTAGGCCCCTCTTACTCTAGAGCCAGGCAGAAGGGCTCACAGTGCACACTCCTTTCTTACCGCTGCCCCCCAGCTTCACCTCATCAGAGGTTCACATGGTTGGAGAGGAAATGGCCTAGTCCTATGGCCTCAACAAAAACTCCTTGGCAGCTTGTCTCTCAGTACCCAGATGTTCCCCAGTGGCCCTAGGTGAGCTCATCAGTATCCACACATTCAATTATCTCAATGCAGAGGATTCTCAGCTTGGACCGCTGCCTACTTCCAGTCTGGCCTTTCCATCAGCCTAGTAAGTATCCACAATAGCCTTATCACTCTTCAGTATTCAAAGCCTTTTATGAAGCTGGTCCTGTCCCTCTATAACTACCCTGCCCCCCAAATCTGCAGCTCATTGGTGCTGGCCTGCCTTGATTTTTCTAGATGCTTTCACTGGTTGTCTCCTCTGTCCCCCCCCATACCTGGAATTCATATCACCTGCTACAGGAAGCCTTTTCCAACCTCAAGATTATCTCCTGTCCATACCAGCCAGTATCTTGTTTATATACAGCTGTTGGCAGGTCTACCTTAGAATATTATCAGGGACTTGGCCTTTTCCCATTCCTAGTGGTTAAATACTTGTTTTCTTTACAGGCTGGGCCTGTCTCTTGAACTGTGGCACCTAGCCTCTCTAACCTTCCCTCCCCAGCCCTGTCTGTTTTACCACCTTGTGCATCACCAGCAGCTGATGCACATGAAGGCTGGTCCCCTCCCAGATACATCAAGCAAGGTTAAGTTGCATCTGTATAAACTGAATCCCACACACCTGTTTTCATGAGACAAGTTTAATAGAGCTACAAAACATCAGGTGGGCTTGAGCCCAAATGGAGTGACTATGGTACAAACATTAACACAGCACTTGGTCGTTAAGAGAGAGAGCTGGCGGGCTCAGCCGGCTGGCTGCTGCCCCAAGGAAAGGAGGAATGATCTGAATGAATCAGGCCCCAGAGGGAGAGGGCATGCCCAGCTACCCCACACTGTCTGGGCTCCCCCTACAAACGCCTTCCAGTTGAAAGCTTGGGGAAGATCAAGCAAGCTGGTCCTGCAGACAGTAGCTAGTGAGTCTGCAGGCTTCATGGGTGGGGACATCCATGGCTGCAAAGAGCAGTTCACTCCTGCTTGGAGAAGTACTCCTTACTCCCCTGAACATCAGGTTTGATGGTGTCACTCCCAGGTTTCCAGCCAGCAGGGCACACTGAAAGACAAAAAGGTGACCCATCTCAGTGACCTCTGAGAGCATGTCCTGCTTTCAGAAGCCATGGAGAATTCACTCCTCATTCCCTAAGAGACATTAGTGACTCTTACCAGGTCTCCAGTCAGCCCTTTATAGCTGGACCTTGTACACAAAAGTAGGGCCATAGATTGCCGGGGGGGGGGGGGGGGGGGGGGGGGGGACGACACCTCCCCTTAAGCACTACTGAGAAGCACAAGTCACTTCTCATAGTGCCCAGAACCCCAGAGAACCACAAGTTGAAAGAAGCCTTAGAAAGCACAACACAGAGATCTACTTTAAAAGCCAGGTAAAGGGTTATTATCATAAGTAAAAAGCAAAACAGAAAAGTTCACAGAATCTTTCTGTGGGGACAAGGACCAAAACACAAATACTAAAGAGGTCAGCACTGAGACTATACTTCCATCTGAAACTTCGGAAAGGAATATGAACTGGTCAGAAGCACAAAGAGCCTTCTTGGAAGAGCTCTGGAAGGATTTTAAAACTCAAATTAGAGAAATAGAAGAAAAACTGGCCAGTGATTTTAAAAATATGAAAAAAGAACTTGTTGAAGAGAACAGCTCCTTAAAAAGGAAAATTGGACAAATGGAAATGGAAGTACAAAACTTAACTGGTGAAAAGCATCTTATACTAGTCTAGAACTTGAGGCAGCTGATGGCTCAGTAGATAGAACACCAGCCTGGAACCATTAATTCAGCTCAAACACCACCTAGCTTGGGTGATCTTGGGCAAATCACTCTAGCTGACTGCCCGACAAAATGAATCCAATGAAGAAGGAATGGCAAACCTACAATACCTTTGCCAAGAAAACCCCAAATGGTGACAACTAAACACAACTGAATGCTATTTCTTAACTAGTAACACTCCATGGCACATTCACAAATCCACAAAACACTTGCCAGCACACACAGAAATGAAATGGAGGGGATGCCCAGTGGGGGGATGGCTGAACAAGCTGTGGTAAATGAACGGAATGGAATACCACTGTGCTGTAAGAAATGATGAGCAGGGGGACTTCAGAGGCCTGGAAGGGCTTATATGAACTGACACTGAGTGAGGAGAGTAGAACCAGGAGAACACTGAACACAGTAACAGCCACACTGTGCAATAACTAACTTTGACAGACTTCGCTCTTCTCAGCAACGCAAGGATCTAAGACAACTCCAAAAGACTCATAATGGAAAATATCATCCACATCCAGAGAAAACTATGGAGTCTGAGTGCAGATGGAAGCAGACGATTTGCTCTTTCTTCTGTTTTGTTTCTTCCATTGGTTCTAATTTTGGTTTACATCATGACTAATATGAAAATGTTTAATATGAATGTATATGTAGAGCCTATATCAGATTGCACGCTGTCTTGGGGGGGAGAAAGAAAATTTAAAACTCCAATCTTCTGGAAGTGAATACTGAAAACTAAAAATAAATCATTTTTAAAAAACAAACTTGCCACCACAGAAAGGAATTTTAAGGATTAATTCAGGACTGGTGTCCTCCTCAGGTTCCAGTCCTGCTGCCCTGAGGGGGCTGGGTGTCAGAAGATTTTTTAAGGCCTTTAAAAGGTCCTCAGAGGAACGGACTAAGTACACAGACCATTTACTCAGGCCTCCTCCTCCCTCTTTTGGGAAGACACCACATCTAACTCCTCCATAAATCCATAAGCTGTGTTGCCAACCATGGCCACCTTTGGTTAAATGGCTCTAATCCTTCAACTACTGCTCTGGCCACCAAACAAGACT
Organism: Notamacropus eugenii; assembly: GCF_028372415.1. Classification (NCBI taxonomy): domain Eukaryota; kingdom Metazoa; phylum Chordata; class Mammalia; order Diprotodontia; family Macropodidae; genus Notamacropus; species Notamacropus eugenii. Next base: position 506,669,825 of record NC_092873.1, read on the forward strand.
CATCTTAGGGCAAGGAGGGGAGGGAGACAGAAGAAAACCAGAGATGGGGGCAGGGGGTGCTTGCTGGCAAGAACAGACTGGAGGGTCAGACTCCCAAGTGTTCCCTCTATTACCATGGCTTCCCTTGCTTCCATGAAGCCCTTCTGTCCTCTCCTCTGCCTCTTGGACAAGTAGCCCAAGGTCTCAGGAAACAGAGGAAGTGGCTACAAAGATTTTCAGGGGATCAAAATCTTAAGGAGCCATCCTCTCTCCCCCAACATCAGCTGGGATCACTTCCCAGGTGCCCAGGCCTGCCTGTGGCTTCAGTTCTGAAATCCATCTGACACGAGGTGGGCACCCTCAGACAAGTCCCTGAGGAAACAGGAAGATGCCTCCAAAGGACTTCCCAGGTCTGAGTTTATAATCCTCAAAAATCCTTTCCCCTCTCAGTTTACCTCTTGGGGGATATACCAGAAGCCAAATGAGAGAAAATTTTACAGAAATAAAATGACCAGAAAGAAAGGGGAATCAGTAACACAGGTCCCCCAAGTCAGAAGCACCACTTGGGTCTGCCACCCAACCTGCTGGCACTCTTCCCAGGCCAGGATCACAAGCATGAAATGAGCAGACGCCAAGCTCTTTGGCTGGAGACCCTGTTCATCTAAGCTGTTACAGGATAGAAGGGAGAGTCTTTCTGCTCCCTCTCCACACCTCACTTGGGGGGGGGAGGGAGCCCAGACAGGTGTTCCCTATTGAGATCCTCCTGGAAAACCTAACAGAAAAAGTCATTTCCCTTAGGCAGATTCCACCCCAAGAGATAAGCAGCCTATTTGCTCACACTCCCCAAGCAAAGGCAGTGTCCTAAGACTGGGAAGAAAGCATCTCCTCTTCATTTTTCATGGTTAAGTGAGAATGCACAGGAGGAAAAGTCATGGAGGGGTTTCAATTCCCCTCCACCGAGTACTTCTGAGTACTTCTGCTCAAAAGGTACTGATTTCAGTGGAGGCCACACTACTTATTTGCTACCTAGGTGTTAAGCTGGACTCCTCAACCTCACATGTACAGTCAAATCGCCAAGAATTGTTTCTACCTTCAGAGGGCCCAGCCTCTTGCCTCTTCTCCTAACTCTCAGGGTGAGGTCAGGTAAGGCAAGGCACTGGAGGTCATCAATCTCCTCAGGTCTGGACTAGAACCATCCTCTAGTCAAATTCTTCTAAAGCCCTGGTCTGACTTCATCCTTCACTGAGGGGAGAAGCTGCCAGGCAAGGGTTCTGGGCTGTCCCAAGCCAAGGATAAGCTCTCATCCCCTTCGTAGTTTGTTTTTGTCAGTTTTATGACAAATGTTCACAATTCTCCTTACAGCAGCACATGCATTTACCTCAATAAATAACAAAGGAGAAAGCACAGTACCCCATATGCCCAAGACTCATTTTAGAATGAGCTCTGATACCAAAGGATGACACCATCTGACAGGCACACTCTACTTTGTCAAGTAGGCGTTAGGCTTTCTTAACCCTGTTCCCTCCCCCTTTACAATGGCCCCGACCTCTCCTAGGCAGTGGCTGCCTTCCCCTCCGCATCTATCTACCTGGGCTTCCCCCCAACTCTTCACATCTCATTAAGGCTTACCTTCGCCATGCTTGTCTGTGAACTGAAAGGCCTGGACAAGCCTAAGAGTTTCATCTACAGAGCGGCCCACAGGAAGGTCATTGATGGTGATCTGGCGAAGGATCCCCTTGTCATCAATGATGAAGAGACCCCTAACAAGAAAGAAAAGACACCTGGCTAGGACCAGTCCTTCACTGTGAGGTTTTACAACTAAAGAAACCAGCTAGTATCAGAAGAACTGACTTCTAAACTTAGAGAAATAGGCCAAGTCCCACATTCACCTCTCCTTTCTAGGCTCCAGCATCCAGTTGGGCCGAAGAAGTGGAAGGCTGCTGAACTCCAGGAGGAAATACCCAAGCACAATTTATAGCAATGCTCACCTGAACGAAATTCCCTCATCCTCCTTTAAGATCCCATAATCTTGAGCAATGGTACGTTTGGGGTCAGACATCAATGGGATATTCACGGCTCCCAGTCCACCATTCTTCTTGACGGTATTGACCCTAGAGAAAAAGAAACAAGACATAAAGTAACTGAACTAGTGTGGCAAGTTTTTATTCCCAGTTGACCTCCTGAAGGAGGAGAAAGAAGAACTCCACCCAACTGCCCTAAGGCACTTATAAATGAATGTGGCATGAGCTAACTCTCAGGACAGGCCAGTCCAAGCACCCCCTTTTTACAGGTGCAGCCCTTGGCTCTGAATTCCTCAGCAAAGCCACCTCCCTCATCTCTTCCCTTCCAGATTCAGCTCATATCCTACTTTCTCCAGAAAAACTCTCCCAGGCCCCCTTCCAATGAGAGCACTTCTTATTATGTGTCTAGGGCCTGTTCATGGTACATCATCCTCTGCCTTCTGTCTCCCCTAATGGGCACTTTATCATGGAAACACTGATTTAGGGTGTATGAAGTATTTGCTCACTGGGCTTGAGGAGCTCCAAAGTGCGTGGAAAGCCTGGCCCTCCTCCCACTGCTCCCAAGGCCCAAGGAGCACCAACCAAAGCAAGGCTGACCACCCAGGACAGTTACCAGGCAAGGTGACAGAAGTGAGAATCCACGGAAGCACCAATCACTTGGCAGTTGAGTTTCTTAAATTCTTCAGCTCGATCACTGAATGCAATAATCTCCGTGGGGCACACGAAGGTGAAATCCAAGGGGTAGAAGAACAACACAACATATTTCCCTGGATGGGAAAGGGCACTGGTGAACTCAGGTCACGGGGTTTGGCCCCAATGACCTGGACACGCTAAACTGACAGGTACATCACACCCACAACACCTATCTACCTGCCTCTCATGGAAGGGCTCAAGAGACCAGACCCACATGGCCCCTTCCCAAGGAATCCTCCTTGAAAGGAGGCCGAGGCATTCTTCCACCCAAGAGCAGGGCCACCTAGTGCTGGCAATGCAGAGGCAGGTTTGTGCACAGACAAATTACAAGTCCTGAACTGGCCAAGGATTGAGCCATTAGGTTTTTTGTCCCCTATCCCAACCCCAGTGGGTCCTGCCTGTTTAAAGCACTGCCCTCCACCTCTTTCCCCTACACCTGTATGGGCTCATTCCCTGGCAAGACTACCTAGACCTCAGAGGGGCTCCACCAACTGTACCAGCAGCAGGAGCTGCGGCCACCCCAGGGTGTAAGAGCTAAATTCAGTTAACTAGTGAGATCTTCCTTTACAGAAGGAAGTGAATAAGGCTCAGGGGGCCAGAGGGAAGCAGGATTACTCAAACTGAAACCTAGACACTGGGCCAGCCTTTCAGTATCACCCTCTCAGGGTCTCTCCATGGCTTCCCTCCACTTCTAGTGTAATGGAGATTGATTCCATTTCTCAGAGACCTAGAGGGGGAAAAGGAGGCAGCACCAATCACCTGAGTACAGATTATGCTGACATAACTGGCCCAGTCAGAAAAAGGAAGGCTGGGTAACTGGACGAGACCAACTAATCACATCAGGGCAGGAACTTCACAGGGATTGAGGGAGCCCAGGCAGGTACTCCCTACTGAGATACAGAGAAAAAAAATCAGTTCCCTGAGGCAGATTTCACTCCAAGACATAAGCAGCCCACATGCTCATATTCCTCAAGGAGTTTAGAGGTTATTTAGAAGCTGCCTTCAAACTAGCCAGTGACCCTGGGAACCAAGCTTGGCTCTACCCCAAGGGAGTCATGCTGGTAGAACAAGGCCAAGGCTCAGGGTTGTTCTATAAGCCACAAGTGAATCGAGGAGAGCATCTGGTGTCCCCACTGAAAGCCAACCTCAATGGGAACATTGTTTATCCCAACAAATCTGTCAGTGCCATCCTGTTCCTCAGCGCCCAAGGGAGGGCAGCATCTTGGACTACTGGCACTCTCATAGGATCCTCCCTCTGGGGTCAGGGTAGTGTGTGTACACGGGTATGTAAGGGCATGACAGCTACCCTTTCCTCTGCCAACCAGCTGTGGCCCACAAGGCTCAGAACCCACCACGCCGGGCCTCTCTGTTCATCAGCTTCTGCAAGGCTTAGCTCAGAATAGCAGCTGCAGCTGCGAAGCAATCTGGACACTTTCGGGACCCAGAAAACCCAGCAGGCCTGAGTGACCAGGCCCTCTTCCTTTGCCATTCTGAGACCCAACTGCACCCCAGACATCAGCCCTTGAGGGGAGGGGCACTGAAGAGAGCCTTCAGTTAAGGCACAAAAAGGAAAGCACCTTCCTAAGCCAGCTGAGACCCCAGAGGAGAGGCTGGCCAAGGTCCTCTGGGTATCAGCCATTTTATCTGAGGAGATCCAAGGCCCTTTGATATCAGAATTGGGCGCAGATGGGGAGGGAAGGAGATAGGCCACAGTATTATTCTCTCCTGGAATAAGCAGTGGGGGGGGGCAACATCACCACTCAGCCCTAGACAGGAAATAAAAACAGCTCAGCAGAAAGTGCACAAAGGTGCCTTTGTTATGGAGACTTGGTTAATCAAGAAATGTTAATCAGGCTCGGGCAATTCAACTCACCTTTGTAATCAGAAAGGCTGATGTCTTTGAACTGCCGATCTGGCATAACAGCTGTAGCTCTGAAATTGGGGGCTGGGAACCCAATCTTGGCATTGCCCGCAGACATGTTGACAGTATGACGGTAACTGGGGGCCAAGAGGAATGAGGCTGGAAAACCAGAGAGGTGACTTCAGGAGAGGTACCAAGTTTCCCACTCCTAAGACAACCCGAGGCAGCTCACTTTTAGGGAGCACTGAGAGACTCGCCGGGCACCAAGGGGACATACTAGCCTAGAACCACACCTGACCATCTTACTGCCCTTGGAGCCCTCTGCCCTCCTGGTCACATATAACAAGGAGATCTAGTCACTTAAAATGAAGGATTTTCTGAAAGCAAAGTCCTGGCTGCCATCCTAAACTAGAAAGCAACCCCGGCAGTCCCCTCCAACTTCCCAGGGCTGAGCAGTTCTCCACAGCCCGATTAGGCAACAGGGTTTTGTGCCGGCTAGACCGGACTCCTCGTGGGGAGGGGCCTCTACCCTACGGCCCTCTCCCAAACCAGCCAGTCCCCAGGAAAAAAGGAAGAAAGATGGGTGGTTTTGCGCTCCGGCCTAGGCTGGAAATTCTGGGCAGTGCTAAGCAGAGATTAGGAGTTAAGGGGAACTGATTTCCATTCGGAGAGACTGATCACTGCAGAGCCAGGCAGAAGCTGCCGGTTCCAAGCCCAGGTGCACCGGAAGCCCCCCCGGCCCTGCCCTGCCCTCTCGGGGTGGGCTCACCCCAGCGCGCATCCACAAGGGGGGAGGAAGAGACGGGGGCTTTCTGCGGCACCCACTATGTGCCCAGCACTCGGCTAAACGCTTCACAACTCCGACCTCATCTGCTCCTCACACCCACACCCGGGGAGATCCGCGCTAACCGGGGGTTATCCCCATCTTACAGTTGGGGAAACTGAGGCAGACGGAGGCTAAGTGACTTATCCGTGGTCACGGCTGGGTCGGCGTTCCAATCCCCGACCCACCAGCGAGCTGCCTGAAGGCGGAGAGCGGAAGGGGCGCCCTCTCGGAACGAGGTTCACCCCCTTCGAACCCACTTTACAGAAAAGCCCCGAGGGACCCTGCTCCAATGCCCTTCCCCCACGGCCACCTCCCGGAAAGGACCCTGCCTAGGCAGGGGTGCAGCCCACCGCACCCCCTCCCGATCATCGGACCGTGGAGGCCGACAGTGCTGCCCACGTGGCCAGAGAGGAGGATGGAGGCCCTCGGGGGCACCAGGGCCCCGGTGCCCCCGGCTCCCGATGCTGGGACCCCGGGACGATGGGCTGCTGCACTCCCCGGGGGGGCCCCCTCCTCGGTCACACCGGGGAGAACCACGAGGAGAGGGCGGGAAAGTAGAGTCGCCGCCGCCGCCCGCTCCTCCCCAGGCGCCTCGCTTCCCCCCCGGAGCCCCAGTTTCCTCCACGGTCCAAACAGAGAAGGCCGTGGGGGTCCCTGTAAGAGGCTGTTTCGGGGCAGGTGAGCCCGTGCCTCAGTTTCCCCATTTGTCCCACGCCCGGGCCCGGCTTCTATTCCACCAATCTGATGTGGCTTCGAGAACTTCAAGTCCCGCCCCCCACCCGAAGGTTCCCCAACACGCCCCCACCAGCCAATCAGCGTCCTTGGGGGGGTCGTCCGCCTTTCCCAGGACGTCCCGAGCTTCCCCGCCCGTCCCCAGCCGCCCGAGGAGGGGCAGCACGGCGGCAGAGAGGGGGTGGCGTGGGGGACGTGCCCGCTCCCTGGCCTCACCAGCTAGGCTCCGCAGACAAGGTCGAAGAAAGGCCGAACCCCTGAGCAGGAGCTGGAGAGCGCGAGGATGCTGCGCCCAGCGCCGCCTTTATAAGCCCCTGATCTCGCGAGAGGCTGGGCGGCAGAGGGCGGGCCCGGCCGCCTGAAGCCCCGCCTCCTCCCTGCTTCCCTCCCTCTCCTCATCCACGCCTTCAGCATGACTCGGCACTTTTCCGGGGTTCGGGGGCAGGACGCCCCTCCTTCCCCAACCCCAGATCACGCTCACTGGGCCCTCTCCCCCACCACCTGACGTCTGGGCCTCTCAGACCAGGAAATCCCTCCCCCGATACAGATCGCCTCTCTCTCTCCCTCCCAGCGGCCCGGCTGCCTCGGAACACCCCTGAACCCCTGGCGAGGTGTCGGTGCAGCTTGGGAACTCCCTGCGGCCATGAGACACATGCCCTGCTGAGCTTTTTAAAAGATAATTAGTAACAATTAATAAGTAACAATGTAACCGCATAGCAGCAGCCGTACAGCCCCCGCACTCGCTGCATCCCGGGCCCCGTGCTCTGCCCGACAACTACAAAGAGAAGCAGAAGCCAGAGGTCTCCCGTGGAGTGCCCCAAGGCTCTGTGCAGCCCGACGTTTCTCCCCTTGACCAGAGTGGAGGCCCAGGTGGATGAGAGCTCATCGCATAGGGTGCTGATGCACAGCTGGGAGGGCTGACTGACGCACCCTGAGCTAGGACTGGAAAATACAAGCTCGTAGCTGTGGAGCTGAATGGAAGGTGAAATTCACTAAGGATAAACAGCAAGTGTAACATTTGGGCTCAAAACTAGACTTCCATGCGGGAACCAGCTTGGCCAGCCTGAGTCAGCACGTTGGGCAGCATTAAGAGAGGCCCAGCTTTCAGGATCAGGGAGCTCAGTGAGAGTCCTGCTGGGTGTGGGGCATGGGGAGAGACTGGAGAGAATGAATTTGTCCTAAGTTGGTTAAGCTCCCACTATGGGTCTGGCATGCCACCTGGTTACAAAGCAAAAAAGGAAACTGGGCCCTGCCCTCAGGGACCTTCCATTCTGCTGCTGGTGGAGAAGGGAATCTCAGAGGAGACAGGGGGGAGGGGGAGCACCAGAGCTGTTCTCCATGTTGGGAAGGGCTGTTATATGGAACAAAGATCAGCCTTGCTGGTCCGAACAGTTGAGGGGGAGGGGGAATCGTCAAAGAGGCCAAATCAGTTCAGGCTCAGTGTTAGGAAATCCTTGCTCTCCTTAGGGGCTGGCCAGGAATGGAAGGGACTCTTTGGGAAAGGTAGTGAGCTCCCCATCTCTGGTGGTCTCCAGTCAGAGGCAGGGTGACTCCCTGTGCAGGATATTGTAGAAGGATTTCCTGTTCAGGTGTGGGTTGCGCTCCTTTCTGTAGAGTGTTATATGATAAGCAGGATGAATGGGGGAATGAGTACCAGGGGAGGGCTCAGTGGGCTTTGTCTTTAGGTGCCTTGGGCTTTGAGGAAATGTAGGGGGGGAGGGGCTGAAGCAAGCCTTGGGCGATGAGTCTGGGGCTGGGAGTGGCAGGAGAAGGAAGCTGGCTTTCCTGGTGGTGGGAGGCTCGAATAGGATGTGTGCCACCTGGAGCCTGGCTCAGTCCCCACCCCCACATCCCTGGATGTGGCCCTTCCTCCCCTACTTGGCCTTTGTTCCGCCCGGGGCTGTTCATTCTCTGTGCTGAGCGAAAATAGTTAGGGAGCTCATTAAATACTTGCTGATTGATTGGGTGACAGAGAGGAAACACTGAAGGTGGGAAATATCCAAGGTTATTATCAAGAACCTGGGAGGTTCCCAGAGGCAGGGAGAACAGTGAGAAAGCTATTTCAATGGTCTTGGCTGGAGAAGAAGGCTCTAGGCTTGTGGCTGGAAGGCCTCAGAAGTCCACTACTCCAGCCTTCTTCCTTTACGCCAGAGTTTTCCACAGGCTGGATTATGAGAAATAAGACTTAAACCCAAGTCAGCCTGATGCTGTCCTGAGGGTGCCATTCCTCCTCTCCCCCCTCCTTCACAGTGGCGTCTCCATGACACCAAAGAGAATGATAGCTAGGGAGAAAGAGCAGGTAAGGCCTCCAACCTGAGCTCAGGGTCGTCATTAGGAGTCATTGCCGACATTGCTGGGGGCCCTTTATGATTACAAAAGTTTCCTCACATTTATGATCTCCTTTCACCTTCCCTCCTCCTTAACCTGTTGGGAGGTAGCTAGGGCCTCAGCGCCATTTAATAGCCACAGAGGTCAAGGCTGAAGGTCCCAGAGCCAGAATTCCCACCATTGTCATTCTGGAGGTCTGGCCCTTGGGGAACCATTTCTGGCTAGAAAAAAAGCAGAGAGAAAGGAATAAAAAGGGAGCTGATTTGCCCACCCAGCATGGTGTCCCAGGGAATAGTCTGGAATGTGTTTCAGAGATTTTAAAAGAAGGTAGGGGAGGGGATTTCTAGGTGTGTTGGAAATTTCTCCTCTAAGCAAGTGAGTGAGTCTCTGTGCCCTGAGATCTTTAAGTGGGAGACAGACTGTGTGACATGTAGAGGTCTAGAAGTAGGGGCTGCTGGTAGATGGCTTCTGTGGATGCCCAAACCCCCTCCTATATTCTCTGTCTATCTGACAAATGCCCATTTCTGCCTCTGTTGATGTTTACCCTGATGCTTTCCATCAGTTCAGTATCTCACCCTGATTCTGTGTTCATCCTCATTGAAGGGGTTTAACATGACTGAAAAATTCATGCTAAAAAGTGTGGGAGCAAGCACATAGCCTTGTTTCACTTTCTTGGTGACTGGAAAAGCACAAGAGCATCATCCATTATCCAGAGCCCAAGCCAGCATGCCATTGTGAAATTGATGTACAATACTGATGAACTTCTCTGGGCAACCAAATTTTAACATAATTTTCCATAAGCCCTCACGACTTACAACATCAAAGGCCTTGGTCAGATCTACAAACATTGTGTTCAGACCTCTGTTCTGCTCCTGGCATTTCTCCTGGAGTTATCCAGCAGGAAACATCATATCTACTGTTCCTCAGCCCTTTCTGAAGCCACACTGGGTCTCAGGCAGATGACTGTCTTCCAGGTGAAGCATCAGCCTATTAAGGAGGACTCTGAAAAGAATCTGGCAATGGGTAAGACAGAGTTCCCCCTGTGATTGTCACAGGACAATCTATTTCTTTTACCTTTATAGAGGTGGACAAAAAGACTATCTTACAGAGAATTAATTGACAGAGGGTAAGTGCTCACATGGTGGTCAGAAGAAGCAATAGAAGGACACTTTCAAGGTCTCTCTTAAGGACTTTAGAATTGATTGTGTGATGTAGGGGACACTGGCACAGGACCACCCAGCATGGCATGCCCTCGTCAGAGAAGTCACTGTGCTCTATGAGCGAAGTAGAATTGAAGTAGCTCAAAAGAAATTTGAGATGCACAGATGTAGAGAATTCACCCCATATGTTCACATGGACTGTTTGTGCCCTAGCTGTGGTAGAGCATTCCGAGCTCATATTGATCTGATCGGCCACAGTAGGACACACTATAACTTAACTCTAATGTAATGATGTCATTTAGGCCCTCTTTGGGAATGGACAACAGCTACCACTTTTCTGCTTTCCTACAGGACCAAAAGGTGTTGATTTATGGGGCTGTATGAACCAGGAGGGGCAGTCTCTAGTGGTGAGCCACCTGGCTTTTTCTTCAGCCTTGTCTCCTACAAGATGGTCATCAGTGACTTAGATGAAGACAGAAGGCATGCCTGCCAAGTATTCAGAACATTCAAAGCTGGGAAGGCTTTGTTAGCTCACATAATCAGGATTCAGAGTCATCCTGACAGTTCAGAACCAAGGAGATGACTCAACAGCTTCATGGTGGGAGAGGAAGTAGAATTGTAGGGTCATGGGTGGGGGAAGTGGGATGTCCAGGGGTGAGAGCTCAAGCTTACAATCAGGGAATTAACCAAGAGTCAAATTTCAGCTGAGGAATCTGGAGGAAGTCCAGTGCAAGCAGGAAGAAGGAAATTGTGAGCCAAACAATAGGGCATACTTGGGTGGATCGATGATGGATGGATGGATGGATGAATGGATTGGTGGATCGATGATGGATGGATGGATAGATGGATGGATTGGTGGATCGATGATGGATTGATGGATGGATCAATGAATGATGGATGACTGGCTGCAGGGGGCATGTTTTAGGGGAGAATTCTGCATAGAAATGCCTCTGAAATGCTCTGATTCTCCTAAGTGGGTGAAGACCAAAGAGGCAAGGATGTCTTTGAAACCAGACATCTTCCCACCACGGATTATCTTTTCCAACTTCCACCCAGAAGTGCCTGGCTATGCTACCTGAAAGCAGTTAATTGGAGACTCTCTGGATTGGCTTAGAATCTTCTCTAGTTTTCTTAAGAAGCACAAACTGGACCTCTCAGCTTTTCTGCACTTTAGTATGAGCTGGTTCCACCCTCTGCCTGCTTAGGTTGCTCCTCTACCTTTGTCTTTATGTCTTTGTGTTGGGGTGTTGGGGATAAGACTCTTGGAATCTGGGGTTCTGGGGAATGTGGGTTAAGGTTGTGCAACAGTAGGTAGGGGGTGGATTTCTGGCTATTTCCCCTGGAACCTCCACCATCAACAATGTCCCAGAATTAAGGCTCAGCTTCACTGCATCAGAGAGGACAACGGAGTCAGAAGGTGGCAAACTGTGTGTGTAAGTGGATACTGTAGATGGTTTTAATTAGAGATGTGCCTGTGGAGATACTTCTGTAGAGGAGGAGGAGGAGAGGATGGAAGAGAAGAGAGACAGAGAAACGCAGAGAGAGAGAGGAGAGGGCATCAATCACAGCCATCCTATTTCCTAAAACAAAAAATAATTCTTAAAAGAGGTAAAAAGATCTCCTTGCCCAGAGTGCTCTGTAACTGGGAAGCTGGGAAGTCCTGAGGGTTTCAGGGAATCCTGTGGCCTTCTTCCAGAAGGAAGGATTGGATGAGAGGCAGCTGGGATTCCTGCTCTGGGCCTTAAGTTCCCCCAGCTCCCCAACACCTCCCAAGTCTGTGCCTCTGAGGTACCACTACAAGACAGGCTCAAAGAGGAAGGAAAGACAAAGATATGGATAGTTTCCTCTCAGTTATAAAGTGGCAGTAAGAACCACCCCAAACTCTGGGCTGCCTTAGAGCCTCAGAAAACCCCCATCATGGACTGTTGACATTACAGACTAGACTTGGGCATCTTCTGGCAATACTGAGTTGTGGAACCACAGTTGGAAAGGATACGGGAGGACATCCAGACATCCAACATGATGTCCTTAGCTCCTGAATTTCAGGGAACCAGATGAAAATGTAACTGGGAAATATTTAACAAAATTAAAGAAAATAGAATAGATAACATTACATTTTAAAACCGAGTCAATATTCAGTCAACTGTATGATTTATTGGCTCCATTTCTATTAAATTTTGACAATATCTGAACTTAATTGTAGCCTTCTTGGGCAAGATAGGGAGAAGGAGGGGGCAGAAAGGAAGAATAAAAAAGGACAAAGTAAAAAGTACTCAGCAGAAAATTGTAAAGAAAATTTACAAGGAAGAAAAGATGGACAGCTCAGAACACAATGTGTAGTATTTATTGTATAGGCTTCCTTGAAATGGAAATTGATTGCTGTATAGTTTGAATCTTCTCATGTTCTGCTATGCACATGGCAACGCTTTTTTCTTATTTTCTACAATAGGTTTCTTTTTCTTTTCCTATTGTGTATTTAACTTTTAGTATTTAAGCTTAAAATGAATTAGAGTTTGACACCAGTGGTGTCCTCCATCCACCCAGCCAGACTTTTCATAGGATCCGTACCAGACAATTAGTCTCCCAGCTTCTCTGAAGTACAGTGTCGGTGTGGGGAGAAATACAATTCTGAGAAAGATGGGAGTGTGTAGGGAAAATTGCAGGGCCTTGTGGCAGAGAAGACTGTGCTGTGGTCTGGCCAGTCTTGGTCCTTCAGAGGACAGCATCTCAGTAGGACAGATGAATACAGAGGAATTCCTGGGCTTGTGGCTCAATAGGCAGCTTCTGGATGTAGCAGCCACCACCTCCAGCTACAGGCCCAGTTGTGCACTCTCTTTAAAAAAACACACAAAACTAACAACAAAACAAAACCACCTTTTACTTTTTTTTTTTTAATGTTACTATGCAAATGACTTCTGCAGGAAAGGTCCAAAGGTAGTCTACACCCAGATGGGACCAGGCTCAATCTCAGCCTGACTTCTTCATAAGCAGTTAAGCCACCGGAGCCTCAGATCCTTTCCTGAGGTCTGGCTCCACTCAAATCTGAAACGAGGCTCTTCCTCCTCTAATTGCAAAAGCTGTCAGAGTTAGAAGGGTTGGGGTGTGCATCTCCTTGGGTCTGGGACTTGATTCTTAAATCAAGGTGCTGGCCAAGGGAACAAATCTTTACATCTTTAAAAAGGTAGGACAAGCAAGGTACTTACTGAACAGACTGAGAGGGGAAGGTCCAAGCAGCTACCACAATCATGGCCTGGAAATGACAGGCCTGCCGATATTGGAAGAAAGTGACCTCGTCCCACCCAAGCCTGGCTGGACAGCCCTGGCTAGTCCACCTTCCCTGTGTCGAACCCACCTACCCACCAATCACTGTCCCTCTTAAACGGTATCTTCTGATCTCACAGGACACGCCAGGAAGGAGCTGAGCAATGAAACTGTTTTAGCCCCAGACTTTGAAGAATCTGTCATTTTTTTGGTGTGAGCATGCCTTCCACTCAGCCTGCATCCATTCGTATAGATCTTCCCACCCTTCTCTGCATTCATCATATATATCATTTCTCACAACAAAGTAATACTCCCTTACATTCAGGTACCACACTTTGTTTAGTCCCCACGAGATGGGCATCACAGAAAGCAGTGCTATAAATAGTGGGACTTTCTTCTTCTTGATAGCTTCCTTGGGGTTTAAGCCCAGTAATACAGTCTCTGGTTCATAATTCTAAATTGTTTTCCAAAATTATTTTCTGATTTCACAGCTCCACCAACAATGTATTGGTGTCCACAACCCCTCCGACACCATTGTGTACTTTTATGGGCTAGCCTGGTAAAATCTGTAAGCCAGCTTGTCAGTGTTAAGGCTGGCCATCCTTAGCCTCTGTTGTTCTGCCTTCCCTCTCTCTTTGCCTAGACTTGGCTCACTGTCTCCCAGCTTGGAGTGGAAGTCACTGGTCCTCTCTGCTCAGTCTACTAAAGAGCTGCCTCCTATCTGCTGCCTTCCCTGAGCCTTGTGCACCTGGGCATTCTGGCCAAGCCTAGGTCCTTGACATTCTTCATGCTCAAGCTTCTCTGCTGTTGAAGAGGGAATTCCTGGGGCCAGGTTATGCCTCCTGCAGCCTTTGTGTGTCCAGTGCTTGGCCTGGCTTGGCCTAAGCTGGCTGGGCCTTGCTTGGTGCTTTGCTAAATGCTTGGTACAGTCCTAGGCTGGTAGTTTCACTCCAGCATGGAGGGAGTCCCCAGGTAAATCTCCTTCACTGTCCCAGGTAGGGCCAGGTGTGGGAAGCTTCATCTATAAAAGAGATTAGCAAGCCCTAATTATTTCCCAGTTGGATCATTTAAATAATAATGACTTCCCTGTGTTATGTAATTAGAAAACCACAAAGTTTCCTAGACCAGAAGGCCTGGAGGAAGCACCAGGATTTTATCCTGTCTTACCCTAGAGGTCCAGGCTGGGAAAACCCCAAGAGGCCCAGTATCATCAGGTCAAATTCTTTGACCTCGTCCTCCAGGGAAACTTAGGAAAAACTGAGAAAATGCACAGAGGGGGAGGGGCAAGGCATCCCAGTCCTCCTAACTGGTTTCCCTGACTCCAAGCTCTCCCTACTCCAGTCCATCCCCCTCTACCCAGCTGTCCAAGCAACTTACCTAACCCAGGGCTGATCAACTCACTCCCTGCTCATTGAGCTTAGCTGGTGGTTCCCTATATCTCCAGGAGCAAACATAAATCCCTCTGTTCACACTGAAGAAGGCCTTTCACAACCAGTCACCTGCCTACCTTTCCAGGTTTATTATATAGAATATAACAGTGGGACTTCCCATCATTGACTCCCCCCAGGAAGTTCAGTGAGGGTCACCACTGGAGGGGAAAGGAGCTGGTTCCCCTTTCCAGAGTCTGGCTGGCATTTGCCTCAAAGGTTTACCCCCACTAGGTATAGGGAACAGTTGACATCTATGTTACTAATGTCACTCTGCTCAGGGATGCTCCTGTTTGTGAGAGCTTGGGCTTGGCTAGAGGTACCCCCTCCATGTACCTCCCTTTACTTTTGTTCTGATTTGTGACTTCCCAATGGAAGCCCTCTGCAGACACCTTTTCCTAAATCTCTACGCTTGTGGACTGAGTCTGAGCCCAACTTAGGTCCAGGACATGGTATTTTAAGTCCAAAACTGGAACAAAGTGAGACTCTCATAGACCCTCTAACAATTAACATAAGGAGGTTTGCTTAGCCCTTGCACAAGAAAGACATTCAGAGAAGGGAAGGGATGTTCACCCAGAGTATGGTTTTGATTCCTCTGAGCCCTGCCCATGCTGGTGTTGGTCATGCTGCTGGTCTGTAGTCCTTGGTCAGAAGGAGGAGCTCCCACTCTCATGCCCCATGATACTTAATCTCCCACCTTTGGGCTTTTGCACGAGTCATTTCCCCAGAACTGGAATGCCCTCCCTTTCTCATCACCTCTTCTTAGAAGTTACTTTCTAATTTATTTTAAAAAATCAAAGTGCCACCTTGTGCAGCAAACCTTTCCAAATGTCCCCCAGCGGCTAGTGTCTTCCCCACCCAAATACCTTGTATTAATTTTATTTGTATTTAGATGTGACCAGAATGTCTCTCCTCATAGAACAGAGATGGGGACCATCCCACTTTTGCCTTTGTAACACTAGGCATAGCGCTGTGAAGAGTGGAGGCATCGAATACATGCTTTTGGACTGATTGGCAGTGAACGCTACCATAACTAGGGTGGAGCACGTGGGGCTTTGGACCAGACTGATGGCATCTAGAGATTGCTGACAGCACTTGTCATCCTTCAGTTGTGTAGAAACACAGTCTGGCTTCTGATTGGCAAGGAGAATTAGTTAGAATGTTAAGGGGAAACTTGGTTAAAAACAAATGAACTCAGACCAACAAGGAAAGTCCTCACAAGTCTTCCTTTCTCTGCAGAAAAAAAAAGTTTCTTTTTCTTAGGGTAAGTCTTGTTCTGTATGGGATAAGTCCCAATCCTGTGGCAGAGGCTGAGATAAGGAGCCAGTCCTCCCACAGGAAGGAAGATTTCTTCATTCAGCCTCTCCTGGAACCTTCTGGGAGCAGGCCCCTGCGTCCTTGTGGTGTTCCTCTGCTGTGCTGTGATAAGAGCTGACCAAGAGGTTGAAGGTGTGTGAGGTGCCTGCCCCCTGACCTCCTCTGATCCTCACTAAAGCACTAGGTGGGGCAGAGGGGCCCTTTCTACAGGTATGAGCCTCCCCATTTTACAGATAAGGAAACTACTTCATTAGTTTGCTTGAGGCCACGGAGACTGTAAATGGCTGCAGTGGGTGAAAAGGCCTGGCGCCCAGCAGCACCTCAGTCCCAAGTCTTCTCCCTCCTACCCCTGCATGGCACCTGCCTACTCACTCTCCATTCTGCACAACCCTGGTGATTGTTTACTGCCTTGCCCTAGTCCATCAGTTTCCATTGGCCTTATTTCAAACTCACTGGTGATCCCCCCGCCAAATGCATCTGTCCTTTTTCCAGGTGGGTTCTAATCTTTCTAAAGCCAACTCCTTGAGGCTACCCCTTTTATCAGTTTCTTTTCCTTAGTTTGATTGATGCTTTATCTTTTAAAATAATACTTTATTTTCATTTAACATGATTGCACATGTATAACCTAGATCAGATGACTTGCCATCTTGGGGAGGGGAGCAGTGGAGAGGAGGGAAAAAATTTTGGAACTCAAAATCTTATAAAAAATGAATATTGAAAACTATCTTCACATGTAATTGGAAAAAATAAGATACTATTTACTGAAAAATAATATTTTATTTTCCCCCAATTACATGTAAAGACAATTTTTAACATTCATTTTTTAAAATTTTGAGTTCCAAATTTTCTTCCTCCCTTTCTCAGCTCCTCCCTCCCTGAGACAGCAAGCAATTTCACATAGGTTCTACATGCACAATCATGCAAAACATTTTTTCCATACCTTATGTTTTGATACCATAGTAATTTCCAGAAAAACTGGACCTTGAGCCTTTCCTTGTCACAAAGAAAAAATAGTAGAGCAAAAACGTGTGATCTGGTGGTGGTGATAGACCCAGTGTTTTGCCCTGGTTGTCCTCCCAGCCCCTGCAGGGAGAAAGGGGGTCAATTATATTATCAATTGTTCAGGGACCCAAGAGTTTGGCTTCCCTTAGACATCCGGTCATTCTGATGGTTTCCGCTGTGGTGGCCCATCACCCCTCTTTTATCTTCTGTGAAGGTACTTCCTGCCCAGCCTTTCTGATAGCTTCTGTTCCCTACCATGGATCCCACGCCCCAAACTTGGTTACTCTGGCCTTGGCCCTCCCTTCCCTTGTCAGGATAACTGTACCCTGTACCCGGGAGAGCCCAGCCATCCCCCTCCTGAGTTTTTTACCATCTGTGCCCTCAAAAGAAGGGTCCAGAAAAGGAGACTTGGGAGTCTTAGACCCAAAGAGATTTATTTAGCACCTACCACTTTCTTTTTTCTTTTTTTTTAGTATTTCATATTTCATTTTTGCCCAATTACAAGCAAAAACAATTTTAACAGTCTTTTCTTTAATTTTGAGTTCCAAATTCTCTCCCTCCATCCTCTCCCCTTCATTAACTCAAGCGATTTGATATAGCACCTACAATTTTCAAGAAAGGTAGCCTGGACTAATGGATAGAAGGCCTGGCTTCAAGTCCTGGCCCTGACACATACTGGCTCCGTGACTCTGGACAAGTCACTGAGCCTGTCTGCATGGACCAGGCAACTTAAGATTATAAACTGCAGAATTGATGCCAACCTGGATTTCCCACACCTAGGGACAGCTGCATGATATGTGATGTAATGCATGAGTGTTGGACTTGGAATCAGAAAGACCTGAGTTTGAATCCTGCCTTAAATAACTCTTAGCTGTGTGATCCTAAGCAAGTCACTTAACTGATATTCACTTCAGTTTCTTCATCTGTAAAATGATGGGGATGATAATAGCACCTACTTCTCCAGGCTGTTGTGAGGATCGAATGAGATGATATTAGTAGAGAGCTTTGCGAACCTTAAAGGGCAGTGCAAATGCTAGCCAGGGGTGTGGCACTTCACAGAAGCATGCCAGTGGCTGGGTATTGATTTAGATAACCACAAATTACCATTATCTAGCTTGTATTGCATTTTTATTTCTTTTATTAAATACTTTCCATTTACATTATAATCTGGTTCCTAGAGTTTTGCTAGGGAAGCGTGAGCTGCCAATTTAATTTGACCCTTCTGGTGCCAGTGGTTGTTATTACCAATATAATCACCGGTCTGTCCTCTAGCTCTGGGGGCCAGACACTCTGCAGGGCACTGGGAAAGAACGGAAAATAACACAGACTTGAGAGCAGTCCTTGAGGAGATCCCTACAGAGTCAGGGGCTCTGAATGGGAAGGGACAGGCACTGAAGACAAAGGCACTTCTGCCTGGCACCTTCTGGGGACACTATGGTTTTCAAACCAAACATAGAGACCCAGAAGAGGAAGGAAAATATGGGGGTTGCCAATGCAGAGGGGGCAGCAGCAGGAGGAAGACCTAAGGACACAGAGAGCAGATCCAGGGCTATGGGGCAGAAACCAGGGTCCCAGGCCCCAGCCTAGGACACAGAACTCTGCCAGGTGAGGAAAGTGGGGTGGGGACTCCCCAACTGTGAGCCTTCTCTGGGCTGACCTCAAGTTCCTAAGGCTCTCCTGGCCCCTTGCCTCCTGTGATACCAAACCAGGCCAGACTCCAGCCTGGAGGAGGCTGCAATTCATGTGGAGAAGATATCTTCTTCTTTTGTATTCGTGGAATATCTGTGTCATGACAGATACAAAGTGTCAGAACAGGCCTGGGGCTGGCC
The DNA here is from genome assembly GCF_028372415.1 of Notamacropus eugenii. Lineage (NCBI taxonomy): Eukaryota > Metazoa > Chordata > Mammalia > Diprotodontia > Macropodidae > Notamacropus > Notamacropus eugenii. The sequence goes on from NC_092873.1 coordinate 506,688,261, forward strand.
ATGGGGAGCAGCTCCCCAAGGAGGAGTCTGGGCTCGCAAAGTCTTGCTTGCCTGTTACAATCCTCCCATCTGGGCTCCTGGCCCAGCAACCTACCTCCTGCCCAGCCTGGCTCCAGGAAACAAAGCAGCTCAGTCATGGCCAGCCAGACACTTTCTGAGTCTCACCTACTTACTGCCTGCCAAGCCCTGCCCTTGGGAAGCTTAACTGTTTTAGCAGGGCCCTGAGTGACTGGGATGCTAGGTAACCAAGTACATAAGTACAGAGCTGGGAAACAACTCATTCTCTTTTCCCATCAAACCCTCCCCTTCCCAAGGTCCTTATTAGTGCTGAGGGTACCACAATCCTCCTCATCTCCCAAGTGCAACCTAGCCTTCATCCTGGAATCCTCACTATCCCTACCCAATATCCTGTCTCTTGTGGATTTCATCTGTGCAGCATCTCTCCAGTATGGCTCCTTCTCTTCTCTACCCTTGTGCAGACCCCCACCACCTCCTGTCTGGACAGTTATACATCATTCAACATATATGAACATATACCCACATATTGCACTAGCATATACTGTAAGTACGTGGTTGTAGTGTGTATGGGCATCTAGGTGGCACAGTGAATACTGCCAGGCAACCAGTAAACATTGCACAAATACTTCTGGCCTCCAGATAAAATCATTAAGGTCAGGTGAGGCAGGCAGGAAGTGCAAAGTACTCCTGGTTCTGCAGTGGGCCCCAGAGTATAGTATTAACAGCAAGGTTGAGGAGGAGGGAAGGAGCAGAGAGACAGAATTAGGCTCTGGCTCTCCTGAATGATGGAAGAGGCCACTGTGCAAGGCAGTGTGCTTCTTAGAGACTCAGGAATGGGCTGGACTGAAACTCCCATTTGTAGAATTCTATAAGGTTTAGAAAGCACTTTTCTGTAGTATAAGCATTGTTAGGCACATTTTATAGATCAGAAAACTGAGGCCCAGTGAGGTTCCACAATTTGTCCAGGATCACACACACACACACACTCTCTCTCTCTCTCTCTCTCTCTCTCTCTCTCATATAGCAGACAGGTCTCCACTAACTCCTAGGCCACTGCACTTTCTGGAACATCAAATTGTTTCTTGATGAGGGAACTATTCTGAGACTCCTTCCATGGCAGGGACTAAGCTCTTCAGGGCCTCAGGGGAATAGCTGATCTTTTCAAGGGGATGGTGAATCAGGAAAGACTTCACAGAAGAAATGACTGATCAGAGGTGAGCTTCCAAGAGCCAATCTATGCTCAGCACACATTGGACAAGTTAGCTTGGCCCTTCAGGGCTTAGAGCAGTCAGACAGTGAACTCTGGGGTTCTCAACTTCTATCACTTGACACCTGAGGCTTTTTGTAATCTGGCTTTCCAACCTTACTTTCTTCTACTACCTAGCACTCAGCCTTTCTTCTCATATGGCCTCTTTCCTTCAGTCCCTGCCTTCAGGTCTTTGCTGATGAAGCCAATAATGAAGGCACAATTACATGTAAAATATGGGCATTGGTTGTAGCCCATGAAAATATGCAAAGAAAAATTTTTAAAAATAAACTTTTGATCTGTTTATTAACATGATATAATAATAAAAATAAGAAAAGGTATTTCTGATTCAAGTTTATTACATAATCATAGAATACTTGTACTATTGGGAAATTCTTCAACCCTGCAGTCCAAAGATGCTTTCCCACCTTGAGCCATTTGACTCAAGGTCAATTCATCAAGAAGCCAGGCCAGCAGATAGAAAGGTAAATTAGCATCATCTGATGGCTGGTGGATGCAGAGAGCAAAGAGAGAGACACACCTAGGTATATTTAGGGTTTTACACAACCTCACAGCAACATTGGTAAAAGGAGCCTATGAGGCCAGGCTGCTCAGACACTTTCCCTTTTTGGGAGGTTAAGTTAAAGGGACAAGATAGACATTAGGTGATGTGGGGGAGAACATTTTCCCCTTGGAGTTAGACCACGTTAACCTGGGGATTTCAGGAGTTGCCGTACATCAGGTTTGCTTCAGTGGGATGTTTTTTCTCTAGTTAATCTTGTCAGATACCCTGGCAGAAAATCTCTAACATAGTGAAGTCCTCTGTCAAGATCCAAACTGTAAAGGCTCATTCTCTCCTTGCCAGCCTGAAGGTCTCCATTTATACAAACCTTAGCTCTGTTTCTTTGACCTGTAAAGTTACCTTTTTTTTTTTCTAGGGAGATGTTTCTCCTGAATCTCTCACAGTATTCAGATTCATCTACTACTTCTACAATCAAAAATAAAATTAAAAAAATAAAAAAGCATTGAATATCATATTTAAAAATAAGCCTGCATTGATGATAGGATGAAAATGCCCTTCTTGTCATCAAAATTATTTTAGCAGCTTAGATTGAAATGTCTTTTCTTTCTGTAAATCTTCATAGATATGATGGTAAATGAAGTATAGAGCTTTATACATATCTCAGTAGATTTTTACATTTTTACATAATGAACCAAGTGTAGGCCTGGCGCATTATCTAAAATTAATAATGTTAAACGAATTTCTCATTATCCGAACTCCTAGCTCTACCCTGTTCCTGCTTCCAGTGCCCTCTCTCTTTGTCCTCTTTTTCCCAGATTACATACAAGGCTCAGCTTCTGGTCCAGGAAGTCTCTCTCATCTAGTCCTAGTCCAGATAGAGAGCCCTCTGTCCTCTGACCTCCCCAGTGTTACCTTAGAAATCCTAGTCAGTCTCCCCTCTGACCCAGCCAGCCATCGCCTCCCCGTCTCCCATAGTCATTGACCAAGAAGGTATCCTTGACTCTTGGCGGTGGGGGCTGGCAATGTTGTCAAACTCTCCACACTTTTTTTTAGGGATATGGACCCAATGAGGTGATAGAAGCCTGTGACTTGCCCCTAGAAAGTTGGGGGAATGGGTGGAAACAGCTGGTGTCAGAATGACCTGATGGACACTCAGAGTAAAGAGAGGGCCCAGTTGAATTTAGTTTGATTTGTGCTCGTAGCAGTCCTTTGTGCATAGTTGAAAGAAGTTTCTTTTTAATCACTAAAAGTGATCAAAGAGTTGACATAAGGAACATCATTTTGTTCTATGTTTGGCTTTGGGATATTTTAGCACGTGACAGGGAACAGCTTCAAGCCCAATGTCTCTCCTTCAAATTCTACCTTCCTCTTAATCACTTTATGACAGAGGACTCCAAAATTGGTGTAGCCAAACTCCAGGAGCCAAGAGGACCATGGAGCTGCACATTAGGATTCTGGAGACCCACAAATTGACTTAGAAAGCCGCTTATTAATATGATGTATGTACTACTGGTTTTTTATTTCTTTATATTTCCTAATTACATCTTAATTTGTTTTCATTGACCTCAGGAACTTTGCAGGCTAAGGCTACTCTGGAGATGTCTGATAATTCTAGGAAACTGGACTTTTCTCTTTATCCTATGAAATATAATTTGTACTAGATGCTTACCAAATGCTTATTGACTAATAAAGATGTTTTCTTGAGTCTGGCGTAAATGGTTATGCCAACAATGACATTCTTTCCTTCATTGCAATTTAAGCATCTTCTTTTGTTGGAATAAATACCTTTTTTCTTCCATCTACTAGGCAGGTGGCACAGTGAACAGGGTGCCAGGCCTGGGGTCAGGAAGATTCATCTTCCTGTGCTCAAATCTGGCCTCAGACACTTACTAGCTGTGTGACCTTGGGCAAGTCACTTAACCTTGTTTGCCTCAGTATCCTCATCTGTAAAATGAGCTGGGGAATGAAATGGCAAACCCCTCCAGTATCTTTGCCAAGAAAACCTCAAATGGAGTCATGAAAAATTGGACAACACTAAAATGCTCTATAACAAAACATCAATTTGCTCTCCTCACAGGCTTTTACCAAACCTTGTCATCCCTCCTCAAACCTCCCCCTGAAACTCCTCTTCCATTCTCAGCTGTAGACCTTACCTCATACTCCACTCCTCAAATGGAAGCCATTGATAGATAGCTTCCCCTTCTCCTTTCCTCTTTATCTCCAATTAGTCAGATGCTTTTCCCCATTATCTCTTCATTCACTCTAGTCTCTTGAAACAAGGTCTCTGCTTCCAGCCAAAGAAAACACCTGTAGCCATCTAGTACCCAGAATCTCTCAGTACCTGAGGATTCAAATAAACAATCCATTAAAAAAACATATGCAGATACTCCAGGGTAAAGGCAGTTCCTCAAGCTATTAAAAACAGTTCCCTTTGGGAAAACCCCAATTAGGAAATTAAAGGCTAGGAAATGAAAAGCTTTGAAGAGGTTCTCTGGGATGTCAGGTCTCTGCAAAGTCCTAAAAACTACTTTGTTCTGTCTTGCCCAAAGGGCCCACAGCTGGATTCCAAACAAGCGTCCGCTAGTAAATGAATAGCTGAGTCTGTAAAATAAAATAAAATAAAATGTGTATTAGTGACACATTTTAAGTTTAATCTGTGGTAGAAACTTTTTCTTTATCACCTTCTTAAGTCAAGAAAATCAACCAAACAATAAATCAAGCCTGGATTTCTTGGGGTCTGGATTTCTGAACACTTGATAAAATTGGCAACTGGCCCAAGCTGAGCAGGGCTGTGTCTAGCTCACTGCTGGCCCGGAATAATAGACCTGGGGAAACGTTAGCCCAAGGACCCCAGGTCTGCAGTGTAGCATCTCTGCTCCCAAGAGCCCAGGGTCATGTTGTGGGAGTGTGGGGATCTTAAGGAGGGTCTCCCAAGTTCCACCAGCACCCAGTCCTTCCACCGCCTCTCCATCCACTACATGTACTCCTTGTCCAGCTGATAACCCCCTCTGGCATGTCTAATCTTCCATCTCTCCCAACCCACCAGCTCCTGATTACAAACATTCCCATTTCCGCCATGTATTTACAAATTCCTCTCTTGATCTGTCCCTCCCCGCTATTGCCTTTCCTTCCTTCTCTGCCTAAACTCCTGGAAAAGATCACCTGTACTATCTGCCTCTACCTCTTTCACTGAATTCTTTTAATTTTTAATTTTACCTTCAATTTTGAACTTAAACATCAAAAAGGGAGTGTTTTCTTACATACCTAGCAGAACACATAAAAAACCAAAACAAAACAGGATCCTATAGGAAACTGTGAATCTCCATTTTTAAAAGTAAATAGTAAATTCTAGAGCTTCCTTTCAAAACTGTCCTGCTTGACTGTTCTTTCTGGCCTGCCTTCTGTTCTCCTGGATGCATTTTTAAAAAAAGTTTGAATAGAACCTCTTTTGGAGGCATCACATTTGCTAATCTCCCCCTTACCTCCACCAAATGAATAGAGAGAAAGAAGAGAAAAGGTTTGTTTTTCTTAAAGCCTAACTGAGCAAAATGAATCTACACTTTGATCTTGTCCAAAAATATTTCTGCCACCCGAGTCTCTCATCTCTTCTCACAGGAGGTGGGTAACAGGTCCTCCAGACACCTGGTTGGTCATAGAGTTGATCAGAGTTCATACATCTTTCTAAGTTGTTTTTTATCATGTTGCTATAATTCTATGAACTGTTCTGTTTTCTACTTTCTTGCCTTTTCTTCCCCTCCCTCCAAAATTTGGATCAGGAAGTTTGTCTTTCTTATGGGTACTCCCTCCCTGTATTCTTCTCTCCTCCCCACCCCCTCTTTTTTTGGAGGCAGTCAGGGTTAAGTGACTTGCCCAGGGTCACACAGCCAGTAAGTATGTGAGATCACATTTGAACTCAGGTCCCCCTGACTCCAGGGTCAGTGCCCTATCCACTGGGCCCCCAAGTGCCCCCTCACTTCCTTCCTAGTTGAGTTTGATGTATTTCTACATCAAGCTGTTAGTGTGGGGTGGGGTGGTGTGTGTGTGTGTGTGTGTGTGTGTGTGTGTGTGTGTGTGTGTGTGTGTGTGTGTGTGTGTGTATTCAACCTTCCTCTGCCCATTTTCAAAAAATGAGTTTCTTACTCACCCCTCCACTCCTTCTTACATCTTTGTATATACATTCATCTTTCTCAAAATTTGGGATTTCTTCCTTCTTTTGACCTCTTACCCTTCCTTCCCTTTCCCCTTTTCAAGCCTTCAGGACAGAACCTATGCACACCCACCTCTTTTTTCTTATTTAACTTCGAAGGTTCTGAAGGGACACTCCCCTTCTTTCTTTCCTCAAAGGGTTCAGTGCCCAGATCACAACCTCTCTCACTTCCCCAACTTTACTCTCAGACTTGGGGACCTCAGCATTCATAAGGAGATTTCCTTACCTCTGTAACCTAAGGGCTCCCCAGCTTACTCATCTTCCAGGAGCTGCCCCTGTGTCCCACCTCCTCCACACACAGAGATGGCCATCCCCTTGACCTCACCATCCTCCACAGAAGCACTGATGAGGTTCAGACTCTGGGAGCCTCCTTGAGCTCCCCTTGAATCTTCCCACTTAATCTGGCCTTTCTTACTCAAATCTAATCTTCCCATTTGTTCAGGCAGTCTCAGGAAGCCCATGGGCTTTTCATTATCATTTCAGGTCTCTGTTGCACTCCCCACCCTTGATCCCATCAACCCCATACCCATACTGCCCCTATCAAGATCTCTGGATTGCCCCACCTGCTTCCCACCCAAACCCTCCCTAGTCTGATATCTCCTGATAGCCTCTAGCTGTTTCCAGCCTTTAACCCTCCTTGGACTTCTCCTCAAGACCCTTCCTAAACCCCTCCTCCCATCACCCTGGACCACCAGACCACCCCCAAGATCCCTCCTATACTCTTTTCTGTATTTAAGTCCCACCTTGCCTCCATGAAGGTGCTCAGATGCCATCCAGCTCAGACTCTGTCTAGCTGGGATTGTGTCTGGCCCGCTTGTGAATACAAGCGTTACAAAAGCTTAGGCTCCTTAAGAGGCAACCCAATTAGGCGAATCCTTAATAAACTCTGTTTTCTTTGGCTTTAAGAAGGCTTGAGTCGAATTCATTCGAGCACGACCCGTCGGTATTTTGGGGTCCCTACCCCTCACCATTAACCTCATCAGCACCACCTCCATGCTCAAGAGCTCTGAAATTCCTTTCTCTGGTCATGGGCTGTTGTCATTCCACCTTCCCTCTGCCTTACTTTCCCTGATCTTCCTCCTCACCATGACCTCCAACTCTTCGGCTCCTCAGTTTTTTCCCAGACCATCACTCCTACACTCTCCTCCCTTCTCTGATGAAACAATTCAACTCTCCATTGATCTCTTTCCTCAAGCCCCCTGTCCCCTTATCCCTATCACAGACCTAGCCCTGCCAAACCTAGGCCTCCAGCTCTCATTCCTTCAAGCTGCTGAGCAAAGCCAGAGAAAATGAGGAAACCGTCATGATTGTATCCATGGCATCATCTCAAGTGGGCGCTCGCTGCAGCAAGGCAATCCCTGTACACCTCCCTCATTGGTTTGACGAGGTTGAGGGGTGATCGGTACCCCAAAATACCGACAGTCCAGGTCGTGCTGGAATGAATTCGACTCGAGCCTTCTTAAAGCCAAAGAAAACAAAGTTTATTAAAGATTCACCAAATTGGGTTGCCTCTGTTGACCTGAAAACTTGGTTAAAGAAAAGGCAACAGGCTAAATGCATACATTTTATGATTTAATTAATTAATTAATCAATTCCCTATTAAAGACAATGGTAACATAATGCATTATGGAGCCAGAAATGTTCTGGCTACCAATACAAAGAATTGAGCAACCTTAAATATGTTTTAGGACAAAGAAGTGTTCTGTGTCCTTCAGATTTATGATCTCCATAAGTGACTAACTAGACCATTAGTAAAGGAATTTCTTAATTGCATAGACTGTAAATACAATAAGATAACAGAGTTTGACAAAGTTTCACATAGAAATTACGACCCAAGATGTCTGTGTTTTCTTTACCATTAACATGCCATAACATAGTATATGTCTACAAATATTAAAATATGGAAAACTTCCCATTATTCAAGATAGTGTCTTAGGTTAAAGGTCTCTTAAGGAATGTTAAGTCAGCCCTGGCAGGCTTTTGTTGACATAGGAAGAGGCATTCTCTGAGTTTGCTTCAGAGAGAACAAAGAGATTATTCCAAAATTTCATATTAAACATTATCACCTCTTAAGGAGCCTAAGCATTTGTGACGCTTGTATGCACAAGTGGGCCAGACAGAATATCAGCTAGACAGAGTCTGAGCTGGATTGAATCTGAGCGCCTTCATGGAGGTGAGATGGAACTAAATACAGAAAAGACTACAGGAAGGATGGGGGAGTGGGGGGGAAGTCTCGTAGAGTGATGGGAGAAGTTCAGGAAGGGAATCCCAGGAGAATCAAAGGCTGGAAACAGCTGGAGGCAATCAACAGACATCAGACTAGGGGGCGCCTAGGTGGGAAGCAAGTGGGGCAATCAAGAGGTAACAGACAATGGTCACAGGTTTGAGTATGAAAGGCCAGGTTAAGTGAGGAGATTCCAGGGGAGCTCAAGGAAGTTCCCAGAGTCTGAACCCCATCAGGTTCACTATCCTACAAACTGCAACAGCTCTCTCAAACCTCTGCATCAAACCTCCCAAGGCTCCCTTTCCTCCTGCCCTTTCAGTAGGTACTTTAGAAATGCTTCTGAACTACTGACTGGGGTCTAGTGGGCATCTCTGGTGGGCATCTCATCTTTCTTGCCTCATCTCCCTCCCTGCTGCCTCACCCCCTTTTGGAACCTCTCATTTATGGAAACTTCTATGCTGACAATCTATCCTTCCCAGGGGTGGGAAACCTTTCTACAAATGAGAGATCTGAATAAGACTCCTCTCCCACCAACTACTGTTGCCAAAACCTCTGAACATCTTCAGTTGCCCTCACTTGTGGGCAGCATGTTCTGACTAGAGACCTGGGAGTCCCACTCCCCGACAGCCCCCAGCAAGGACTGCCTTCTGCTAGGGGTGAATGAATTTTGTGTGCCCGGCCTCCTCTCCAGCCTGGTGCCCCAGGTATGGGGTGTGTAAGTTTCTCCCTAGCTGGAGATGAGACCACACCTAGTACTTTTCCTCTGCTGGCCCAGCCTTCCCCCACATGCCTTTCCATTAGACAATTAAAGAAACTTGCTGCTGTCAACATTGATTGTTCTAATTCTTCTACCAAGCCTCCCTAAATCCTAGCAACCAGACCTGACATCGCACTAACATTTTGTCTCTTTGCAGCTTCTCCCCAAGGCTCCTAGCTCCGCTCTAGCAGAACCCAGCTTCCGCATAACAATCCTTCAGATACTGAAGAGGGCATTTATGACCCTCCTGAATCTTCCCCTTTCCAGGCTGAACATTCCTAGTTCTTTTAACCAATTGTCCTATGAACCTGTGGCCTCTCCCATTCTGGGGGCTCCTTCCTGTACTGTCTCCACCTTCTCAACGCCCTTTCTACAAAGAGGTACCCAGTGAACTCAGTGTTGGCCCCTTCAACCAGGGCAGACTCTTCCTGGAAGCCATGCCTTTCTTAATGCTACCCAATATCCTCCTGGCTTTTTAAATGGCCAGAGCTGGCTGCTGCCTTGTTGCTGAGCCTACAGGCCACAAAACCCCCCTAAACCCTTAGCACTTATTTGACTTGTACTAGACTGAATTCATAAACTAAGGAAGTGGACTTTACTTAAGGGGTAAGTATGTGGTTGGGGAGGTGACTGACAAGGGTCTCAGGCCCAGTCCTACCCATTCACATTCTCCCTCTCTCTTTGGGAACCAAGTCGGGGCCTGTCAGCTGGGTCTTAGCCAGTGGTGTCAACTCCTACCCAAGCAGCACCCGCCCTGAACTCAGCCAGTGGAAGAGTGCTAGAATTAGTGTTAACCATGACAGGTGTACGCCTGAATGGGAGGGGGGCATCTTTTTAAATGGCTCTTCTTCCTCCCATATAGACTGAAGTCATGAAAGACAGCTAGAGCTTTCCAGCCTTCATCTTTGCCCAGGCCAGGGTTTCCCTTCCTTGAATGGGCCCTAGGTTTGCCAGCCTACCCAGATCCAGCTCAGCCTGAATGTCAGGGGCACCTTTTTATTCATTCACTCATATATTTGAAAAGAGCTCTGGACTCTGGGTCAGAAGAATCACCTTCCTACATAGGCTTCAACACTTAGGAGGTCTGTGACTCACTTTACCAGCCCAAACCTCAGTTTCTTTACCTGTAAAATGGGAGTGATAATAACTTGTACTATCTGTCTGAAGCTTTGGAGTCTCCCTGGTGGGCACCAGATGCCATCCTGGATGACTCCTGCTTAGGGTTGCCTCCCTCTGACATTGTACAAAGGAGGGACATGGCTAGAAAGAGTCTGAAGAATCAGGTCTCTGCTCTCAGGCAGTTCACCTAAGGTTGATCTCTCAGCACTTGATGACCATAGGCCCCAGTCATCCAACTTAGGTTGGGTTTATTCTTATTTAATACATGGTTGATGCTGGAATCAGAACACAGAGGGCAGAGATCAGGCCTTATTTGGGTCTCCCTTCCCAGCTCAGACACGGACTGACTCCCTGGGTGAATTTGGGAGGTAGTACCTTCACTTCTCTTTGCTTCACTCTACCCATTTGTAGTTTGGATCAGATGACCTCTGAGAGCCCTTCCAGCTCAGGCAGGTATTTAAAGTCCAATATTTGGCTTGCCTTCCCTCCTCTGACCAGCCAGGGGGTGAAAGATTAAGAGATGGACTTTTAGAAATGCCCTCAGATTTTTCTTTATCTCTTCCTCCGCCCCAAGGGAGAGGGAAGTGCATGGAAGGGAAGAGATAAAGGAAGCCCACTCAGAAAAATCACAAATGATTAATGAATTACTGAGTCAGGGGAATCTGGCTGACCCTCCTACCTCTTCCCTCCTTTCCCTCTGCCTCCCCTTCCCTATTTCTCCTCTCCTACAGTCTTTTCCCTAGGCCCTTCCTCTTCTCTCCCCCCCATCCCTTCCTTTTCCTGTCTCTCTCCCTCCCCTCCTCCCTTCTCCCTACTATCCCCTACTGACCCCCTGGATCTTTTGGGGGAAAGAACAGAGGTTGCAGTTCCCCATGGTCCTATACCCAGGGAGGACCTACCTGGCCTTCCCCCTGCCTCTTTTTCTCCTCTTGGGAATAACCCCCTGCTCAGCAGGTGAGGCCAGGCTCCTCTCTCTAACTCCCCATCTTGCTGTGGTTCTGTTCTGTTCTTCTAGGGAGGCTCTGGTTCCAGATCTGTCTGACCAGAGGGCAAAGGGCCCTCCAAAGTGACAGGAGGGAAGGCTGAACTACCTGAGAGTGAACCCTGAGTCAGGAAAATTTGGGTTCCAATCCAGCTTCAAACACCTACTAGCTGTGTGACCTTGGGCAAGGCCTTTAACTTCTGCCTGCCTCAGTTTCCTCCAGCGTAAAGTGGTGATAATAATAGCAGCACCTTCCTCCCAGGGTTGTTGTGAGGATTAAAAAGGGTGATCTTTGTAGATCGCTTAGCAGTGCTTGGCACATAGTAGAGGTAGACGTTTGCTTCTTTTCTTTCAGGGTATCCCATGGACACCTGCTTCAGCCCTTCAGGGTTCCTCCCAGGCCAACCTTGCACAGGTCACTTCCCTCTTTAGGCCTTGCTTTTCCCATTTTCTAAGCTCCTTTTCATCTCTGAAGCCCTTGTTGTTCCAGATATCTCTTATAACAGTCCCTGAAATAGAAATGCAGGAGGCCAGCCCTCATTAAGTATCTGTTCAGTGAATTCAGCTTGGGCCGCTCCCTAAGGAGGGGAGTTAGCTAGTAACTGAATGAGCTCACCTGTCTATCCCTCTGCCTTTGCCCAGGGACCCACCCAGTACCCTGGCATGGGGTTTATATTTGCAGCCTTGGGTGACTGGCCACACTGAGTTTTCCTTAGAAGAGGATTCTACCATGGAGTCTAGTACGCAGGCCCCCTCCAGGGCTCAATCAGCCTTCTCTGCCACCTCCAGTCTTTCCTCTCCTGACTGAGAGAGAGAAAAGTTAGTCACCACCTTCTTCCTAATAATGAACTGGAGGATCTTCTATCTACTCTCTCTTGATCTTGTATGAACCTACTTACTGATAGGCTATCTCCCTGTCTAGAAGATTCTTTGCATCTCCAGGGCCCAGCTAGCACACAGCAGTCCTTAAGAAATGATTGCTGACTGACTCAAAAGACAAAAATCCTTCCCTGCTGTCCTAAAGCACAGTTTTGACCATGTCACTACTCAATGGTGGCCCCTATCACCTCCAGGATTAAATCTGTGTGGTGGCAGCTGATTGGAGGAGGGCCCTGGGGTGGAGGATGGGGAACTTGTAGGAAGCAGATCTATTAGGAGGCTATTTTCATAATGCAGGCCTGATATGAGGATCTCTACCAGGGTGGTGGCAGGGTCAGAGGAGAGAAAGAGGCAGAGTCCAGAGATCTTGGGAAGGTAGAAACGAAAGGTCAGGACTTGATTGGGGCTAGGGGGTGAGGAGTCAAGGATGACCCCTAGGTTTGGAGTCTGGGTGATGGGGACCCTGTGCCTGAACTCAACTTTTCCCTTCCCCAGATGTGAGGCTGTTTGGGGAGGCTGGGGCTACTACCCTTTTCTTCCCTTTCTCTCCTTGGATCCTGACATTTCCCTCCACCTCTCAGGAACAATCCCCTGCCAGTGACTCCAGGCCTAGGTTGGACTCTGAAGTTTACACGGGACAGTGTGTAGCTGAGCAGAAAAACTGAAGACTTAACAAGCTAGCAAAGGCCCTGCTCTGAGTTCACCTGACCCCTGCTGCAGGCAGAACATCCAGGGCTGGACGCAGGGCCCATGTCAGAGCAGGACTGTGCCAGGGGCAGAAGGTAAGGGATGCTGGAAGAAGAGCAGATGCGGGGCAGAAGGCAGTGCCCAGGTCTCCCCCAGATTATCCTGGTACAGTGGGGCTCCCAGGTCCTGAACTAGCAAAAGCCTGGAAGGAAGGAAGAAAGGTCATGCTGAGATGGGCTGGGCAGAGGGGCTTCAGGGAGCTCCTGCTTTGGTGGCCCCCTCCTAGGAATGCTGGGATCAAGAAGTCCTCAGAACACTGGGCCCCTGGTCTGTCTCTCTCTGGCGCTTGGCATCACAGAGAGGGCTGGAAGGGGCTCCCGATACCCTGCTGTCCTCCCAAGACTGAATGCTTCAAGCATCCTTTTCTTTGAATTACCCTGTTTGCCTACTTGGCCTTATCTTACTTACTAACTAACTTGTGAGGTCCCAGAGAGCAGGGCCCTGTTCTTTCCATCTCTGAATTTTGGTGAAGCCTCACCATGAATGAACATATGTACCAAGAATGGAGAAAGAAAGAAAGAGAGGAGGGAGGAAGGAAACGAGAGGGAGGGAGAAAGGGGGAACAAAGGGGAGAAAGGAAGGAAGGAAGCATTTATTAAGAACTGACCGTGTGTCAGGCATCATGCTAAATGCTGGAGTATAAACAGAAGAAAAAAGCAAGGTAAGCCCCCCTCGCAAAGGAGCCCCCATTCTAGTGAAGACACAGAGATTTCTTTAGGAGGCATGAGATGGAAAAGGTCTCCTCAGAGATCTTGTGGCACAGCCTGGATTCCTTTCCTCTGGTGAGATACGGATCATGGATCACGGATCACGGATCACGGATCACGAGGCAGCACCTTAAGGCCAAAACACCTCCCTCAGTCAGCACCTAGGAACCCTTGTCCTAGAACCTTCTAAGGCCAGCACAATGAGAATGGGTTAGATGCCTTCTACGGTGACTCCCGGCTAACATTTGTGGGCCCCTTAGGTGAGCAAACATCTCATGGGATTTTCACAATGGTCCTTTGAAGTTGGGTCAGGAGGGCATGGTAAATGTTAACCCTGGTTGAGCCATGAGCCTCGGGACAGTCTGCTGAAACAGATCCACGGTCTCCGTTCATCATGGCAGCCAGGCTCCAATAGAAAGGGAATTGTTTTCCCATCCAAGCTCCCAGACCCTTTAGGGATCCCTGGCGCCCCGGTTCTAGACAGAGCCTGCCGGCACTGTTTCCCCTACTTGAGTCTCTATTTGGGTCAGCCATGCGATGCACACACAGTAGTGGGGTGCGAGTCTGCAGTGGGCTTAGAGCGGGGCAAAGGTCGGGCCCCCTTCGGGCGCGGGGCCGGGCTGCGCAAGATCGCGGATCTGTTTTCCGACGACCTGGATGAGCCTCTGCTGCCAGGTCCCCGCGGCCCCTAGGGGCACACGCGGCAGCGGCTGCAGCCTGGGGCGAGGGCACAGCGAGATGGAGAGGAAGAAGGTGGCCCAGGCCTCAACCTCCCAGCTGGGACAAAGACCCGCAGGGTCCGGGCAGAGGGCGGACACGTAGCTCGGGGGCCGTGGCTGCGCGCTGCCCTTGGCACGGCGCCGCGACCCTCCCACGAGAGGGCCGGGGGAGGAGGACCCCCTGCTAACCTCCGGGTCCTCACTGCCTGCCACGCGGGTTTGGGGATTTTTCTTGGGCAGCCTGCGGGCTCAGTGCTGAGAAGGAGGAGGGTGCAGGGCTGCGAGGAGGTGGGCGCAGGACCGGAGCGGGAGGGCGCACGGGCGAGAGGGTGGGCACACGGGCTAGAGGGAGGGCACACGGGCGAGAGGGTGGGCACACGGGCGAGAGGGGGAGGGTACGGGACTGGGGGAGCGGGTGAATGGATCAGTACATGACCGGAAGGGGAGGGCGCGCGGGCAAGAGGGTGGGCATAGGGCCGGAGTGGGAGGGCGTACAGGCTGGAGGGGGCGGGCACAGAGCGAGAGGGGGAGGGTACGGGACTGAGGGGGCGGGTGAGTGGAAGGGGAGGGCGCACGAGCGAGAGGGTGGGCACACGGGCTAGAGGGAGGGCACAGGGCCGGAGTGGGAGGGCACAAGGGCGAGAGGGAGGGCACAGGGTCGGAGTGGGAGGGCACACGGGCGAGAGGGAGGGCACAGGGCCGGAGTGGGAGGGCACAGGGCCGAAGTGGGAGGGCGCACGGCCGAAGGGGGCGGGCACAGAGCGAGAGGGGGAGGGCACCGACCAGCCTGCAATTGAGGAAGTCGCAGCATTGTGGATCTCGGGAAGCACGCCCGCCGTCTTACTCGGACCCTTGTCCCCAGAACGTTCTTGCCAGCAGCAGGACTGAGGTGGGAAGCACCCCGATTTAGCCTGGGGATCCCCCTCCCTCCACCGTGTGTGTGTATGCGGGGGTGGGCCCCGGGGATGGGGGGTGGGGGGGTGGGCTCTGCCTTGCGGGGCTCTCCTTTGGCCCACCGTCTCCTGTTTGTTTGCTTGGCTTGGGCGGAGTCCCTTCCCCTGTCCCTGGTTCTGCTTCTCGGACAGTGGCAGGATGGCCGATCCTGCCTTGGCCACGGGGGGTGGAACGAGGCTTCTTTTTGGCGGGTAGGGCACGGTTCTGCCTTGCCCCTTGCTCAGTGCCCCTAGCTGTGAGATGGGGATCAGGGACCTGTATCACGGATTAGTGCCATCTGGGGCCGCTGCTTCTCCCTGCAGGTCGGTGACGGTATACTTGGAGGTTTTCCTGCCACGACATCGTTCGTCTTCTTCCAGGGCTCACGAGGACAGTAAGGGCAGAGGGCCAGTTCCTCCTTCCCCTTTTGGAAAGGGCAGAAGGTGAGAGAGGCGTGTTTCCCTCTCCCCGGTCACGTTGGGCCCCTTCTCACCTGCCAGCTTCCAGCTGGATTTTTCTTGTTTGAAGCCATCAGGTTTCCCTTTGGGTCCCTCTCCCTACAAGTTTCCATCATTTTCCGGACACTGACTGAATCCCCATTATCCTGGGGAAAGTAAGGCACTGGAAGAGAGGGGCGTCTCCTCTTGGAGGAGGGAGCTGAGTCAGGATGGGATGTCAATCCCTGCCCTTTTATCCCACCCTGACTCCATCCTGCTCTGACCTGTCGCTGGTGGGCAGCCTTTCTCTCCCCCCCTCTCCCCTTTTAGCTGGGCAGGCTTCAGGGCCCTTCCAAGATTGTCCTACAAGTATGGACTAAAAGTAAGATCATGTCGGCCTTCTTCCACTCTTTTGGAAGGGCTGTCCCAGTAGGGATTGAGATAACATTAGCACCTAAGGGAATGAGGACAGGCTTCCATGGGATAGGATCTGAGCCTTCAAGGCAGAGATGAGGAGAGAGATGGATGTGTTGCAGTTATGGAGGGGGAGAAGGAATGAAGTGGGTCTGTTACCAGTCAGCCAGTTTGGTTCTAATGGGCCTGTATGAACCTGACAAGGAGGCCTGGGGCCACACTGTGAAGCACTTTAAAGTCCCAAGCTGGGGGCAGTGCGTTTTATCCTAGAGGCTCTTAGGGGAGTAACCAGGTGAGATGCCTGCAGTAGGAAGATTATTAGGACAGCTGTTTATGGAGAAGGGGGAATCACCCTCTTTGAGGAGGGACATTCAGTTCAAGATCTGAGCTTCTGCAGGGAAGGAGCAGAATGGCAAACCATTTAGGAGAAGGATCAACTTTGCCCCTATCTGAATTCTGGGCCAGCCCCCTTGGGGAATATCCAAGCTGGTGCTAGCCTGGTCCCCTCCCCCCATTCTGCCCTGAGGCTCTGGTGAACTTTACCACTCCAGGTGAAAGGGAGAAGCTGTTTCTCATGTGTCTCCCCTCCCCCTTCTTTCTGGCTGGAATTCCAGAACCCTTCTTGGGGCAATTGAGAACTCTGAGAAGTTCAGCCTGCCCTGTTCTGCCCAGCAGCCTCCCAGCCCTGGCTATTGA
Organism: Notamacropus eugenii; assembly: GCF_028372415.1. Classification (NCBI taxonomy): domain Eukaryota; kingdom Metazoa; phylum Chordata; class Mammalia; order Diprotodontia; family Macropodidae; genus Notamacropus; species Notamacropus eugenii. The sequence continues at coordinate 506,704,869 of NC_092873.1, forward strand.
ATAGGAAGGGACTGAGTCAGGAAGTTCCTGGAGATCCCTTGACAACTGGTTGTCCAGCCTCCGGAGACCTCCAGTGAGAGGTTCCCACCAGCTCCTGGGGCAGCCCTGGCCACTTGGGGACCACCCTCATCATGAGGGAGGGTCTCCTGACACAGCTGGAATTGGCCCAAGGTCATACCCTGAGACAGTGGCTTAGCCAGGAGTGGACCCCACTGGGGCTCTGAATCCTTGGGCTTCCTCCTCCACCTCTCCCTGGTCATATCCAGATTCCTTGGTCAGGACATGTTTGCTGAAAGCCTTTGGTGCTTAGAGATCACACCCTGCTAAGGACCTCGAGAGTGGCATAGAAGAAGATGGAGCAGAATCCCTGACCTCTGGGGTTTAGAGACTTGTGGTGCATTTCCCTAATAATATGGGAGTTAGAATCAGGTGCCAAGATAGGCACACATTTAATTTATCCTGCTTACCAGGGATGTCCTACATTCCCACACTGGCCACCATGGACCCAGTCACACCTCACAGAGGAACCTGCTTCTCTGACCCTACAGACAAGACAGGGGAGTTTAACAAGCAATGATGTTGTTTTTCAGTCATATTTGACTCACCTGGACCCCATTGGGGGGTTTTCTTGGCAAAGACACTGGAGTGGTTTGTCATTTCCTTCTCCACCTCATTTTACAGATGAAGAAACTGGGGCAAACAGAGTTAAATCACTTGCTCAAAGTCAGCAAGTTTTGGAGGCCCTATTGGAATTAATCAAGATGAATCTTCCAGATTCCAAGTCAGGACTCAATTTACTGCACCACAGAGCTGTCCAAAGTCCTAGCCTCGACCCGCTACTTAGTGCCTCTTCTATCTCTCTCTACATTGTACTGTTCATGCCAACTCCTTAAGGAGTTAGGTGTTGAGGGGAGGAGGGCTTTAAGTTAAAGAGTCTACATGGTTTTGGGGGAGAGGGCTTCCTGCTGGCCCAGTGAGGCCCTTTCTCAGGATTGTGCCCCTCATCCTGACTTCAGAGTTTTCCACCTGGGTGACTTTGGACTTCAGATTCCTGATTGGTGTGAAATGAGGACTGATGTTCTTCTATCTCTCAATCTATGACTCTGTTTTTGTGGTGGGACCAGGGGCTCCCACGGCCACCAGGGGAAGCCCCTAGTAATTAGGACAAACCAAGGTTTTTCACCTGATGCCTTCCCAGCTTCTCACTTACAGAGCCTGACTCTCTCTCCCTGCCTCCTGCTACCTTACCTTACCTTCCTTATCTTTCCCTCTTTACTGTGTCTTTTCTGACAGTTTTCATGTCACTCTTAATTTCCTCTGATTCAACTACTGGAATACACAAGATGGAAGTTGATTGTATCAGGGACTGTTTGAGTCTGCTTAAGTTCATGTGTGTGTCCTTCTGACAAAAGTGGTCAGAGCTCATGTTATGTTCTGGGCCCTCTCTGATGTCCGTGGTTTTGTGGCTGCTGATGCCACTGCTGTGAGGGGGCACTGCCCCTTGGGGTTCTACTCACCCTGCAATGCTTCTTAGGAGTTTCCCCCTTTTCCTCAGTGTACGTTATGGGTGGCTGGCTGGCCGTGGGCCATTTCATTCTGTCCTCAGCCACGGGATAGCTCTTTCTTTTCTGTATTGCAGGCAATGATGTCATCCACCCTCGTCCTCCACACTGGGCAGAAGATGCCTCTCCTGGGGCTGGGTACCTGGAAGAGTGAGCCTGGGCAGGTGAGGTGGGGGCTGGGCACAGGGAGAGCTGTGTTTGGGGGAGAAGGGACAGCCAAGGAAGAGAAGTAGGGGAAGACTTGACCCCTGCCCTCATGAAGATTGTAGTCTTTGCAGAGGAGAATATCAAGCAGTAAACACTTAGATGGTAAAGAGTTAGCAAACAGTAGGAGGCGGCTGCCCCTGGACCTTGTGCTCAGATCTGGGGGCCTGGGAAGGCTTTGGGGAGGCCAGTGAGTGGGCTGAAGGTTTGTTGTTTGGGGTAGAAGGATGGAAATCTCCCCACTCCACAGAAGGAGAAACGAGCTAATGAGGTCTGAGGCCAGCGAGTGCGCATCTGCATAGCAGGTGTCTGTGCTGGAAGTATGGCGTGGTTGAAGTGGAGGGGACCTCATCAGTGATAAAAGAGGGAGTGTAGTGGTGGGAGCCTCCCATGACCTCTCCTTCTGCCCCATAGCAATCAGACCTACTAGGACCAGGGAGGAGGGGAGGAGGTGACCATGACAAAGCTCCCTGGGGACCCCAGAGCCCCACTGGTGCTAGGGCTGAGGTGGGCATGGGCCAGAGAAGCCTTGATCCTTCTTCCCTCCCCTGCAGCCAGATTAGTGGAGACTGAGCACCCAGGTGCCAAACCTGTTCTATAATCCCAGCTTTCAGGAAGGGAGGGGGGAGGCAGGAAGTGGGCACCTGCTCTGTGGGGGTGGTGGGGGTGGGGGGAGCTGTTGGCCTGACCCATGGGGCTCACCTTTCACTTTTCAGTTTGGAATATCCTAGTGGGGTGTGTGTGTATGTGTGTCTGTGTCTGTCTGTGTCTGTGTGTCTGTGATTGTTAAGAACTTGGCATCTCTCCTCCCCTCCAAAACTCTGTCTCTACCCCATGTGTGACATTGTGGGGAGCCCCGGGGCTAGGCCACCTGTCAACTCAGTGCAGACAGTGGTCCCTAACCTTGCAGTACAGGAGCCGCTGACCCTGGTGTTCAGTCTGACACCCAGGAAACAGATGGGGAATGGGGGGGGGGGGTGCCTTCGGAGGGGCCCCAGGATTGGGTGTTGCTGCCACAGGGCTGAGGCCTGTGGAAGGAATCAGAAAGATGGTAGGAAGGAGGTTGGAGGAAGTCTGAAGTCTTATGAGGAGAGGCAGCCTGGTCTGGTGGTCGCCTACAGGCTTACTGTAGCTTCTGTTTGCAGAGCCTCAGTCCTCTCATCTGTAAAATGGGAATGAATAATCCCCATTATTGCCTCCCTCTCAGGGAATTATGAAGTTTGATTGAGATCCTGTCCATGAAGGACTTTGCTAATCATAAAGAGCCACGGTTATAAACATCATGAAGATACAGAGGAGTTGGAGGGCCAGAGGGAGCCTGCTCCTGGTGGGCAAAAGGATGGACACAGAGTAGAGCACCTGCCAAGGCAGGAGTGGCTTTGTGGGAGGTTGAGCCAGATGCTCAGGGAGGAAGCCTGCCCAGCCCAGGCTCTACTGGTGAGCCAAGGGCTGGTCCAGAGTCAGGGACTTGGGACCTGCATAGAAGAATTCTGATGAGGTTCAAGGAGGTGGGAAAGCTAGAGGTCCCCTCCAACTTGTGGGGAGGGGATAGGGAGCCATCAAGACGATTCCTGTCATCTGAGCACTTACTAGCATCCTGATCTCCATTTCCTGATGAGTGAACTGTGGCTCAGGGAGAAGTCCCTGCAAAGCAGCCCGGGGAAGTCTGAGGGGACCAATTCTGCCTGAGCAGAGGTGCCTGCCCCTTCCGCTTTTTCCAGTCCCATTCTCAGCACTTCCTCCACCCCCACAGGTGAAGGCTGCTATCAAATACGCTCTCAGTGTTGGCTACCGCCACATTGACTGTGCTGCCATCTATGGAAACGAGGCAGAGATTGGCGAGGCCTTGAAGGAGAATGTGGGCCCTGGAAAGGTAAGTGAGGTCTGGCCAGGGATAGTAGGGGAGCTCTGGAAGGGGAGGGAACCCGTGGAACCTGGGCCCCCACCCCTTTGGTTATACCCCCTCCCCTCCCCAGGCTGTTTCCCGCGAAGAAGTGTTTGTGACTTCCAAGCTCTGGAACACCAAGCACCAGCCAGAGGATGTGGAGCCTGCCCTCAGGAAGACCCTGGCTGACCTCCAGCTGCAGTATCTGGATCTCTACCTGATGCACTGGCCCTTTGGCTTTGAGTGAGCAGAGGAGATGGGCTGAGGCAGGGCTGGACAGGGCCAGAACTATTCCCACAGCACTGCATGCTGTTGGCCTTCATGTCCCTTTGTTGAATGATGAGAAAGTGGTCTTGTGCTGCTCAGTTGTATAGGGTTGGGTGAGTAAGGGGCAGAAGGGACCAGGGAAGGCCGAGGTCATGGGGCTGTCACATCCACAGGCGGGGGGACAACCCCTTCCCCAAGAATGCTGATGGCACAATGCGCTATGACACCATCCACTACAAGGAGACTTGGAAGGCCATGGAGGCGCTGGTGTCCAAGGGGCTGGTGCGGGCCCTGGGCCTCTCCAACTTCAACAGCCGCCAGATTGATGACATTCTCAGCATGGCCACAGTGCGGCCTGCTGTGCTCCAGGTGAGCCCGGGGAGCTGTGGGGGGGTACCCCAGGGATTGGGGGTGGGAGCCCTGGTCCAGACAGTGGGATGACTAGATGACAAGTCACTTATGTTCTGGTGCCTGGGGCTGTGCCTGAGTGACAGGGGCCAGTAGCAGAGGGGGTGTCCAGATCACTGCTGACAGCCTCTGTGATCTCTGTCCAAGGTGGAGAGTCACCCTTACCTAGCCCAGAATGAGCTAATTGCTCACTGCCATGAGCGGGGGCTAGAGGTGACAGCCTACAGCCCCCTTGGCTCCTCAGACCGAGCCTGGCGAGACCCAGCGGAGCCAGTGCTGCTGCAGGAGCCCCTTGTCCTGGAGCTGGCCAAGAAGTATGGGAAGTCACCAGCCCAGATCCTGCTCAGGTACGGCCCAGTGTGAGCCTAGGCTGGGGAGAGGAGGAGCTACGGGAGGCAGCCTGGGAGATGCCATGCTGAACTCCACTAGGTGCATGGCTAAAGTCGATAGGAGCAGGGGGGAAGAGGGCTATGGAGAGAAGGCTGTAGGCCCTAGGCTGACATTCAAGGCTCTTTCCTGGGCCTTGTGCAACATCCTTAGTTTCTCTGCCTGAAAAATGGGAACAATCGTATCCATATTACCAGCCATAGAGAGTTTTTGTAAAATGAAAGTCATGTTTGTAAAGTGCTTTTTTTTTTAAAGCGTTCTGGATTCCAGTGCCCATCAATGGTTCTCAAACTTCTGGGTCTCAAGATGCCCTTATACTCCTAAAAATAATGGAGAACCCCCTTCCCCAAAAGGGTTTGTTTATATAAGTCATAAATGTCCATATTTACCATATTCATCAATAAACATCCTACTGTGTGCCAGACACTATGTTTAAGGGGGGGCAGGGAGAAACAACATGCAAAAACCTGTGGACAATCAAGCTACAGATGGGATAAGTCAGAGGTGAGGCTAGGTTGGAGGACAGAGGGAAGACTAGGGATGGGGAAAAAGAAGGTGGGATTTTAGCTGGGACATGAAGGAAGCCAGGAGAGAGAGATGAGAGGGGAGGGCATTCTAGGCATGGGTCACAGCCAGAGAAAATGCTTGGAGTCCAGAAACAGAGGGTCTTGTGGAAGGAACAGCCAGGAGGCTAGTGTCACTGAGAGAGAGAGGGAGAGGGAGGGAGGAAGGAAGGGAGAGAGAGAGAGTTGATGTCAAATATAAGCAGACTGGAAAGGTAGGAAGGGGCCGGCTTATGGAAAGATCTCTAAATCAGAGGATTTCGTATTTGATCCTGGAGGTGAAAGGGAACTGCTACGATTGGTTGAGTAGGGGTTGACATGATCAGGCTTGCACTTTAGGAAGATTGATTGAGGAGGATATGGAAGGGGGCACACCCCGCCAGCAGCTAGAGTGAGGTGATGAGGATCTGCACCAGGGGGTGGCAGCCTCAGAGGAGAGAAGGGGATGTATTGGTAGAATCAACAGGCCTTGGCAACTACTTGGACATGATGGAGGTAGTGAGAAAGGGGAGTTGAGGATGACATGACCCCTGTACTGATGGTACCCTCAACTGTAGTGGAGAAATCAGGAAGAGGAGGGAGTGTTAAGAGAAAGATAAGTTCAGATTCAGACACATTGCACTTAAGATGACAAGATGACTATGAGACATTGAGTGAGTTAGAGATGTCCAGTAAGCATTCGGAAATCTGGAAACCCCAAGTTCAAATCTCACCTAGCTGTGTGACCCTGGGCAAGCCACTTAATTTCTGTCTCAGTTGCCTCATCTGTAAGATGGGAATAATAATGTCCCCTATCTACCAGGGTAGTTATGAGGATAAAATGAAATCTCATAAACTGCTTTGCAAAGTTTAAAAGTGCTATATAAATCCTAGTTATTATTATTAAAAGTTGGCTAGAGAAAACAAGGGAAACCAGAGTTTAGGGGCATCGTCTCACTGGTCTTTAGTTTTTCCATCTGTAAAATGGAAAAATTGGGCTGAATAACCTCTAAGATCCCTTCCTAAATTCTGTGATTCTCTGAATGGAGACCCTGTAACTATTTCCACTAGCCCAGCCTGCATTCTGAGCCCCAGCTGGCACTTGGGAACTGTGGGGGGGGGGGCAGTACATGTGGGAAGACCCTGCTAGGTGTGACCCGTCCCATCCCCCTGGGTCTGCTCTCCCTCCTTACAGATGGCAAGTCCAGCGGAAGGTGATCTGTATTCCAAAAAGCGTCACTCCTTCCCGTATCCTTGAGAACCTCCAGGTAAAGAAGCAGGCCCTGGACTTCGGGGTGGGGAAATGCACGGAGCCCTGGGAACAAGGCCTGGGCTCAGGACTCTGGGTGTCCCTGCTAGGTTTTTGACTTCACCCTGACGCCAGAGGAGATGAAGCAGCTAGGGGCGCTGAACAAAAATTGGCGGTACATCGTGCCCATGATAATGGTAAGGGCCATGCTGGTGGCTGGTGCCCTGGGAGGGGGCGCAGACAGGGCTGATGGGCCCCCTCTGAGATAGGCTTCTGTCTCTGTCTTTGCAGAGGGATGGGAAGCGGGTCCCAAGAGACGCAGGACATCCTCTGTATCCCTTCAACGAGCCCTTCTAAGGCCTGACTTTTCGGTCCAGGCAGAAGCCAGTATCAATACACACATTCTAGCCTCTTTGGCTCTGGCAGTTCTGAGTCTCTTTGTCTCCGTGTCATGCTGACCATGATGGCCCTTGCGCCAGCAGCTCACCACCTGGCCTTCTGTAGCCCTGACTGTGACAGCAGGACCTCACTGGACCATAGTTATAGATCTGAGGAGCATAGAGCATATAGAAGGGCCAGAATGCCCATAGAATCCTATTGCACAGGTGAGGAAACAGACCCAGCAAGGGGGCTTAAGGTTAGAAGGCAGAACTGGAACCCATGCTGGGCTAGCATAGAGCCTGCCCTTCATGCTCCAGTTGGGAGAGAGAGACTGGAGGAAAGAGAAAGGGGGAGACATTGAGGGAAAAGGGGAAAGAAAGAGGTCTGGGTATATGTGGTTTGTGTTTGCAGGCTGTGTGTGGTAGGTGCATGGTGTGTGTATGTGTGTGTTTGTGCAAAAGTGGGTGGGCAACTCTGCCACTGACTTACAGCTGACATGGAAAATACCGCCTGCCTCAGTGTCTCTTGCTGAGGCCCAGAATAGGGGAGTAGAATCTGAGAACTTTAAACTGAATTGGGGTGGGGGGAGGTCCCCAAGTTATGGTGTTTGGGCATTGGGAGGAACCTCAGTCGCACCCCCTTCCTCCCCAACGCTGCCCCTGCCTGAAGCAGAAATCCTCATGGAGCCTTTTTGGTCAGCTGCCCAAATTCACCTGTTTGCTATCTGTGATTGATCGCAGCCCCCTCTATTTCTGAACATCTCTAACCATTAGGAATTTCTTATATGGGGCTCATGTTTGCCTTCATTTCTTTGGGAAGCATGACCCCTGCTTAAGTTTTATTCTCTAGGCTCCTCAGCCAGTCGGTCAACAAGCATTTACTATTCTCCTGCTGTATGCTAGGCACCGTACTAAATGCTTGCTGGGGTTACAGAGAGAAGCAAAAAATCCATCCCAGCTCTCCAGAGGCTCAGTCTAATGGGGGAGATTAGAAGGAACTTCCCCAATTCTTTCTACTGCCTTGTGGACCATTGGGCAGACTGAGGGAAGGGACCTGCACTAGGTCACACAGTGAGTTAATCACAAGAGGGTGGGAGGTGAGGACTGGAGAGGCTGAAAGCTCCCAGCTGAGTTCTGGACCCACCCCCTCATTCACTGGGAACTTTGGGGCCATCGCAAGGAATTATCTCGGGCACCAAGAAGAAGTATAAGTCACTTGATCTGTCGGGAAAGAAAAGAAAACCACTAATACTATATTCTGGATCGAGGACAAAATCTGCCAACAGCGATTTTTATTAATCTAATTAAATCCAAGTATTTCTAGCTTAGTCCCTCCCCTCTCCACTGGATCCTTAGGCATCTCTCTTTTTGTGGTTGTTCAATCATATCTGACACTTGGTGACCCCGTTTGGCATTTCCTTGGCAAAGACATTGGAGTGCTTTAGTGGTTTGCTACTTCCTTCTCCCACTCATTTTACAAACTAAACTGAGGAAAACAGGGTTAGGTGATGGTCACATAGCTAATAAGTGTCCCAGGCCAGATTTGAACTCACCAACTTGACTCACGGGCCCTGACTCCAGGCCCAACGCTATCCATTGTGTCATCTAACAGCCCTCACATCTCTACCCCAAGACAATGTGAGGTGACATTCATGAGTCTCAAAGAAAACAACTCACCCGTGTGTTCAAAGACAACTTGGGCTAACCACATTTGGGAACAGGAATCGCTGAGAAGAGGCCTTCAGTCTTCAGCTAGAACCGCTCACTTCCTTCCCTGGCCATGGAGTGAGCCTGGGGGGCCTTAGCCTACCTTAGTCCTGTATCTGAATAGAGAGGCAGGATCTCCATCCCTGGCTTTTGGGGATGGAGTCTGAGAAGGACTCAAAAGGAGCTTTTCCTTTTTCCTTTAATATTTTATTTTTTCCCCAAATTACATGTAAAAACAATTTTTAACATTTTTTATGTAGAGTCATGTAGAATGTAGAGTCGGCCTTGGCTGGCTTTGTTGACATAGGAAGAGGCACCCTCTGAGTTTGCTTCAGAGAGAACAGAGATTATTCCAAAATTTTATATTAAACGTTATCACTGGATTCCATAGGTCCATGAGACCAAGGCTGTCTCTTTGGGCATTGGGAGGAGCCTTGCTAGTCACTGGCTTCCTGGCTTCACGGGCCTAGAGGTCACTAGAGAAGGTGGTCATTTCCCCTTCCTTGGGACACCCCAGCTCTATAAGCAGGCATAGCTAGATCCCTGCCCATAGGGAGAACAGGGCCCAGAGTCCTGGACTTGGGAGTCAGGCTGCAAAAATGCTTCCTAGCAGGGTTACTCTGGGCAAGTCACTTCCTCATTCTCCAGTGCTCCATTTTCTCATCTATAAATAGATGACCTAATAGGTCCTTTTCACCCCCAGATCTGGGACCTTAGATCCAAAAGGTCTGGAGGGCAAGAGTACCCATAGGGAGTGTTGGGGACAGGCAGAGAGGTAAGGAGATAAAGAGGTCTTACCCCCTTGGTTACCAGTGTGTGCTACCAAGGGTGTGCTGAAGGCCCTGCTACTGGCCTATGTATCCTCCTGGTGTTGAGATTTAGGGGTGCTGGGGACCCCAAAATACTGACATACCGAGTCCTGCTCGAATGAATTTGACTCAAGCCTTCCTAAAGCCAAAGAAACACAAAGTTCACAAAGTTTATTAAAGATTCACCATACTGTGTTGACTCTTGAGGAGCCTAAGCATTTGTAACGCTTGTATTCATCAGTGGGCCAGAGAGAATCTCAGCTAGACAGAGTCTGAGCTGGATTCACCTTCATAGAGGCAAGATGGAACTTAAATACAGAAAAGACTGTAGGAGGGATCTGGGGGGTGGTCTGGTAGTTTAGGGTGATGGGAGGAGGGGTCCGAGGAGAGGGGGACTGGTCGAAGGTTGGAAACAGCTGGAGGCAATCAGGAGATATGAGACAATGGAAGGCGTGGACCAGAAGCTGGGGTCGCCAGGTAGTCTGGGGTCCCCGGGATGGTCCTCATAGATCAAACCCAGGGGGGATCCTGATGGGAGTGGTCAGCAGCTTAGGGAATGGCGTTTTGATAGGATCAAGGGTGGAGAGTGCAACAGAGACCTGGGCACAGTGATAACAAAAAGCCCATGGGCTTTGGGAGACTGCCGGAATAAATGGGAAGATTAGATTTGAGTAAGAATTAAGTGGGAAGATTCTAGAGGAACTGAAGGAAGCTCCCCATCGCTGGGACTCTAGGAAGATTCTAGGTAAATCCTGCCCTAGAGCTGGAGGTTGGAGTATCCATGAGCCCTAGGATCTATGACCAGGGGGAAAGCTCTGGGTTTGTTGTAAATTCCCGTTTTACAGTTGAGAAAACAGGCAAAGGGCAAATGTGGGATTACACAGCTAGTAAATGTGAGGTCAGATTTGAATCCAGACAGCTTGTCCATCCAGCGCCCCCTAGGGAGCCAGAAGCAGGAGGAGCGAGGGGGCATACATAGCATTCAGAGTCCTTTCCCAGCCCTCCCTGTGAATGATGTCTGGATCCTACCCACTTTCCCAAATGTACCGTTTCCCACCTTCCAGGATTTACTGCCGTTCTTACCTGTAAGGAACACTCTCTCAGGTCCTTTTGTCAACTTTCATATTTTCCTTCTTAAAGTCTGACCTCCTTCTCCTTCCTTTGTGTGGTCTCCCTCTAGTTATCTGGGGGTATCCCCAGGAGAAAGTAAGTTTCCCAAATCATGGAAGGGTAGAATCAAAAAGAACCCCACTCCCTGCCTGCCTGCCACATGGGCTCATCCCATCTTGATTATCAAATGCGATGGAGGCAATGCCCCAGGCACGTTTGGGCCAAATGAAATTGTTAATCCCAGCCCTGCAGAAGGGCATGTATGTTATTTGGGAAAAAGCACCAAGGATCAGCACCTGGAAAATGACCAGCATCCTCCCTGCCTCTGGATAGCTCCAAGGGAGAGATTTTTTCCCTGACCTTTACCCAAATTTGCCTTTTTCGAACTTTACCTCACATTCTGCTCAAGTGTTTCCTGTGAGGACAAACAGAAATGGGGAGTGCTGGGTGCCACCTGTCAAAGGTGAGTGGTTTGGAGGTGTCCCCAGGAGGCATCCAGGAAGGGCCAGGGCCTCAAGGCCATGTCACGTCAGCATCTGTAGAAATAGTTTGGAGAGAAGACAACTGAAGGGGGATTGGAGATCTGCCCACATGCATACTGGAGCTCTGGGAAAGGGGTCTGCCTGCTCCTCAGAGGGCAGGTCCTTTGGGGGTGGAGAAGCCAGGGGTAGGTAGGCTTTGAACAACTCCCCAACGGTGAGGGCTTCTTAGGGGAGGAGCTGTTTTCGCTGTCACATTCTGGATGTTCCCAAGGCTAGGTGGTCACTGGTTGGCGAGTGGGGGAGAAATTCTTGCCTAGGGAGGTGGGAACTCAGAGTCAGGGATCAGGGATCGGTGGCACAAAGCATCTTGACAGGGAACTTGCATTTCTGGCCCTGGCTGGGGGCAGGGTGGGTCTGATGAAGAAGATGGATGTGGGGAAAGGAGACTGCTGCTGCAGCATCTCTTTGGTACCCTTCTCTCTCCACCGCCCTCTAATCTGGGCTTCGTACCGAGGGGGAGTAGCACCACCTTGTGGCTGCAGCACCCAAGAGACCCAGGGAAGGGTCAGGGATGTCCCAGAAAGGTGAGGAACCTGGCTGATTATCCAGCCCAGTCCCACTTGGGACAGATGAGAGCACAGGCCCCCACAAGGAACATGACCTTCCCAAGGTCACCTAGCTAGGAAGCCAATGACGTGGCCAAGCCAAGATGTGGACTTTGTTTTTTTAATTAACTTAAACAAATACTAAGACTTAAATACATAATAAGAAAAGAAAAAAAACTTTGCCATGTGCACGGCAAAATGTGAAAGGATTCAAAATATACAGCAATAAATTTCCATTTCAAGAAAGCCTATATATAGATACTAAACATTGTGTTCAGTGCTGGCCATCTTTTTTGTGATCTCCAGCAAGTTCTCCTTTGTTGTCTGCTGTGCACTTTTTACCTTGTTCTTTCCCCCTCTTTCCCCCCCCCCACCCCAAGAAGTCTACAATTAAGTTCTAATGTGTGTATGCAGACACACACACATTTACATATGCCTACATATACTTAGATATCTATAATCATACCCATATATAGAGATTCATTCATATGCATCTGTGTAAAACCATACTATGCGTGTTCATGCTGTTTCTTCTTCATCAGTCTGAGTCTTCCATATTTTCCTACGTCCAACTCATCATTTTCCATACCACAACAATATTCCAACCTTATACTGTCTAGTTATTTTAAATAACCTAAAACAATATTAATGTCTGACATATAGTGTAGTTTCCCTATTTTTCTCTTTTGGTTAAATCTATTTTAGCTTTAATTTTGTCTGAGATCATGGTTACTACTCTTGCTTTTTTCCCTGATAAATTCTACTCCTGATCTTTATTTGATGTTTGTGTGTATCTTCTTTCCTATCCTTCCTGACTCCTCTACTTTACTTCTACCTGCTGCAACCTTGCCTTCCTATTATTTAACCTACTTCCCCTCCAAAGATCCCTTCTTATCCACTCCCCCACTTTCCTCTTACTCTCTTGTATCTATCTAAATTGAGAAAACTTTTATGACTTTATGTTATCCCCTCTTTATCCCATTCCCGTTAATCTAGAAACCCTTTTGTACCCCACGTATTCCCTCACCCTCTTATTTCTTTATAAATTTAGAAGACTTTTATTCCAATGGAAATGTATATATTATTCCTCTTTAACCAAAATGTGGACTTTAATTTGAGAAACCCTCTTTAGGCACCAAGTCTGGGCTGAATCATCACCTGTGTCATGCCCCCTAAAGGTCAAAACCCTCCCAAATTCTGTCCTAGATCCCTTTTTTCCTCTAAAATCTCTCTTAGTGATCCCACCAGCTCCCATGGATTCAGTGATCACCTCTATGCTGATGATGCATACTGTCTTATTCAGCTGTAACCTCTCCTGATTTTATAACCTCAAATTGTCTACTGCCTACTGGACGTTTCAAGCTAGACAAAAGTCAAGAAGTATTTATGAAATGTGCTAAATGCTGGGGATACAAAGAAAGACAAAAACAAAAAACCCAGCCCATGTTCTCTAATGGTGGAAAAACATGCAAGCAACTATGTCCCATCAAGCTGTATATGGGATAAATTGGGGATAATCAGTGGAGGGAAGGTACTAGCTTGGGGGAGAAGGAAAAACTTGTACAAGATGAGATTTTACCTTGTACCTGAAGGAAGTTAGGGAAGCCAGTAGGCAGAGATGGGGGACAGCCATGGAGCAGAAAGATGGAGGGTCTTGTTTGGAGACCAGTGTCACTAGATCAAAGGTGATGTGAGAATAAGGTGTAAGAAGGCTGGAGGAGGTGGTCAGGGTTGAGGACTTTAAAAGCCAAACAGGATTTTAAGTTTATTAAGATATGTGTGTGGAGGGGTTATGATGATGAGGGCTGGAAGGGGGGGAGTGATACCCCCACAAAGACCGGAGTATCAGGGGCAGGTCACCTGGAGTGAATTCGAGGATTCCAGCATTTTTGAGGTCAAGGTAAAGATTATAAGTTTTTCAATGGGCAAGAGTTCTTAGGGAACCTGCAAACTTAGAGGGGTACAAGTAAAGTTTATATAGGATATTCTATAGTAAAACATGCGCCAACTATGCTAATTAGGTTAAGGAGTGATTAGTTCTTAAAGGAACATGCACTTTTAGTATCTACTGCACAGGTTTTTACCCAGAATTCATCGGGAAATAGCTCAAGGAGGGGCTACATGGAGGTATGGTTTTTGGCCTGAAACATCATTAAGTCAACTAAAGGTCAGGGCTGACTGAGAAATACCCAGGCTGCTCCCATCAATGTCCTGTTAAACAAGAAAATGTAAGGGAGTATGTGTATGTCTCAGTCTAGGATAGACACTTGACACCCACTAGCTGTGTGACCTTGCACAAGTCACTTAACCCCAGTAGCCTCATCCTGGGTCATCTCCAGTCATTCTGATGAATATCTGGTCACTGGATTCAGATGGCTCTGGAGGAGAAGTGAGGCTGGTGACCTGCACAGCCCTCCCTCACTCAAAACAAAGTCAAGTGCAAGTCATGTCATTGTTTCTCTGATGGCATGGTCTTCTTTAGCAACAAAGGACGAACACACACATATGATCGTTCAGTGAGTAGTAAATGTTGTGACCCAGTACACAGCCAGTTCAGCCAGTACATAGCTGATTCAAACTAATAAATTCTATAGGTGTGTGTGGAATGGCTCAGGTCCCTACATAAATCAATTACTCAGAGGCCTCTCAAAGTGATGACAGAAAAGAGATTTATTCGATTCTCGAGAATCTGGACAATCCCACAGCAGTTCACCTGGAGTAGGAAAGCCGAAGACAAAAATCAGGACAGTGATTTATAAACCCTAACGCAAGTCCCTCCTCCCCCCACTGACCATTATCCTCATTAGCTGAGGATATGGTCTTACATTCTAGACACGAAATCTAACCAATCCCTTTGAAATGAAGACATCGAGGAATTACGCAAGTTTTGTCCAATCATTGAGACCCCAGTACACCACACAGTTTTATACCTTATATGGAACTATTCTATTCCAAAAACACTGCAGCCCTGAGCCTCCAGGCCCCACCTCACCCCTGGGAGAAAACCACAATCTGAGGAGTCTTCACCAAGTCTATCCCACTCAATCCCTCCTCTTATTTTATCAGCCTGAAGACTTCTCACGGATGTTTCAACCAAAGTTCTGTAACATAATCTCACACTGTCTATTAATCTCCTCATCCCAATCAGGATCATTCATGTCTCTTGTCTCCACAGGTCCTGTTTGGTTTAAACAATGTTCACCTGGAACTGATTCGGACAAAGACCATTGGTGTTTCTCTTGGCTTGTCCAGAATCTTGTTCCATCATGTACTACAGATCTATTACTTAAGATCCAGGCTGGACTCAGCGGTACTGCTACCCATGGCCATTGGCTTAACCGCTGAGGTCCCCCACAAATCCAACAGTCAGATACCTCAAAGGTGTCCGCAATGGTCTGAATTAGGGCCAGGAAACTATCTTCAAGAGGGGGTGTTGATAACTGGGGCCTGGTGTCCCAGGGTATTACATTTTGGTTGCATTGTTCCCACGGTTTGTCGAGTCCACACAGCCTTAATAAAAGAGTCCTGTTTAGATATTGTGGTAGTTGCCTCAGGGCAATTGCTGAACAGAGAATCCTGTTAATAACAAACAATAGTAATCCTAGTATAGTTCCCCAAATAACAAAGCTTATAATGAATTTATACAGAGGCCTCATTGACTATCCCTGTTCACTTATACTTTAGACGGATCTTTAGTTCATTTGATGGGTCAGGATCTGCAGTCCACTTCTTCAGGGCATCCACGGGTCCTTTTACCCTGGTATGGTGAGTCCAACCTCGTTCCTGGGTTCTTATAGCTGTGTCTGAAGTCAGGAGAACCTGGTAGGGACCTTCCCAGCTCGGAGTCAACTTCTCCTCCTTCCACACCCGGATCAGGACCCAGTCGCCAGGGTTAAACTTGTGCACCACAAAACCTCACGGGGGAGTCTGAGCAATAAGTCCCTTAAGTCGTAATTCATGCAAATGTTTCATCAAAGCAAATACATATTCCCTTACAAATCTATCCTTGTTATCAACAATTGGATCCCAGTTTCCTTCCTGTATTCCCGGGTAGGGATGCCCATATAGAAGCTCATAAGGAGATAGGCCTACATCTCTGCGAGGTTTTGTTCTAATCCTTAAGAGAGCTAATGGTAAGCATTTAGTCCATGGTAATTGTGTTTCTAAGGCTAGTCTAGTTAGTTGTCTCTTAATTTCCTGATTCATTCTTTCTACTTTGCCTGAGGAAGGAGGATGCCAGGGAGTGTGAAACTCCCAAGTAATCTCCAGTGCTTTTATTAATGACTGCAAAACCTTGGCAGTAAAGTGAGTGCCTTGGTCCGAATCTATCCTCTCCACCATGCCATACCGTGGAATTATCTGTTCCAATAATATCCTACTAACTGAGGAGGCAGTAGCTCGTGATAAGGGAAAGGCTTCTACCCATGAGGTCAGGTGATCTACTATGACTAGCAGGTATTTGAGACTGCCCACTGATGGTAGTTCGGTGAAGTCCACCTGAATGCTTTGGAAGGGTCTGTATCCCGGGGGCCTGCCCCCTTTGGGGGGGTGGCGTTGAGCAGTCTTATTCGTCCTTCGACAAATCAGACAACCCTCCACCAATTGTCTGGCCAGTGTGTATAAGCCCGGTGACACAAACTTGGTCAATACAGCATCACACAGGTTTTGGACATCCCAATGACTACCTTGATGTAGGTATTGCAAGACTCGTCTCATCCCTGCCTTGGTCAGTACCTCACGGCCATCCGGGAGAAACCAGCGCCCTCCTTCTGTCTCCTTGGCTCCCAAGTCTTGAGCCTTTTTCTTCTCTTCCTGAGTATAGGATGGGGAGGGGAGATTGGGAGGCAAAGTAGGAATTAATACCAACATTGCAGTCTGTCCAGGTTCCTTTTCCCTTACTATTTACCATTCCTCTTTCTTCCCAAATTTTTCCAAAAACATGTGCTACTCCCCAAACATACTTAGAGTCTGTATTCCCTTCTAATAATTTTAAAGCTTGATGCAGAGCATACAGTTCACAAGTTTGTGCTGACCAAGTCTTAGGTAAGCTACTAGCTTGTACTAGAGAACTTCTATCTCCATCTATTATGGCATACCCATTCTGTCTCTTTCCTTCTATCACCCGGGAGGACCCATCTATAAACCAATTCACTCCCTCAAACAAAGGGGATTCTTGTAAATCCTCCCGCACTTTTGTCTGATAATCAATTATATCCAAACAGCAGTGTTCCAAATTTAGAGGCTCCTCGGGTGAGGCTGACAGAAAACTAGCTGGATTAAGGTTATGGTCTTGGGACAGTATTAAATCATCCTTTTCTAATAATATGGCCTCATACTTTAAAATTCTTGAATCTGTCAGCCATCTCCCAGCTCTCTGATTTAAGATAGATCGCACCTGATGAGGTACACTCACAATCAAACAGCCTCCAAAAGTGATTTTTCTACTTTCTTCTACTAGGAGGGCAGTGGCTGCCACAGCCTGTATGCAAGTTTGCCATCTTTTTCCAAATTCTGTGTGTTCTCACACACGCTTCAAATGGAGCTTTAATACTGACAAAGTGTGTCTCCAAGCATGAAGCTTGAGAGTTATTAACTAATAGCAATAATTATAAATGAAAGTAAACAACTTTAAAATTTTAAATGCAATAACCTTCCATAACTTTGTCTACTGGCTTCCCAATCATGCTAAACATTTTCTGAATTGGTATGGGGGAATAGATAGTTCAAGGTTCAACTTACCCATATTCCTCCCCTCCTCTTATTTTTCCTTTTTCCATACCTAAATCCAATCAATAAATACCTCTTCACATTCTTTCCCTTATGAATCCTTCCCTTCATCTATCTTCCTTTTATATGAATATGGGAAGAAAGCATAGTTGACTGACACATTAGCAAATTACAGGGGGGGCAGTCCCCTTGTCATAAGTACAGATACAGAGATTTAAATTAATGAACTGTCCATTTAGAGGTTCCATCTCATACAGCAGTCTGGGGAGAAATATCATCTTATGCAATTTTCTGATCTGGATGCTCCTTCAAACAGTCGTCAGCACAGCATCTCAGCATCTTCTTTTCTTTATCTTCTTGTAGAAATCCAGATGTCCACTCTCCTGCAAAACTGAACTTAATACCATCTTAGATTACCATTCCTATCACTCTTACAAAAATCAAAATTGAAACTTTGACGAATTGTCATTTTTTAAAAAAAAAAAAAGAAAATTCACATTAAAATGCAGCTTCTACATTTCACAGTAAGTCATTATTAATTCCCTCATTAGGAAGATGAGATTTCACTAAGGAGTCAACACCAGGCTCCAGTACTTACATAAATACAATAAATAATCATTTTTAACACAGTGCACATCACATCATAGAACAATTCCAACTTCTGATCATGTGATGCTTCTTTTAAAGCATTTACAATATAGTCTACAAACCATTTTTCATTTAGCATTAACCAACTAGGACAAAATAATAACTATGCATGCTAGCCTCACAAGCCCTTAACCTAATCATCTCCACACCATTACTAAGAATTAGAGGACCCTAACTTATTGTTGTTGTTCTAAAGTCCTAAACCTGTTAGCTCAATGTTAGACTTAACCTCAGATGTTCCCCTACCAACAATCTATTATTCAACAGATCTGGTATTATTACTTACAAAACTTCTGATTTTAGGAATTTGCCACTAAGAGTAGGGACATTGCAGGGAAACATCTCCCTTACTTCATGTCAGTTCCAGGCAGGAGTAGGTTGTCAACTGGCGTTCAGCCAGGCTTCAAGTCTGCCAGGTGTCAGTGGGGAAATTGAGTCAGGAGAATCCTACCTCAGCCCAGACTGAACAGTCGCTCTCCCAACCTTCCCATGAGATCACCTTTTTGCAGTTCATACCAGCATCTCACAGGCTTACTGGCATCATGGATCAGTGGCTCAGACCACCTCTCTTGCTATCCACACCTGGAGTTAGACTCAGAAGAACAGTCAGTTAATAGTCCCACAAAAATCTTAAAATAGCAAGCTCCAATAATCAGTTTCAGACATGACTAATTTCACATTGGCCAAGGAACATCTTTGAAGCAGGTCTAAGTAGCCTACATGCCTTTCTATACATGTTCTAGTTCCTGATTGAATAACAATCATAAGTCATTGCTCTAATAGATTTATATCTGTTTCCCAAACTACTTTATCCCTTTCTAACCCTGCTCAATCTAAAAGAATGAGCTACACATGTGATAAGTTCAAACACTAACTTGAATTTTTATGTTCATGTAATGAATTCAAATCAAAACAATCATTTAACTTTCAATGCCAAATGTTACCAGAGGCTACCTACCTCTAAGAAAATTAGACTGAAATTCTTTCCCCAAACTGAAGATGCCTCTGATTTAGTCTCAGTAATTAATTCAGTTAATTGCTTTAATACTAATTGCTTTTACATCATTTTGTAACCTGTAAAGATCTCACTCCAAGTTGGGACCTTTGTCCATTACCCCAAAAAAGTTTTAGTCCCATTTGTCTAAAGGCCTTGAAAAACCTCACCTTGAAAACTCCTTGGTTTTTTTTTCCATGTGAACCGACTCTCCTAAGGTCCACTCTATCACTATACCCAAGTCTATTCTACTTCCCACTCTTAATTCTATCAGTCCAAATCTCCAGTTTACTGGCCACTCCCATCAAGACCATTCCTGGAGCTCCCAGACCACCTGGGGCCACCACCACCCCCCCCCCCTTTTTTTTTTTTGTAAGGGATTCCTTTCCCTGAATCCTTCTGTAAATAAAATACAATTACAGTTCACTTTAAATCCCAATTTTGTTCTATGTAACAATGATACAATATCTATTTATCCCCATTAGATTTAGAAAGAATGTTCCCAGGGATTTTATTTACCTCTTAGATCTTAAATTTGCCCTAAAAAGCCAATCACTGAAGATCATTTCTTATACGTTTTCAAATTCTCACCAAAGCAAGTTCTATACACAATCTCCTCAGCTTCTGGGGCTGTACTTGTTACTAGCCTGAGGACTGCTTCTTTCCCCCACATATTCACACAGTGTACCAGCTTTAGGTTTTAGCATTAGAATTACAAATGGCAAACATAATTTTTTATAAGTGGTAACAAATTTTTTAGCTCTGAACCTGAACAATAAATTTCAGATGACATCAATTGTATTTTCATATCCTATTAGAGAAACTAAATTCTTCCCACTTTTGTAACTTACAAATACGAATTGGATAGGTAGGCCTTTCAAAAACCCATACGAAGGATTTTACAAAGTATTTCTTAATACAGCAAATATTTTTACAATTTATCACAATCCCCTTGAAACTAATTGACAGAAATCACAAGACCTAAACCCACAGCCTTTTCACATTTGCCCATAAACTTTCTTTTACACAAAAATAACTTTAGAGTAAATGCTTGATTCATGGCAAAAACAATTTTAGCTAAAATTTCCTTTTCAACAGCAGAAATAAACTTTTAACATAATACATGCTCAGATGAAACAGGCTTGAAAATCACACCTATATATATATATACCCGTACATTTTAAAAGCATTCTCATTTTCTTAATAAGAATGCTACAACAAGAAAACTCTTACAAAAAAACAATTCATAACAACTCTTTTTAACCAATTCACAAATTAGCTCAACAATGCAATTTCTAATACAATATTTAGATGGATTACCTAAAAATTTAAACTTATTTAAGTTTACTTAAAACTTAAAAGAAGCCATTAACCTATTCAGCTCTTTTTATAACCAAACGTAAGTTTCAAATTATCAAATTTCTATTACATCTTTTTAAAACCCCAATCTATATGTAATAAATTACAAAATTTAAAATCGTGTAACAGTTACATTAGATTAATGTTGCATCTAACAAATACCTATCCTTTGTTAATGGATCTAACATTTTTGGCAGAAATGCTGCTGGGTGTCTCTGCCCTCCTCTTATTTGTGCCATGATTCCCAAGGCCATCCCTTTCTGGCCCTCCCACTCTGCAAAGAAAAAGAAAAACCTAAACTTATTATCTTTTTACTTTAAATACATTGTCTGGCATCAAATATATTGATCTAATTAAACCTAAATCCAAAACTCTCAGCTCTAAGTTGCTTACTTGAGTTTTTTTTTACTTTCTAATCTTCTACTTACTTCCACCAAACTTTAATAAATTCTAACCTATCTGAAGCATTAAATTAAGAATGACACATTTCACCTATTCACAATTCCAAATACGACCAGAATGAATTCACTTAACTTTCTGTTATTTCCCATTACACTAAAATTTCTTCTTTGGGTGAGGCAGGAAATGGTTAATTGGTTGCTAGCATGCCTCTTAGGTCTGAGGGAAAAAGAATTTTTTTTTTTTCCTTTCTCTCCCTCCTTGTCCCTCCGCCCCTCTGAAACTAGTCTGGAGGGGTTGAAGAAAGGGAGTAACAGGAATTTCAAGGACAGTTCAGCTCAGCCTTTCTGCTCTTGCTGGCTGGCTGGCTGGCTAAATTTACAACCTTATCAGATAAAAACAGAGACACACAGACTTTCATTCACACAGAAATACCAACACAACATATACAGACAAAACATTTAACAGAATAGAATAGTACATATAGGTTTAAATTTTTGTCACACCCAGTCCTCGGAGGAACCATATTTGGGCCAGATTGTGCCTCCTCCTCCAATGTCTTTTCACCCTATATGAAACAACAGTACTTAATCATCTTCTTCTACATTCTTTTCTCTATAATTTTGGTAATTCATGCCAATTTTGTAATCGCTTTCCCAAGGGACTATTTACCGGTATTTCTTCCTGACTCCACTCCGAAGCTCTATTCTTGGACTGCTTTTGTCTCATTTTGGTCAAGGGTTGTCGCCAATACCTCTGAGTCTGAGACTCAGCGAATTATGCTAGCTCCCTTGCTAGCTTCTCCTGCTGGCTCCTTTGGTCGAGGGTTGTCGCCAACACCTCCGAGTCTGAGACTCAACGAATTATGCTAGCTCCCTTGCTAGCTTCTCTTGCCAGCTCTCAGGTGAGGGTCGCCCGTCACCAGCAGTCACCCAGCAAACGTTTTTGGGGGTGCCCTTCACCCTGGGGTCCCGCAGTCCACTAATTTGGTTGGGAGTCGTCACCTTCTCCCCGAGTCTATCTAAGACTCAACGAATTGACCCCCAGACCCCCCCCACGCTTACCGCTGGGTCGTATACGCGTACAAGTTGCCTGACTGCAAACTTCAACACCAACCAGTTGGCATTTTTACACACTTCACAGCTTCGGAGTCTTTGGAGTCCTTATCTCTATTCTTTTCTGTCTTCACTGAGTTCCTCTGCTTCAGGTCGTTACCTTGCAGAGAAGGAGGCCCGGCAGCTCCTTTCAAGGACAATGGGGAAATCTCCCCACAGGCGCCCAAGTCCTTGAACTGAGCTGTCAGCCGTCTCTCAGAAAGGTCACAGATCCCGGTACGTGCCCCCAAACTGTGTGGGATGGCTCAGGTCCCTACATAAATCAATTACTCAGAGGCCTCTCAAAGTGATGACAGAAAAGAGATTTATTCGATTCTCGAGAATCTGGACAATCCCACAGCAGTTCACCTGGAGTAGGAAAGCCGAAGACAAAAATCAGGACAGTGATTTATAAACCCTAACGCAAGTCCCTCCTCCCCCCACTGACCATTATCCTCATTAGCTGAGGATATGGTCTTACATTCTAGACACGAAATCTAACCAATCCCTTTGAAATGAAGACATCGAGGAATTACGCAAGTTTTGTCCAATCATTGAGACCCCAGTACACCACACAGTTTTATACCTTATATGGAACTATTCTATTCCAAAAACACTGCAGCCCTGAGCCTCCAGGCCCCACCTCACCCCTGGGAGAAAACCACAATCTGAGGAGTCTTCACCAAGTCTATCCCACTCAGGGGCAATTGGTTACTATATCAGGAAAAGAGATAACAGTCGTTGCTGGGGCTGGCTATGTCCTTGGGCTGGGGAGAAACTACCTAGGATAGTATTTTGAGGCTAGGGAGAAATGTGATTTTAGAATTGGGGTCCAAGCATATGCACCCAAGCACCCCATCAATGACATGGTCACACCTGTGCTTTATAAAAATCTCTATCAGTTAAATGGAAGATGGATTGGCATTGACACTTGAGGCAGGAAGGCCAAGCACAGGCAATAGTTCAGGTGTGAGGCGATGAGGGCTTGCACCAATGTGGTGGCTGCACTGGAGGAGAGAAGCAGGGCATTTTTGTGTGAAAAATGTTCAAAGTTAACCCTGACAAGCCTTGGTGATAGACTGCTAAACACTGGGCATACAGACTCAAGCAAGTCAGTCCCTGCCCTCAAGATGTGATGATTAAGAGACCATGGTGACTTTGGTGACAGCAATGTCCTTTGAGGGATGAGATCAGAAGCTAGACTACAAGGGGCTGAGGAGAGGAAAGAAAGTTTGTATAGACAGCTTTTTCAAGGAGTTTGAGAAGGGAGGAGAGGTATGGAGGATAACTTGAGGAGACGGTAGGGTCTAGTGAAGGTGATTTCTTGTTTTGTTTTGAAGGATAGGGTCATGTTTTAAGGCAGTTAGAGAAGGAACCAGTTAGTAGAGAGAGGATGAAGATAGAAAAGAATTGGAAAGAAAGTAGATGTCCATCAACTGGAGAATGGCTCAACAAGTTGTGATATGTGCATGTAATGGAATCTTATTATGATTAGGGAAACAACAAATGAAAAAGAAACATGGGATTGTCTATATGAACTAGAGTACGCAGAGCCAAGGAAACAAGATAGACAATTGACTGGGTACAGACTCTAGAAACCTTCTTGAACTCTCCTTGAATCTTCCCCATTAATCTGGCTTTTCATAGGCAAATTTGTTACCCTCAACCTAGCCTGGCCCTCCATTGTCTGGCATCTCCTGATTGCCTCCAGCTAACTCCAGTCCCATTAAGATTTTCCTTGGACTCCTCCTCAAGACCCTCCCTAAACCCCTCCTCCCATCACCCCAAACTACTAGACCACCCCCAGATCCCTCCCACAGTCTTTCCGTATATAAGATACTTCTTGTCTCCATGAAGGTGCTCTATCATATCTGGCCAGCCTGGTCTCACAAATGGTGTGACTTCTTAAGAGTCAATATGGCAGATCTTTAATAAACTTTGTTTTACTTTGGCTGAAAGAAGGCTTGGTTTGAATTCATTCAGGCAGAATCTGGGGAGTCAGTGTTTTGGGGTCCCAAGCACCCCAAACCTCAACATTATGGTTCCCTGACCTCAACACAATGACCACAATAATATAAAAAGAAAAGAACAGTAACTACTGTAGTTTGGTGTGGCCTCTGATCAGGCTCTCAGGATTGTCTGCAGATGGTATCTATGGGACTATCCAATGGGACGTTCACTTCCCTCCTCTTTCTGAGATTACTGACTCTCTCCCTCCCTCTATGCTTAGAGTGGCAGGTCTAAGGTATTTTCCCAGGGGATGGGTGGGTTGGCAAAGGCCAACTGGATACTACCCAAACTCTCTCTCAGGATCCTAAGGGTAACCTCAGTGTGTGGAGTGCCACACATGCCTTCAGTCAGCCACAAAACACTTGAACTCCCCCTAATGTTCTTCCCATTTACACAAAATCAATCCCAAGGGCACCATTGACTCTTAAACATGAAGTATTTACTAAGTAGTAGGGCAAAGGTAAGAATAACTACAACATTTATTCAATAAAAAAGCAAAAGTGAGAGTAATTCCAAAACTTGTTCAATAGAAGGCAAAAGTAGGACTATTCCAACAATAACCGTCCACCCACAAACCTGGGTCATGCTCTTACCGCCAACGCACAGAATGATCAGAAATTTAGACAGGGCAAAAATTTAAACCTGTGAATTTCCTCAGCAGAGCAGAAGAGAACACAAGGAGCTTGGGTGCCAGAAAGTTGTGGCAACTACAAACTGTTTATTCCTTCCCTATCTTCCTCAGTCTAATGGAGATTTTCAACCCACTTGGACCTGCCCCTCCCTTAGAATTTCCCCTCCAGGAATTTCTTCCTCTCTCTGCCACCCACCTCCCCAAGTGGCCATAATCATTCTGGTGTTACTTGCCTGCCCATGTTGTATGTCATAGCCTCACCAAAGAGTCTCTAGAGAGAGTATGAGACTCCAATTTCTGTGGATTGTATGAAATCCTCTCCATGGTTTGCCAGCTCAAATTCTCTCCCCTACCTGGATCTCCAAAGCCTGACCTTGAAAGGTGTTTGATCAAACAATTGGAGAGTGAGAAGACAATCCCAGACTCCCTGTGATGGCTAATCCTGGACTTGTTTCCAACACAATTACATCATCCCCTTAATCTATCATAAGTAGCTCAAAACTCCCCTATTCCATTTTGTGGTGGCCAAGAACTGGAAACTGAGCGAATGCCCATCAATTGGGGAATGACTGAGCAAGTTGTGTATATGAATGTAAAATACTGTTGTGCTACAAGAAATGAAGAACAAGCAGACTTCAGAAATACCTGGATAGACTTATATGAACTGATACTGAGTGAAGTGAGCAGAACCAGGAGAACATTACACACAGTAACAGCCATAGTGTGACAGGAACAGTGTTTATAGACTTAGTCCTTCACATCAATGCAAGGACCTAAAACATTTCCAAAGGACTCTTCATACAAAATGCCATCCACATCCAGAGAAAGAACTATGGAGATGGAATGCAGATGGAAGCAAACTATTTCTCTTGTGTTATGTTAGGTTTTGTTTAGTTTTACTCAGGCTCTCTCCTATTTGTTTTAATTCTTCTATGCAACATGACTAATGTGAAAATGTGTTTAATAAGAATATTTGTGTACAGCCCATATAAGATTGCACGCTGCCTGGGGAGGAAGGGGGAGAAAATGTAAAATGTATAGAAGCGATTGTTGACAATTGAAAACAAATAAATAAATAAATTTGAAGAAAAAAACCTCCTCCATTCTAATCCCTTCCACTCCTGGTTTCCCAAAACGAGGCTTTGGTTCCTCATGATTGTATACCCTAACTATAACCCAGGCATCCCCAGCAACTGTGCAGGCAAAATTCCCTGTCCTTTTCCTTTCATAGGGCTCTATGCCTTGCCCCCCCTATTACCTTGTGGCTGCTGTAGGCCCTGTGCTTTAGTACAGTGGCCATAAGATCATTTTGGGAGAATGAGAAAGAATTAGTAGCAAATCTTCTCAGCAAAGCAATGATCTAAGGTAATTCCAAAGGACTCCCAACAGACAATGCTCTCCACATCAGAGAAAGAACTCTGGAGTCTGAATGCAGACAGAAGCAGACTATTTCCTCTCTCTCTCTTTTTTCTTTCTCATAGCTTTCCCTTTTGTTCTCATTCTTCTTTTACAACATGACCAATGTGGAAATATGTTTAATATGACTGTACATGTATAACCTATATCTTGGGGAAGGGGGAAAAGGAGCGAGGGAGAAAAAATTGGGATTCAAAATCTTGTAAATGTTGAAAACGCTCTTTGCATGTAGTTGGAAAAAATAAAATACTATTAGATGAGAAAAAAAATAATTAGTAGCAAAGATGAATAGACATTGATGAGCTGTGATGTGTATCACAGATCTCTTTATGTTACCTTTTCTCCAAACCCACCTGTCTTAAAAACTTACCTGATTCCATTAAATGTACCATGATCTTTTTGTCGCACAGATTCTCAAGAGTTCCCCTTATCCTTTACTCCTTACTCAACTGAATCTGCTCTTGTTAAGGTTAGGGAACTATAATGTTGAGGTTAGGGGTGCTTGGGACCCCAAAATACTGACACCCCAAGTCCTGCCCAAATGAATTCAACCCACATCTGTTGGGGGTGTAAGCTCAGTTTTCACGTGGACAGTCTCAGGCAGGTAAAAGTGAGGACCTCTAAATCTCAGAGTTCTCATGAGGCCCCCCAGGGAACAGCTGGGAATTGGGGCGTGAAACACGGGCTATCTCATGCATTTCCACCTCTTCTCAGTGGGAAACTTACTGGGGAGAGCATCCCACCCTTGAGATTGGCCCATGGTCTGAGCACACCTGTTGTTAATTAGCTAGGGGCTGAGAGCACTCACGGCATGGTATTCACGTGCAAACTATGAGGCTGGGAGAGCTTAAGTAGGGACAGGAAAGCCTGAAGGCCTTCTTCTGGATGCGGAGCCCCCTCCAGGGGCTCTTCGTGCTGAGGGACCCTTGGAGGGAAGAGGGTCCCCCCACCTTCTGCTCCCATGCTCTTGCTGTATGATCCTTGCCCCTTGGGAGGAGGAGGATTCCTCTCTCCTGAGGAAGAATTCACCCTGCACATGTAACCAAGACCCTGAATAAAGCCTAACCCTTATTCCACTCTGGAAAGTCTCTTCTCTCAATATGTTTATCCGGCTGATCTCCAAAGACCTGGACGACAGGTAAGAAAGGCTCGGGTAGCCCTTCGGCCTCTAGGCCGAACACACATCTTCTTATAGTCAAAGAAAAACAAAGTTTATTAAAGATTCACCATACTGGGCTGACTGTTAAGGAGCCTAAGCATTTGTGATGCCATGTTTAACAAGCTGGCCAGATTGCATCTCAGCTAGATACTATCTGAGCACCTTAATGGAGACAAGAAGGATCTTTTAAACAGAAAGACTCTGGGAAGGATCTGGGGGTGGCCCAATAGTCTGTGGTGATGGGAAGAGGGGTTTAGGGAGGGTCTGGAGGAGAAGTATCTCCATGGAACTGGAGTGACTAGAAGTCAGAACCAAGAGTGGGGCTGTGGTGTGATCAAGGGTGGGAAACTGCTGCAGGTAATCCAGAGGTAACAGACAATGGAGGACTATAGGGTCAGGGATAGGAAGCAGCCAGAGGCAACTGGACAAAGAGATAATGAAAGGCTTATGGCCTTAGGGGAATGCCTGATCAAGTGGGAAGATTCTTGGAGAGTTCAAGGGGGTTCCCAGATTCTGTACCCCATCATTCTCTCTAAAGTCACCAGTGTTAGAAACACTCTTGACACTAAAAAGGTATCAAGGAAAGTTTATTACAGCAGAGTTGAGAGGAATTGAACACTTTGGCCAAAGTGGGTCCCCACCCTCTTCTCAGGAGGAGGAGGAGGGAGCACTAGATACAGAAGCCACATGAGCTATATACTGTTAGTTCAAGACAGATCCTCCCACCAGGAGGTGGATTGGTCCATTCTCCATTAGGTCACCATCTTCTCTACATAGCCATTACTGTAACAGCCCTTGGTGTGATTCCCTGCTCCCAAACATGTTTTAACACAGGACCCATGATCAAAAAATGGAGGGATAATTTTATGTGGGATGTGTCTGCTTATATGCATGAGGTTCATTAACCAAGCACAGTGAAGAAAAGCCGTCTCCAGATTATTCTAGGTCATTTTCCTGACTGGTTCAAGTTGGTTTCAGGCCTGGACTTGCTTATAAAAAATGTCGTGATTTTCTGAAGGCCATTGTCTGTCTCCTGATTGGTTGAGCCCACCTGCAGTCTGCCGACTTTCTTTCTATCTGACTTATTCTCAATGAGTTCATCAACTAGTAACTTCTGTGGAAACTTAACTTTTGGGGTCTCTTACCCCAGCAAGCTCTTAAAAGCCATGTCTGAGGCTCCATCCTTCTTGACCTCCCTGCAGCCTTTGGCATCGCTCTTCACATTCTCTTGGATACATTCTCTGCCCCGGGTGACTTAAGGCAACATACATGTGTGGCCTATGGAACGTGACCTGTACAGAGCCTGCACAGATAATATGGGAGGGGCAGCCCTTTTCCACCCAAGCATCATGGTTACCCAGCCATGTGGCAGCTAGTGTTGGGGGCTCAGACAGGTAAGCTTGCATTTGGGTCTCTGTCTGTCTTTTCTGGTTTGGAATTTGTTCTTTCCTGATCATAAGGGAACAAGTATAATATTCTGAAATTGATGTGTTTAGAATTAGAGGCTAACTTGTGAGGTTAAGAGGTCAAAAGGTCCTGGGACCTTTGGGTTAAAGTTAAGCAGCAGTAGCGGTCTATAGCAACTCGTACAGAGGCAAGGTGAAATTTGTAACTCCTTTATACCACAAACCTTTTCTTTTCTCATGAGGCTTAAGTATCATTTGTTTTCAAGAGATTATAACAAGAGATTATTATGTAATCAATAATTATTTGTATACGTATATATTATATAATCAAGAGTTACCCATTATGTTACTGAATCCTGTTTTAAGTCATTGTCAATGAGCACTATGAGTCTTTTGTGTTAAACATTTTTTTTTATGTGCAGGAAATAAATACTAATCCCATACCTGATTTGTATGGTGCATTCTGACTTTGGGAAGAACTAGTCATGAGCCAAAACTAAAGCTCTAATAGTCTATAGGCACTGGGAGTAGCAGAAAAGGAAGGCTAATCCTTCTCAGTAGAAACCAGGCTTCATCAGATTGAACCTAATATAAGAGCCAGTCCCTGAATTCAGAGCAGAAGAGCACCTTAGGGAGAAGGGGGGGGGGGTGCAATGTTTCAGCCCCCTCCCCCTGCTGTCCGCTACCCATCCCCCCTCCACCCCTTCACCCCCTCCCTGCCAATAGTCATCTCTCAGTGTTCACTTATAAAAATTCTCATTTCTTTAATCTTGAAAACTTGTAAAGAAAATATTTCAACCTGTTTAAATATCGTCTAAGTAAAGAGTTTCAGTGGGTTTTGAATCCATTTGTTAAAAATTTGAAAATATAACGCCTTCTTATTAGTTTGTAAGGACAATCCATTGGCATCAGAGAAGATGATAATTTATGAGTTGAGATCAGCCAAGATGGTGGAGCAGCCAGAGGTACAGCTGAGTTCTCCTTGACACAATTCTTCTAAAATGCCAAGTATCATGAGTCTTTTTACCATCCCAGATGGGAACTGGGAGATTGAAAAACAGAACTTCAGACACTGGGGAAGGGGAGCAAAGAATATCTGGGCAGAGCATCCCCTGGGCAGGGGACTGAGCAAGGACTACCCCACTAGGGCAAGAGGTCCCCTATCCCTTTTAGAAGGGTCTGACCCTGGCTAACTGGAAGTTGTCTTTTATTGTCCAGTGCCGGGTCACAGATATAGTGTGGACATAGGAGGGGACCTGTGCCTAAGGGTAGTAGTTCAGGACAAGCAGTGACCATAGGCTTTAGACATGTACTGAGTTAGGAGCATGTGCAGAGGCATTTGCACCAACTTCTCCCCCAACACAAAGTTCAAAATCAGGAAATAAGGCTGGAAGAATGGACAAACCCATAAAGAGCTGTTATAGCAACAGGAATGCTCAAGAGACCAGAGAAGACAATGAAAACAAAACCTCAAAGGAAAACTCAGCTTGATAGTATGTTCTAAATGGGTATGTGACATGAATATGAAAGACAAATATAAAAAAATTACAAGAAGAACAGATAACAACTATGGTAGGAGATGTACTCTTAAACAAATAAGAGATAAAGGCAATTAAAAAGATAAAATGGATAACCTCGATTACTTGAAACTGAAAAGCTCCTGCATATTCAAAATTAATGCACTTATGATAAGGGAAGTGGTCAAATGGGAAAAGAATTTTTGTATCAAATTTCTCTAATAAGGGTTTAACAAAAAAGTAATATAAAGAGATACGGGATCCACACTGGAACTCATTCATGTCTATTCATCTTGCTACTAATTCTTCTTTTTAAAATTTTCCCCACTTAACAGTATTTTATTTTTTTCCAATTACATGCAAAGATAGTTTTCAACATTCACTTTTACAAGATTCTGAGTTCCAAATTTTGTTCTCTTCCCTCATTCCCCAAGAGAGCAACAATCTGATATAGGTTATACACGTACAGTCATATTAAACATACTTCCACATTAGTCATGTTGTGAAAGAACGAGATGTATAAAGAATGAATAAACACAAATAAGATTAATAACGATTCTCCAATGGATGAGAGGTCAGAGGACATAAGGACAATTGCCAAGTATTCACAGCCACATGGAAGAATGCTCCAAACCACTACAAACAGGAGGAATGCAGATCAAAACAACCCTGGGGTTTCATCTTGTACCTGGCTAACTGGCCAAAATGACAAAGAAGGGAATAGTCAATGCTGGAGGGGTTGGGGGAAGAGAGGCAAACAGGTGCATTGCTGGTGGAGCCGCGAATCATGAAAACCACTTTGAAAAGCAACTTCTAACTGAAAAGCAAAAAAGTACCTCCGGTACCCATATTTCTGCTGGGTTTCTGCCCCAAAGAGGACATTGACAGGAAGAAAGGCCCTCTCTGTACTGTTTACAGCAGCACTTTTTGTGATTGCAAAGACCCAGAAAGAAGAGATGCTTATGCGTTGGGGGAATGGATAAACAAGGATGGCTCATAAATGTGATGGGATCTTTGTTGTTGTAAGAAATGGGTTGAGAAAAGAGAAACGGAGCGCGCACACACACACATACACACACACGCACACACACACACGCACACACACACACGCACACACACACCACTTTGTGGAGGTGGGAAGTCCACAAGTATTCACGTGCACTGCACAAATGTTCATAATTTTTTGAATGTACTTATTGGTTATGCTGAGTTTTTCCTCTTTATTTTTCTGTCATTAAAAAATACTATTTGTATGGAACTATGCTCAAAGGGCTACAAAAATGTGCACACCCTTTGACCCCGCAATATCGCTACTGGGACTGTATCCCCAAGAGATCATAAAAATGGGGAAGGGCCCACATGGACAAAAACATTTATAGCAGCCCTTTTTGTGGTGGCCAAGAACTGGAAGTCAAGGGGATGCCCATCCATTGGGGAATAGCTGAATAAATTATGGTATATGAATGTAATGGAGTACTATTGTGCCATAAGAAATGATGAACAAGAAGACTTCAGAGAGGCCTGGAAGGACTTATATGACCTGATGCTGAGTGAAAGGAGCAGAACCAGGAGAACTTTGTGCACAGCAACGACTACAGTGTCTGAGACTTTTTTTCTGGTAGACTTGGAAGTTCATTGTAATGCAAGGACATTAAAAAAAAAAAATTCCCAATGGTCTTCTAAGGCAAAATGCCTTCCACATTCAGAGAAAGAACTATGGAATTCAATCGCAGAATGTAGCAGATGTGTGTGTGTGTGTGTGTGTGTATTATGTTTTGGTTTGTTATATGATTTCTCCCATTCATTTTAGTTCTACACAACATGACTATAGTGAAAATGTATTCAATAGGAATGTATGTGTAGATCCTATATAGAATTGTATGTCGTCTTGCAGAGGCAGGGGGAGTTGTGGGGGGGGTAGGTAGGGGGAAAAAAAATCTAAGTTTTATGGTAGTAATTATAGAACATTAAAAATAAATAAAATGAATATATTAAAAAAAGAAAAAAATACTATTTGTTATAAGGGATGGCTCTCTGGGAGACAGAGTCAGAGGAGGAGGGATACTAGCAAAAACTGTGGTGAAAAAAAATCCAAAAGACATTAATATTGATTTTTAAAAAAAGAAAAGCCCACTTCGAGCATAGAATTTGGAACACAAACTTTTAAATGAAAATGTTAAAAAATAAAAAAAAAAAAAAAAGGAAAATGAATCTTGTGATTAAGCA
Source organism: Notamacropus eugenii (assembly GCF_028372415.1). Lineage (NCBI taxonomy): Eukaryota > Metazoa > Chordata > Mammalia > Diprotodontia > Macropodidae > Notamacropus > Notamacropus eugenii. Next base: position 506,737,052 of record NC_092873.1, read on the forward strand.
AGGCTTCAATAGGAACCAGCCAAGGCACTTTTCCAGCTACTAAGACCAAGTATCCACTTGTACTGAATTTTGAATCACTGGATTAGTGTATCAATTTAGCCAAAATAAAAAAAAAAAAAGGTGTATTCAGTTATATTGGGGCAGCCAGTGCCTAGCGAAGACCTGAATTCAGTATGACCTCGGGCATTTACTAGATGTGTGACCCTGGGCGAGTCACTTCACCCCTAATTGCCACAAAAACGAAAACGAATAACGATCATCATTATTGGCCAGAGACTCAGGATTGAAGACTTTTTGGTGTCGTTAGCACAGAAAGCATTACTTCATCTTTCACCCTTTAAACATCTATGTTGGCCTCAGCTTTATTTGTTAAGGGTTTACAACGGACAGACCTTGTGCCAAGTGCTGAACGTGCCAGAGCAGACACCGGACTCAAGGAAGCTCCTTTCTAACGAAGGCAGACAGCTCAGCAGGGGGGCGAGGATGGGGGGCGGGGGACACAGCGTGTAAAGGGTTCGTTCTCGTTTTCAAAGGATGCCCATGGGCAGTCTTACTTGTGCCCGCTGTGCCAAGCTGCTCATCCCTTCTCCAACTCTTCTTTTTATCACTCTCCTTTCCAATGCTTTCCTCCACACTCCAGTACACCCAAACATCTTTTAGGGATGGGATCGGGTGATCCAAAAAGTTTGGGGACCCTCCCCTTCGGACTCTGCAGCAGCTAACGTAGCCTGTCCCCTCTCGGGTCTCGCTGCATTCCCTCTTCTGCCCCAGCAGGCTGACCAAAAGTCTCTCGACGCTGGGAGCCCGTTCTGTTTATTTGGTTTCCACCATTCACGTTCTCGTCCCCAAGAAGGCACGCCGCCTGACCGGGCTCCACACACGCACTCCCGCCAGGCGCACCTTCACGTTAGTCCCGCGGCACAGAAGGGTTACAGCGAAGTGGAGAAGCACGAGAAGGAAAGCCAAGACAAGATAAGAGAAAAGAAAGCGGCGGGCCCGCTCCGCGTCCCAGGCCGCCAAACCGCAGCTCGTCCTCGGGAGGTGCCCGGCTTTCCGCCGCAGGAGTGGGGCTGCCCTGGCGGCTCTGCTCGGGGACCACGATCTCCCCTCCCCGCCCAGGGGCCACCCGGACCCTCCCGGGTTCGGCCTCCCCCCGGAGCGGAGCGCTCCAGGGAGGAGGAGTCCTTTACCTCTTCCCCCCTGCCCATCCTCCCCAGTAGCAGGGAGCGCTGGCCGAGTGGGTCGGGGGTGGGCAGGGCAGAGGCTGAGGACGGAGAGAGAGAAAGAAGGGGAGGGGGCGGCGGAGCTCAGATCTCGACCGAGCCCTACTTTTCCAAGGAAGGCACGGCAGAGAGGACAGGAGGGGTGCTGCTGGGGCCTCGGAGTGGGGTGCTAACTCCCTCCAGGGATCGGATGGCCAGGAGGGTGGGGGGATCCAGGGCTGAGGACCGGAGAGGGGAAAAGGACGCAGGAGGACGAGGCAGCGGAGCTGGGCGGCTCCAGGGTCAGGACCCCGACCCTCAGCACGTAGTAAGGGAGAGGCGGGCTGGGGGACTCGGGGCTAAGAGATGATGATCCCGGCGGCTCCAAGGTGTGGGGGCAGTGCGGGGGCGCGGGTCACGGGGGCTTGGGGGGCCCCCGTGAACGAACGCCACCATCTCGCCTCGAGCCGCCCCAGCTCGGGGCACTTTCCGCAGCAGCGCCCATGCTGGCGGAGGGGAAGCCGAGGGCAGGGCCCGGGAGCCCGAGCTCCACGCCCTCCCCTAGCGTCCGGCCCCGGGAGCCCGAGCTCCACGCCCTCCCCTAGCGTCCGGCCCCGGGCGACCCGCAAGGAGCAGAAGAGTGGAGAAGAGAATGAATGAAGCGGGAAGGAGGAGCAGGGAGTTAAAGGGACTGGAGAGTTTCAGCGAAGCGCGCGACGATTGGCTGAGGCCTCGGCTTGGGGCGGCACCCAAGTAGGCCCACGTGAGGAGGAGGCCTCGGCGCTAGGTCGCCAGGGTGCGGGCGACGCTTTGAATGAAGAGCCGCGGGAGCAGTCTCGGCCAATAAACAAAAGGCGTCCTTTGACGTCACCCGTTGCTGAGGCTGGAGCCACTCTGCTCCTCCTCCCCCTCCTTTTCCTGCAGCTCCGTCACAGATCCTCAGGTCGGAGTCGACACCTCTACCAGGAACGAGAGTGTCGGAGGAGGGGAGGAAGCGAGAGCAGGAGGCGGCTCAGGCCTTGGAACCTCCTCACCCCGACCTGGTAGCCAAACGGCGCGTCTGGGGCTGCAGAGCAGACTTCAACTTCCAGCAAGCCTCGCGGTCCCTACTTCCGGAGTCCCCCCCCCCCGGGGGCGCGCAGCCTGCTGGGAGTTGGAGTCCTGGGTCACTACGGCATCTTTCCAGGGAAATGTATTCTCTCCTGGGCTGCGAGCCCGCAAGCAGAGGTAGATCTTTCGCCTCTTACCAGCGGAACCTCCGGTTTCTCCAGGGCGTTCCGAGTCCACAGAGAGCGGGATAGTGGAGGGGAGGGACCCGGGGAGGGCTGCACCTGTGCTGGCCCTTTAAACGCGGAACGGAAGTGAGTGGGCGGGGCCCAGGGCCGCGCTATATAAAGCGGCTCGAGCGACGCGGGCTCTCCAATCTGCCATTTTCTGCTTCGGGAGCTGCGGAACGCCCGGCCCTTGTCTCCCCTTCCCTCTTTTCCTCCCCTCCCCGTCTCTGTCCTCTGCGCCCGCCCGCCTCTGAAAGACCATGGCCACCGAGCCCGCCGCGATCGCCGAGCTCGCCCCAGCCGACAAGTGAGTGGGCCAGGGGCAGGAGCGGGGCGGGGTCTGCGCGGATCCGAGCCAGGGACCAGGGTGGAGGGTGGAGGCGGCCTTCCCTCCCCTCCTTTTCCCTCTCGGCTTTTTTTCTTGGTCGCCCGCCATCTTGCCGGCGCCGCGGCGGTTTCTCCATCTTACCCGCCGGGGTCCCGGGGAGGCCGGTGAGGGGAGGGGGTGCGGGGCACGTGCACGTGCACGCGCATCCCCTCAGTCCCGTGGCCATTCCGCTCCTGGGGATTTGGCGCCAAAAGAAAGCTCCCCTCACGAGGAGCGAGGCTGCTCCGGAGGGGGCGGGGCTCTCGGCGCCTGCGCGGGCGCGTGCTACCGAAGGGGCGGAGTTTCCTGGCGTCTTGGGGCGCCTGCGCAGGCGCGTGTCGTCGAAGGGGCGGGGCTACCGGAAAGCGGGAAAACTCCCATTGTCTGTGGCGGCGGAGGGGGGAGTGAGCTGTGCGCGTGCGCGATTGGGGGCGGAGATGGGGCCGCAGCGCCCGGGTTTCGGGCCTCAGTTTCCCTTTTCCAAAAACGTGCTGGACCCGGCCCGGATGGAGCTGCGCCCGCGACCTTGCACTCGCAGTCCTATTCGTAGTTCAGGTTGCCCCCTGGGACTGGGTCCTTGGGCGTCCGAGGGAGCCGCTCCGGCCGTTCGCTGGGGGAGCTTTGCCGAAGCGCATTTCTCCTGCGGGCCAGGCTGCGCGCGCCTCGGGGTCCCGACTGTCCCCCCGCCGACCCCTCCCCGGCACGGGGTCTGTAAGGCCCCGCCTGATCTCGTGCGAGAGCAGGGTTATGACCTCGCCTTCCCCTCGCACCCCAGGTGTGTGCTTCCTCTGGCCCCTCCCTCTCCTCCCAGAAGCCCCCAGACCGGGGGCGGGGGCGGGGCTCCTGAGAAGCCTGCAGTCCCTGATTGGGGCGGGAGGGGGGCCCGGGACCTGAGACCACGGAGGAGGGGGAGGGGGCCAGGCCGGCCTTTTGTTCGGTCAGTGCCTCCAGCCGAGCTCTGCTCTGGGGCCCAGCCGGCCCGCGTGGAAGACCGAGGGGCCCTGCACCCCAAATAGGGAGGGAGGGGAGGTTGGGGCTTGCTCAGAATGTAGGCCAGCGAGGAAATGTTGGTAGTGGGAGGTGAGAAGCAGCGGTACATCAAAAGAGGGAGGAGGGAAAGGAGCAGACGCCCGGCCTGGCCTTCTGGGGGGCTGCCCGCCTCTTGCCCAAAGTAGAGCAGCCAATAACTTCCAGATAGGAAGGAACCAACAGGGAAAAATGACTTTCTGGATCTGAATCTGACTAACAGGGAACTGGAAGCTGGGGCCAAAATGTTGGAGCAGGAGATCCAACCATGGGAGCTGCTCAGGAATAAAAGCCTCCAGGATAGAGAGAATCTATTCCAATGAGAAGGGAAAACGAGACTTGTCTGAAGCATGATGCAAGGTAGAGCAGGGAAGCAAAGCCAAGTAATGAATGGAGTACACCGCACTCTAAAAATAGGAATGCTAAAGTTTAGAATGAACTGAGACCGGCCAAGGCAGCCAAGAGCAGAAAGGCCTTTTCTAGTTATATTGGAAGGAGGAGGCTCAAAGCAGGAAAGGGACCTTTGCTTGGGGGAGATGGGATGAGTGACAAGAGAAACCACTGAGCTGCTCAGGTCTTGTGTCAGCAAAAACAAAATGGAAACGATGGAATAAAAATGACTGAGGGATGTTGATAGCCAGTCAGTCCTTAGTCCTCACTGAGATGGAGGAAATTCAAGCCCCCAGTGTGAGGCGGGCCTGAAATCTCTGGCATGTATGGGACTGCTGAGCCCCCATCAGTTATGTGGGACATGGGGGAAGTAATCCAAGCTTGGAGAAGGGCAGATGTGAAGGGAGCAGTCAGGTGAACTCCAGGCACATGAATTTGGCCTGGCTTCCTGTGGAAAGTCTGGAACATATCGCTAAAGAAGATGGTTGGTGAACATTGAGAGAAGCCACCCATCTGTCTCCATCAAGCACACGTTGTGCCAGGCCGATTTCATTTCCTTTCTCAATAATCTTACTAAACTCATAGATGAAGGAAATTTTTTTTTTTTGATAAAGTCTTCTTAGACTGTTCTGGTGATGACCTGGAGAGATGGGAATTGGGTGATAATTTAATCCATTGGATGCAGAACTGTGGAGGGATGGGTGAATGGACCCCAGGTTCAGGTGGTTGTTACTGGTTCAGTGACTTGGGTCCTGGGCTATTGAACATTTTTATCAATTCCATGGATAAAGGCAAACTTGGTAGGCACAGAAAACTTGCAGGTGATACAAGAGCAGGGAAGGAGAGCTAACACAGAAAAGACAGAGTGTAGGATTCCTACAGGATCTTGACAGGCTAGAGAGAGCATTGGGCTGATCTAATTAAATGATCTTCATTAGGAGTGAATGTAAAGCCTTATTCTTGGGAGTGACAAATGAGCACAAATATGGAGGCATGAGTAGACTGGAATGGAAGCTGGAGCTGTATTAGAAGGGGCATCTTTCTGGAAGAGAGATCCTTAGTGAACCTTACCTGAAGTCTCGTGTTCAGTTCTGAGCACACCAATTTAATATCATTGATAAGTTGGAGAATATACTAAGGAAGGCAAAGACTGCGGGTAGGGGTTGAAGAGGAAAGTAACAGGCTGGGGGGGGGGGGAAATCCTCTGAATTAGATGACAGTGACAGGTGGAGTTTCCAAAGTGGCACCTCCCTTGATGCAGAGAAAGCACAAATATCTGCTGGGCTACACTTGAAAGAAAGACCTGCTTGCTGTCAAAAGACCAAAAGTTTGGATGAGATTACTTCCAACTGGCCAGGAATTATGATCATCCTTTGTCCTAGCAAATACCCGACAAGTTGGCACCTAATCTTTCAAAACTACTACATGAAATCAATTCAGATTTTGTTTTATAATCTTTGGGAACCATTTACACTTGTCAAACCTGAAAACAATTTTTTTAAGTGCAAGCCATGAGCCTCTACTTCCCTGCTTGGGCAGTGAAAAACTTAGCAAGTCCTTGGTTCTTTGTTTTAGAGGAGAGGAATCGGATGTATAATTAGAATACAAATGATGGTTGATAAAAACATTGGAGCAAGGGAGTGGCCTCAGATTTAGGAGGGTTTAGGAAAGTTGAGGATTGGATATGGGAGCATACGGCATAGTGCCTTGTAACTGTTCAGGTGTGACAGGATTGGGAGGATGAGGTGGAAGATATGCTGCACAGTGCCTTGTCAAAGAAAGATCTGAGGGCAACTTAGTGTGATTCTTGTCGCCCTTTTACAGCTGCCAGGAAACTGAAGGAAAATCCAGCTGTATTAATGGCCACAGTATCTGAGTCTGGAGGGGTGATAGTCATGGGCCCTGATCAGGCCATGGGTTGGAGGATTGTGCACACTCTGGGAGCCATTTATTCAGAAGGGTCATTAATCAGCTGAACAGTGTCCAGCAGAGGGCAGTCAGGAAGGGGAATGAAGAGGAATGCCCTGCTTGAGCCTTGGCGGCGGGGGGGGGGGGGGGGGGGGGGGGGGGGGGGGGGGGGGGGGGTGAACATTGGAGGGAACCTAAAAGGTGTGACCTTCCCCAGGCACAGGCTCTGTGGACAATCACCTGTTGGTTTCATCAGTGGTTCTCCCTCTCCTTCAGGTGTGCTTGGATTAAATGGCCACTGACTTGCCTGGTAGTTCTGAAATGCTACAGGTTTTGTACTGTAGAATCCTAAAAGGAAAGGTTTGGGGTAGGATGGAGAGGAAGAGGTAATTAAGTGATTGATGGAAGGATGAGGCCAGACCTCCCTACAGATGATGAGGCTTTTCAAGTTTGTGAGATTATGGACAAAAATGAGGTGAGCAGAGAGTCAAGTCACAAGAAGGGCAAACGAGTTTGGGGAGAAACATGGTTGCTATCAAATGTTAATATGGGAAGAGATTTGTGCAGCTGGTAGCTTGTTTAAGTGCCAGGTCCTTATATACCATTCATTTAGATCATAGGTGATACCTGGGAAGGAGGAACCTGCAGTGATTTCTAAGGAAGCATAGATGGAAAGATAGCAGAAAATAAGGGAGACTTAGCCAGGTAGGACCAACAGTGAAAGGGGCCAAGCAAGTGAAGAGATTATCACAGAGTGGTGTTGACTGGAGAAGGGGTCCAGGCAAATGAGGCCCAGAAAGCCATTGGTCACCTTTGATAGCAGTTGGAGGGGACCAGTGAGACCAGAAAACTAATTTAATATAGAGCTTGTCAGTGTTTTGTGACTGGTTAGTGTCTTAAATGCCTCAAGATCCTGCAAGCAAGAGAACCCACTGTGGTCACCCATCTGCATGCATAATCCAGTGCCTGAGCACAGGACCTTTATGAATGATCTGGGTCTTCCTTCTTTCCACCTGTTTGTTTCTCTATATGCCCCTCTCTCATCCAGAGAGTGCAGAAAAGAGAGAAGGTTCCCCTCTGAAATCTTCTTAGACTTCACTTAGCTTAGCAGCATGCTCATGGCTTATTGGGCTCATGTGCCACCATGTGTGTTTGGCCATTCCCTGTTGGCTACTACCCCAAATGCGGATATGAATATTTTGGTATATGTATATGTGGAACGTTGATTTTTCTTTAAAATGTTCATACCCTTTAACTCCAGAATTTAGTCACTTGCTTAGCATAATTCTAAATTGCTTTCCTGATTGGTTGGACCAATTCACAGCTTTGTGCATCTGTCTTTAACTTGCTGGGTATGAGGTCCATTAGGAAAGTTGTTTTTCCCTTGGAGCACAAAGGACAGAAGACTAGGGAGGGCTATCTTGATCTCATGTTATGCACTTAAATTGAAAGACTGGGAAAAGCTGTAGCTTAGAGTGAGGCAAACTGGAGACTTGATCCCATTTTATATTTAAAGCCATGCAAAAGAGACTGATTTATAGGATTAAAGGGACAGTCACAGTCCATGTTTATTCTATTTTAAATCCTGCCTCAGGCACTTAATGGGGTTGTTGAGGTTTCAATTGTGTCTGATTTTTCATGATCCTATTTGGGTTTTCATGACCCCATATGGTTTGCTGTTTCCTCCTTGTCATTGTTTTACAGTTGAGGAAACTGAGACAGAGTGAAGTGACTTGCACGGGATCACCAGCTAGTAAGTGTCTGAGGCTAGATTTGAACTCAGGTGTGCTCTGCTTTATAATGCCACTTAGCTGTCCCAGGCATTTAATAGTTTTGTGATATTGGGCAACACTGACTCTGCCATAGCCATAGTTTCCTCATCTGTACATTGGGAGTAATGGCATTTTTTTATACTAGCTGCATTGATTAAATGTGTGTAAAGTGGTTTGCAGACCTTAAAACTGCTTATTAACATTGATTAATTAGCTGTGTGACCTTGAGCAAGTTAATCAACTCCTCTTCCTCTGTTTGGCTGATTAGAGATAACACTGTATAGGAAGTTAGAGCTGGGGGGACAGGAGAGGTATTCTTGTCCAAGGCTGAGGCAATGGTGGACTTTTTCCCTGACTGGAATTAACTACTGGATTGTCTTTCACAAGCCTTAGGACTCTGCTTCTTTGAGGAGTTAATATTTTGAAGAAGAAACCTATTGATAAGACAAGAAGGAAGTTAGATTGCAGTGTGGTGGTAACCTTGTGAAAGGCACTAGCTAGCCTGGCCCAGTTCCCCCAAAGAATAACTCAGGAAAAAGCTGATTAAACAAAAAGTTGAGTAGAACCAAAGGAACCCCAATGAACTCAACCTCTGAGTCCAGAGCTCGAACCTACAAATGTTGTGGTCAGGGTATATGTGGGAAATCTGAAGCCAGAACAATCTTGTGTGTGGCTGCATCAAGAGATAAGGCCAGTGCTGTGGGCCTGGAAGGATGATTGAGAAGCCAAGAGAAACCTGGGCCCATGATGCCCTTCAAATAGGACCTGTATCAGGAGATAGGTAAGGTCTGAGGTCACAAGCATCTTTTGGTAGGTGAATATGCAAAAAGCCTGACATTAGGCAGAGGTTGCAACCCTAGTTTGGAGTGGCTAGGTGATGCCATAGAGTGTAGAGCACCAGGGGAGTTCAAATCTGGCCTCAGACACATTAGCTGCGTGACCCTGGGTAAGTCGCTTAACCCTGTTTGCCTCAGTTTCTTCGCCTGTAAAAATGAGCTGTGAAGAGAATCCCAAGAGGAAAAATCTGGAAAAGGGAAAAGTAACTCCAGTCATTGCAATTAGAACTCTAGAAGTTGTTGGAGGAACTGAAATATGAGATGAATTACAAGGTGACAGCTTGGGAAGGACAATCACCAGCTTAGACCTGAAGGTGGAAAACCTTACCCGAGTAGTATGTGGGCACAGTGAAGAAAAAAATAAAGGAATCAGACAAGGCCAGGGAACGCATATTCTGACAGGAGGTGCCGTGGGACACCTGTTGATGGAGGTGTGACCCACATGAGGGATGCTTGGAATCTGAAGGATCAGAGAGATGTTGAGGTGAAATTGGCAGCTGATCAGCCATGGGGCCAAGGGAGATCAGGACTGGAGAACAAGGCCTAGATCCTTGTTCACTTGGGGCAGCTGGAAGAAGGAGCATGCCATGGACAGAAACAGGGATGTGAGTAGGGCTGGGTTTGGGGGAAGGATACTCTTGTCTGGAGCATTGTGGGACGTGTAGGAGGATAAATAACTAATCTGCTGCTGGACTGAAGCTCTAGGGAGAAGGAAGTCCTAAGAGTGAACGTTGCTGCATGCACACAGAGTTTCCAGAGTAAACATTGATGCCTTAGAAATCAGGCCTTGACTTTGTTTTGTCTGGTCCTGAGAAAGGGGTGGAGAAAAAGTTCGTAATACAGATTGCACTTTAAAGTGTGGCTGGTAAATACTTAACCTCCCTGGCTGCCAGGAACCTCAGTGGTCACATCATGTACTCTTGCCCATAGATGAGAAGAATCTCCACTGAAATCTATTGGGCAGGCAGCTGACTAGATCTCAGAGTGGGAGGCTCCGGGACCCATTGCTCCTTGTTGTCTCTGAGGCCAAGCAGAACAAAACTGAGCCCTCCTCTACAGGCCACAGACAATTGTTGTGTGGTCCCAGAATCTTCTTCAGACCAACCCCATTTCCTTGGACTGATATTTCTATGACATGAACATCAGGCCTGGTTGCCATCCTCTGGAGACCCTCCAGCTTATCAGTGCACCTGGTAGGAAGATGTTTAAAAACATAAAACAGGATGAGCAGGAGGATCCTCTCTCCGCTCCCCAGGCTCTTTTCTGCTTCACCCTCAACCGTAAGTGAATGGATGAAAAGGCACAGAGGAGGCTCTCCTATGTTCCAGGCCAAGCCAGGGCGTGCAAGTGCAAAGTAAGGACAGTTCTGCCATTAGCTCCCATGCCAATGGGCACAATCCAGGGAAGATCGTGTCTAGTGGAGCTCCAGAGAGAGTAGATTAGATGTTGTTTGCTGTAGCTTTGGCAGGATTGATTGGATTGTGGTTGGAGGTGCTTTCACCTCTGGTGTCTTATCTTACTCTGCCCAAAGTCAGCAAGTTAAGCCCCATGTTGCGCACCAAATTGTTAGAAATGTGCTTGACACTAATAGGTATCAGGGAAATTTTATTATAGCAGAATTCAGAGGAATTGAACACTTTGGCCAAAGCAGGGCCCCCACCCTCTTTTCAGGAGGAGGGAGTATAGGACATAAGCTAGATTGGTTTTATACCGTTAATTCAGGACAGATCCTCCCATCAGAGATTGGTCCATTCTCCATTAGGTCACCATCTTCTCTACATGCCCATTATATAACCACCCTGGTATGATCCCCCTCCCAAACATGTTTTAACATAGGACCCATGATCAGAAAATGGAGGGATAATTTTATGCGGGGTGTGCCTGCTTATATACAATGAGGTTCATTAAGCAAGTGCAGTGAAGAAAAGCCTTCTCCAGGTAACTCTAGGTCATGTTCCCATGCTAGTTCCAGCTAACTGTAGATTTGGTTCCTTTTATTGAAAACTTTGTAATTTTCTGAAGACCACTTTATGTCTCCTGATTGGTTGAGTCCACCTGCAGTCCACCTTCTTATTATCTGACTTATTCTCAGTGACTTCATCAACTAATAACTTCTGTGAAAAACTTAACTTTTCCTGTCTCCACAGTGGGGTCTTAGCCAGTGAAATGGGATTTGGCATTCCACCCCTCAAGTCAAATCCAACAGCTATGCTAGCTCTCTCCTTAGGGAGACAGGATCATAGATTTGGAGCTGAAAGACCCGTAAGAGGTCCTCTAGCCCAGGAGCTCCATCCTTGCCTAGAACAACTGAGTGTCAAGGTCCTTGACCTCTTCATCTTGTTGGAAGAGAAGTGCTTTGAGGCTTGTCCACAGTGCCCTTGGGGAAAGCCCAAGTTGTGCTGCAGGGGAGGCGGAGTTGAATTGTTGGTAGATGGTGGGAAGATCTCATGGTGGCTGCCTCTCTGGGCCCCCTTTTTTCCTATAAACTTGAGGTGGTCAGAGTGTATGTGGGAATTAGCCACTACCCAGTCTAATTTTCCCTGTCTTACGTCTCTCCAGAAGGGAAGAGGAGGCCCCTGCTCCGTCCACATCTGCAGACAAAAGTGATAGGTAAGCATCAGTGATGCTGGGGTGGAAATGTGAGTGCTGCATGCCTAGCTTGCTTGTTTGGTGGGTAAGGCTTGGACATATGTTGGTGGAACCAAAGATTTGGGGGCCATTTGAGTCCCTTTTCATGAAGAACCCTTCAGAAATCTGCCTTTGTTTTTTTTGAGTTGAGCATCTGTGTTTCAGAAGCTGATTTGGGGTTGACTCTGGCTGGGGCTTCTGTTAGCACTGGTACAAGACTCCTCACTTAGCACTCCAGGGTGTGCGTTGAGCCTTGGGTTTTCTTGCTGGGCCTTTTGGCCTGGAACTATAGCAGCTTGAAAACTGGGGCATGGGTGGGAGGGAGGTTTCCAAGGGAGGTTACAGCAGTGGTGGAGTTGGCTGATTTGTCTGAAAGGAGCAGGACAGCCATCCCTCATCTGAGCTGCCCTGAGCCTGACCTAGAGTGAGGGCTCCCATTCTGTCACCCTTGGGATGAGTTTCCTTAACAATCTGGAGGGAGAGTGATGGTGTTGGATGAACTTGACCCCAAGAACCTAGAAGGATTTAATGTCCTCTGCTTATTCAGTACCCTGTAGTGTGCACTAACCACTAAGTGATGAGAGTTAAATGTCTACTCTGGAGATCAGGGTGTAGCTGGTGTTAGCCCAAAGTCTTTGAGGTAGGGGCTGATCTTTAGGGGGCATAAGACTTTTTCCCTGGAGTTGGGTGGGGATTAGTTTTGTGGTTTTATAGGAATAAGCTGGACTCCTGGCCCTTGGGGTCTTGGGCTGTGAGCCTGCCATTCTACAGTTCTGACTGGTAGTATCTGGTTTTTGTTCATCTTCGTATGGTGTGTCTACCACCCCCCAGCCTGGATGTGGATAGTGAATCTAAGAAGCTGCTGGGCTTGGGGCAGAAACATCTGGTAATGGGAGACATCCCAGCAGCTGTCAATGCATTCCAGGAAGCAGCTAGTCTCTTGTAAGTATTGATGCTTGCTTTTGGTAGGAAAGGGACACGTGTCATGAATGGCAGGTTCAAGGTCTCTTGAGCTCTGTCTTCATTGTCCCCCTCTTGTTCAGACCTTTGACTTGAGTTGCTTTTCCTGCCTCCAAGCCTTCTTCCCCATCCTGTCCTGTGCCCAGAACATTTGGACAGGGATCCTTGACTGAAGTGGGCAACTCTCCTAAGCTGTGCCTTGCCCCTTAGCACTGGGCACAAATGAGGCCCTGCCTATGTGGCATCGTCCCCAGGTCTATGCCAAGCCCCTGTCTCCCCTAGCATTCAGGGCCTTTCCTGATCCCCCCCACCCCTGGCTTGTGGGCCCAGCTGTAGCACAAGCCCTCACCCCCGCTCTGTGCTGCTGTCACAACTCCTGCCTCCTCATCGAGTTAATTTTTTGTCCTTTCTCCCTCCTGATCCTCTGCTTTTCTGATAGGACTCTGGACTGACCTGCCTGTGGCACTCACTGTTGTCCCTTCATGGCATGTATCTGTCCTTAGTGAAATGAGTAGCTGTGCCAGACACTTGCTTAGAGATGGCCATTGAAGCCAGTTTAGGGGTGCAGGGGACTCTGAGAAGTCATGGTCAGATCATTCAGTGTTAGATCCTCACCTTGGTGCAGAAAGCACTCAGCACTGACTCAGTGTATGAGGCTGAAGAAGACGAAGCAGCTCTGGCTCATACTGCAGTTCTGGCCTGTCACTGTCATTGCCATTTGAGTGCTCAGGATGTAGGCAAAGCACAGAACAGTTTTGTGGGCGAGAGAGCTTCTTATTTTTGTTTATCTTTCCTCTCTAGGGGTAAGAAGTATGGAGAGACAGCTAATGAGTGTGGAGAAGCCTTCTTTTACTATGGGAAGTCTCTTCTGGAGTTGGCAAGGTATGTCCTCCCAGGCGCAGGACCTGGGATTCGTGGAGGGTGTAGGAGCATTGACCTTCCTCTCCCAAGGTGGCATGTGGGGGTAGGAGGAGAACCCAGTTATTGGGAGGAGCGGAATTGTTGGCAAGTATTTGAGTAGGTGCTTGATAAAGGCCACACAGGAGTGCAGATGGGAGGAGAAGTACACACACCATAGGAGTGGAGAAGTGGATGTGCTTTCAGGGAAGCCTGAGAACTGGGCATATTCTCCCACTGGAATTGATGAGTCTGGCATAGAAGAGCGTCTTTCTTTAGCTCTCTGTGCAAGCTTGGTGGAAGTGGGCAGCCGTGGAGGTCAAGGACCCTTCATTAGGTGGTGAAATCAAGGCTATAAGATGCCTAGCAAGCCTTGGTTCCTTCAAGGGCTAGGAGACAGGTCAGCCCCAGGCTGTCACTTGCAGGGGGAACCCTGGAAAAGACCTTCCTGTGCCACAGCAGGCTGGCATGCTGTCTGCCACCTGCTGCTCACACCATGCTGCCTCCTGCAGAATTGCTGGGCATTTTTCATATTGTGTAAGCTAGTAAATCATCCCTCTACAACTTCATTCTGGTCAGTTGCCTAATTGTAACATTGATTGTCACAGTAGTTCGGATTTCTGTCATGCTTCAGAATTGCAAAGTGCATCCCTCACATAACGCTGAAAGAGGGCAGGCATAGTGCTTGTAGCATTTAGAGAGAAAAGCGGTGTGGTCAGAAGTACACGGGGACATCTGAGTTGGGAGCCTGTCTCTAAGGCCCCCGACGCATCACACGTGTGGTGTCTGTAATGTTGGCTCTCCCTGCAGAACTGGGAGGGCCAAGGGGCCACAGCTCTTTTCTGAAATCTTATCAGTAAATGTAATGCCATGACCTCAGTGTCCAGAGCCCACTGACCCACCTTGATAGCTTCCCTAGCAGCCCTTGCTTTTGTGCTTACTAATCCTCTTGCTCTGTCCATACTTTGCATTCTGCTTTGCTGTATTCTGAGTTCAACCCAAGGCATTGCTAGTCCTGACCTTGAGAGGAGTGAGGGGGAACCCAGCTGTTGGATCTCGGTGCTTTCTATGTTTGTTCTCCTCCTAGAATGGAGAATGGTGTGTTAGGAAATGCCCTGGATGGAGTCCCAGTGGATGAAGATGGAGAGAGAGCAGAAGATCAGTCTATGATAGAGAGTACTGATAACGTAGAGGGTATGTAGCGCTGCACGTCCCACCTCCTAGAGCCGCCATGCTGGGTTTCTTGCCTTCCCTGAAGGGTCTCTGCTGCCATGCATCCAAGGAATGCTCAAATGTTCATGGCTGATGCTTGGGGCAGGCCAGATGATCTGAACTCCCCCTTGGGAGGAAGTAAATGAATTCCTTGATAGCTGGGCCTTCTTGTTGGGAGCAGTGCCATAATCCAGAAGCTTGCCCTGATCCCTGTATTTGAACCAGCTGGGGCTCAGTAACTGTCCCAGGATAGAGGAAAGTCTTTCCCCATGTACTCACCTTGAAGACTGAGGGCTCTGGCAGGGAACATTTAGCTTTTGACCAGAACAGTATAAGAATACTAATAATAACACAGATGACCCACATTTCTGTAGCACTTAAACGTTTACAAAACTCTTCACATTTACCGCCCCATTTGAGCCTGGAATAGCTTGGCGCATCCCTGATTTGGCTCCTTGCTTAAAATCTGGCCGACTCTGTCTCAGCAGCTTAGCATGAGGGACTCCTTTTGGAAGGAGCAGCTTTGTTGGCTAGCACTGGCTTCTCTTTATTTGGGCTTAGGTTTCCAGGGGCATAATTCAATTGTAGTTCATCAGCCAGGCTGAGGGTTAAAGGGGGATTAATTGTCATTTCCATTTATATGCCTTTTATCATTAAACTGGAAGAAATGTTTATGCTTCATGTTCCTTCACCATGTAGAGGAAGCAAGGGTGGTGTTGAAAGAACAGGGCTCTGATGCCACAAAGAACCAAGAGGCAGCCCAGAAAGCCCAGGCTGAGGCTCCTGGGGTGAAGGCTGAGGCATTGGCTGCCCCCCCTGTAGGGGAAGCCTGGGGACGTCCAGTGGATGCTGAGGGGACAGGAGCTGATGTCGAGATGAAAGAGGACGAGACCCAGGCAGAAGAAGCCCCTGCAAGCCCCGAGAAGATCCCGAGCACAGCCCAGGAGCCCGAGGCAGCGTCTGCTTCGGAGGAGCTGTCCACAGGCTCAGAAGCCACAGTAGCTGCTCCCCAAGATGGAAAGCCAGAGGAAGAGAAGCCGGCCAGAGAAGAAGCAGTAGTGGAGGAAAAACAGGGCGAGGTAGTTGGAAGAGCAGAGGAAAGGTCCAAAGATGCTCCTGAAGAGCAGCCGGCTCCGGAACAGCAGGAAGCTGTAGTCAGGGTGGAAGGAGAGGCAGCAGATCGGGCAGGAGAGGGGGAGACAGAGAAGGCAGAGGAGGCAGCGTCAGTCCCAGAAGCAGCATTGGAGGCTGAAAAAGGAGAGGAGAAAGAGGGCCATGCTAAAGAGGAGCCAGCAGAGGCTTCAGCTTCAGATGAGGCTGAGGCCGGGGTGCTGAGTGAGGACGAGGCCAAGGAGCAGCCAGTAGCCACCCACACAGAGGGTCAAGACAGCCCACCCTCTGACCCAGGGAAGGTGGCTTCTGCAGAAGACCAGGCTGCCAAGGAGCTCACAGACACACAAGAGAACTCTGCTCCTGACGCAGAGCCTCCAGCACAGGCAGAGCCTGCCCAGGAGGGGCCCAAGGGACCCCCAGAAGATTCTAAGGCAGCTGGAGATGGGCCAGAGACGGGCCCTGTTGACCAGGTGGCTCTAGGAACACCCCCCGAAGAGAAAGATGAGCTGATGGAGGAAGAGGAGGGAGAAGGTAACAGGGAGGCCAGGCCTATTGCCGTGGGGGGATGAAGTGATGACCTTGACTCACTAACAGGGAAAGTCAGTCTTCCATTCAGAATTTTCCGTCTGCCTTTGGAGTAGGAGCAAGAGTAGGGTGGCCGGAGTGGGAGCTGAAGATGAGCTGAGAAGCCCACTGGAGTGGGGGAGTGGGAAGCATCAGTCTCCCTTGGCCGGCTCAAACTAATGCTTTTACTAACTGCCATCGACGCCTGCCAAGGACTGGGTGCAGTGTTAGGGCAGGGGGTGGGGGCGAGCAAAGCAGGGCCAGGCCATAGCCTCCAAGTAACCAGGCTGGCAGAGAATGCTGAATGGACGTCCACTTGCATGCCTTGGGTTATTTAAATGTTGATCATAAGGTTTATTTTAACATCTATATTAGGAAGTAGGATCAGCACAGTAGAATCCACAGATTGGGCGCACATAAGCAGGCTTGCTGTGGGCAGGGAGGGCTCTGTTCTGTGGAAGGAGTTCATTCTGAGCCATGCCCAGCTAGGCCATGATATGCAGACAGACGCTGCTGCCGCTGCCCTGTAGCAGGAGGAAGGAGGGCTCACTTGCCCCCCCATCCTCCCCAGCTTTGCTGCTGCGCTCTTTCCACCTGCTTCCCTGCTCTAGCTCACCTGCTTTAATTTGACCCTTTGTGTAACTTCTTTTTTTAATTGTTTTGTACAATCCTTAAAATTGGCAAAAGAGCAAACGGAACAGTGTACGTAGATCAAATTCATTCCTTTGGTCTCAGTGTGTTGTCATTTGAGGATTCTACTGTCTAATGGGTCGTCTAACACCAACATTAATCGTGGGTATGTTTGCATTGTTTTCTCCCCTGAACGCTGACTAGATCAGTCTCTCTCTGTCTCAGCCCCAGTCCTCTCCACCTTAGCTCCTCCAGGTCATCCAGTCTCCCCTCAGTGGTAAGGAGTAATAGGGGGAACTGGCCACTCCATTGTCTTCCCCATGATTCTTGCTCCCTTTGGCCCTTATGCCCCTACTATGCCACCCTTTTGTGATGTGCTTTCCAAGTATTCTTTGATCCTTACAACAAGGCTGCATAGTAAATACTATTGTCTCTGTTGTACAGTTGAGGAAACTGAGTCAGACAGGTGCACTGGCTTACTCCAGGGTTACATAGCTAGTAAGTGTCAAAGGCCAGATTTGAACTCAGGTCTTCCTGACTCCAGGTCCAACTCCCACTGGCTGCCTGTAGGGAAAGGGTCATGACACGCTCAGACTTTTGGGGTAGCTGAACCTCCCCCAGATTGGAAAAGGAGGTAGGGTGTCAGCAACACTGGTGGCCGGAGATCTGCCCGCTCCCTTGTCCCACCACCTCCTTCCCTTTCCTTCAGAAGCACTAGGGCTGAGGTTGCTGTGGCCAGGACCTGGTCCAAACCACCAGGATCTTTCCCTATTCCCAGAGGGTGGCTGGGAGGGCACCTTCAGACCAGTTCAAATCTAGAAAATCCAAGAAAGCCCAGTTGGCCCAGATTTCCAACCCTTTTGGAACAGATGCTGGAGTGGGTTCAGTCTGATCCATATTGGCTGACTGCACCCTAAGTAATAGAAGCTACGTTTGCCAACTAAGAGAGTGGAAAGGTGGTTCTATTGAAGCCAGCAAGGAGCCAGTCTCCCTCTGCTGTGTTAGTGGACACTGCCATCCCAGGTCACAGAATCATTGGCAGGGAGCCCTGTGCCCCTGTGCTCATACCCAAGCAAGAGTCTGAGGCCTTGGGCCTCCAGGAAAGAGGCTGCCCCTCCCTTTTCATGATTCATGGCCCCAAGATAGAAAGACAGTTGGGAACTACCAGGGTAGAGTGGAGCCTAGGGCCTGCCCCCTTAGTCTCCTGGAGTTCTGAGTTGGGGGCAGTTAGAGGTCACTCTTCACAGAATTTTCTGGAGCCTCAGCAGAGTAGTGGAGTGGTCAGGCCAGGACTGGTTGGGTCATAGAATAGAAGCATGAAAACCCAGAACATGCTGAAGAGCAGTCCTCCAATTCAGTGTGGGTGAGAGTCATTCCTCCAAGGAAACTGGACTCAAGCAGGAGAGCAGGACCTGAGGGGCACTTTCTCCTCAGCCTGTCTTCTCATGTTGAGAGTTGGGTCTCCTTAGGAGGTGAGACCATGTTAAGTGTCACAGCTGGCATTAGATATGAGGTCTGGCCCTTGAGTGTCCACTGAGAGGCCAGTGGTCATCTTGGGCCTGTCCAGACACCAGCTTTCCACTTCCACCTGATGTGCCCTTCAGGTGCTGGAGCTGCCTGTGAGCCAGCCAAACTTCAGAACAGCTCAAAGATAAATGAATGCTCTCCTTGCAGAAGGAGGTGTGGCCAGCTTCTCCTTAGCCCTGACCCCCTTACAGGATGTGCATCTTCCACTTAAAGGCAGGTTCACTTCCTGGATTGTGTCCAGTCTCCCCTGCTTCTCACCTTTATCATGATAAACTTGAAGCTCTGATGTAGCTGACACATTTCCCAAGGTTTTTGAAGAGTCTACAACTTTTGGATTTGAGGTTGTTGTTAACATTTGGTGGGGTGGAATCCCAGGGCCTCTCATTCTGGAGGGGTTTTGACTTGCAGAAACGGAAGGCTCCGAAGAGGAAGACAAGGAGAACGAGCGAGAAACAGAAGAGCCCGTGAGCGATTCCAAGATGGAAAATAAGGTGGGTTCTCCATGCATCATCCAGGTGCGTGTGTGTATGTGTATGTATGCGCGTGTGCACAGAGCCTGCCCTTTTCATGCCAGACCCTCTGCACTGAAGCACAACTTCCCTGACTCCCTCTTTGTCCTTTCAGGAAAATGAAGAGGAGGAAATTGGGAACCTGGAGCTGGCCTGGGACATGCTGGACTTGGCAAAGATCATTTTTAAGAGGTGAGCAGCCCGGCACCCCTTTGGCTCCCTCCACCACAGCTCTGCCCACATTAACAATACTGCTCTTCCCTTTTTAGGCAGGAAACAAAGGAAGCTCAGCTGAATGCAGCTCAAGCCCACCTGAAACTGGGGGAAGTGAGTGTGGAATCAGGTAACTAAGCAGCTGCTCAGGGGCTTTGAGGAGAGAGGCAGAACACTTAGGGGGCAGCCCTTGGGAATATCTGAGCAGCCAGGGCACTACCCTCAAACCCTCAGGTAGAGGCGGGCCAGGTGAAGTCACCTCGTATGCCTGGGATAGGGCAGGCTCGGTACCTGGCCTGGCTCGGTGCCTGGCCTGGCTAGCTTGGTGTACGGTGACTCTGAATCATGGTTTGAGTGTGGTGGCTCTCATCAACTTTCATGTGGTCACTTTACAGCCTCCCCGTTTGTTCTCTCCTGTTGTACAGAAAATTACAGCCAGGCCATAGAGGAGTTCCAGGCCTGCCTCACCCTCCAGCAGAACTACCTGGAGGCCCATGACCGGCTGCTAGCTGAGACCCATTACCAATTGGGCCTGGCCTATTCTTACAACAGCCAGTATGGCGAGGCTGTGTCTCAGTTCACCAAGTCTGTAGATGTCATTGAGAAGAGGCTGGGTGAGTGTGTGCCCGCCAGGACACCTCTCTGTTCTGGGCATAGGAAAGGCATTGTCTCACCAGGGGGTACGTGTGTGTCTGTCTTTGCAGCCATGCTAAATGACAGGATAAAGGCAGCTGAGATGCCCTCTGCTGAGGATGAGAAGGAGGTTGAGGAGCTGAAGGAGCTGCTCCCTGAAATTAAAGAGAAGATTGAAGATGCCAAGGAGTCCCAGAGCAGTGGGAACGTTGCTGAGCTGGCTCTGAAGGCCACCCTGGTAGGTTCATGGCAAGCAGAGCCCGAGCCTCCCCTTGGTCCACTTTGCCCCCAGGCCTGATCTCGGGCTCCTGTTATGTGCTCAGCATGTGTGCCCCGTCTGTACTTGACCTCTGCATTCGAGACCCAGGCCTGCATATGTTCCTCACAGCTTGAGGCCTCTGCAACAGCATGGCCACTGTGAACAAAGAGAGTCACAAAGTACTGGCAGGATTTGTGGGTTTGGGACTCAGACCAGGCTGAGGGAAGGGGATGTTGGCCAGTAACCCAATTCCTTGACCTTGTCTGACACGCAGCGCCCCTCTCCAGAAAGAAGCCAGGGTGCTGCATGGCCCACTGCCTCTGTTTCTCAGGCCTAGTGCTGAGCAGCTACTGGTACCAATGGGATGAGAGCAGGGCCCTCCTTTTTTTCAGGTTCAGGCTGCATCTGGTTTCACATCGAGCGGTGGGAACTCCTCAGCCTCTGGGGTAAGTCTCCAGGGGCTGTCCGGGGGGTGGCAGGGGGCTAACCCAGGTTTCACTCAGGCCTAACTCAGTCTTTGGCTTGTGACAGATCATGGCCAGAAGACCCACAGATGGTGCTGCTACAACGTCTTCCAACTGTGTAACTGACATTTCCCACTTGGTCAGAAAAAAGGTCAGTTTCTCCTACCTTGATGGCACAAGTGGGGGCCACCCCCAGCATCCTCCAAGAGTGTTCCAGGCCAGTGGGGTGGTTATGTTCTGTGGTGGGAGTTGCCTGGTTGTTTGTGGGGAGACAGTGTTCTCTTGCCCTTTGGTGAGAGCTGGGAGAAGACCTGTTCTTGGTCGGGATCCTGGGAGACCCAATGTAACCCTTAATAAGCGGAGCTTTACTTGGTGTCTGTCCCATCTTTCTGGTCCCCACTGAGGTCTCCAAGATGCTCCGTTGTCCTGAAATCTGTGCCTTGGGGTCCTGGTGGCAGAGTAGAAGGGATGCTTTGATTTTCTTAACTCAAAGCCAGTTGGGAGCCATGGGTGCTGAAGTTTTCACACTTTTGTCTTTCAGAGGAAACCCGAAGAAGAGAGTCCCCAGAAAGAAGCTGAGGCCAAGAAACCAAAGCAAGAGCCAGCTGTCAATGGTGGTGGTGGGGATGGCGATGGGGGTGGGGATGCTCCTACCACTCAGAATGAGGCTACAGAAAACATGGAGGCAGAGGTAAGTTGGCATCAATGGGAACAGAATCTGCTGGGGCAGGAGTCGGGGCACCTCTCATTCCCTCCCTATTCCCTGTGCTAGAAGTAAGGCTTTGGGCCATGCCCAGCAGATGGGAAGGGGTGGCTTCTCCATCCTCTAGTCACTCCAGGAGAGGACCAAGGTGTTCACTCACGCCCTCCCCTCTGTGTCATAGGCTGAGAACCAGACAGCAGCTGAGCCTGGAGCTGCCACCGTACAAAGCACCGCGTGAACCTCCCTGAGGGAGGCGGGAGGACCCTTCTCTCGAAGGACGATGCTTTTGTATATAATGTATTTTTTCACTTTTGGGGACTCTTTTTGTATAACTTCAATAAAGATTGTACGCAAAGATTGAAGCGTGGATGGTTTATCTTAATGGTGACCCTGCCTTCATGCACCACCATTTTTCCTGTGGCTAGTCCAAGGTAGCACTTGCCTCCTGATGGATTTGGGCTGCCTCCACCCCTATCCCCAGCTCCTTTTTAGGGGGCTTTTCTTCCTTGTTTCTCAGCCTTGCCTTTGTTTGGGGCGTTTGGTTCTACAAATGATCTCAGGTTTTCTGTCTTGGGCCATGTTGTCTACCTGGCCTCACCTGAAGGCCTGCGTGGCCTCTCAAAGAAATACAGGAAAGCAGGGGAGTCACCAACTAGGTCTTTGGAAGAACTGGAGAAAGTGGAGACCTCCATGGGAGACAACCAGGCTCTTCCCTTATGGCACCCATCTTGGCTTAGCAGGAGTCTAAAGTTTGGTGGGAGGGAGTGACCTCTCTGTAACGAAGCACTGACCTTGTCTCCATGCTTCTGGAAAGAGGCTTAAAGTGACTGGGCAGTGAAGTGACGCCATCATGCAGAGCACCAGGCCTGGAGTCAGAACAACCTGAGTTGTGATATGGCCTCAGACTGTTGCTACCTGTGTGACCCTGGGCAAGTCACTTCACCATTTGCTTCAGTTTCCTCATCTTTAAAATGAACTGGAGAAAGGAATGGGAAACCACTCCAGTATCTTTGCCAAGAAATCCCCAAGTTGGGTCATGGAGAGTTGGACACATATTGACAAGTCTTTTGTGGGTCTCGTACTTGGTAAAAGATGAGTCAATGGAAGCATGTATGTTGGTGAGTTAGTAAAGGAACATTGGATGCTGACTCTACCAGGCCCCGGGGTTTGTGGAGATGAGCATGAAATGTTTCCTGGCCTCCAAGACTAATGCACAAATGATAAATGGAGGGGGTTATAGGGTAGTGCACATGTAATCACAGCCTTGTCTGGAAAGAGGGCACTTGATTTCTTACCCAAGTGTTTTGGAAGACTCGGCTGCCAGCTGATGTATGGAGGGGTGGGCTGGGGTCTCCGTGTTGAGCATGCCCCCTTCCCTGACCAGGTTGAGGACATAGATATTGAGTGGTACATGTAAGAGATGTCACGGTTCAGACCCAAGGCCAGATTACTGCTCCCTACCCATGAGCAGGTTCCCTGGGGGTGCTGATAAGTGGGTCTGACTACCTTCTTGCAGGGAGTAGGCTCCCCCCTGGGCCAGGATGAGAGGTTGGGAGTGGGTGGGCAGGCAAGTGTGCCTGCTTGTTCAGGGCAAGGAATTGCGGAATGGGGGCCTGCATTAGAGTTGAGGGTTGGTTGTTGGGGACAGTCAGTGCCAAGGTGGCCCATTGCTCCAGAACGCTCCAGAACACAGATTTCATGAAGGAAAATTGATAGGTCCAAAGGGGTGTGAAGTCCCAGCCTCCACAGTGGGTACTAGGTTTAGTCCAGAAGAAAAGCCCCTGGGGAATGGGATGGGTGGCAGTGGTGCCCCCTGGGTCAGGCCTGAGAGCTCAACCCAGTGTTGATTCCCTGAGAGCTGAGGTGGCTAAAGGCTTGTAAGCATCAAGTCCAGGGAGAGACACACCCCACACCAACATTGGGGTGGGAAGAGCAGGGTGCGGGCTGCATTTGGATTAGGAAGGAGGGAGAGGGTGGCTAGGGCAAGAGCCCTAAAGTGGCAGATTCAGGTCAGATGGTCACCTGGGTAAGTCAGTCAACGTGTCAGCCTTACTTTCCCTGTCTATAAGATGGAGACAGTAAAAATGAAATAAAATATAGGAGTGCTTTGTAGCCCCTCCAAGCTTTCTATAAATGCCAGTTAGCTGATTGGCAAGTGGTGGTTCCTGTACTTGAATGTAGTGGAAGACCATATTCTGGGGGAGAAGTGGGGGGTTTGGACCCAGATGCTTTGAGGGCCTCACCAGCTCAGATTCAGCCCCAGGTCCAGGCCTAGGCCTCAGTGAGCATGCGTTCTGGCGCCTGTGCCCACAGTGCTTACATAATCTGCGTTCAGTGAATGAGAGGGAATTTGAACTAGGAATGAGAGGCAAAGAAGTGCCGGGTCCAACCTCACTAAGTCTAGAAGTGGAGAGGAGGGGGGAGAACACAAAGATACTTCCTTAGTATCTGGGGGGCCTTGGGTGGGGAAGGAGCCCAGGACCTGAACCCAGCAGGTGGGCTGTTCATGCTCCAGGTGGCTTTGGCCACGGTACCCCAGACGCATTGCTCCTTGTTTGGGGGGGCTTTCTAGCCCATAGGACACTCCTGGTTTTATCCATGAGAATCAACTTGAGTGTTTCAAGGTCTGCAAAGTGCTTAATCAAGTGTTTCAGCTGAGCCTCTCCAAAGGCAGCCCTGCAGGGGTGGGGCTATAGGAATTAGCTCCATTTTGGAGAGAGAAGGGGTGCCGGGTCACAGCAGCTGACCACAGTAGGATGTGACAGATGTTTGTAAGGTGAATATGTGGCAGACCCTCCTGGCCTAATCCAGGCTACCAGTGTGACCACTGACTGGTGGGATTCTGATAGGAATCCGCATTAAAAGTAGGTGCAACTTTCCAAAGACAATTAGCCACTCTCCTCCTTCTGGTCCGCTCTGGACTTGCCCATTTGCAGTGTCTGTCTCAGATATAAATTGATGTCCATCCCACCTGCATACATAGTCTAGAGAATTGTCTTCATCCACTTGCCTTTTCCCTCGTGGATGGTCAGGCTAAAGTCTTTTGTGTCCTTTTGTGTGGGACACGAACAAGAGTCACACAGGACTCTGGTGCGGATGGGATGTGTCTGCATTTCTGAAGAAGCCCTCTCCTTGGAGAGAGACCACAGACTGGAGGATGTAGAGTCAAGTGTCTACTCTGATGGATGGACCTTCCATGTAAGGGGCAGTTGCTGGTGGCATGACCTGGGTCTCTGTGCTCCAGGATTCCCAGATGCCAAGGCTGAGTGGCAATGTGCTGAACCAGATCTCTGCATGTTTCCAAAGAACTGTCTCAGGCTTCCGCAGAGGATTTCTCTTAGGTGGTTCTTCTGAGTGTATTGATGCCTGAGGTGTCGCCTTCAGTGGCTGGCCACACACAGACACACAGACACAGACACACAGACACAGACACAGACACACAGACACACACACAGACACACACACACAGACACACACACACAGACACACACACACAGACACACACACACACACACACACACACACACACACACACACACACACACACAGAGCAAAGAACCTTTCCAGGGAGCTAGGTGAGGTAAGAGACTTCTCTAGGTTCAGGGAAACATAGAATTTCAGATTTGCAGGCTGAAAGAGTCCTGGGGGAATGAGGCCACCTCATTTTAAAGATGGGAACCCTAGGCCAATAGAGGCGTTGGGAGGGGTTTCCAGCTGCTGTATCAGGGGTTTTTGTGGGCTACTCTGAAGCAGGAGGAGGGTCATTGAAGCCATCAGATAGGGAGAGGGAGGGGAGCAGGCTGAGTGGTCCCAGGAAGTGGGAGTACAGGTTGCTGTCTTCCAGAGAGGCTGAGTTGGATACCTGTGGGAGTGCAGACAGGGTCAGGGGCTAGCCCCTGAAACATTAGCTACTTGACTTAGCCTGTTTCATGGAGAGGTCTCAAGCCTACATACCACTCAACCTGGACCATAGCAATCCCAGTTCCTGGCCCCCTACTCAGCCAAGCCGCCAGAGACCTGGTCCCCAGACAGGCAGACTTCCAGAGACCCCTTGGCCCAGACTGCTAGGCCACCCCATATCTGGTCCCCCAGGCTCACTCACGGTGGGCAGGTAGCGGTATTCCCGGCCTTGAGCTGGATCTATTCGGGCCAAGGCCTGGATCTCAGCATCTCTTGCATTTGCTATTCTCAGGTATAACTCAATCTGGCCAGCCTGGGAAAGGGGGCCATGCTGAAGTGGGAGCCTCAGGGCCTGGGCTTCCATGCCCCTCCTCCCATTACCAGGAGCCTATACAGACCTGAGGGATGGCATTGAGCTGCCTGGGGTGAAGGCCCGGTGCCCGGGGCAGGGCTCTCAGAGGCAGCCTCCAGCGTCCACTCAGCACTCTCTGCTCCAGGTCAAACAGCTGGACATTGGTCCAGGCCTGGGGCCTTGGCTCCTGGCCTCTGTCCCAAAGGCCCCAGGCCTGAAGCTCTGTGACCAGGGTCACAGCCTGGGAGGGATGCAACCTGTTGGGGTGGGGGCAGCCAGGGATTGGGGAAGGAAGAATTCATCATGGGACATCCTCAAAACAAGGACTGCAGCAGTCATCCCATCTTGGAACAGAAAGATGATGCTAGAAATGGGCCATGGAACCTTAGGATACTCACTTGAGAGCTCTAGAACTTTAGGGTTAGTGGGACCCTGAGATTTGAGAGGATGGCACTAAGGGTCAGAGAGGGATACTGAATTGGCCAGGGTCACCCAAGCAGGCTTGGAGGGGTTGTCACTAACCTGGGCACAGGTTGCCTGGCTGCCAGGATGGCACAGTTGCCCAGGGGAGCCCCTGGGATAGGGGCCAGTGGCAGACAGGGACTGGGGGGTAGGGCAGTGCTGGGGCCGGTTTCCTGCCCACCCCGTGCCAGCCCTGTCACCAGCTGCACCTGTGACCACTCAGGCTCCAGTCCTAGCAGGAAGTCGTAGAATATGGCAAACCCAGCCCTGGGCAGGAGGAGGACAGAGGAGGATGTCAGGGTAGGGGCCCTCCCCTCCCACACCCTCTCCCCTCTAGCTGAGACTGAGGCCAGGCCTCACCCTGGGTCATAAGGCGCTGGGCCCAGCACATCAGGCGGGGGCAGGAGGTGGTGGCTCTGGGCTGGGGCTCCTGTGATCTCCTGCAGCAGAGACAAGCACGCCCTCTACAGGAAGCCTTCCGGGAAGCCTGGGCAGGGCCAGAAGGGAGCCCTGTCCCACAGTGGGAGGTGAGGAGACAGGGAAAGATCCGGGAGCCCGTCAGGTCAACTTGCCCCAAATCCTCATTTTATGGTTGAGGAAACTGAGGCAAGGCAGGGCAGGACCCTGCTAGAGGCAAGGGAGTCCCGAGCTCCCCATCTAGGGTCTCATTCTTTCTGGGGAACTCAGCCTTCCCACTAGAAGTCCTCACCTTTGTGCCTAAGTAAGGGCTGTGTCTGGGAGGTCCGGGGGGAGGGGGTGGCAGCGGGGGAGCCACAGGGGGCGGCAGGTGGACGGAGCCTCCTCTTCCTCTGCAGAGCATGCCGATCCCCTCCTCAGGCAGAGGCTCCCACAGGCCTGAGGGCAGACGTGAGGAGCTCTGAAGGCCCTGAAGTGACTCCCAGCATCCTCCCACATGGGCCCCAAAAGCTCAGAGTCCGGACAGGGAGACCTGGGAGGTGTCTGTGCTGGCCCTGCCTGGCCCAGGGGCCCAGAGAGAGGGTGGGCAGGGGCCATGCCAGGGCAGCAGCCCCTAGCCAGGCCTGGCAATGCATATCCAGTTCCCTCAGGCTCTTAGATTTGCTTTATTGTCTCCCCAATCAGAATGTCATCTCTGTGAGAGCAGGGACCCCTCACTCTTGTACTTCCTGTCCTAATGCCTGGCGCATGATAGGTGCTTTATTAAGGCTTGTTGATGTAATACATGGATAGAGCATAAAATCATAGATCTAGAGCAGAAAGGGAGGCAAGGTCACCTAGTCCAGATCCATTTTACAGAAGATGACCCGAGGGTCGGAGGCAGGATTTGAACCCATGGCTTGTAGTTGTTCACCCAAGTCCAACTGGGCCCCTCTCCCCACCTCTGGGGATAGGGCTGGAGATAAGATGAACAGAAAGAGGATATGAGGAAGAGTCCCAGGCTTGGGTCAAGCCTGGGAGAGCTCTGGGTGGCCAGAAGAGACCACATGCCCCCAGGGAGCCGCTTGCTGACCAGTAGGGGCAGGGCTCCAAGCAGACCCAGTTGGGCACCCCTCCCCTGGGCCCTTATCTCTGCTCATCTGCCTCTCTGCTCCCAGGAATCCCAGGCCACCAGGCCCCCTCCTTGTTCCTCCAGGCCCTGGGGAAGGTTCTCCTGCTCCCCTTCCAGGAATTCAGACATAGATTTGGGGTCTTGGAGGGCATCCCTCCCATTGTACAGATGAGGAAACTGAGGCCCAGAGTTGTTTTCTCTGAGCTCCACTTTCCAGCCAATGACAACGGATCCCCTCTATTTCTGCCCCCCACTGCCCTGCTCCTACCCCAGAGACTGTCAGTTCCTAGAGGGCCTGGACTTTCAATCCTCTGGGCTGAGCACAGGGTGGGGATTCCTATCACTGAGGTAACTTGCCAGCGTCACATGGAGAACACACAGCAGAGACAGAATCTGAACCCAGGTCCTGGTCCTCCTCTTATAGGTCTCTCTCAGAAGTCTGATAGCCTGTCTTGGCCTTTGCCTTGGGGAGTTCAAGGTCTGCTTGGGGAGACCACATTCTCATTGGGTAGGTCACCAGAGTCATTGAGGACTTGGCATGGTGATCCCTTAGCTCAGAGCCCCCTGGGCCACATGGTACTTGGCTGGACCCTGCCACCATCTTTAGTCAGCATGGAGGGGGAATGTGCTCCTGTCTAGGCTCTGACTTAAGGGGTGGCCTTTGTCAGGAGGGGACCAAGCCTAGGGAGGTCGTGGGAAGGTAGGGAGGGTGGACAAGTACTCGAACGTTTATCCTGCTTCTGACACTGGCTAGCTGGGTGGCCCTGGACAAGTTCATGAACCGCTCTGAGCCTCAGTTTCATCCTCTATAAAATGGGGGTGAAAATGCTGGACCAGATGGTACGGCAAGAGACTGAACCTGTGACTTCATCGATGTAGGGAACTCCCAGGAGAGGAAATTCCTTTTACCAATGCAGGTCAGCAACTTCTCTGCAATTCTGTGCCTTAGAGAGTTGTCTAGAGCAGTGTGAGGAAGGAGGGAGGGAGGGAAAGAAGGAAGGAAGATAGGAAGGAAGGAAGGAAGGAAGGAAGGAAGGGAGGAAGGAGGAAGGAAGGAAGGAAGGAAGGAAGGAAGGAAGGGAGGGAGGAAGGAGGGAAGGAAGGAAGGAAGGGAGGGAGGAAGGAAGGAAGGAAGGAAGGAAGGAAGGGAGGAAGGAGGGAGGAAGGAAGGAAGGAAGGGAGGGAGGAGGAAGGAAGGAAGGGAGGGAGGGAGGAAGGAGGGAGTGAGGGAGGAAGGAAGGAAGGAGGGAAGGAAGGAAGGAAGGGAGGAAGGAAGGAAGGAGGGGAGGAAGGAAACATTTATTAAGTACCTCCTATGTACCCAGCACTGGGCCAGGTGCTTTTTATAAACATCTCATTTGATCCTCACAACAAGCCTGGGCAGTAAGTGCTCTCATTCCCATTTTATGGTTGAGGAAACGGAGGCAGAGAGATGCTAAGTGACTTGCCTAGAGTCACACAGCTGTGCTTCTGAGGCTGGATGTGAACTCAGGCCTCCCTGATCTGCAGATAGCAAACCACCAGCTGAAGGGACTTGCCCAGGGTCACACACACACAGGAGGTGTCCAAATCAGAATCTGAACCCAAGTTCACGCTCTTGACTCTGCTGCCTCATTTAGACAGCGGGGCTTGGTGGACGGAGCTCTCAGCCTGGGCCCAAATCTCAGCTCTGCCAGTTCCTGGCTGGATCTGTCATTAGGTCTACAAGCACTTAGAAGCACCTACTATGGGTCGGTCACTGTGCGAAGCGTTTACAAAGAAAAGCACAGAGATGGTCCCTGGCCTCCAGGAGCTCATGTCTTTGTAGGAACTAGGTATTTACATGTATAAAGAGTAATGGGAGGAGGTGTGGAAGGGCAGCTAGTGCTGGAAAGTGAGGCCAGGGAGGTCACCAGGAGGGAGCCACAGGGCAAGTCTCGGAACCTCGGTTTGCTTGTCAGTAAAATGGGCACAGCGCTTGATTATAGGACACCTCTGGTGACGGGGAGCTTGCTCCCCATTAAGGCCCCCCTCCAGAGCTGCTTCTCCCCTCCCCTTCCTGCCCTGGCTGGGGGGCATCAGCGGTCCTCAGTCCCTTAGTAGGGATACCTGACCAGGCCCCTGGGGACCTCAGGGTCCAGGTGCTGGGCACTCACCCTGCCGGGCTCTCCGGGGTTTTCTCTGTGTCTGCAGGGCCAAGATTTCAGCCTCCAAGCTCCCGTTGATAGCTTCTAGGGCCTGCAACTGGGTGTCTAGTGTCCGAGGCCCGGCAGTGGCCTTCCCTTCTGTGGACAGTGGACTCTGACTCCCTCTGGCATTGCCAAACCTGTTTCACTGGGGGCAAGTTTTTGTAGGTCTCCCTGCCTCCTTAGGCTAGAGCTCAGGTGAGCACCTCCCCAGCTCAAGAGTATTCCATGACTCTCGAGGACCCATAGGTTGAAAGACATAGAATCCCCAGATCTCAGAGGAATTCTGACAGTCAGCCATGCAGCCCTCCAGTCCCCAGGCCCTATGTTCTCCACTGTCAGGACCAATGTCCCCTCTCACCCTCGGACATCCCTCCTGGGATCCCCTGCTTCCGGGCAGCCTCACTCACGCTTCTGAGCCCTCCCTTCCAGCAGGGCAGCCTCGAGGTGCATCTCCCAGAGCTTGGTCAGGACTCCAGGGTCTCTGCCCCCGGCCTGGAGATAGGACACCTGTAGGGCCCTGGGCAAGAGGAGGAGGAGGAGAAGGCTGAAGGTCTCCTTGTCTGGGCAGGTTTCATTTGGGATCAAAGGGCCTGGGTTCAAATTTGGCTCTGTGATGTTGGACAAAAGGAGCACTGGGGAAAGACCACTAGCCTGGAGTTAGTTCAAATTCTATTTCTAACTATCTGGAATGGGGCAAGTCCATTCTCCTCCCTGGGCCTCAGTTTCTTCATCTGTTAAGTGTGGAGGGGTAGGACTAGATCTCCCTGCCTCTGTGAGCCTCAAGGGCTGCCCCTCCTGCAGCCTCAGTTCCTTCACCAATACAATGAGGAGGAGGTTGGGCTCCGTCTGGGCGCCCAGGGGCCTGGGTTCCCAGGAAAGGACCCTCATTCTTGACCTCAGAAGCCACTGAGTTCAGTGCCTTCCATTTATAGGGCAGGAAACTTGAGGGCCCAGGAGGGGAGGGACCTTCAGGTCTCCAGGGACCAGAGAGGGCTTTTGTGAACCCCAGGTCTGCCTCCTCCCTCCTGGGTCTGCCCTGGCTCTCCCATCGTTCTCTGCGTGTCCTTGGGCAGCTGCCTTGCCCTCCCTTGGCTTTATCCTCCTCATAGCAGCTCCAGGACCCCAGCAAGCCTGTCCTCTTGGGCCTCTGAGCTTACCGAACCTCTGAAGTCAGGACCCCCTGACTGGCTGGCAGGGCCAAGAGGCTGAGGCCAGGCCCTTCCTCCTCCTTCTTCGCAGCCTGGAGATCTGGCTGAGACCTGGCAGATGGAAGGGAGGGATGGGTTACAGGGTCGCCCAGGCCCTGACCTGCAAGAAGCATGCACTTTAGGGCCTTGACCTCTGGGGAGGGGCAGGGGGGCTCACCGTGCCTGCAGTTTCTCCACACGCTCCCCTAGCATGTCCAGAGCCAGCTGCATCTTCTTCTCCTGGGCCTGGATCACCAGCATCACCTGCCCCAGGATGCTGGTGCCAGCATCAGCCCCAGCCAGACCCCCAAGCTGCTGCCTGATCTCTGCATGGGGGCAGGAGGCTATGGCTGACAGCTAGCCCTCCCAGCTCCAGCCCAGACCCAGATGCTCCCAGGCACTAATGGGATGGGACTTGGCTTATTGCCGGTACTGAAGGCCTGGCCAGGGGTATGGGTCTCTGGGGGGGGAGAATTCATTCCCCTCTATCCCCTCCATGTCACAGTCTGAGCCATACCCTCCCGGTGTTTCTCCAGACTCCGAGTTCGGGCTCCAATCTCTGCCAGACGACGTGCATAAGCTGCTTCTAGGTGAGCCCGGGACCTTGCAGTGCCCTGAAGAGGGGAGAATGGAGCCCAGGCAGGGTGACGTCCTCTTTCCCTGCCTGGGGCTGGTGCTCCAGGCTATGCTCTTCTGGGGACTTGGGGTTCCTAGAACTCATAACTTCTCAGTAGGGTATCACGGCCCTGGCCCCCTGGGGAACTTCACCCAAGGGCCACAGAGAGCCAGAGATAGTGAATAGAGCCTTGGACCTCAAGTCAGACAAAATCAGTGCCAGTGCCATCTCGGACAATAGCTATGTGAGCCTAAGTATACCTGTGTACCTGCCAGGCCTCATTTTCCCCATCTTTAAAATGAGGGGTTGGTCTCAAAGGACTTTCCTGCCCCAGAACTGGGATTCTTTGATTCTCACCTTCTGGGGAGAGGCCAGCTCTTGCAGCGACACCCGAAGCCTTTGAACCTGGGGGAAGGGATAAGGGGAGCCTGTTGTCACTGTCCTGGGGCTCCCCACAGTAGAGGGTCTGGGGGGTTGAGGAGGACACAGAAAGAGACAGGGGTAAAGCTGAGACAAAGCTAGAGAACCAGAAGTGGATGGAGCACCAGAGGGAGATCCAAGCTGATGCAGCAGAGGCCCACAGGGATGCTGGGTGCCCCTAGGAGCCCTCCTGGGTGTGGGGGTTTGGGGAAGGGACATCGTCCCCAGGCACCTCATCTGTCAGCCTCTTCAGGACTCCTCCACTGGCCTCCTCCTGGCCTGGGGTTCTCCTGCGGGTATCCAGTTGATCCTCAGATTGGTGTGACTGGCCCTGGTAATAAGATCTGGGTTGAGGGGCTATGAGGCCCTGCCCGTATCCCATTCCTGGGGGAATCAGGGGCCCTGGGAAGGCAGGTAGAGCTGCATACCACTCCCTATATTTCTAGGTCAATTAGGGGCTACAGGGATGGGAGGCCCCAAGGCTGGTTCAGCTGCCACTCACTTCTCTCTCAAGAGAGAGGGAGGCTGAGGGCCAGGCCAGGTTCTTCCTTTGGCCCCTGGGTGCCCCTGCAGTGAAGTGGCCAATGCAGAAGCGATAGGCATGACTGTCCCGGAGAGTCCTTGAAGGGAAAACCATATCACAGGCTGAGCAAGGAAATGATCCTGGGGTCCCCTGTTCCCCTGAGCCTGATGCCATCTCTGTGCCAGCTGTCCAGAGACAGGGACAAGGAGAGAGACAGAAAGACAGAGACAGACAAAGGTAGTCACAGAGAGACAGAGACAGAAGAAAGGGGAGAGAGAGAGAGAGAGAGAGAGAGAGAGAGAGAGAGAGAGAGAGAGAGAGAGAGAGAGAGAGAGAGAGAGAGAAAGTCAAGATTCAGAGACCTACAGAACCTGAATGAGCCACGAACAAGGACAAGCCAGACAGAAGGGGAAAAGCAGAGGCAGAGATAGAGAAGCAAACACAAATGTGTGGGGAAGCTGGGAAGCCAGAGTATGCTGGAAGGGGCCAGGCTTGATATGGCCACCCCTGGGTGGAGCTTGGTTACTAGGCTGAGCTGGGGGCTGGTGCCTGGGACAGGCTGGGTCTCCAAGGCTTCCTGTTTGTGTTTGGGACCAAACCTCTGGTGCCCAGCAACCCTGGCAGAGGGGAGGCTGCTGGGGCTGAGACTGGGCCCAAGCATTCCAGGCTTTTAGCAGCCATCTTGTTGGAGTGGGCCTTCTCCATCACTGCTCTCTCCTGGCTTTCCTCCTGTCTCTTTTCTTTCTGCTTCTTATTCATTTTCTCTCCAAATCCTCCACCTCTGCAGACTCCCCTGCCCAAGCTCTCTCCTCTGCTCCCCCTTGGGCAATCTCATGGCCTCTGTCCTCTCCCAATTCTGTGCCCAGTTCCAACCCTGAGCTCTAGATTCAGTCATCCTTGAAGTGTCCATCTCTCTTCTCTAAACTTAATTCATCCTCCCAACTTTTACATCTCTCCCCATGGTATTCCTACCTTCCCAATCATAGGATCCTAGACCAGAATTGGAAGAGCCCCTCTATGACCCTTGACTTTATCTTCTTTTATAAAAAGAGGGCCTTAGACGAGATGGCCTGGGACAGACTGAGATCCTGGGCAATCACTTAACTGTTCAGTGTCTGCCCATCATAACTCATCTCCCATCTGAATGTGGGCCTTCCCGCTTGTCTCCTGCTGGATCTCCATCCTCTTCTGGGAGAAGTGGCACCTTCATTATGAGATCAGTGTACTCACACCTGGAACCACCCTACACTTTCCAGTGATTCTGAATCCTTATGGGTAAAGTCCAAGCCCCATTTCCTATTTCCCTCCACCTGATTCCTTATTCCCATACCCTTTAACTCTCCTACTCCAAAGTCCCAACCAAATGTTATTCACTCCTACTGTGCCTTCTGGAATGCTTGTTTTACAGGCAACAAACTTGCCTCATCTTAAATCTTTTCCTCTCTCGCACCTTCCCTCTTTTAGCCATCACTGAGACCTGTCTCCCTCCTGATGATACAGCCTCCCTGGCCATCCTTTTCAACATTGGCTGCATTTTCATTCATTGCCCTTGGTTCGCTGGTTGAGGCAGGGTGTGCGTGTGCATGGGGTGGGGGGAGTGGGGAGAGAGAGCTGGAATACTTCTTGGTCCCCTTTGCCACTTCCAGGTTCTCCCTTTACCTCCATTCCTCAGTAACTTCTCCTCCCTGAAAGTCCACCTAATCAAAATCCTGGTGGTCATTGTCTATAGACCTCCAGGTCACTGCCCTTCCTTCCTCAATGAGTTTGGTGCCTGACTCACAATTTTTCTCTTCTCTCCAACTAGGGGACTTCAACATACAGACTGATTCTCCCTCAAACACCCAAACCACTAAGTCCTTCAACCTCCTCACTTCCCATGATCTACTTCCTCTACCCTCCCTCAGACTCACAAAAACGTACCACCTCCGTGTTCAATAATTCCAAAATGCCCTCATTGGACTTTAATCCATTGGCTTTCTACCTCTCCCTCCACCTTCTCATACCAAATCCTATCTCTTTGTCCACATCACTCAAATACATCTTCCTTTCTCCTCTGACTCTGCCACCATCTTGGAGCAGGCTCTTATCACCTCATGCTCGGAGTAGTACAATAGCCAGAATCTTCTCCTTCTTTCCTGTCTCACACAAAGAGGCAGTCCTATTCTTTACCAAGGAAAACCCTGCACAAGAGATCCCATTCCATACCATCTCCTTCAACAGACTGCCCCCTCTGTCATCCCCTACTCACAGCTGAGTCAAATCAACTGTGTGCCAGGCACTGTGTTAACTGCTGAGGGGATACAAAGAAAGGCAGAAGACAGTCTTTCTTTCAAGGAGTTCACAATCTAATGGGAGAGACAACATGTAAACACCACAGCCATAACATGTCATCATTGAACCATACACAGTCTTGTGGTAAAAATCACAGAGCTTATGGGGAAAATGGGTTCAGCAGCACAAAGCACAAAAACGTCATCAATGATGTATAAACAAAAAGATAAGAACCTAATAAAAATGGTAACAATTTTTTATACACATGAAGTAGTTAAGAAATACGTAAATACTATGATAAATAATGGTGGTGTCTGAGGCCTCAGGTTGTTGCTTGGCTTGTGGCCTTGGTTCCCATGGACCAGGAATAGCAAAGCTGAGTCACTGAAGATGAGAGAGCATCCTCAGTGGGTTGGAAGCGGGGCCAGAAGCATTATATGTAGTGGAAGATTATGGGTTGGCCTGGCTCCCTTCAGCGCATGGCGCCTTCTGCACCAGAAAGATATGCACTAAGGCACTTTGCCTTAAAAAACACGTCAAGTTTGCTTGGGTATTGGAGGGTCTGAAGTTTGTATACTGTGAAGTAACAGACACCTGCTTTTCTGTTATCTCTTTTCTCTCACTGTTTCTTGGAAATGAAAATATGCACTAACAACACCGAATTTGCAATATGGCCAGATTGTTCCTAATGTATTTTGTTGGGACAAATCCCCATTAAAAAAAAAACAACAAACATAGCAAAACTATGTACAAACAAGATATGTGTAGGATAAACATATGTATTACATACATGTTAATGTTGTGATGTTATTTTATAGATTACATAGGATAAATGGAGATGATTGCTAGAGGGAAGGCACTAGAATTAAGAGGTGTCTGGAAAGGCTTCTTGTAGATGGTGGGATTTTAGCTAAGACCTGAAAGGAAGCTGGGGAAGCCTGGAGGCACTGAGGAGCTGGGGGGAGCGGGAAGCATTTCAGGGTAGAGAGACAGCCAGGGAAAATGCCCAGACCTGGAAGATAAAAGGGTCTATGTGAAGAACAGCAGGGAGCCTGAGTCATTGGATTACCAGAGTATGAGGAGGGTGTGAGATATAATAACATTGGAAAGACAGAGAAAAAGCATTTTTTCTTGCTTCTCTAATGTGGCTATGAAGTGAACTTTTACATCCAGGTCACAGGAGTACATCCTGGTCTATGATGTAAAGTGTTAGAAGATGAATTTCTGCCAGACTTCAATCCAGTTTTCCCAGCAGTTTTCAAGTAGTTGAGTACTTCCTCCTTCCCATTTCCCACCACTGTTACCCAGGTCTTTGGGTTTATCAAACACTAATGTTATTTTGTTTGTTTCTGGATCTTATCCAGTTTTTTTTTTTTAACCAGTGTCCATTTTGTAAAAAATACTGGTTTTTAGCTACTGATAGAACTTCCTCCCCCGCTTCTAAAATTTCCCTTGAAGTTCTTGACCTTTTTTCCTCCATATGAATTTTACTTTTCCTAGCTATATAAAATATTCCTTTGATAGTTTGGTATAGCACTGGCTAAGCAAATTAACTTAGGTAGTATTATCATTTTTATTATATTGGCTATCTATGAGCAGTTAATGTTTCTCCATTTAGGCATATCTTTATGTGTGCAAATTGCGTTTCATAGTTGGATTCATATGGTTTCTGGAAGCATCTTGGTAGAAACTCCAAAATAGTAATTTTATATCCTGCAATTCTGCTGAACTTAAAGAGTTTCAGTTAACTCTTCAGTGGGGTTTTCTAACCCCACTGCAAAAAAGTGGAAATTTTGTTTTTTTTTTCCTGCCTCCCCTTAATCCTTCAATTTTTTTTTTTTTTTGGTCCAAGTACTAGGGCGAGCATTTCTAGCACTGTTAAATGGCAGTTGTAATAACAGGCATCCTTGCTTTATCCTGGACCGTACTGGAGAAAGCCTAACTTTTGTCCATGACACGCTATGTTTGCTTTCGGTTTTAGTTAGATATTATTTGTTGTATCGATGGAAGGAGGATGAAAGGAAATAACCATTTTATAGGCATCTGCTACGTAGCAGACACGATGACAAATGTTTTACAAATATTATTTGATTCTCACAACAATCCTGGCAAATGGGTGTTATTCTCCTCTTACAGTTGTGGAAACTGAGGTAAACAATAGTTAAGTGACTTGCCCAGAGTTAGACAGCTAGTAAATAACTGAAGTCAGATTTGACCTCCTGGCTTAGGAGGCCGTGCACCACCTAGTTGCCTTTGGAAAAGTCCACTGATTTCTGTGATGAGTTTTTAATAAAGTGGATGCTGCATTTCGTCAAAACCCTTTTCAGTATCTATGATTTTTTTTTTATTGTTAACATTTACTATACGGATACGGTTCCTTTTGCTGAACCAGCCTTGCATTCCCAATTAAACTCAATCTGGCCAGTGTATAATCTTGTTAAATATTGTACCATGGACAACATACAACTTTTTAAACAATTAATGTTCATTTGGGAATTTTGTTCTACAGATGTTTTCCTCTGCATTGTCTCTCCCTGACACGAGTATAAAGACCATATTGGTATCAAAGAGATTGGAAGGATGCTTCCTTATTGCAAACATTTTATGGAGAACTGGAATTGTTTCTGTAATATGTGATAAAATTCATCTGTAAATCAACTTGGTCCTAGAATTATTTCTTTGGGGGTTCATTTATGGCTTGTTCAACGTCTTTATTTGATATTGCATTAGTCTTTGGCTATTCTGGTTATTTCATATTTTTTCTAAAAATTCGTTTCTTCTAGGGTTATCCATTTTGTTAGCAAATAATTGGGCAAAATTGTTTCTGATAATTTCCTTGATTTCTCCTTCAACTGTTAAGTTCTCCTTTTTTCATTTTAAACAGGGCAACAATAGGGTTTTCCTCTTTTTAAGACGGATTAGCTGTTTATTATTTTTAAAAACACCTCAGTTTTACCAAATTTAGTTTTTGCTTTTCATTTTGTTTATATCTTCTTTTACAAAAAATTCTATTTTCTAATTTAGTTGGAGATTTTAATTTTGCTGTTCAAGCTTTTAAAATTGCATCCCAATTCACTGATTCTTTTTTTGGTAAGTGTTGAGATATACTTCCCCCCAAGAATTGCTTTAGTTGCATCCTCTAAGTTTTGGCATTTTGTCTCATTATTGTAATTTTCATCGATGCAATTCTCTATCATCATCATCATCGTCAGCAGTTAGGTATATAGAGCAGCAGGCTTGAAGTTGGAATGATCTGAGTTCAAATCCACCCTTAGCCACTACACTTACTAGCTATATGACC
Source organism: Notamacropus eugenii (assembly GCF_028372415.1). Classification (NCBI taxonomy): domain Eukaryota; kingdom Metazoa; phylum Chordata; class Mammalia; order Diprotodontia; family Macropodidae; genus Notamacropus; species Notamacropus eugenii. Next base: position 506,774,867 of record NC_092873.1, read on the forward strand.
TCGGGCAAGTCATAACCTCTGTCTCAGGTTCCTCATCTGTAAAATGGGTATAATAGGGTTGTGAGGATCAAATGAAATAATTATAAAGCCTTTAGCACATAGTAAGAACTACATAAATCTTAACTATTATTATTACAATTTGTTCTGAGCCACTATTTAGAAAAATTTTATATATTTGTCTCAAATTACTTCTTAATTCTTTAAGGATCCTTTATTGAAAGCAATTACATTATTAGTAGATACATTTAGCATTTCTGATTTTCTACATTTATGCCCTACAACATGGTCTAATTTTGTAAAGGTATTTTTAATTTTTATTCTCATTTAGTAAAATGCTAGAACACTATTATCTCTAAATTTTCTAAAGCTTTATTCATACATTTTTCTTTTGGTTAATTTATCTAGATTTGAAAAGTATACAGTAAGGTCCCTCATTACAGTTTTAGTCTTTACTTCTTGTTAAGTGTTTAGATGCAATGCCACTGTATCAATTAAGTATCGATATTGACTCTATCTATGGTGCCTTCAAGTATAACATTTCCCTGTTTTATATATTTTTAACACGTACTTTCTACAGTTTGCACTCACTCCTGCTTTATTGAGTTCAGCTGAAGCATGACCCATTTTATTCCAATCCTCCCTCCTGTGTGAATCTTGGTGTTTGAAATGTCATTTTTTTTGTAATCAACACATTATCCAATTGTTTTCTAATCCATTCTGCTGACCCTCTTCCACTTTGCAGGAGAGTTAATCCCATTCCTATTCAGGGCTGTGATTCCTCCCAGGTCCCTCTTTACAAGGATGGAGGTGGGCATTTGATCTACAAATGCAATGGCTTATTTCCTCTTTCTGGCAGCTCTTCTCTTTGCCTCCTCCCTTCCTTTCAACGCCCCTTTACAATCCTCTCTTTAAAATTTGAGATTGTTTTGCTTGATTATTCTCTCACGTCTCATCACTGCTGATTTCTCTCCTGTCCCGTGCCTGCTCTCTCTCCTCTTTCTTTTTTGAGTTTAATGTATCTCTATACTGAAATCTCTACTGAAATCTCTGTATGTGTGGGTGTAACTGCATTCAGTCTTCATCCTTTGTCCAGTTCAGGGGAAAGTGAGTTTCATCGGACCCCTCTTTCTCTCATGACAATCCCACCCTTTGCTCCATTCTTCCCCAGAAGAAGGCATCTTGGGCAATTCTCAAAGCAAGGTACGATCCTAGGGTGTTTGGAGTTTTCCTAGATCTCCTTCTCCACTTCACTATCTTGGCTGGGGAAGGTGGTGGTGCTTTTGGCTTGGTTCAGCAACTGGATAGAATGGGCAGTGCTGAGCCGCTCGAGTGTCAGGGCTAAGACTCAAGTCTCATTCCAAGGACTCTGGGGCTGGGTTCTGCCTGGGGGCTCTTTCTTATCCCACAGCACTGGGGCTTTCCTGAGTCAGGTTCTGACTAGTTCTCTCTGAATCCTCCCCCTCCTCCCCCAGCTCCCACCAGGCCTTGGACTGCCCTTTACTTTTGAGATGGTTTCTCCTTCCTCTAGAAGGAGGGTACTAGACTCCACCAGGCACTCTCCTTCCTGCTGGGCTCTCATATCCAAAGAAGATCCTACTACAGGATTCCCTTCTGTGGATCCCAGGGGTGGATGGAAGTCTTCAGGGGCTTCTTCTTTTTAGACTAAGCCACGCAAAGGTTGTCTGTGGCGCTTCTGTGCATCTCTATGTTCTGGCAAACCAATGAGAGGGTGTTTTCTCACTTCAGTCCCCTGTACCAATGAAATCATGTCTGGCCCAAAAGACCCCTCAAGCCTGCATACCTCTCCCAGATCAGAATGTAATCTCTTTGCAGGGAGGGATAGCCCAGAGCTTAGTGCACTGCCTGGTAAGGAGTAGGTGCTTCAAATTTTAACAGAGTGGGATTTTTAACCCTTTTCTTTCCATTGGTGGTCATGAGGAACTCTTTGGTGCTACTTGGGTCTTTGGCTTTCTTATCTGGGAGAAAAGGAATAAGTATTTTTATTGTGCCACAAACTAAAACCAAATAAAATGAGCATTTCCACGTACAAAGTAGAAGAGAAAAAAAGATGTTTGCATTGGAAAATGTGTCTTATAATAAATCTCGCAGGCAACTCTCCAGGCTGTCCTCCTTGTCTATTTCTTTCTGTTCTCTTCTACATATTAAGATTTTCATCAATGGTTCTCTTTTTTTTGGCAACCTTATCAACGGCCCCCTTTTCAACTCATTCTCAACAGAAAACCAAAACCAAAACCTTTATTAACAAATCGCCATTGTCAGGCCCAACACATCATACCCAAAGACAAGCCGCGCTTGTTGTACTTCACGTTTGGCCTCTGGAAATGGGGCTGATCTTATGTTGTGGTCACTGCCCAAGTCATTCCTCTGGTCTGGCTTGTTTCATTCTGCATCAGTTCATACAAGTCTTCCTGGCTTTCTCTTCTGTTGGTTGGTTCTTATACTGCAATAACGTCCTGCCTTTGTGGGGATTTGACCTTGTTTCTCCTTTTCTAATTGAGCTCCAGCTACTTTCTTAGAGACAGACTCCACGTCTGACACTAGCTGCAAAAATGCAAATGTAGCTTAATTTCTTGGAGCCTCAGTTTTCTCTTCTGTACATGGAATAATAATAGTGCCTACCTCCCAGGGTTGTTGTGAGGATCAAATGAACTGATGCAAAGTATTCTGAAAACCTGGGAGCCCCATAGAAATGCTAGCTGTAATTATTAATAGAGGAAAACTGGAAAGGCAAATTTCGACCCAATTTAAGGAAAAACTCACTCTTTAAAGTGGAATGAACTGCCTTGAGACAGTTTATTTCCCAGCACCAGTCGTCTTCCAAGCAGAAGCTGGAGGACCTCTTTGGGGTGGGACAGTGGAGATCCTTTCAAGTACACACTGGAGTGGAGAACCTGGGATGGCATCCTTCATGAATCTGAGATTCTGTGACTGTTCACTGTTCAAATGGTCTCCAATGGGAAGTCTTCCCTGATTTACCGGGGTACCCTCTGACCTCACAATCACCCTCCTTGATGTCTGACACCAGGGTCCTCTAACCAACATCATGTGCCAGTGCCATCAGTTTTAGAAGGGTGGGCAGGACCTTTGTCTCATCTAAACCCAGGATTTCCCTAAGAGCTCATTTGGGATTCTGCATGCAAGGGATATTTAATAACTATCATATGCTTTAATGATGCACTGCTCCCCCCCCAATAATGAGGCTTCCAGAAAACCTCCCCTCCCTGCCATCTTTTGGCTGAACTTGTGGGACCCATAAGGACAGGGAAGCCCAGGACACTGTCCTCAAGGCCCAGGCTTCAAGAATAAGTAACTGCAGAGATCAGAGATTGGCATCTGGGGGCCTGGCAGCTCCTGCCAACACAAGAGAAAAACGGGCTCCACACTAGCCTCTCTGGGTGTGACTTAGGAAGATTGAAAACCATGACTGAGCACAGGAAAAAACGTCTAAACAAAGAGAGTTTTTGCTGAAAATGGAGAGAGGGGTTGAGTGGGAGCACATGTGTGGTACTCCAGGGTGGGGGGAATGGGCCATAGGAAGTAAAGCTGAAGCCTGGCCCCTTTTGTTCCAGAGGCAATGCATGGGGAAGCACCACAGAATGCTGGGAAGAGGTGGGATGGGATGGGACATGGCCCTTTCCTCAGATGAAAGGCCTGGAATGTCATTCACACTGAGGCACCAAGGAGCCATAACAGCTTCCACCATCCAAGGGAAAGAAAATTTTTGGCCAAAACCCAATATCTGTTCCCAGATTTATAAATTAACAGCATCACCAGAAAGACCTGGACCAGTTCCCTTAAAACCAAACTCTTCCTCAAACAAGAAGGACAATTCCAATTGGCAAACTGATGCAAAATATTTATTCCAAGTTAGTTATTTTTGATGCAGTAGTTTTTCCCCTTATACAGACTCATGTGATAACCACTTTTTAAAATCTGTAAATAATGTTATCAAAATAATCTTAATCTTTGAAATCTCACAAAAATTTATATTTTACAATCCACCCTGAATATCAAGGCTGCAAGAAGAACACAACAATTCCTATATCCAAATATTTTACAGCTGTACCCAAAAAGGAAAAAAGGAAACCCACAAATGCTTGGTTAAGTGATGAAAGCTGCCCGAGCCGCCAAAAATAAAAGAAAATTAAAAATCCATGTTATTTGCATTAATTTAACACAATTATAACTTCCGTAGTCATTTTGTCATTGACAATGATTGTTTGAGCACATTGTGAGTAGCCCGGGCTCCCGAGGGCCCAGGGTATGCAGGGGGGGCTGGCTGGGGTGGGTGGGGCTGCGTTAGAAAGCTATGGCTGCCAAGGTTCGGCTTTTGCTCACTTCTGCCACCAGCTCTGTCAAGACACATTTACTGTCCTACACACAGAAATGTGTGTGTATGTGTATACTTGTATATTTATTTTTATTTTTTTGTCACAAATTTTCCCAGCTATACAAACTTGCCTCTATTAAGCATAGAACAGGCTGAACTGAAAAAAAAAAAAAAAGCCAAACAAGCCAATCTTTCTTCTTTGGGATCGTTCCCTTTGTGCACGAAGGATTCAACAGCAATGAACAAAGAAAGGAAAAAGAACGGTTTCATTTATACAACCCTGACGGGGAGCGGAGCTGGACAGGTCACTCGAGTCAGGCCTCGTCATCCGAAGTCTCACTGCTGCTTGTCTCCGTGCCCGAATCCTCGGCCTCAGGCTTCAATGCGTTTCTCCAAGTGGCAAAGAGGCCGGAGAGGCGGCGGCTCTGAGAGAGGCCATTCCTCCCAAAGCCGTTTCTTCTTAGCTGGGGGAAGGGAGGAAGGTGACAATCACTGTGGGTAGGGGCTCTCCAAGGGGATGGGGGGACAACAAGAGGTGAGTCCAAACAAAGCTATCCCAGGGCAGTGGGATGGGTGGCAGACGTACCTTCTCTGTCTTCATGTGGAACTCTCTTAGCTCATCCTCCGTGAGGGGAAGACAATTCTCATCATTCTCTGGGTATTCTTGCCAGCCCATCGCTTTCAATAACCTGCTCCAACAGAAGGAGCATGTCAGCGGAACAGGGCAGATGAGAGAAGCCCAGAAGTTTCTGGCTCCCTCCTGTACTGTTACCCTCTTCTCTGTGCCCCTCAGCAGGTACAGACGGGGTACAGCGAGGCCCACAAACAGCTAGCATCAAACTAGAGCCAAGTCCTGGTGAGGCTGAAGAATGACTCTCCAAAAGTAGTCACATCACTCAAATTCACACCACTTACTTCTAATGACCATATTTTACACACGCATACCTCCAAACAGTGAGAATTCAAGTATCAGCAACCACTCTCGGGGATTCACTACTCACACTAATTACGACATTCAAGATGGCCAAGGCCACCAAAAGGATTCCAAGGGATGAATGCTACCAATTGCCAAAACCAAAACCAAAGCCAGCTCAGGTGATTGAAGATGAGGACCACAGGCCGGAGAATGAAGGTGGATACAGGGACAGAGGGAAGGTAACAGGAATGGGAAGTCCTCAGAGGGGAGAGTCAAAAGTATTTTAATTAAGGAATCCTTTCTCCTAATCTCTCCCCCTGCTCCAATGCTACTAACTCTTCTTGACACAAAAGTAACTATAGATATAACAAGTTCATTCTTGCTTTGAGTGCCTTCCAAGACTTTTCTGGGCCACTGCAGGATTCAGGCTTTCTGTGATGAGATGCTGAGTAACACTTTCCTGAGATGACAACCTGCCTGTGGCCTACAGGCCCCCAGGTGCCCACCAGTCAGTCTTCCAAATTAAGCAACACTTGCCACACTTTTTCTTCTTTCACTCACCTGTGTTCCGCTTCCAAAGAGAGAGAAAGGCCTTCTCTCTTCTCCATTAGGGGGAGAGTGAGGCCATTCTGATGGCAACCCTCTTCCCCATTTTCCTTTGGTTCGGGTGTGCTGTTCCCCTCCATCTGCAGCAGGAGGAGAAAGAAATCACCTGGGAAAACCATCCTTTGCAAATGAGCAGTCCCCAACACAGGATGATTTTCCTCCCTCCTGTCCAGTTCTTTTCCCCAAAAGAAATGTGGGTTTACGGGGTTACCAACTCCCAAAGGAGGACAAGAAACCACTGTCCTGGGTTCGAGTCCACTTCACTGGAAGCCTTTTTCTTATGGTGGCTAATAATGCGTATAACACCCATGGAAGCCAGGGCTGAGCAGAGTAATAAGACTTCATACGAGGGGGACAGATTTCCTAAGTGAAACTGAAGCTAGCACCCAAGGTGACCTACCACTTAAGTCCTAACTCTGGCCCTTTGATGGATGGAAAGCACAGCATAATTCACTTAAGACAGGCACAACAACACAACATCCCCACTGTTGACAGCTCGTTTAACTCAAAATGAAATCTAAGACCCTAATGGAGTTTGGGCAGTCACTTAGGTTTCAGGGGTAAGAGGGCTAAGACCACCAAATAAATAGTAAGCAAGTGGTTGCTGGACAAATATTTCCTGTTATGGATGTGGATGACTGTATCTTCTTAGCTCCAAATCCCATTGGCTTGGATTTAAGACTTAAAACAAGTAGCAAGACGAGGTTTCCTCAAGTGTAGCTCGAGTTTCCTGAAAATTTCCCCCATGTTGTCCAAGGAAGAAAAGGAAAAGGGGATGAATCGATAGAATCAGGAACACATTCAGCTAAGAAAGGAGCTGGGTTGTAAAGGATTTCCAGACAGAAGCACAACAGGGTAGGATGGCCTGAGACCCTAACTTTGGTCTTCCCCAACATGACTCTGCTCAAACTTACAAAGGACAGCGGTGCAAGGAAGAGCTGCTGTGCTTGGAAGCGCTCTCAAACCACCAGCAGTGAGGGCTTATTTTGCTTCATTACAATTTAGGGCAAGGTAATGGAAAAAAAGGTAATCAAACTATCAAGAAAAAAGAATCTTCCAAGGTAAAGCTTGAAATGAAGATATGGGAGGCACATGACCCCTGCATTTTAGTTTTTGAAGGATAATACCGTCAGATGGATTCAACATGAACGGGATGGCCAGATTCAAAGAGTAATTATTAATAGTTCATTGACATTGGGGTCTCCAGGGGAGGGCTCCAGGGATCTGTGCTCAGCCTCATGCTGTTTAACATTTTTATCCGTGATGTGGATAAAGGCTGAGATGGTACTGCTGATCAAATCTGCAGATGATGCAAAGCTAGGAAGGACAGCTGACATAGCGGATAGCAGTGTCGGGATCTAAAGAGACCTTGATTGGCCAGGTTAGGGCAGAAGGCTGAGTCTAATAAGATGAAATTCATTAGGGATAAATGTAAAGTCTTGGGTATAAAGAATATGAACTCTACAAAAATAAGATGAGGGAGCCATGGAGAAACAGTAGGCATGTGGAAAAAGATCTGGGGATGAGGTACTGCTAAAGCTCAGTGAGCCATTAAGGTGATGTGGCAGCCAAGCTAACGCCACCTCAAGTTGCTCTGGGAGGGCAATGCTTCCAAGAACAGGATGGTCATAGTTTCAGCCTTCTCCTCTGTCCTGGAAAGGAGTCTTGTGCTCAGTTCTGGGTACCACAATATTAAAGGACATTTATCAGTTGGGGAGGACAAGATGGGAATGGGCCTTCAGTTCATGATGTGGAAGCTGGTGAAGATTCAGGGAGGGACGTAATAGATGGGTTCATGTCTGGGAAGAGCTGGCAAGTGAAGGAGGGATTAGATTTGCTGCCCTTGGTACCACAGAGCAGGATGAGGTGCGAGAAAGGAAGGAGAAAAGCAGACCATTCAGGCTGATGTCAGGAAAGACTTGCCAACTATGAGAACAGAGTAAGAGTGGGATGGACACCTCCCCTTCCTTGGGGTCTAAAAACAAAGTGGGGGTTCCTCTGGGCAGGCCAAGGAGGAGTATTCTCTTAACTCTCATGTTTCGAATGCTGGGGTTCTTCACTCCACCCAACCTCTTCCCAATCTTTAATTGAAGATCCCCAGCTCCTCACTGGCAATCTTAGGGTTTCAGCCTCTTCTTATGAACAGATGATAAACAACTCACATTTCTCAGAGCTCTTACAGAGCAATCTTCTTACCATCACCTTGTATTTTGATACAAGTGCTATGCTAAGCACTTTTTACAAATACTGCTGCACAGCAACAAATATTGTACACAGTAACTTTGTGAGGTAGGTAATTATTATCCCCATCTTATAGCTGAAGAAACTGAGGCAAACTGAGTCTAAGTGACTTGCCCAGGGTCCTATAAATACTAAGGGTCTCATGTTGATTTGAACTTAAGTTTTGTGGCCTCCAGGCCCTGCATTCTGAGTCACCAGCCTCAGAGTAAAGGGAGTGTCAGTATTCTTATCTCCAAATAACAGAGGAAGAAAACAAAGTGCTGAAGGCTTAAGTTTAATAAAGCCTGGAACTTGGATTCAAACCCATGTCTTCTGAATTCTTGAACTTGAATATTTGTTTCATTAAGTATGTCGACCTCAGCACATCTCAAACAGAATTTGTTCTTTCTCCCCTTAACTGGCCTGATTTCTGGCTCCCCCCAGATGCCCACTTTTGTAACCTTGTGATAAACATTTTCTTCTGTCAGCTTCCAAATCCATTTTCATAATGTCTACTGAATCTGTTTCCTCTTTTATAAAATGACTCTGAGATCCTATAAAGATCTAAGTCCTGGAACCCTCTCTTCCCCTCAGTCCCTACCCCTGAATTTTTACAACAGTTCCTCAACGGTAGTTTTTCCTAACTGGTCTCTCTCCATCACTACAGTCTTCATTCCATGGATTTTCTTTTGTAGAATTCTGATTATTTAATTCCTTTGTTCAAAAATCTCGAGTGTTTCCCTCCTGACTCCTGAGGCAGTTCAAATCCCTGTATGTGATACTCAGGTCCTCCACAAGCTGGCACAGCCAGACCTTTCCAGAAGGTCTCCTTTTCTTCAGGCCCATGTTGTTCTCTGTCTATACCCGAGATGTATTCCCCAGGAACTGATTTAGTTCCTCTATGTCCTTTCACATGCACCCTCCTCCAGAAAGCCTTTTTTGATCCCTTGGTCTGCCTCATCCTTCCCCCCTCACACATCAAAGTACATAAACATTTATCAAACACCTACTAAGTTCCAGACATTGTGCCATTATGACTCCCCATTCTACACATGAGGAAACTGAGGCAAAGAGAGGTTAACCAGGGTCATATAGCTAGCAAGTATCTGAAGCAGGGTTTGAAGACAGGTCTTCCTCATGTTAGGCTTGGGGTTCTACCCCTATGTCATTCACTTAGTGGTCTCTGTGCCATGAAATGCTTTGGGTTATATCTTATTGATGCAATTCTCAGGCAATATTGTGTATTACAGTTAACTATAATACTTCTATTTACTGGCATTTAAAAGGCCCTTAACCTACCTTTTAGGCCTTGTTTCCCACTGTTTCCTTTCAGCCCACATTCCTAGCTATCATCTTTCTTAATATTTCAGGGGTGGGATATGAGAGTTCTGAGAACATCAGGTACAGCCCCTTGGCTTGACCCAGAATCTCCACCAACATGCTAGTGGCTCTACACAGGGGCAGGAGGGTGGAGATGTATTCCAGGCGAGGGCAGCCCAGTGGATGGTATATATTCATCTGGAACGTACCATATGCCAGGCACTGGGAAAACAAACAAAGGCCAACCCTGCCCTGCTCTTCAGAAGCTCATGTTCTAATGGCAGTGAGGCTATAATCAAACAGAACTGGGGCCTGTAAACCACCCGTGAGGACCCTGTGGACCACACGCTGACTTCAGCTTTATTTTTATTTATCTTGTTACACATCCAACAAATCGCTGCCCATTTCCCGACTACGGTTCTGAATGCAATTGGGAGTGGTGTGGGTTCTGTGACTAACCCTTTGGGTATAAATCACTAGGTTAACTATCAGACCCATACTGAAGAGGAACTGGGCAGAGATGGAGAAGGCTCTTGCCCTGGGTGGGGCTGGGCCTTGAAGGAAGCTGGTAATCTACTTGGGAACCATTTTCCATATTAGAAGGAGGCAGATTCCCCTAAAAAACCCGCAACCACAAAAAAAATAAAAAAGGAATTCAAATCCAGTTAGGTATACTCTGCGTCTTGCCTGTTATTTCTACATTTTTTGATTCAGAAACCCAAACCCAGGACTAACAACTTTTTAGCCAGCTGGTTGCTTCCCGAACCTGCCTCTTTCTCAATTCCTTCTTCTATCAGTAGGAGGAATGAAAACCTCCAAGTCTTCAGCATTTTGCCCTGGCCATCTTTAACCTCACTATGAAAAATCTCCATTTCTCTGAGAGGTATCCCATGTAAAGAACTAAGTCTGACAAATCTTTTCCAGGTCTTAGCAGCATCTCTACTGACAGTTTCTAGAATCTTCTTTCATAGTAAAGTCCACCTCATTGCTCTGTGGTCTGAAAATTCTATTTGTTTTCTTTTCTGAGAAGATGGAGACATTTTCCCTTTACCAATACTCATGATGCCTCTGACTTGCCATCATCTTTTGAGTATCACTAACAATGCTGTGGCGATCACACCTGCCAGTTCTTTTAATTCCAGAAGATGCTGGGGAGCCAGATGGAAAAAAATAACAGAGTTCTGCCCTGGACACTTACTAGTTGTGTGATCCCCTGCAAATTACTGAACCTTCCTCAATTATAAAATGGGAATTATTTATCTTGGGAATTAATTTCCTATTAGCCATTTCTATTTAGTCAAAAGGTCATTCTTATTGGCACAGAGAACGGAAGCATAAAAATCGAGCACCTTCTGTCATGGTTATGGCAGACCTGTCCTTTCTTTGAGACTCCCTTTTTCCTTCTCAACACAAGCCCAAATCATTCTGTGGCCCATGGCCTCCCTGATCAGCTTCAGCTCATTCTCAACCTTAGCCCTCCTTGGCAGCCCTCTTTTAAGGACCATGTTTGGGGCATTTAAAAATCTAAGGGGGGTTGGCAAGCTGCCTATGCCTCTGACGTATATCTCTTCAGAAAGCTTTCCTCTACACTTTCAACACAGCCCACTCTCTTAAAGTGAGGGAACACCACACTCTGCCCAGCTCTGTTCTCCTTCACCCTCAACTTCGAGGTCAACCAGCACCTCCAGAGAGTGAGAATCAGTTCCAAAAGAAAATGGATGCCCTGCAGAGAATGCATTATTTGAATTCACACTGAATATTTCCACTGACCTTTAACCAAAAACTTTACATAGCCATAACTATGAGTAGTGTGATTGGGAATACAAGTGACCACTTCAGGGGGACTCAACTATTTCCATTAATCAGGACAAAGCTTTATTTTACTTCTACTAAATGGTCAACTTTGAGAACAGAGACCCAATCTTAGCCCAGCTGTTTCTCTGCTACAATGGAAGCATGGGAGGTGTTGGTGCTGGTTGTGTTGAAGTATCTTTTCCTCAGGGTATAACTTCAATATTAGTGAAACAGAAGGCAGTCCAGCAACTGGGACTGAGGCTTTAATTTAAATAGAGCTATTAATCTAGCCCTTGTTTTTGGCATTGGGTTGCTAATAAAACTTCACAAAGATCAAAACTTATATTTCTTTGCTACAGACGTGCTAGAAAAGACCTTTTTCCAGGAAAAAAAAAAAGCATTTTAGGGTGGATAACTATAAACTGCCGATGAACTTTCGGTACAGCCTATGCCCATTATGAATACTTAATAAATATGCCAATGGTTTAGTAGTTCCTTCACCAAAGTAAAAACTCAAGTGCTTAAAATCAACACTGATCCAGAACCATTAGGATGCCATTTTCCAGCAAGGATTCCTGCCCTCCCCCCAAAAGCCTTTGCTCTTACGTCCTCCAGTTTGTCACATTCTCGGTTCTCTGAGATCTCTCCGTTCCGGTCATCCTTCAGAGTCTTGAGGAACTCGCTCTTTTTGTCTGTGGTCCGACGGGTCAGCTTGGTTAAGCGGCAGGAACTAATCTCAATGGGAGGGGTGGTGCTGGAGGGGCTCTAAGCAAACACAATAAGAGTTTTGTCAGATAAGATCTGGGACTGGGGACCTCCATGGACTAGTTCTCACAAGCTTTAAACTTTAGAGTGCCCAGAACTTGCCATTCCATCTCACTCATGACTCTTCCATTAGTAATCTAAAACATTCTTAGTTTGGATAAAAAATCCACCTGGACTCCCTCCTTCCTTGGTGGCCAGTCTGGTGGTTAGTGACACAAAAGCAAAAGCATTTAAGAAAGCTGGGAAGAGTCAGATGTGAGAGATGTTATAAAGGTAGAGAGAGCAAGATCTGGTGACTGATTGGATTTGGGGGGGGTGAGGGAGAGGGGATAATTGAGGACACAGCAGAAGTCATGAACCTAGGAGAATGAAAGGATGGTGGTGACTTTGACAGAAATGGGGAAGTTTTAAAAAGGGGAGAATCTGGGAAGGTAATGGGTTTAGTTTTGGACATGCCAAATCTGATGTAACTTTTTAAGAATAGGGGAAGAACTGAGGGCATATTTGAAGGCAAGAAGAATGGAACCAGGAGTAGAGAGGGAAGTATTTTGAAGACACAACAGAATGCAGCTGGAGACAGAAGGGGAGAGGACCCAGGGCATGTAGAGCAGGGTTGACATTGGTGAGGAGAAGGGTCATCTCTATTAGAGACTGGCAGAAAGGAAGAAAGAGTGGGGGCTGATGATGTCAGGAGGTTTTGAGATGAAGAGAATGGAAAGAAGTGGAGCTCTAGGGAGGAATAAAAGGAAGACTGCTTTGCTGCAGTAAGGGCCCAAATGAGGTTGGATAATATAAATTTGGATAGTAGGTGCTGGACCTGGATTCAGGAAGATCTGATTTCAAATCTAGCCTCAGACTCTTTTAGCTATATGATCTTGGGCCAGTCACTTAAACTGTATCTACCTTAGTTTCTTTATCTGTCAAATGGAGAAAATAACAGCAACCATCCTGCCAGGGTTTTGAGGATAGGATGAGATATTTGAAAAGTGCTTTATAAACCTTCAAGTGCTCAATAAATGCAGTTTGTTATTATTTCTAATGTACCCGGTCAGTGTGGTTGTGAGATTTCTTCCAGTTAGTGGCATCAGAGGAGGTAGATGGGAGGAGCACAGCAAGAGATGAGGGGGTGAGGGTTTCAAGAGCAGAGGGCAGTATAATGTTGAAATGGCTTGAGAGGCATTGAAAGGCAGGAAAGAGAAGTCAGAGCAGAGCTCAAGGCTGAAAAAACACTGAGGGGTTACAGGATTGCAGGTGTCCATGAGGGCAAAGGATGGGCTTAAGCAGGCTCAGGCATTAAGAAGAGGGAATGGAGTGTTCTTTTGTCCAGCAAATCTGGCCCTCACTTCCTTATTTAACTGACTGGCCTCGAGCACTGCCCTGTACAAAAAGCCTTCTTTATTCCCCACCCAGTCCATGTGCACACATGTGAGAGATGGTACAGTGGGGGTGATGGGGAGATGGACTTGGAGCCATGAAGATCCAAATTAGAGGTGTGACTGGGCAGTCACACTTAGGTCAAGTTGCAGAGAAAGTGCCAAGTGGCATTGGTGGAGTTTCTTACCTGGAGTTCCCCACTCCTGGTAAAATTGAAGGCCCAGACCCAGTAGAATGTGAGCTCCCGGAAGGCAGACCCAATTTCATTTTGTTCTCATATTAATAGTGGCTGGCTCAAGGTTGGTCTCATTACTGATTTCAAAGTGTAGCATGAGCAAAGCTGTGTTCAAAACTTTCCCCAAACAGCCATGCATTGAAGACCCTTCACTAAAGGGTAGTGGGGCAACTTATAGATATAACCAGCAGAAGATCAAGCCCTTCTCTTTAAAGATGAAGCTCAATGCCCTTTGACTCAGCAATGCCACTGCTAGGTCTCTAGGTCTCGAAAGAGAACAAAGGAAAGGGAGAGGACTTCTATGTATAAAAAGGCTTAGAGCAGTGATGTTTTTTGTGGGGGCAAAGAACTGGAAATCGAGGGGATGCCCATTAACTGGAGAACGACCAAACAAAAGTTGTGGTTTATGATGGTGATGGAATACTATTGTGCTACAAAAAAAGACAGGATGGCTTTAGAAAAACCCGGCAAGACTTCTACGAACTGATGCAAAGTAAAGTCGACAGAACCAAGAGAACAAAGGCACGAGTTTAACACCTCAATTTATCCAGCCCCCCTTAAAGCTTGAAACCACAAGTATGATGGGAGGGGCTTCACCTTCATAATATGTGATAAGCATTTTTTAACATGACCTTCTGCATGAACCTTTCCTAATCCTCCAGTAACAGCAAAATTACAATAAAGACTTAGTTATTCTGATCAAGAAAATGATCCAAGACAATTCCAAAGGACTCATGATGAAAAATGCTATCTACTTCCAGACAGTGAATGAAGTGCAAATTTTTGAAACTCTATTTTTCTTTTTTTGCAACATAGAAAATTTTTTCAATATGGAAATGTTTTACATGACTTCACATGTAGAACTAATATGCTGCTTGCCTTCTCAATGGGTGAGGTAACAGCTGGAGGGAGAGAATTTAGAATTCAAGATTTTAAAAAATGAATGTTAAAAAATATTAAATTTATTTTAAAAATATGTAGATCAAACATTACTTTCATGGAACACTTTCCTAAACTTGTCAGTCCCCGCCCCTCTCAAACTACCTTGTATTTAATTACTTTATTTATTACTGTATCTGTGTTTATTCACATAATAGTTATGCTATACAGACATACACCTTTCTCTCTCATTAGCATGTAAGCGCCCTACAAGCAGGGATGGCTTCACTCTGTACTTGTATTGTCAATGCTAACACAGTGCTGGGCACGCAGTAGGTACTTGGTAAGTATTTGTTGATGTACTGATACTAAATGTAGCATATACTGTCAGTAGTAGCCAGTATCACTGGCTTGGCTTAAATGACTTCCTTTGTTGAAAGGGAGACTTCTTGGGAGTGGACAGAAGAACAGAGATCTATTAAGAAAAGACTGGTATAAAAACCCAAAGTCATCAATGAAATGCTGAGATTATAGGGACCAGTCTCATTCAGGCCTAGAACAGGAAGAGGAAATACCATGGCCAAGGAGTGAATGATTCTGTCAGTACCAGAAGGTGCCTGTTTGTGCCTCTGTTAGCAGCTTTGCTAAAGGCATTTCCGGGCCCTTTCGATGTTCAGGTCACTGGTACCTTTTCTATGGTTAAGTTCAAAAGATTACTGGCTGGGCCTTATCTGGGTGTGCAACCTGTGCTAAAGTCTAGGGTGGCAGATATTGAAATCTGGGGCATCCAAACTGCCCAGGGAACTTAGTGAGGTACACCCACAACTCTACTTGGATTGAGAAGCAGCTATCAGACTGTCACATAGACCCATTCCATCTTTCACGTGCACACACACAATATTCATTAGCTTAGACAAATGCAGGTTAATTCATCTGGGTCACATGGTACATATACCAGGTAGCCTCAGAGTTAGACAAACAGTATTTAAAATAATCATAAAGGTGAAAGTCCTTCCCACCACACTTGTGATCTCAGACTCTGAAGGGCATTGAACAAATTGGGATATTAAACTCATGCCAGTATCATGACTAGTTGACCGGTTCCATGTCAAATAATCAGATGATGATTTTCTCAAATTTTCAAACTTACAAAAAAAACAAACGATGACGTGTCCTACCACATGGCCACTGTTTGGCACTAACTCTACAAAAAGTACTGAGGATAAGCAAGTTTGTTCCAATGATTTAGGCCAATGCAATCAAAAATAATAACACTTTATTATAAACTTAGCTTCAACGTACATGACAAATGAACAAAGAACACAGAACAAAGAATAAAGCCCCATGGAACTGAAACCATCTGGAGGATCAAGGCAATCTTATACCGTTAAGTGGGACTGGGTTTGATGAGGGAGTGATACGGGCCACCTCAGAGAGAGTGAAGCAATCTCTTTGAGCCGATAAAATAGAATAAGTACATAAAAAATAGAAAAGAGCGGGTAAGAGTGACGACACAGAAAAGCAGAAGCTGGCAGGGAACCCTTCAGGAGGGAGGAGTAAGCGGGGCCGACTGGCTGGGCGGCTCGCCTACTCACTCCTACCAGGCAAAGACAGGTGTTTGGAGAGGAGTCTGGGAAGGAAGGGGGTGGGGAGAGAGAAGGGCACAACGTGGAGCTGTGGATAACTACTTCAAGGGCAGCCGCGGGGAAGAGGGACGAACTTGGCCCTGGAGGGCAGAGCTAGCACCAAAATGGGAGGAGAAACACAACCACACAGTCAGATTTCAGCTCAGTGGATGGCATTCCTAACAACCCCAGCTGTCTAAGATTGGAATGGGTCACTCAGGGAAGTAGTGAGGTCTCCCCAACAGGAGCTGAAATGTATATAGCGCCGCAAAGCACTTCAGATACATTATCTTACCTGAGTCTTACAAGTACCAAGTGAATCATTTCACTTTATAAATGAAGAAGCTAAGGCTTGGTGGGTTGAAGGGACTTGCCCAAGGTCACAAAACTACAGGCTGGACTGAAGCCCAGGTCTTTCACACCTCTGTCTATTACACAAGAAGAGGTCTAACTAGTAGGGGTCAAACCAGATTAAAATCTAATTGGGAAGAGTTTAACCAAAAATAAACAAACAAATAGACAAATGAAGTGACTCCACACAGATTTTGCTACTTTGTGGTTTTCTAAGTCCATATGGGTCCACAGGAATCCATTTCTATTTCAGTCTGACCTCCCTGCACTTGTAACATGGCCACCACAGATGACCACTTACAGCTAGGGTTCCTCCTCAGGTAAGAATTAGACTTAATGCAAATTCATTTCAGAAAGCCCACTCAAATCCTTTCCTAACTAATTTCTATTGATTCTCTGGCTTTGGAAGCTGCAATTTAGATGCAAGTGAGATATTTCTATTGACAGCACCAAGCCCCAGAATACAGCAGAATATCTTCAATGAGATCCATGGCCCCTAAATAGACTGGCTCACAATCTACACAGGAAAAGCCAAATGGATGAAGAATGCCATTACCCAGATTATGATATGTTTAGGAGATAATTTTGTCAAAATGTTGTTTAAATCATTTATTTACCTCATAAAACCACTGCCAATAAACAACAAAGGGTCATAAAACTGAATGAAGAGGAGGAAGGTAGGCTAGGCTGCATGTGAAAATAAAGCAATCCTCCTTCCAGCGTTCCCCAGTTGCTCCCTGACCGAATCAATATTCTTCTGATAATGCTACATAACTCTAAAATACAATAAGATCCTGAGTTTCTAAGAATCAAGACTGCATGTGATTCAGAGGGCAATGGTGGCCACAAGGAGGATGTCACAAGTGAAACCATGGATGCAAACAGTATAAAGGTTAACGATCTGTAAATTCATAATGGAAAAGGAGTGTGAGGGAGGGCTGCACAGGGACATAAGTTCAAAATCCTAGAAGGAAGCCCCTTGATGATGTAGGTAAGAATAATTTAGAATGAGGAAGTATGGAGGACAGTACATATGATACATCCTGGTGGACAGTGTTATTAACACGATGAGCTTAGAAATAATTAATAATAATGGCTAGCATTTATAGAATGCTTTAAGGTTTGTAAACATTATCACACTTGATCCTTCAATAACCCTGGGACGTATGTGCTATTATTATTCTTATTTCACAGATGATGAAACTAAGGGCACATAGTGGTTAAGGAATTTGCCCAGAGTGACATATCTAATGAATGTCTAAGGCAGGATTTGAACTCGGGTCTTTCAGTTTAAAAATTATAGTATCCATGTCCAAGTAAATGATGCCATATAAGAGAAGACAGCAATGGGAAGCCCCAAAACAAAGTAGGAGTTTTAAAGCAGAAGGCTTAAGTGTCTAGAAAGAGATGAAAAATGGTATTTCTTCAGCTGAATTAAACAGAAGTTCCATTTCACAGAGGTTCTGGAGAGAGGCAGATTTGGCCATGTGGAAAATGAATAGTTCTACAAGTCACTGGGAAGACATAGAGGGTGGTTTCAGACCCTGAATACATTGCTCTCTGTCCAGAACTCAAACACTAAGGAAAAGCCAAATATAGGATGCACAGGCCAGGGCTTTCTGTTCTATTACTAGGTGCTGCTCTCCCAATGACATGATTGACTGAGGTTGACAAAACCTGAGTGAGGAAACCATGGGGTCTATACAGAGCTCTTAAGTGACTAACACTACTTTGGTTGAGAGCCTTGAGACTCCATACATGAAATCAGCTTCTGGACTATTTCAACTTGCCCCATTTCTCACCCACCAAATCATTTCTCTTTGTGTCCAAATTCAATTCAAAACAATAACTTTTACTTTGTTGGAAAACCTTTCCAGAACAGTTGTATAATGTCATCTGCACCCGGGAGCCCATCAATGTCATTCACAGTATGAGTCACAATTTGAAATCACCCATTTCCCTTAGGAAGTTCTCCCAGGTTGAACCTAACCTATTCTTCAATGTGTCAACCCAATCTCAGACAATTTTTCTTCACTGTGAGTCAAAAATTTCAGTGAACTGAGAAATATTTTCACAAAGTCCCAGATGCTATTAAAAATTCTAACTTATACATTATAAAAGCTGAGAATAGCATTAGTGAACTGAAAGACAAATTTATCTATGTATAAGCATGAATTCAGTGGATCTGTGAAACCCCCTGAATCTTCTGTTACAACCCATCAGTCTGTCTTAGCCGGTTAAACTGCAAGTGTGGTAAGAATAGGATTGCATCTAAGGAAAGGCAGGGTAGCATGGTAGAAACAGCAATGGACTAG
Source organism: Notamacropus eugenii (assembly GCF_028372415.1). Lineage (NCBI taxonomy): Eukaryota > Metazoa > Chordata > Mammalia > Diprotodontia > Macropodidae > Notamacropus > Notamacropus eugenii. Next base: position 506,793,618 of record NC_092873.1, read on the forward strand.
AATCTCAGAGATTCCTAGCTGTTACTGATTATGTGACCCCCAGGCTAGTAACTTAACCTCTACTTCCTCCTCCAAGCACTGTTACCATCCTGAATTAAATTTTCACAGGTTAGAAATCAGTCCTCTGTGGACTACATTTAAAATCCTGTTAACAGATGCTTCCCTCAGGCATCCTGGAGAAGATCCAGCAAACACGTGTGTAATGAAATGACCCTCTTTCTCAAGTTGACAGCGTGGAAGACTTCATTTCAAGCTGGAAATGACCAAAGATCCAACCCCCTTATTTTACAGCTGAGGAAACTGAGGCCTGGATATGAAATGGTACCCCCATGGTCACATATAGGACAAGAAATAGCAGAGCTATTTAAAAAACAAATTAGACATCCAGTGCTCTGATAATGACGAGGCCCAGTGGTTTTCACTGATTCATCCTCAGAGATCTTCTCTCACCTATCTATTGATTAGAAGCCAAACAACCAAAAATAGGGGCCGAATACTGCAGGCCTTCTCTGCTAGGAAGTCCAGAGTTTCTTGTCTCATCTATGGTCAAGCATTTCACTAGTGATAGAGACCAGCACAGCTTATCAGCATGTGTCAATTAGTGTTGGTGTTTAGCCACGTCTGACTCTCTATGACCCCATTTGGGGTTTTGTTGACAAAGATACTGGAGTGATTTGCCATTTCCTTCTCTAGCTCGTTTTACTGATGAGGAAGCTGAGGCTAACAGGGTTAAGTGACTTTCCCAGGGTCACATAGCTAGGTAGATTTGAGACCAGATTTGAACCCAGGAAGAGGAGTCTTCATGGCTCCAGGCCCAGTGCTCTGGGCACTATGGCACCACCTAGCTGCCATTTTGTGAAAGCTATGTTATTAGTAAGGTAAACAGACAAGGCCCTCAAGTCCCTGGGAAATGCCATTTCCACCCTTAGTAGCTCTGGCTGGTTCCACTCACCTCTTTGGGAGAGGGAAGTACTGAGCCACTTGCCAGTACTACTGGTTTGGTGACAGCAACTGGACTGGTGAAGGCAGAATCCCGGCTAGAGGAGAGTGAGCCTGCTTTGTGTTCTGTCCTGGTCGCTTTCCATGGACTGGGCTGTGGGGGAAGAAAACAGCAAAGGGCAGTTAGACTAAGAACAGTCTCCAAGCTTGCTAGGAAATTTGACCTTTAGCTCCCCCACAGACTACCTGCCTCTCTCTTCCTTGTTAGTGTCAGAAGGGAAGGGAAGCAGAGGGGAGGTGGGATGCTTCTTTAGAAGATGAGAGTCTGGGTAAGAATCCTGGTTAGATGAGGAATTTGGCTAGATACAAATTTAGGCATGCCTGTGGGAGGGACAAACTAAGCTGTGAGAAGGGACTGAGGTACTGGGCTTAAAAGAACTATTTGGGCAGACATTTTCTTGCTTAGTCAAGAGGGCTTTGGGTACCACTTTCCCCTGCTGAACCTACTTGATCATTCCTGGCATCATTCTCCAAAATGATTCTTTTGCCAAACTGGATGAACTGCTAAAACTGTGCCACTGCAGTCGAATGGAAGAATGGGGCTCTCTGAGAGGCATGTTTTGCATGGAGGCCAACTGTTCACAGCATGTCCTTATGATCTGGCCTATCCCATCTCCAGGTGGTGGGTGATACAGGGAGCCTCATCTGGGATTCCCTTGCACCCTGACTCTACTGAGCTCTTTCAAGGCTGCTGCTCCCAGTGTAGATGTCATCTGCTCTTGACTGTGGCTATATAAACCATGCAAAGATGGAACTGTGTTCCCTGAGAAGTGCACCAAAACAGCCAGGTGGTATGAAGAAGACCCTAAGATATTGTGCTTCAGCGCTTGCAGAATAAGCCACTCCTCCAGCCTCTGCCATAGTGGTGCAGGGGCCTTGGATGCATTATAATAGCTAATGATAAAGCCCCTCTGGGTGAAGCAGGGCTAGGGACTAGCTGGGAAGAAAGAGCTTGAATTAGATGCAGTCCAGATCCTCATATAAGATATACACACTATGTAATAGACAATAATACATGATAGAAATTTTAAGATAAATGGTTCCATCTCACGAAGTGTGAAGGAGAAAAATCAATTCAACAAGATATCAATGTCTTATAGGCAATGACGGAAGGCAGACAGAAAAATAATAATGCTAACAGACAATAACATCAATTTATATAGTTTACTATGTGCCAGGCACTCTACTAAGCACTTTACAATTACTGTCTCATTTAAGTCTCAAAATGACCCTGGTAGGTCAGATGCTAATGGGTATTATCTCATTTTTAAAGATGAGGGAAATGGAGTCAAACAGGTGAAGTGACTTGCCTAGGATCACACAGCTAGGAAGTATCTGAGGTCAAATCTGAAATCAGGTCTTCCTGACTCTAGGCCCTGAGTCCTACCCAAGTGCCCCCAAAATGACATCTGAATGAAGCTTTAAAGAATCATGAGGGGGAGGAGAATAATTAGTACCAGAAAAGTGTATTTAGAGAACTAAGAAAATTAGTTTTTTCCTGCAACATGCAGCCTTAGAGTGTTGCCTAGAGCACTGAGAAGTCACTTCCAGGGGTCACACAGCCAGTACGGAACAGAGGCAGACCCTGGGGCCAGCTTTCTAACTGCTACGTTACTTGTGCCTCTCATACAGCGGGACAGCAGAGACTTGGAATGACAGGTACAGAGTGGGTTTGCATGCTTTCCATGAGCATCAGGTGAAGGAGAGACTGGAGGAGGTAGAGTTCAGTCTATGATGTCAGCAATGGGAGAAGCAAAGGAAGCAACTGAGAAGGTGTCACAGGGCACCTGAACTACTAAGGCTTGATCAGATGTGACAAATAAAAAGAATTCTAACAAATGCCAAGATTCCAAACGCACGAGACTGTGAATGGTTCCACAAACAATGAAGTCGTGAAGGAAGGGAGAGGAATATGGGAAGCTTGGGAAAATTTTGGCCATGTTGAATTTGAGCTACCGGTGAGATATGTAGGTGGCAATTTGAGATCATAAAGAAGAAATGTTCATAAAATCAAGTGCTAGAATTTCAATGAAACCAACAGACCTGGCTACCTCCACAATACCACCTGCAGCTTTTCCTATGGAGCTGCCCCATGTCCCCACCTGGGCCTTCAGAGGCCTTGCTCACTATCACCTGATATTGCTAGGCCAGAAGCAAGGTGAATTCCCCCAGCTCTCCCACTACCCAAGCAGCCTGTCTTCTTTTTCAACCCACCATTTTCCTGATGACACCTTTGACTGCTGCTGGGCCTCTCCACTGCCATCTACTGGATAATCATTTTAAATGTTGAGACTGTTGTGGTCCATGTATCATGACTATACATAACAATGCCTTTAGTTATATAAAAAGTAAGCTTTTGTTTCTGGGAGGTGTTTGGGGTCATTAAAGGAGCTCCATGGTTTCCTGAAGGCAATTCAACACCCTTTCCTCCTCTTCCTTAACCCAGGACCTATCTCACCAATCACTTGTACTGTTTATCCTAGTGGCTAAAATCTTTTTTATCTAACTGCATGTCATAATCTGAGGAAAGGACAGCCTTCATGTTCTTGATTTTTCCTAAGTGAATGTGAGGTTAAACTACTCTGAGGAGAATACTATGGAGTTTCTACAAACAAGACAACCGGAAGGATATGACTATTCACAAAGGAGTCTGTCTTTACCTGGAACTCTGCCCTGAGGTTTCTCCACTATGGTGATGAATACCTGTGTTGAGGCTGTCTCCCTGTTTTCAGTCAGTGAGTCAATAAACATTTATTAAGCAACTATTATGTGCTAGGAATTGTACTAGGTGCTGAAGACACAACAAGAGACCAAATAAAAATAAAAAACCAGTCCTAACTCTCAAGGAGGTCATAGTCTAATGGGGGAGATAACATACAAACAACTATGTACAAACGAGTTACAGACAGGAAAAATTAGGAAGGTATGGTTTCTTGTAGAAGGTGAGATTTTAGTGGGGACCTAAAAGCAGCTAGGAAGGTTAGTAGTTAGAACAGAGGAGAGAGAATATTCTAGGAATGGGGAATAGCCAGGGAAAATACCTGGAGCCAAGAGACGAAATATCTTGTTCATGGAACAGCCACAGGTCAGTGTCACTTGATAGAAGATGTGTTGGGGAGTAAGGTGTAAGAAGACAGGAAGGCAGGAGGGGGCTAGGTCCTGAAGGGCTTTGAAGGTAGAGCAAACATTTTGTATTTGATCATGGAGGTGATAGGGAACCAGTGAAATTTACTGGGAGAGTGGGAGGGAGAGAGGGAGAAAGAGAGAGGGAGATGATTTGATCTACACTTTAGGAAAATCACTTTGGCAGCTGAATAGAGGATGGACTGGAGTGGGGAAAAATTTCAGGCAGAGGCCCACCACAGGCTATCAACAATAGTCAAATTATGAAATCATGAGAGCCAGATTGGTGGCAGTATAAAACAGAGGTGGTAGAGGTGGGGTGTACATGAAAGATGCTGCAAAGGTCAAATCAACAGGATATCAACAGCAACAGATCGGATATGGGGAGGGGTGAAAATAGTAATGGATAATACCTACTGAGAGCCTGAGTGACTGGAAGGCTACATGGTGGCGCCATTGATAGTAATAGGAATGTTAGGAAGAGTTTGGGGGACAAAATAATGAGTTTGGTCTTGGACATGCTGAGTTAAAGAGGCCTGCAGGATGTCCAGTTCAAGATGCCCAATAGGCAGCTGGAGATTTAAGACTGGAGGTCAGCAGAGAGGACAGAGCTAGATAAGCAGATCTGAGAATCATCAGCATAGAGATAATTGAATCCACAGGAGTTGATGAAGTGAAGTAGTATAGAGGGAAAAGAAAAGAAGGTCTAATAGAGCCCTGTGGGATATCTACAGGGAATGGATGTGAGTTGGATGAAGATTCAGCAAAGGAGACAGAGAAAGAATAGATAAGGTAGGTGAAAAACCAGGAGACAGTGGTGATCTGAAAACCTAGAGACAAGAGTATCCAGGAGAAGAGGATGATGAACAGTGTCAAAGGCTGCAGAGGTCAAAAAGGATGGGGATTTGAGAAAAGGCCATTAGATTTGGCAACTAAAAGGCTGTTACTCATTTTGGAGGGAGCAGTTTCAGCTGAATGATGAACAGAGTGAGAAGATGGAACATAGTGGCACAATGCAAACTTCTCAAGGAGTTTAGCCATACAAGGTAAGAATAAATATAGAATAGTCAACAGGGACAGGACCAAGTGAAAGTTTTTTGATGAAGGGGGAGATATAGGCATATTTGTAGTCAGCAGAGCAGCAGCCCATAGACATCAAGAGACAGAAGATAAAGAAGGAAAAAATGAGGATGATGCTTTATGACTTGCCTGATGTTATCATCAAAGGGTCACTTATTAATAAGGCTCTAATTATTTCTTAGGAATCTTAAATGAACTAATGAGTGAACAACACTTATTAAACAATTTCTATGTTCCAGACACTGGCAACACATTCAAAAAATCAAGGCAGTTTCTGCTCTCAAGGACTTTACATTCTAAACAGAGAAGCAGTGCATCTTGTAAGGGTGAACTGGTTTGGGAAGTTACAGGGATTATGAGAAATTCTTAACCCCACCTTCATCTTTACTGTGATCTGCATGCCTCCAACTCTTTCCCAGGCCATAACCCCTGCATCTCTTCACTTCTGATCCCTTGGAGAACCAGAGCTGAGTAGATGCTGGACTTGAGTCCAAGCACAGTCCAAACAGAAGATGACTTTAGTAGCCCAGGCATTAAAGTGACGAAGGTCTGGCACAAAGATTGGTAAAATCAATGGCCCTTGGCAACAGATAGAATTTGGGCCATGAGAGAACAGTAGAGGTTGTGAGCTTGGGGCACTGAAAGGATGGTGGCGCTTTGGTCAGAAAGGCAAGTCAGGAAGATGGAAGGAAGGATGGAGGAAGAGATAACAAGTTCAGTTTTGGATATGTTGAGTTTAAAATATCTATGGGACATCCAGTTTAAGATGTCTCACAGGCAGTTGGTGATTTGAGAATGGAGGCCATGAGAGAGGTTAGGGCTGGATTCAGAGGTCTGAAAATTATTTGCCTGGAGTTGATAATTCATCCACGCAAGTGGGAAATAGGATATAGAAAGAAGATAAAATGGTCCAGGACAAAGCATGTGAGGGATACAGTTAGAGAACAAGGCCTGAATAAAGATCCAACCAGGAAGACAGAGGAGTGGTCAGACATATCAGAGAAGAAGCAGAAGATATCAGTGACATTAAAATTTTAAGAGAAGAGGATACCAAGGAGAAGAAGGTGACTGACAGCACAAACAACTGCAGAGAAGTAATGAATGAAAGAGAAAAGGGAATAAGTATTTATTAAGCACATACTATGTGCCAGAAATTGTGCTAAGGGATATTATCTCAGTTGTTCCTTTGATCTCTATTTTAAGTTGAGGAAACTGAGGCAGATAGAGGTTAAGTGACTTCTTCCAGGGTCACACAGCTAAGTGACTGAGGGTAGAACTGAACTTGGGTCTTCCTGACTACAGGCTGGGTGCTCTATCCATTGTGGCACCTAAATGCCAGAGAAAAGGACATTAGACTTGCCAAGTCAATGGTAACTCTGGTAAGACTTGTTTCTGTTTCAGCTGACTGTTGAGTCTGTCAGTCAGAATGAAAAAGAGAGTGAGAGGAAATAGAGGCACTGACTGCACAAGGCCTTCTCAAAGTCAGTCAGAAAGGGGAGAAGAGACACAGCACAATAAGCTAGTGGGGATGGATGTCAAGTGGGGGCTTTTTGAGGCTGGAGGAGACAGATAGTAGGTAGTAGCCAGAAGACAGGGAGAGACTGAAGATTCATCATTTCTGCCTTCACATTCCTTGTATCTATCCCTTCTCTCCACTCTCACAGTAATATCCCCTACATGGACCCTCTTCACTTACCATGTGGACTGCTGCAATGGAGTTGCTGTCAGGTCTTGCTGCCTCGTATCTCTCCTCACTTCAGTCCATCCTTTACTATTGCCAAAATATATCTTCTTTATAAAGCACTGTTCCAGACAATCCCTCTACCCAATAGACTCCAATATCTCCCTATCACCTCCAGGATTAAATATAAAATCTTCAGGTTGGCTTTTTAAAGCTCTTCACAACCTGGTCCCTTCCTACCTCACCAGTCGAGTTACACCTTCTCCTCTCCATGTTCTCTGCAACCCAGAGAAATGGGCCTGCCTGCTGGTACTTGAACAATTCTCCCATCTGTGGAACGCTCTTCCTCGAGGCCTCATTTAAATAAGACTCAGTTCAAATCCTACCTTTTGGAAGAGGCCTTTCTGGTAGCACCCCACTGCGTATGCCATCTTTTTGAGACTTGCTACCACTTATACTGGATACTTTCTTGCATGTAAATAGATGTCTGCAGGTTCTTATATGTATGCATTCTATATGCATTCCTTGAGGGACAGCAGAGATCGTGTTTTTGCCTTTCTTTGTATCCCTAGGCCTTAGTACAGTAGCTGATGTATAGTTAAGTACTTAATAAATGGCTGACTGACCAACAGTCCTTTTCCAGGGATGGTGGTGTTGATGTAATTATTGCACCTATAATTAAGAGGTCAAAGCGGGGTGAGTATATATATGGCAAGGAGGCTATCGTCACTGGATCACAGAGCATGTGGGGAGAGGGCAGGGATCAAGAAAAATGATCACAGAGTACAGTGGCAGGTTTGAGACAGACAATCTATAGTATACACACCAAGATCAGCAAGCCAGGGCACCAGGACAGAAGCTGGAGTCCTAGGCCTTGGTGTATGTCACAGGCCAAAGCATGGCAAGAAGATGGCCAGAGGTGAGAATGATTTTGATGTATGGATGAGGGACACCTTGATGGAAGAGATTATTCAAGAGGGCATTTTGCTCTGCTTAATCAACTGGGGAATCTTATTTTCTCTATTTTAGGCAATTGTGAGAAGGTAAAGATGTGGTTCCACCATGGAAGCAAGTCTGTCTCTTCCCTCCTAATAGGCTGATTAAGTATACCCCTAACACACACGGATACAGGTCTCAAATACTTTGTAGAGATGGAAAGTAGGCAGAGAGATTGGGAGTTGTTAATGTTCTCATTCATTTTTATGAGTATTAATAAAGTTTGAGATTTTTCCATGCTTTGGCTACTTTCTACTTTTCCAAATCCTTTGTGAGTTGCTCCCCTATGGCTCCCACAACTGTGACACTACCAGCACAGACTTACCCCTCTGTAGACTTGGTTGAATTCAGATGCTTCTCAAGTCTGTGCCCTCTCTAGCACTATGTCTATGTCCTATAGCTTGCCTTTCTATTAAAGGGATTCTCAGTAATCCAGTTCACTTCACTTTAAGATGGACAGAGGCCAAATAAAACAAGGCAAAATTATGAGCATTATTTTGAAGTCAGGGACTGTATTTCTGCCTTTCTTAGTATCCCTGGGGCTTCGCACAGTGCCAGGCACATAGCTACTACCTAAGTGCAGACCCTCTTCACGCCCTGCAGTAACTTCCTCACTGGCCTCCATTGCTCAAGTCTCTCCTCTTCAGTTCATGCATCACACTGCTGACAATAATTTTTGTTAAATATAGATCTGATCATGTCACTATCCTACTCAATTGCAGCAATTTCCTATCACCTTGAGGATTAAATATACATTTCTTTATTTTTAAAAGCCTTCACAAATTGGCTCCAACCTATCTTTCAGATTCACCGGACATTATCCCCAATCCTGAACTCTATGCATGATCCAGCCTCCTAATCCTTTTCATTGCTAGTGATTTCCCTAACAAACTACTTAGGACATAAACCTGTATTTATCATATTTTAAATTTATGCTATATTTTTATGCACTTGTCACCCCTATTAGAATACAGTTAGCTTCTTGCAAGTAGGGACTGTTTCACTTGTCCTTATCTCCCCAAGGCTTTGAAGACAGTAGGCACTTAGTAAGTGCTTGCTGTGTGATTGATTTTTATAGATTAAGACCTGGAAGTGACTTCAGAGATCAGATTCTCTATGGTCTCTGAGGGCCTACCATTCCTTTGCTTTCTAAGAATAATCCCTTTACTAGCTGTAATCTTGTTTCTTCTCCTGGACCTTGCTGTGGATCAATCTATTCCAATCTGTTTTGCTTTCGCACTTTTTCTTCTCCATTGCTTCCTTTCACTGTTATTTTTTCCCTATCTCATTTCTTTCTTCCCTTGTCTTACTTGAATGAGGTGTTTGCAGATGTATCACAGTTCCTTCTTTGCTGAGGTAGAAATTTCCTCCAGTGCTGTAGATCAGTCAACAAGTCTTAATTAAACACCTATTGTGTGCCAGGCCCTGTGCTAATTGGTACTGTACAAAGAAAAGAAAGAATGCTGTCCCTGTTCTCAAGGACTTCCCAATCTAAGAGGACCATTAGATCATCAGTCATTTTGCAACCCTAAGAATCCCAGCTGCCTGGGACATTGAAAAATTGTGACATGGCTGTGATCACAAACTATACGTATCAAAGGTAGGATCTGAACCCAGTCTTTGCCTTCCAATCTACTAAATCTTGTAATCTAGGCTCTAATAATTATAGGCAGTTGGATGGTGTGGTGGATACCACATAATACTGGGCCTGAGTCAAAGAGCTGATTTTAAATCCAGTTGTGTGACCCTAGTCAAGTCATGTAATCTCTGTCTCAGTTTCCTCTGGGATAATAATAGCACCTACATCACAGGGTTGTTGTGAGGATCAAATAAGATATTATTTGCAAAGCAATTAGCAGGCACTTATTCCTTCCCTAGTCTACTGTCTCCTCAATCCTCTACAGTCTGGGTTCAGGCCCTACCATGTTATTAAAACTTCCTTCTCAAAGATCATCCACAATCCAATTGTGGCCTTTGCTAAGCCCTCACCTCCTCACTCTTGACCTCTGGGACATCTTGTGGGAACTCCTTTTCTCCTATCACCTCTTAAACAAAGGTGTTTCTAAGATTCATTTCTCTGCTCTTGGGGCTTTTCTCCCTTGACATCTACCCGTGTTACTTCAGTTCTCATTTCAATGCATAAGACACTTCTGTGACATACCCAAGTTCCAGTCCCTCACAAATCCCCAAACTGTTTTCCTCATTGACTTGTGAGTCAGCTTTTTGCTTTGCTGATTCATAATTTTTCTCCTGCTCTTTCAGTGGCTAGGAATACCTTTTCCCCTTTATCTACCCTGCAATACTCAGATCAAATACTTCCTCTTCCATAGAATTCTAGTAGCAGCTGTCTGTACAATCATTTGGCAATGAATCACGTAGGATCCCGTGAAATCTTATTCAATCGTTAATGTGAGTGTTTTATTTCAAAGTATATAGTAAGTTGTAGGAAGAGAGGAACATGCTTAACTGCTCTTTGTAAATACCATGACACCTCACTCAGCCTGCACTTAATCAGTACATGTGAGAAGATTCTTCACATAGACTAAGCTGGTTGGGATCAAGAACTGCTACCATTCTTGGTTTTGCCCACAGCATCCAGCAGTGCCAAGTTCTCAATAAATATTTGTTTAATTAGCAAACAGAATGAAACTCAAGTTCTTTCTGCTCCACCTCCAAAGTCCTCATCTCACAAACTGATACCTTGGAAGGAGGCGCTGCCGGCTTTGGGACGAGGTTTTTGTAGACACTTGGGACAATGGTTGTGGGCTTGTTCCCATTTGCAAGGTGAGGTCCTGGTGAGGTGAATGCAGCAGAGAAGGCAGCGGCAGGATCCTCTTTGGAAACCTTTTTGATGACCAGCATCTTGGTAGGTTGCTTGGCACTCGGAGGATTTTCTGTGAAAGACAGTGATTCAGAGAGCACAGAAGAAAACACAGTGTAGGTAGGTCTAGGCATCAGAAACACTCTTGCTCCTTAGCCCTTACTTTCTGCGGTACACAAAAAAACATGATCAGCAGAGTTTAAATTTCTTGAGCATTGGCTCTAGAGTCAGATCCTGCCACTATACCTGGGACCACAAGTAAGATAAAGAACCTCCCTGAGCCTCAGTTTCCTTATGAGGGGGTTAGATTAGATGGCTTCCAAGGTCCCTTCCAACTCTAGATCTGAGGCTATGATCCTTGAGGGCACATAGGCAGAAAAGTGCTTTCTGGGACACAAACCAAGTCACAACAAGACTGCCTTTCCATTAACCCTGTCCCAACCCAGACTTCTCCACTGTTCACGGGTCTTGGAAGAGAAACGTGCTCTTCCTAGGGAAATGGAGGACCAGCAAGCCATGCTGCATGACCTTGGCCTCGTATGGTTCTCCAGGTCTTAACAAGTGCCTTGCCTCTATTCACTCCAAATGCCTAGCAAAGCCAGGACCTTGGCCCCACATGCTGATACAGACTAAGTTCCTAAAAGCCTGTCAGTCTGCTCTACAGCTGAACTCCGTTTAATGTACCATCTCCCCCAATCACAGCGTGAGCTCCTTGACAGCAGGGACTGTCTCAAGTTTTTTGTTAGTCCCCAGAGTTAAGCACAGTGTTTGGCACAAAGTAAGCATTTAATAAATGCCTTTTCAATCATTCACTGGTTCATTCATAGTGGAAAAGTGCTTAATAAATGCTTATTGATTGAGCAGAAGGAGTCCTTCTCCCAAGCTATGGTGCCTAGAAGATGACAAAGATGAGGCCGTGAGCCTTCTGACATGAGGTTATGGCACTAAAAAGCCACCTAAAGCACGGCTACTGTCTAGGGGAGACATTAGCAGTCCTCAAGGGTCCAAGATCAGCTGTGGATTGGCAAAGGCTTAGGACTTGTCACAAGGTACAACTAGAATGACCATTAGAGAGCCTTCTGAATCTAATTTACAGAGACCACATTTTGATTCTGTTTAGGAGAGTGAGAAGAATAAGAAGGGAACATCGCCTTCTAAGCAAAAAGACAATGTGAGTCTGAGTCTTGTTCTATGCAAATTCTTTAAAAGTCTCCCCTGGCTCCATCCCAAGGTGCCACAAATTGGGACAGCTCCTCTGGCATGGTGTGTGCTTGCTGCCTGCTCTAAAGAGAGAGGGAGAGGGAAATGGAGGGAACAGGAAGGGAAGAAGGGGAGGGAAGAGAGAGACAATGAGAAGGGAGAAATGGGAGGGAAAGGAGAGGAGGACAAAGAGGGAAGAGCAAGGAAGACAAAAGAAAAGGAGGGTAAGGGGAAGAGAGGAAGACAGAAGGAGAGGAGGAAAAGGAGAGGGAGAAAAAGAGGCCCGAATCATCTTGGTGTGGCTAATACTGGCTCTACTCACTGTCAAGTGTCAAGGGGTATTCAGAGGAGAACCAATAGTATGGTGGTAGTGACACCACATACCTTGGTAAACCAATGCTTTCAGCCTCCTTGGAGGTTTCTTAGGTACAGCCCTGGCTTCTCTCTTAACTGCTTAAGTTGCCTGCCCATACTCACTCCAAGTATGTGAGGTGGATGCAATTCTAGCAACAGGGGCTTCAATAATTTCAGCAGATATGACAGTGGAAGTATTATTACAGACAATTATTTTGAAAAGGGAGAGTGTTAATTAGGAAGATCAGGTAAGGCTTCCCATAGGAGGGAGCACCTGAGCCGAGGCTATACTGAAGCAAGGGACTCTAAGAGGCAGGGATAATAGGAGGGGCATTCTAAGCCTCAGGATAGCGGGTACAAAGGTACTGAACTCAGGAAACAGAGAGTGGGCAAGCCAGTTTGACTGGATTGTAGAATGCATGAAAGGGAAGTAATGTGAAAGAAGCCTGGAAAGACACAGGTTAGAGCCAGACCATGAAGGGCTTTAAAAGCCAAGTTAATGTGCTTGTATTTTATTCTAAAGAGAAAAGGAAGCCACTAAAGGTATGTGAATTGGCAAGTGCCATGGTCAGCCATGAGTTTAGGAATATTTTTTTTTTGAGAGCTCCTAGGAGGACGGATTGAAGAGGGGAAAGGATGGAAGCTGGAAATCAAAAGAGAAGGCTACTGCAGGAGTCTGCACAAGAAATGGCAAGGGCCTGACCGTGGGCACTAGTTTGCCTCTGTAGTGTGTGAACAGAGAGAGAAATAATGAGACTTGGCCACTGACTGGACACTGGTGAGGGAGACAGATGGAAGGGCCTGGGTTTAATCATAGGTTAGGAACCTGGGCGACAATGCCACACTTAGCAGATTATGAAGGGAGGGAGTAAAACTCTGGTCACAATAGTCTGAGATGCTCATGCAATCCAAGTCCTGCAGGCAGCTAGTGATTTGGGACCGGACACTGGACATCTACCCAGAGCCTGAACTCACAGGAGCCAAGGTCAAAGTACAGACAGAGGGAGAATTTCAGGGAGGGTGATGCTATCTCCCTTTAGACACTCTCCAGATACATGTGGATATTCTAACAGTGTTTCACACAAATACAAGAATCATAAAACCACAGCAATATAAGAGAATTCTGTGTTTGTTTAATTTAGAACTAAGAATTTTTGACACTCTCTCTACCAAATGATGAGTCTCAGTTGGGGAAACCTTCAAAGAGGTGAGGAAACCACTGGGAGGCTTACTCTACAGCTTTCCTTAAGGTATCACTTGTGAGAGACTTCTTCTTGGTATCAAGACATGCTGCCTTTCTCCACCTCCACTGCTTCCTAGAGGTGCTTTCTGGGAGACCAAGAATAGCCAGAGCAAGTCTAATTCATTTTCTAGAAGAGCCACTTGAATGCAGTGATCACACATCCTCCAATTCCTTTGGCCAAAACTCCTTTTTTTTGAGGCTAACCTAAGCAGCATGGGCTCAAGTCCCTGCATCACCACCATCACTTTTAGCTTGTCAATATTTTCTTTAAAATGCAGCTCTCAGAATTTAAGATACGCTCTAAATACAGTGTGTGACCAGGGCAGAATTAGGTTAGAATGCCACTCTCCTCATTCTCAAAAAAAGATTCTTAACCTTTACTGTCTTGTGGACCCTTTTGGGAATTCTATGAAATGTACAGATGCCTTCCCAGAATGTTTAAAATGCATACAAAACATTACACACACACACACACACACTTTATTTCTACTTAGTTTTCAAAATTAAAAAAAAAAAACAACAAATTCATGGACCCCAAGTTAAGAACCTGTATTCTACATACTATGTCTTTTAATGTGTCCTAGAACTGGATTAGCTTCTCAAAATTGCCACACCAGAGTTAATTATTACACCTGTGGTCCACTACAAACCTAAGGTTTTTTTCTGAAAAGACTACTGTGTCGCCGTGCATCAACTATCTTGTTGTAGGCTAGTCAACAGGCATTTTATTAAGCACTTACTATGTGGGCTGAGCATTAATAATACTAAGAAAGGCAAAAACACCTCCTGCCCTGAAGGAGTAAACATTCCAATGGGGGATGGCAACATAGACCTATCCAGTGAAGACAGAAGGTCTGGGAAGGCCTCCTGTAGCAGTGTGGCCTATCCTTAGGAAGATGGTTATTTTTAACATAGGAAGGGCTTTATGTTTCTCTCTCTCAAATTTCACCTTCTCGATTTGGCCTGTAATTCTGGCCTGTCTACACTTGCTGACACACTTCATTACTTGCAGAAAGCCTTGCTGAACACTTTTTCACAAGGGGAACAATAATTACTGGGGCCAACAAAAGGAAAGTAATAAAAGGAAAATGATTTTGTTCCTTTCTCCCAAGCATGAACCTGCTTTAATTTATGTCCCTGAAGTTTTCTAGGAGAGAAGGGAGCTATACCTACCCCATACTCCAGAAGGGGTCCCAACAGGTCTACTTGGATGATTCTGTTTCCCAGCCTCTGGATTCAAAGATGGCTGTAAAAACCAGAGAAAAACCTTAGTATAAAGCAGTTTATTTTGGCCATATCTTCTCTACAATAGCTATCATAAAATATAAGTGAAAATTATGTAAGAAGAATGTCTAGTAAATACCGCATTTAGCAGTGTGCAAAGTAGGACAACAAACATCCACCAACAGCCCACCTGGGTGGGTTGCTGTATGTTCACTCAAAATTCAGTCCTAATCTTTTTGCCTGCAGTCAAGATTTTTTTACTTCAGAAATTTTACTGGACTGTTGGATGTTCAAATCAATCCAAAGAATTTTTAAAGACAACAAACACTGTCTCTGTGCTCAAGAGCTCTGCTCTCAAGTCAAGTGAGTTTTGTTTCATCCCTTTAATTCATAACATATATCACATGTCAAATAAAAGCTTACACCCCCCTTCCCCCCAAAAAGCAAAAAACCAGGCTTTACTTGCCTGGGCTAGGAAAGATTCGGCTCAGTGCTTCTGAAGATGAGAATCACACACAGTCACTGTTAACTATTGACTGACTACTTTCACACGTACAAAGCACTTTCCTCACAATTCTAGCAGGTAAACAGTGACCTAGAGGCTTTTGTGACCATTTGACAAACGAAACAAGTGAGGCTCGGAAAAATCAGGAGTATCTTGCCTGGAGTCTCACAGCTTGTACATCTCTGAGTTAGGATAAGTAGCTGGTCAGGTCTTTTTGCTGACTATAAGATTAACAGCTGTTCCCACTTACTCTATCAGGCTGCCTCAACCATTCAGAGTATCTAATAATACAGAAAAAGGCACTGTAGCCTATGAAAGCTACAGGGTAAAAGAAAATGTGCATGACTCTGGTATCAAGGACCTTCAATATGATAGGGGAGATGAGATGTATAAAAACCACTCCAACACAAGCTGAATACATAATATACACATAATACAAATGGTGTCATAAAAGTGTGCTTAAACAAATATCCATGGGAGTCCAGGATGATGGGAGAAATGTCCTCTGACTGTGCCTGGGGGAGAATAGAGGTGGTAATTTGCAGAGCCTTACAGGATAGAAAGAATTTCTACAGGTGAGCTGGGGGAGGTGAGATGGGTAAAAGGATATTTATTCAGGTAGATGGAATACAGCGAGCCAAGGCACAAAATGCACAACGTGCTGGGTATATTCTTCAGTTGGAAAGGTAAGTTTGGGTCAAGATCCTAGAAGGCTCTAACTGCCTGGCCCAAGAGTTTGTCCTTTACTGTGAATCTAAGAGAATACTGATTTTAATAACTTCTTTCTCAGGGTAAAGTTAGGCATAACCTAGTAAACATTCATAGTGTTTCCAAGGTTATTTTATGATGGATTGAACTTTAAAATCTGCCACCTGTTTTAGCAGAATAAAATGTAAGATGAGACAAATGTAATTTTGCTCTTTGTGTATTCAGACAAGTAGGAAATAAAGGCAATAAAATGCCAACAGTTGGAGTCCACTATTAGGTGGCACCAGATCATTTTTATTTTAAAAATTAGGGGTCTCAAGAAACTGTATCCAAGTAGAATCCCCCACTCTCTTAGAAATCCTAACGTCAGTAAAGAAATGCCAAGGGAAAATTAGAAAATCTTAAAATTTTCTGTTCATGCAGAAAAGTGGCAGATGGGTTTATCAAAGGCAACTGTACAACGATAAGTTCAGGAAAGTGACAAAGGAATAGTTTCATAATATGTCCTAAAGATAAAATTCAAAGATGTCACACTGACATAGCATATTCCTCACAATAACCCTGTGAGGTAAATAGTGTAAATGACACTATTCTCATTGCAGAGAAGAAAAGGGAGGCTGGGGGGGGGGGGGGGGGGGGTGTGGCGTCGAGGGGGGTCTGACTTGTCCAAGGTCAGGCAAGTGCGAAGTAGTACGAAATGTGACCTCAGGCCTTGTGAGTCTAAGGCTCTCTGCATCACATCACACTGTCTGTCTGGTGCCCTTTGGCCAACAGTTCAGTATATGTTACTGTGGCTAAGAAGCAGTTGGGAGTTACCATGCAACGTATCAGTTACCAAGGTAGCAGGACTCCAAAACCTCGGTGCTACCTTCTGCTGTCGGAGAGTGACTGGCAGGGTGGGGTCAGGGAGCTTCAGTAAAAGGACAGACTTGCAAAGTGGGAAGATGAAAGAAAATAATTGGGATTAGCGTGGGAGAAATAAACATGGGCTTAGATCTGACAGTGGAGGATGAAGGGGCCTTCTCCAGAAGCTTCAGGGAGGGAAATGCAGGACAAAGACTTCCCAAAGTCAAGACAGTCAGGACAGAAAAGAGAAAAAAAAATGAACTCAGATAAAATCCTGCTGCCCATGACAAAAAAGTACTATATTAAGGGACATTAGGATTCTAGGTTCAAAATGCAGAATTAGACTGGGCTTTAGAAATCATCTCAGTTTAATACGCCGATTTTAACAGAGAAGAAAAGTTCCTGAGATGTAGAGTGGTTTTCCAGAAAGTAACAGAGTGAGACAAGCCCAAATATCAAAAATCCAGGGTTTCCTCTAAGCAAGCGAATATTAAAGAAGATACCTATGTCTTTATATAGAATAAACCATAAATGCAATAACTAGGAGTATGAGTGACTGAATCTTGGCTCCTCCACCTATAAAATAAAGCTCTTTTATTTCCTCATAAGACATCCATATTAACAGCAACAATTTTTCCACTCACTCAAACAATATAAAGTATTACTACAACTATATGTGACAAAATGTCAAAAATGCAAAATAACACAAGTTTTTCCAGATATGTTTATGCTTATCATGTTTAAACTCCACCAACAATTTTTGGGGGAAGGGAGGGGGAAGGGAGAGCTTCTAGATTCCTACTTACCAGAAGAAGCCTACCTGCTCTATTTCTGTATTTTTTCCTCTTCCTTTTCCCTAAGCAAAGTAATTACTGCTAATGGACATCAGAATCATAAACCTGAAATCTGGGAGTAACCAAGGGGAACCATAGCATTGTAAATGGATTTTTTCCACCCAAAACCTACCATGAAGTTTTTCTAGCTCTCTACTTTAAAATATACTGCATCAACTGAATGGTAGGTTTAGATGCTAAGTGGCAAAGAACTCAACACAGGAACAACAGGATTTGTATCAACCATCTGTTATGTCACCAAGTCTTTTGGCCACAGGCAACTTTAGCAACAGAGAGCAAGGGCAAGAAGGAACTCCTTATGATCAGCAGAAAACAAAGCCCCTCCGAGAGGGCACACTTTGTAATTACAGAGCATTATATCTAGGAACGCAGAACGCACAAGGTAATTTATAACTTTGCTGTCTAGAAAACATCACTTTCCATGAAAGATGAAGCAACTAGGTCTAAAGCAGCTAATCACTCACTAACCCTTTAAATAAGACTGAACGTGACTAGCAGTAACAACTGTTCAGGGATTGTCATGAAGCCCTCCCCTCCTCCTGCTGACTCTGACTTCTTTCCTCTACAAAAGTCTACAAAGTCTTATAGACTTTGACCGACAGGCTACAATTTGGTTTCTGGTCCTGGCTCTCTCACTACCTATGTGGCTCTTAAGAATTACCTTCCCCCTCTGGTCACAGCGTCCTCCTCTATGAAATGAAGGGGTTGGACTAGATGTTCGCTAATGTCTCAGGCCTGATTCTAAACCTGAACTTAGTTATATCTACTTCCAGACTGTGTAGTTTCTAAAAAAAAAAACAAAAAAACAAAAAATTCTTGTTGCCAAAGGGTCCTGACTTCTGCTATTATTATGCCGCAGCCTTAGCTGCCCTCAGAAAGTTCCACACTTACAAAGTCTTCCTCCTCAAACTGCAACTTCTCCGCCTTCTCTTCTTTCTTTTCTTCCCTGGCCTCAGTAGGTGGCTTTTCCTGAAAGGCAGAGCCCTTGCGGGAGTGGAAGCTGCCATTCCAGTGGCGGTGGGTCCCTGCTCCCCCCCCGCCGCGCTGGCTCACGCCATCGTGACCCCGGGCAGAGCCATGCCAGCCGGACTGGTTCCCAGAGAGTCCAGCATGTGTACCCTTGGAGACACCCGAATCTACGGAGTCATGGCGGAGCAGGGAGGGTTGGTGCCAGGAATCTAACGTGGAAAGGAAAAGCAACAACACGCGTCAATGTGGCTCTCTTCTGGGAGTGTGGAGGGGATGGGCCAGGGACTTCTGATCTGGCTGAAGGCTCTGCCAGTCAGACAAAGGCTAGCCCGATTAGTGTGTTTAGAATGATATGGATTATGAGATTGGACAACTGAGCTAGAATGATGAAAGATCAACTTTTCTTTCAATGCCAATTCCTGGAAAGATCCCTTTCAACTGCAACAAATGGTTTAAAATTCATCAGAAGACAAGTCTCTCCCACCCAGTAGAGAGCCCAGCTCGAGTGGGTACGAGCAGTACAGCCTCTACCTAAGACAAGTTCCTATGTGGATGGAAGCAATGGTCTGCCTTCCTTCCTTACATCTTTCCCAGGTGGTGCCTGCTGCACCAGATGGCACTGATGTGAACAAGAGGACAGTGGAAATCACTCACCTCCTGGAGTCCGTAGGGGCCCATTGTTAAAAAAACCATCAGAGGAGTTATGTCTCCGGCGACTCACTCCAAATCGGCCTTCTCCTCGGGATAGGTGTTCTCCATGTTTTTCAAAGCTGGCTGCAGGAGACTAGAAAAAGAAAGACCAAAGAAGCAAACGCATGATTAGGAGCTCCAGCTAAGCCCCTGACTTCTTCCTGTGGGTCAAATTCAGCCAGGACCAAGCCCCAAAAGGGATAAACACCCCCAGAAGAAGCTCACGTTAATGCCATGGGCAAAAACACACCTTGCTTGAGTACGAACACCTTTCCACAATCCAGCTCTGCCCTCCCTTTCTGATGCTCTGCTCGCCTCTCTCATGGCTCTAAAAAGCCTCTGGCTCATCAAAATTCAGTTCTTTGTTCACCTCCTCCATGACTGTCTCATCACATTTTCCCTAACAAGCCTGTGTCTAAGTTTAAGGATTAGAATCATGGTCTGAGAGCTGGAAAGGAACTTCCATCCAAAAGATACATAATCTAGTTACATTTAATATGATCAACGAAGTGAAGTCTTGAGAGGATATGTGACTTGTCTGATGCTGTCTTCAAAAGGGATTCTGGGGGGAGAGAGCCTCTGTTGTCTCTAACAAACCCAACCCTTGTATCTATCCGTGTCCAGGTCACATCTCTCTCTTGTCCCCAGACCGTCATTCCCATCCCATTTACCCCATGAAAGAATATTTTTGAGGGACTATGACTTTTTTTGAAAAATCCCTCCCAAATCAAGACACTTCTGCCAAATCCACTCTTAGGATGCTGAACACAGAGAAATACAGAACTATGCAGTCTGGGTCCAATCCCAACTCAGGCTTTACTGACTCTAACCACTTCACTTCTTGGTGACTATTCTAACGCTCTCTTCTTATCTCAAACCTCCCACACCTTCACGTACATTGGCAACTCTCTTTTCTCCTTATTCTACACCACGAAGTCCCTTGACCCGACTCTCATTATTCCTTCCTCTTTTGTTTTACTGCTGACAAATTGGTAGCTCTTGTCTTTGCTAAGACCAATCCTCAGTTCCTTCCCCACCCATGTTGTCCAAGAGCTTGCCCTTTTAGTGTCCAGTCCATTCTTGCCTCCTAATTTTCAATCGCTCTTTATTCATTGGGTTCTTTCTTGCTGTCAAAAAATAAGCCCGAATCTCCTAACATAAATAAAGAGCTAACATTTATATAGCTTTAGAGTTTATACTTCTCTGACCCTCACCAAAGCCCTGGATGCTAGGGGCTATTATCACCCCCATTTTATACAGATGAAGAAACTGTGGCTGAGAGAGGGTAAGAAGTGTCCTGCCCAAATCTGGGACCGGATGTGAACTCAAGTCTTCCTGACTTTCGAGGCAGATATGTAACTCAGTGGGCCTGGAGTCAAGAAAACCCAAATTCAAATCCAATCTCAGATACTTACTACCTGTGTGACTGTATGTAAGAGACTTAACCTCTGTTTGCCTGAATCCACTGGAGAAGGAAATGAAAAATCACTCCAGTGTCTCTGCCAAGAAAACCCCATGGACTGGGGTCGGCATGGTATGATTCACAGGGGCGTGAAGAGTAAGACATGACTGAACAATAACTTCCTGACTCTGGGTCTTTACTTCCTCTGAGAAAAGATAAGCAAAATTCTTTAGGGAAAGAGAAGCCCAGGGAAGCTCTTACGAAAGAAATTCTGAAGACATACAAGAAATACTTCTTATGAGGCAGCAAAGAGGAAGTGTCTGTCTGAAGACCCTGGTGTGGATGCATCGAGATTCTAAAATGACATGTACAGGAGATGGCAATAGATTCAAATAGTGGAAGATGAAAAATGTGTGGCATGGTCACTGATGGATAGTTTGAGGACTGCTAAAAAAAGTCAGAACAAATTGAGACTCATGTGAATACTAAGGACAACAACAAGGGTATTTTTAGTTGTACCCTGGAAAAAAAGAAGGATCAAAAAAGTGCTAGGATTTGTAATTAGGATGACAAGAGGGCAGAGAATATATAACTTTTATTTTGCTTCCTATTTTCTCCTTCATGGAGAAGAATGACAAAGAGTCAGGATGGAGGACTGAGAGGAACAAGTATGGTCTAGCTTGCCCACCCAAAACACCGGATCAAATTCTGATCAGGAAATCCAAAAATAATCACAGTGAGGGGAGCCAAGACGGCAGAGTAACATCATGGTCTTTCTAGAGTGCTGCCACCAAGCCCAGTCAAATACCTGTAAAAAATGGCTCTAAACAAATTCTGGAGCTGCAGAACCCACAGAATGAGGGAGTGAAGCAAATCTCCAGCCCAAGACAGCCTGGAAGGTTGCCAGGAAGTGTCTACAGGGTCAGGCTGGGAGCAGAGCATAGTCCAGTATGGGCTGCACTGGCACAGACAGGACCTGAGCAGGCCTTGGGGAGACTGAAGCTCTCATACCTGTGGTGGTTTCCAGGACCCCAAAACGCTGAGGATAAATTGGAAGGTCAGTGGGAAAAAGCCTGTGGGACCAGTGTGGGAGAGTGGAGTGGTACAGACTCAGTCCCAGGGCAGCTGAGGGGGGAGGGGTGGAGGAACCCACATCAGCAGCAGGAGCAGCTGCAGCCACTGTTTCTAGAGCTCTAGGCCCCCAGATTGTGGGGGGATAGGGCAGCTGACAGCACACCCCCCACTCCCACTGGAAGCTGAGAAGTACCTTGACAAAGAGCTCAGAAGTCAAGTAAATCGCTGCGGAAATGAGCAAAAGCTGAAAAAAGAATCAGATCATAGAATCGTACTTTGGTAACAAGGAAAACCAAAACATGCAAACAGAAGAAAATAAAGTCAAAGCTTCTCCATCCAAAGCCTCCAAGAAAAATACGAACTGATCTCAGGCCATGGGAGAGCTCAAAAAGGATTTTAAAAATCAAGTAAGAGAAGTAGAGCAAAAATTGGGAAGAGAAATGAGTGATGTAAGAAAATCATGAAAAACAAGTCAACTGTGTGCTGAGACCCAAAAAAATGCTGAAGAAAATAATACTTTAAAAAACAGACTAACCCAAATGGCGAAAGAGATCCAAAAAGTCAGTGAGGAGAAGAATGCCCTAAAAAGCAGAACTGGCCAGATGGAAAAGGAGATCCAAAGGCTCACTGAAGAAAATAATTCCTTAAAGGTTAGAATGGAGCAGATAGAAGCTAATGACTTTATGAAAAATCAAGAAATTATAAAACAAAACCAAAGGAATGAAAAAATAGCAGACAACATGAAATATCTCACTGGAAAAACAACTGACCTGGAAAATAGATCCAGGAGAGGCAATTTAAAAATTATGGGGCTACCTGGAAGCCATGATCAAAAAAAGAGCCTAGACATCATCTTTCATGAAATTATCAAGGAAAACTGCCCTGATATTCTAGAACCAGAGGGTAAATTAAATATTGAAAGAATCCACTGATCATCTCCTGAAAGAAATATGAAAAGAAAAACTCCTAGGAATATTGTAGCCAAATTCCAGAGTTCCCAGGTCAAGGAGAAAATATTGCAGACAGCCAGAAAGAACCAATTGAAGTATTGTGGAAACACAATCAGGATAACACAAGATCTAGCAGCTTCTACATTAAGGGATTGAAGGGCTTGGAATATGATATTCCAGAGGTCAAAGGAGCTAGGATTAAAACCAAGAATCACCTACCCAGCAAACTGGGAAAAAATGGTCAATCAATAAAATAGAGGACTTTTAAGCATTCTTGATGAAAAGACCAGAGCTGAATAGAAAATTTGACTTTCAAATACAATCAAGAGAAGCACGAAAAGGTAAACAGAAAAGAGAAATCACAAGGGACTTAGTAAAGTTGAACTGTTTACATTCCTACATGGAAAGATCACATTTGTAACTCTTGAGACTTTTCTCAGTATTTGGGCAGTTGGAGGGATTACACACAGACACACAGACACACAGACACAAACACACACAGAAGGCACAAGGTGAGTTAAATAGGAAGGGATGATATCTAAAAAAATAAAATTAAGGGATGTAAGAGGAATATATTGGAAGGAGAAAGAGAAATACAACGGGGCAAATTATCTCTCATAAAAGAGGCAAGGAAAAGCTTTTTCAATGAAGAGGAAAAGGGAGGAGGTGAAAGGGAAAAAGTGGAGCTTACTCTCATCACATGGCTTAAGGAGGGAATAACATGCATACTCAATTTGGTAGGAAAATCTATCTTACACTACAGGAAAGCGGGGTGTGGGGAGGATGATAGAATGGAGGGACAAGGTCAAAAGAGGGAATAGAAGAAATGCGGGGCAGGATAGGATACAGTCTTTCCCAACAGGACTTTTATGGAAGTCTTTTGCATAACTACACATGAATAACCTATATTGAATCGCTTGCCTTCTCAGTGAGGATAAGAATGTTGAAAATTGTTTTTACATGCAACTGGGAAATAAGAAATACAGGTAATGGGGTATAGAAATCTATCTTGCCCTACAAGATAACAGAGGAGATGGGGATAAGGGAAGGGAGGGGTGTGATAGAAGGAGGGCAGACAGGGGGAAAGGGTGATTAGAATGCACGATGTCTTAGGGTGGGGTTAGGGGAGAGATGGGGAGAAAATTTGGAACTCAAAATCTTGCGGAGATGAATACTGAGAGCTAAAAATAAATTAGTTAATTAAAAAAAAAAGAAATGAAAGAAAAAATCACAGTGAGTCATTTTGCCACCCAAGAGCAGCTTAGGGAGACAGAAAAAGTCTACAGAGAGAGGGATGAGGTCTGCTCAGGAGTTTCCTGCTAGGAGCATTTTAGTACCCAGGGACTGAAAGAAGACAACTAGTTCAGGGCACAGGGATGGGTGTCATGTGGTACCCATTTTGTTCCGTTGCTTGCTATCGAGTTCTGAGCCATGGATCCAGAGCAAGGAATAAGTACTGGAAGCAAATAGTAGCTGTGGGGATCTGATCCCAGGAGCAGAAGGGGAATTCATTTCTTGCCTATAGTGGAATTACCCTGGTAGAAATCACACACTAAAGGGGACTCTGGAGTTCAGTTGTTCTGAACTTAAAGAGCTATCCAACAGGTGAAATAATAATGTCTCAGTTAAGCAGCTGTTTGCTGAAACTTCCACTAGGGGAAAAGCTGCCAGACCCAGATGTGGGTCAGGAACATATAAAGTTCAGACTAGGAAGTATATGAACAGATACTCCCCCAGATCACATCCCTGCAGCAGCACACACAGCTGGAGGTAAGAGGACAAGTGCTCAGGCCAGATATTCTTAAGTGCACTGAACCCAACATTAATATGAAGTCCAAAGTCAAGAAGAAAGGAAATAGTAGAATCTGACCATAAAGAGCTATGCTGACAACAAGGGAGTTGAAGACACAAACACAGAAGAGACTAACTTGAAGAAGTCTACAAACAAAATCCAAGGAAAAGAAATGCATATTGGGCACAAGTCCAACAAGAGTTCCTAGAACAGAGAAAGCAAGAGTTAAAAAAAAAATTGAGCTAAAAATGATTTCTAAAACCAAATGAGAGCAGTAGAGGAAAAAAAATGGGAAAAGAAGCAAAAGCTAGGGAGGAAAGAAATGAAGACAATTAATAGTCTGAAAAAAAGGAACTGAAATAGTCTGAATAAAAAATTGTCTGAAAAACCTTGCTCAAAAAAGGAACTCCCTGAGAAGCAGAGTTGCCCAAATGGAAGCTAATGACTCCATGAGGCATCAAGGAAAAATAAAACAAAGTCAAAAGATAAAGAAGACAACATAAAGGAACATAGAACTACCTAAAAGCCATGAACAAGAAAAGTAATCCAGACATCAAATTTGAAGAATAATTAAAATACAACTTCCCAGTTATGTTAGAACCAGAGGGCCAAGTAAAACTGAAAAAAATGCATGTTACCTTCTGAAAGAAACCCCAAAATGAAACTTGCAGGTATATTATAGCCAAAATCCAGAGTTCCCAACTTGAGAAAAGTACTACAAGAAGCCAGAAAAAAAAGGAATTCAAGTACTGTGGCGGAACAACAATAATAACAATGTTACGATGACAGCTAGCTTATAGTAGTGCTTACTATGTGCCATGCACTGTGCTAAGTACTTTACAATTATTAACTCATTTGATCCTAATAACCACTCTGGGAGGTAGGTACTATATATTCCCATTTCACAGATGAGGAAACAGACAACAAAGGTTCAGTGAACTGACCAGGGATATAGAGTTAGCAAGTCCCAGATCTGAACTCAGGTTCTGCAGACTCTAGGCACTCTACCCTCTGCATCACCTAGCTGCTCCCAAGATCAGGATCATGCTAGATTTAGCAGTCAGTACAATAAGGAAACAGACAGCTTGGCATAAAATTCCAAAAGGCAAAGAATCCAAGCTTACAATCAAGAATAATCTACCCATCAAAACTAAGCATAATGGGGGATGGGGACCCAGTCCTTTAAAGAAATAGAAGACTTGCAAGAATTTCCAATTTAAAGACTAGGACTAAGCAAACATATCTGACGTACAAAAACAACAATCAAGAAAAGCAAGAAAAGGTAAACATAAGTGAACAATCATAAGGAACTAAAATAAGATTAAAGTGTTTACATTCTAATATAGGGAGAAGAAACATTTATCCCCCCAAAGCTCCATGATCATGAAGGTGCACAGAGGAAGTTCTGTTGTTTGGATGATCTCAGAAGAAGAAAGGAAGGGTGGGGAGGGAGATGAAGAATGGTAAAATAATCTCACATAAATGGGGTACACAAGGAAAAGTTCACATAAGAGGAGCCCACAGGGGAAGGTGGGGAAGAAACACTTGAAGCTCACTCTCACTTGAAATGGTTAATAGAAAGAAGAATAAAATGCACTCACCCCCTCTGCCCCAGTACCCAACAGGGAAGAAATGAAATGGGGAGAGGCATAAGAAGGAGGGCAGATTAAGGCAGGCAATAGTGAGAAAATAGACTCTTCAAGAGGGTACAGGAGAAAAAAAAATAAAATATAAGAGAACTGGATGGAGGGAAATACACGGTAATTATAACCACGAAAGTTTGAAGGAACTGATTCTGTATCATTCTAGAGTAGATGCTCTCCTGTTCCACCGCCCCATTCTGCATGATTCTTTAAACCTTTTCTACGTCTTTGAGTCGAGCTCAGGAATTCAGTTTTCCCTCTGAGTTAAAGTTATAATTAATGGGAAAAACTTATTTTCAGCTCCTGGGAAAATACTAAGACAGCTGGTGTTAAGTCCTGAAGCTCCAAGAGATAGACTGTTTGTTCATTCTTGCCTTTGCCTTTCCTTGCACAATTAAGGCCGCTCTTATTTCCCTAGCAAACCCTCTTAGGAGCTAGGGAATCTGCCATCCCTGGTTAACTAACAACATCCTCAGGATGCAGATGGGTCCCATAAATCAATCAAGCATTCCTTAATGACACAGATGTAATCAATCATGTTGTCCCCACTCCCATGACGCTGTTTACCCAATAAACAATTGCAGGGTTGTCTCTACCTACTCAATTCTGTACTCCCCCAAACTATAGTAAGGTTAGTGAGCCCTACCTTGGGCTCTTTGGTCATTGAGGGATCAAATAAATTGGGTTTATTTATTGGTTACTGCTGGCCTAACTAATAAATTGATCACGCTTAGAACATTGTCTCTCAGTTTACCTTAATATTCAAATACAATATAATAATAATATTATTATTACATAAATTATATATATGTAACTTATTATATATAAAATAATATGATATAATTTTCAAATAAGTAAATGGGATAAAATCACCCATAAAATAGAAAATAGCAGAATGGATTAGAAATCAGAATCCAACAACATGCTATTTATAAAAAGGATACTGAAGTAAAAAGTATACACAGAGTTAAAATAAAGGGCTAGAGCAGAATTTACAATGCTTCAGTTGAGTAAAAAATGGAAGGGCAGCCATTATGGTCTCAGACAAATCAAAAGCAAGAAGAGACTTAAAAAAAGAGATAAGCAGCGAAATTACATTTTGCTAAAAGTTACCAAGACAATGAATTAATACAAGATATATGCACATAATGGTGCCACATTTAAATTCTTAAAGAAAGAATTAATTACATGGAAGAAACAGGAAGTAAAACTATAATAGTGGGAAACCTCAATTTATCCCCTCTCAGACCTAGATAAACTGAACCAAACAATAAACAATAACTTAAGCTAAATAGAATTTTAGAAAAGTTAGATATGATAAACCTCTAGAGAAT
Source organism: Notamacropus eugenii (assembly GCF_028372415.1). Classification (NCBI taxonomy): domain Eukaryota; kingdom Metazoa; phylum Chordata; class Mammalia; order Diprotodontia; family Macropodidae; genus Notamacropus; species Notamacropus eugenii. The sequence continues at coordinate 506,821,106 of NC_092873.1, forward strand.
ACTGAATGGGAATAGAAAGGAATACGATTATTTTTCAACTGCGCATGGTACCTTTATAAAAACTGACCATGTATTAGACAGGGCATAACCTCACAAACAGAAACAGAAAAACAAAAATATCAAATATATATATTTTTTTTACCAACACCATATTCAATAAAAGGCTGCTGAAGCAGAGATCAAAAATTAAATGGAAATTAATAAAAAAAAAATAGATCAAAGAATAAATCATAGAAACAATTATTAAAGATAATAATAAAAATGAAAAGGTACCAAAATTTCTGGGAAGCAGCTAAAGCAACACTTAGGGGAAAACTGATACCTTTAAATGCTTTCACCAATAAAAGAGAAAGATCAGATGAAGAAATTAGGGATGCAATTAAAACCCCTCCAGAAAACCCAACAAATCAAAAATCCCCAATTAAACACCAAAAAACCCCCTGCAAATTAAAGGAGACAAAATTGAAAGCAAAAAATCAAATGAGTTAATAAAGTTAGAACCTTTTTGGGGGGGAGGGGGAAGACACAAAAAATTATAAATAGGTAAGTTGATTTTTTAAAAAAGAATACCAAATTGCCAATATCAAAAATGAAAAAAGTGAATTCACAACTACTGAATAAAAGAAATTAATAGCTACTGTGCCAAACTATACAGTTCTTGCTTTACATAAAGATTATTCTGCAGACCTCTATGTAAAGTTATTTTTACATAATATAATTATAATTGTGTTTGTCCTTTGTTGCCAAAGAAGATCATGCCATTGGAGAAATGATGACATGACTTGTACTTGACTTTGTTGTGAGTGAGGGAGGGCTGTGCAGGTCACCAGCCTCACTTCTCTTCCAGAATCATCTGAATTCAGTGACCTGATATTCGTCAGGATGCCTGGAGATGACCCAGGATGCACTGGGAGATCTTAGGCCCTTTAGGCCAAGGTCTTTACAGGCACTCACTTAGGGTGAGGCAATGCCCATTCATTGAATAGGCCTGTTTAAGAAGTAGCCAGGGCATGGCCCCTTTAATGAGGTCAAGAAAAAGGAAGATATCACAGGACAGGACAGAATGCCTGGAAAGAAGTAGAAAGGGAGCTGCCCTGAATGTCTGTGGAAGAGGCTGGCAAACAGTGAGAAATGACAGCAGGAGGAGGAACACATGGGGACCTGCACCAAACTAAGAAGAACAAGAAGCTGGGGGGGGGGGGGGGGGGGGGGGCAGACACATGGGAGCCAGACATGGACACAGACAAGAGAAAACAGGTAACACGTAGGGGTCAGGGATAGACACTCAGAACCCCAGCACAGACATATGGAAGAGAGACATGCAAGAAGAACTGACATCTAGGCAGGTGAGTCAAGTGGCAAAGGTGCCCTTTCTGACCAAAGGTTTCAAACCAAGTCCCTAATCCTTCTGCAGTGGCAGCTTCTGCTTTCACTAGGAGATTTTGTTTTGGTTTTTTGGGAGAAGGAGGTGGAGTATAGGTGGAGGAGTAAAGCATAGAGCAAAGCATAGAGCAGAGGAAGGCAGGGGCAACAGTGGAGAGAGGATGCACAGTACTGAATAGTAAAGTTAAATAGGTGTTCTTTCGGAATGAAGAATTTTTCAGAATGTTTTCTGTAAAAAGTCAAATCTGCATCATACAAATTTACATAAAGCCAGAACTGTATGTATGTCAAAGTGACAATCTAAATAAAATGGATGAAAATTTACAAAAACATAAATTATACACAAGAAATAGAGTACTAGATAACCCTATCTTAGAAAAAGAAATTGAACAAACCATGAATAAATCCCTAAAGAAAAAACCTAAGGACCAGCAAATTCTACCAAATATTTTAAAAAACAATTCCAATACTACATAAACTGTTTGAAAAAATAGGAAAAGAAAGAGGTCTTACCAAATTCCTTCTATGACACAAATATGGTCTTGATACCTAAACCAGGGAGTCAAAACAGAGAAAGAAAACTATAGACCAGAGGTGTCAATCTCTTGGACTGCAAAACTTCCAAGTATAGCCTGAACCAGATTAAAAGGTAATTGGAAAATGTTTAACATAATAAATAAATAAAACAGAACACAGATAAGGTTAATTTGTAGATTTCTAAGTCAATAAGTGGCCTGCACAGATCCATTTCTATTTGAGTTTGACACTACTATAGACCAATATCCCTAAAGAATATTGCTATAAAAATTATGACTAAAATGTTAACAAGCAGACTGCAGCTACATATTACAAAGATAATATACCAAGCTGCATGTACAGCAGGAATATAGAGTCAGTTCAATATCAGGAAAACTATAAACCTAACTGACCATATTGATAACAAAACAAGAAAATCTTATGATTATATGTCAAAAGCTGTAGAAAAAGTTTCTGAGAAGATATAACATCCATTCCTATTAAAAACATTAAAAAGTACATGAATAAACAAGTTTTCCTCCAAATAAGTAATATCTAAAACCAAGGAGAATGATATGAAGAATGGAAAGGATAGAACAATAATGGTTAATAGTGAAATGAAAACTCAAATAAGGAGAGAATAGAAGGTACCTAGCCTCCCTTTATGAATTCCAGTCATCTATCTTTTTGGTAATACTGAAAAGGTACTAAAAGAACTTGTAAACTGTGACTGACAAAACATTGTGTATTTTTAAAAGACCCTGGAGAACAGAAGAAGTATCACAGGCTAGAAAAAAAAGAATATCCCAATTTTCAAAAAAAAAAAAAAAAAAAGGTAACAGCATCTAGAAACTATAAGTAAGTGAGTTTGACTTATTGGTTTCAAATTTGAGAACATAATGAAGGGATATTTCTGAACATTTCAAAAGGGATAAAAGTAGTCAGAGCTAGTCTGGCCTCATCAAGAACAGGACATGTCAGATTAACTTTATTCTTTTACGGGTAGGATTAATATACTGACTATATCAAGTGAATGATACAGTCAATAAGTGACTTAGACATGTGGAAAAATCCAACAAATTTCTATTTATTCCTATCTATAAGATAGAGAAATGTGAGCAAGATGGCAGTAAAACCAAGTAGATTCATAACAAACTGACTCAAAGAGTAATACTGATCATCAGTGTGAAATGGAGAGATTTACTGAAGGGCCTTCTGGCTGGCTCAGATCTAATCATCCTTGTCATCAACTGGGATAAAGACCTACACAACACACTTTTTATACTTGAAGATGACAAAAAACTGGAAAAGAGAGCCAAAATGTTGAGCCATATTCATAATTCTAAAATATCTTAATGGACTAAAGCTATGGGCCAAAATTTTAAATTTGTTTAAAATTGTATAAATTGATGCTTTTATGTCAATTTCTTTTTTTGATTATATTTCTCCCCACTCTCTCACCCACAGAGCCATCCCTTCTAATAGATGACTTAAAAAAGGGAAAAAAAGTAACAAAACCTACCAAAACATTTTTATACCAATAACAAAATTCAAGAGGAACTAGAAAAGTAAATCTCGTTCAAAAAAAGTATAAAACTCATTAAGTATTGAGATCATCTACCTAAGTACATTCAAAATTTATAGAAATAGTTACAAAACAATCTTTAAAGAAATTATTTAAATAATTGGAGGGATATTCATTGCTTGGGCGTAGGCCACACTAATATAATAAAAATGATATAACTTAAATTAATGTATAGATTTAGTGCTAAAACAAGTACCAAAGAGGGTAGGGTTACAGAGCAGGACAGAATTCATGTAGAGAAACAACAGGTCTAGAATCACGGTAAAAAATGCAGAAAAAAAGTTTAAGAATGAAAGTAAAATGGCCATTTTCAGACTTTAAATTATCCTATAAAGTGACTGTCATTAAAAAGATCCAATACTGGTTAAAAAACTCTCAGAAAAGCAGAAGCAGCTAGATGGCACAGTGGACAGATCATTGGACCTGGAATCACGAAGAAGTGAGTTCAAATCCAGTCTCTGACATTTACCGGCAGTATGACCCTGGGCAAGTCACACTGCTAAAGCTATCTAGGTGGCTCAGTGGATAGAGAGCTGGGCTTGGAGCAGGAAAAACTGAGTTACAATCTGGCCTTAGACACTTACTAGCTATGTGACCCTGGGCAAATCTCTTAATCCACTGGAGAAGGAAATGATAAAACAACTCCAGAATCTTCGCCAAGGAAACATCCTTGTACACTATGGGCTTCCTCTCCATTCCTTTCCCATAGCGTCTGATAAAAAAGGTCATCAAGGTCAAGGCCAATCCCACTCCACATGCCTTTGATCCCCATCGTCTTCTGTCTTTTCTAGTAGATGATATCCTTGATCAAACCCCCTTCTCTCTCATCTTCAGTCTCTCCTGGTCCCTTCCCTACTGCCTACAAAGATATTCCAGCCTTTCCTATCCTTAAAAAAAAAATCTTCACTAGACCTTCCACTATACTATCCCCACAGACTCTCCTGTATCTCTCCTGTTTCTCAGCCAAATTGGTTCCTCAACCCTTTGCAATCCGAAAATGCTCCCCAATGAATAACCGTTTTTATCTTTCGTTTTTGAAGAGGATCAATGACATCATTTGTGTGAACTGGATTTAAGTGAGGCAGAGCTGCAGCCTTGCTCTCTCTTTCAAAGTCATTGAAATTCAGTGAAAGGACAAAAGTCCAGATGACCGTGGTTCAGGATGCAGTGGATGACCATAGTGTCTTCAACGTCGGACCAAGCTCTAGGAACTCCACAGCACCTGCTTCAATTGCCTTCATGGCCACTACATCAAGTTGTTTTCATTTGCCCATTCCGCCAGGGAAGTCTTCACATGCTTGGGATAGACATTCCCCAACTCACCAACGGGTTTGAAGCCTGCTGGTTACTTTCAGCCTAGCTTAATTTGCTAAGACAGTATTACCTGGGTGTGGCTGCTGTACAGCTACAGCTTCCTGGAGCTACAGGTGAGAACAGGACAGGTGGACACCAAAGGTGGATAAGCAGCCCTCACACCAGATGTGCTACTGCTCCCTGAACACACCTCTCCTCCCCTGCCCCCAATTACTGAGGACTACGAAACTGGTGCATCTGAAGGTCTTTTCTTAATTCTAATTATTCTCAATTTACCAGATGCATTTAATACTGTTGATCATACCATCTACCTCAGACAGTCTCTCCTCTCTGTTTTTGTAATATTACCACATTTGTCTTCTACCTCTGACTGCAGGTCCTGTCCTAGGCTCTCATCTCTTTTCCCTGTACATTCTTTCTGTTAAGCCCATCAGTTCCTATGAGTTTGAACTATTATTTCTATGTAGATGATGTTTAGATTTATACATCTAGTCAAGTCTTTCTTCTGAAATTCAGTTCATAATTGCCTATTAGACACATCAAAAGGAATTCATTATTTCCCCCCTCCATCTAACATTTCCCTCTTCTAAACTTCCCTCTGTTCATCTCAGACATCAATCCTTCTAGTCACCCAAGTTTGTAAACTTTCTATCATCTCAGACTTCTCATCTGCCCTCACCTCACATGTCCAAGCATTTGCCAACTCCTGTTTCCCTCCACATTTCTTCTATTCTAACCCTTCTCTCCTCCACTCATACAGTGATCACTTCGGGCCCTCATCAGGTCACATCTAGATGATGATGATGATGATGATGATGATGTTGATAATGACTAGCATTTATATAATACCTGAAGGTTGGGAAAAAATGTTTTTCAAATATCTCCTTCTACTTTTATAACCACCTTCAGAGGTAGGTGATGTTATTATCCCCTTTCAACAGATGAGAAAACAAAGGCACAAGAGAGGTTCAGTACCTTGCCCAGGATTACACAACTAGTAAGTGTCTGAAGCTGGTTTTTAATCCAAGTCTTTCTGGTAACAGGCTTTATTCACTTTATATTTTTACTTATATATTTATATATACATTTATTTATAAATATATTTATCCCTTTATCCACTACAGCACCTAGATGCCCAACTTCATGCAACAGCTGCCTAAGTAATTTCCCTGCTTCAGGTCTCTCCACTTCATTCTACCATACACTGCTGCCAAAGCTATCTTCCTTAAGCAGAGCTCTATGTTATTCTATATTCTCCCACTCAATCAATTCCAGTAGCTCCCTGTTAACTCCAGGATCAAACATAAAGCTTCTCTGCTGAACTCTTCCAGTCCCTTACAGCCTGGACCCAACCAAGCTTTACAGATTCCCTGGACACTGTCCTGTTTCTTGTCCACAATGCAGCCTTCTAGCCTTCTCTCTGACATATGACACTATAGCTACCTCTGGTCCCCATGCCTCTCACCCGGTTGATCCCCATGTCTACAATGCCCTCTGTCCTTAACTCCTCTTTGGAGCCTCTCTCAATGCAGCTCAAACACCACCTTCTGTACAAAGTTTTTTCTAATGTTCCTAACTCTTGTGATCTCCATCCCTAACTACCTTTTATTTAACTAATGTTGCATATATTTGTATTTATTCGCTTGTATGTATGCCATCTGTTTACAGGTGTACCTGTCTCCCCCATTAGAATGCAAACCCCCCTGCAAGTAAAAACTGTTTCATTTCTGTAATTGTATCTCCAGTGTACAAAACAGTGACCAGAATTAAGTAGATATTTAATAAATATGTGAATCCCTAGACTGTTTTGGCTTTTCTGACTGCCTCATCACCCTGCTGATTCAAATTGAGCTTGTAGTCCACCAAGACCCCCCAAATCTTTTCCAGACAAAATGCTATCTAACTAGGCTTCTCCCGTCTTATATTAGTGAAGTAATTTTTTGGTACCCATTCACAGTAATAGTGTGAAATAGCTTATAAAATGTAAACAGAGGGAAAAAACAGTAAATCTGATTAGTGTTGGGTTTATAATTTAGTTAAGAGGAGGGAGAATTAAAGTTTGGCTTCAGAGACCAGAGAAAAAGAACTATACCTTAGCTGACTGTGGTGTGGAGAAATTAAGCCAAGCAGGGACGAAGTCATGCTGCGCCATTTAGGTCCAGTGTCTCTCTTCAGCAAGGTGAGGAGGCATCAAACCTCATTGCCAGGATCTGACAGAGACAAACAAGGCAAACATCCCTTAAGTCTGTCAGGTTCTGGGAATGCGGAAGGAAGATAAAATATTTCTCAAGGGTTCCTTGTGAACATTAGAAGAATAAGCAGAGGTAGAAAGTTTTCCAGGAAGGCAGGGACAGCTTCATCACCTAGGAGGCTCTGCTTCCTGCTGCCATCAGTGTCCTTCAGAATCTTCCAGTATCTTTCCCCCTGGAGACCTGTACAATCTGCAGCTGGTTACCCAGCCCTGACTCAGATACATTAAATCTGCCTCCCAAACGACACCTATTTTCACATGCACATTCACAGGCTTTTTTTTTTTTTTTTAAAGAATCAGGCACATGGAGAATATTTACCCCAGAGTATAACCTCTGTGGTCCTGGTCCTCCAACTTCGTATGCTTGGCCCCGCTGGGTCTTCCACGTTATCCTTCTGTCAAGAGGGGCTGGGGTGGCCTGGGCAGCAGCACGCCTACTCGAGGCACTAAAAGCCACGCCCTATGCTGACCAGCCCTTTGCCCCTTCAGTTGCTCATTTTAAACTACTGTTTCTCACACTTACCCAAATAAAGGGGGGAGGGGGAGGGGGAGAACAGAAAAAGGTGTCTGGTTACATTTAAAAAAAGGGAGGGGGAAACCACACACCTCTGTTCAGCTCATTCACCTGCCTTCAGGGTGGGTACTATGTTGTTGCTGAAGCAGATAGTACATGAGGATCTAGGGAGTTGGTACCAAACACTATTCATAGCAAGGCCATGGCTAGCAAGACAAATGTGGTCATGTGTTAGCAACAGGTAAGTGGCAGAGGAAAAATATAATTTTAAAGTAACAGAAAACTGTGAACTTGGAGAGTCAGCTCAATTGAGAAACATCCACATGAGAATGTATTTAAAATATTAATTTCATTATCCCCAATCATAAAGCTGCTAAAAAAGTGTATATGTGTGTATGTGTGTCTGCTGTAGCTTTAAGATCGTGGACTGCCTTGTGGTAGATACAATCCAGCAGAAATTTGCTCTGCTTTGTGAAGATTCTGGACAACACACTTGCTGAGTTCAATGTCAGACTGGGAGTGGAATGCTTCCACAGGTGTAGTCTACTTCTTCAAAGCTGACCATTTATAAAGTGAAAAAAATTAAAATGCAGAAATATGGGGCAGATGAAATTTCCTCAATGGTGCTTTCTTTCCTCAGATCTCTGTCACTCCTCTCGCTCCACACGGGGAGCACAGTCGAGAGCAGGCTGAGAATGCTTCTACTGCAACAAGGCAGAATCTGCTTCTTGTGTCCGGTGCATTTTCACCATCAACCAATCTTCAAAAAGCCATACGACTCAACTGGTCTAGAAACGAAGATGAGACAGAAAACAAAGTATGAATTATAAAACTCTATGCCGAGTTATCATATCAACTACATAATTACTAGGCACCCACCACATGCAGAGTGTTATGTCAGGTTCCAAGGTAGATATAATGACAAGTAAAATGAGCTGTCTGTGCTCTACATCACAGAGGTCAACAAGGAAAGGAGGCATGTAACGTTCAAGGATCTGTGATTTTGTGAATGGATACCCCTCCCCGCTTCTCCAAACACTACACCCCTTTGATGATGGTCTGCAGAATTGTTGTGACCAAATTATATCTTAAAGCAAAACTGGTAGTAATCCTTCTGAAATTAGCTAGGTCATATTACAGATGGACAAACAGGCATATAGCAATCTGGTACTCAAAAGTCTTTCCAACCTGGCAGGACCTGTTAGCTGAGCTATTGAGAACTCAGGGTCACTTCCATACCACATGGAAGCAATGGAGAGAACCGGAATGGAAGAAAACAAATGCCAAAGCCTCTAGAATACAAAATAAGCTGTAAGTGCATATGAATTGGATCTAATTGGATGGCTCCTCCCAGAAGGTAGTCCAAGTCAGTTATATCTCACTCCTTTCCTCACACAGGGTATGTCTCTCTGCCCCCTTTAGCTTCCTTTTAACACGTTGTCTTTCCTTATTAGGATGTAAGCTCCTTGAAGTCAGAGGCTGTTCATCCTTCTACTTGTATTTCCAGCACTTTAGCATAGTACCTGACACAGCAAAGCCTTTAAAAAATGCTGATTGAGGCACACTAACGCACTATTGGTGGTGCTGGGAAGTCCCCAAATTCTGGAGAACAATTTGGATCGATGCCCAAAGGGCTATAAAATTTTGCATATCCTTTGATTCAGCAATACTACTACCACCACAATACTACTGCCCTAAAGAGATCAAAGAAAAGAGAACCTATACGTACAAAAATATTTATAGCAGTTATCTTTACGGTGGCAAAGAACTGGAAATTAAAGAGATACATATCAAATGGGGAAAGATTGAACCAAGCTGTTGTCCATAATTGTGATAGAGTACTATTGTGGTATAAGAAACAACATGAAGGATTAGTTCAGGAAAACCTGGGAAGATTTGTATGAACTGATGAAGACTGAAGTGAGCAGAACTAGGAGAATGTTGTACACAGTAACAGTAATACTGTAAAGATAATCAATCAACTGTGAGAAACGTAGCAATTCTGATCAAAGCAATGATCCATGACAGTTCCAAAAGACTCATGGCAACTCTTCATTCTATCCTTTCCTTTATATAGCACTCCCCTCCATGCAGACAACTCTTAAGACCTCAAAAACTCCTATCTTAGCATCCAACAAACAGACCAGAGCAGGTGAAGTGTATTTGTTTTGTCCATGACCACGTAGCTAAGAAGTGTCAGAGGCAAATTTTATCTATGCCTAGGCCTATTAGGACTTGAAGCCAGGATTCTCTCCGCTAGACCATGCTGTACAGCTTACATTTCCATATTGATTTGTGGCTGGCAAAAGGGCTTGAAAAAGGCTTTCCTCATGATAATCCTAGTCGTGCAAATATTATCATCCTTATTTACATTTGAGTAAACTGAGGTCTAAAAAAGTCAAGGAACTTATCCAAGATTACAGACCTCCTAAATGTGGGATCCAAATTCCAGTGCAGTATTCTGTTCACTATACTGGTGGTTTCCCAATTGTACCATGGGTTCTTACGGGGCAGGAGAATTATTTTAAGGTGTCTGGAAATACGTAAGTGTAGCAAGTATTACCTTTTTTACCTTGCTTGCTTAAAAAATATGTATAATATTAACAGTGGGGTTTTATGCTAATGACTTTCTATATTTTGGTACTTTATTCATCCTTAACAGAAACTTGTAGGTAACAATTATTTAAAATCCATATTTGCATCAAAGCACCTGGTTGACTTTATTCTAAATACTTACAATGGTTTGATAAAGTTATTGAGTACTTGGGTTTATCTTCTGTATTGAAATCTAAGCTTGACATGGAACCAGATCAAACTTCGACCTCTACAAGCTGCAAAACAGCACCAGCTACTTCATTATGACTTGTCATAATAAATGAGCAGACACACCTTCTAAGGCCTGACTGTCTCACACAAATACATATTCAAATAAGGAAAATATCTGTAAAGTGCTTAGCACAGCTCTGGGTACAATGCAGGAACTTAATAAATGCTTGCTCCTTTCTCCCTCTTCCCTTCACTTTAAAGTGTTAGTGAATTCACAGAAGCTTTCTGTTATGAATTCTCTAACATATATTAATAGCATAATTGGTATCATATGTAGATTGGAAACTCCACCCCCCCACTGAGTGTGGAAGGCACTGAATGTCTGCCTGAGTTAGACATTATCAACAGACACAGGAGGGCCGCTGAAGATTTCTGCAGGAGGGAAGTGAGGCAATGAAATTTTGGAAAAATGCATTACAAAAACCCATGTGACTTTTGAATTATAACTATCTCTGAATATTTTAACTTTTTCATTAGCTACCAAAAATTTGTAGTATCTTAAAGGATGCCTTAGCTGGCATCTCAGAGAATTCAAGCTCATATGGCTGTGAGACCTGACCTTTTAGGGAGAAGTCTGCAAAAAAAAAAAAAAAAAAGGCTATAATTTGGAGGGATGAGCCGACAGCATGGCCACCACTACTTAAGAGAAAAATAGTCACGTATTGGGCATTACTTACAAAAACTAAAAGTTTTAAGTTGGCTTGAAACAAAGATAAAGAACACAAAAAGAATTCTCATGTTTTGATAGTAAGTTTTTAGCATGCTCTCTTTATAACATGAGGCCATGTGGCAAGTCCTCCTTCATATGCTTACTGGGCATCCTTTCCTCACTAAGTCATATTCTGGGAACCACCCCAAAATAAGATGACCTGACCTTCATAGGATAGTCATGGGCTCAGTGTTGTCCTCCACTCCAGGGTCAACCTCATGCACTGAGTGGTGCACAGTAAGGCACTGACCTGGAGACCTTCTGTTAGGTCTGTAGCTGGAGGCTGGACAACAGTTTATAAAAATACCAGTAAGAGCTCACACCTGGATTCCTCCATCGTTATTCAACTCAAACTGACCCTCTATGTTCTCTTAGTTGCCTTCTTTTCCTTTTCTCATCCTTGGGTTCTCTGCAAACTTTGACCCTGTAGACCACTGTTTTCTCCTCTCTGGGTTTTTCTGACACTGCTCTCTCCTAGTTCTTTCCTACCTGTTTGAGAGCTCCTTAGTTTCTTTTGCTGGTTGAACCACTTCATTTATGCCAAGTCTACTTAACCATGGGTATTTCCCAAGAGTGCCCTGTGCTGTTATCTACCCCTATATACTATTGAACTTGATCTCATCAGCTGCTAGGGATTCAGTTTTCACCTCTATATATGATTCCCAGATCCACATATTCCATCCTATTATCTTTCCTGAACTCCAGTCTTACATTACCAATTTCTTCCTGGACAGCATGAACTGGATGTCCCTTAAGTTCAACATACTCAAAACTGAACTCATTATCTTTTCCAAAAAACCTTTCCTGTTTTCAAATTTCATATTAATGTCCATCCTGCCAGTCACCCAGGCTTGTAACTTTGGTGCCATCCTCGAGTGCAGCTCACTTTCACTCTCCCATATACCTAAGTCTCATTTCTACCTTTACAACGTTTCTAGTTTCTTGTTCTTTTCCCTGACACTGCCACCTCCTTGGTGTGGGCCTCCATCATCTCACATTTGTACTCTTTCAATAAGCCTTTGATCTGGTTTTCCTGTCTCAAGTCTCTCCCTATGACAATCGATCTTCTACTCAGCTGCCAAAGTGATTTTTCCTAAAGATCAAATAATGTCACTCCCTCTATTAGTAAACTCCAGTGGCTTCTTATTGCCTCTGAGAACAAACTAAAAATGTGCCACTGGGCATTTAAAGCCCTTTATAACCTGGCCCCTTTCCTAATGTTTCAATCTTTTCATAATTTTCCTCCCCTGCACACTCTCAGAACCAGGGACACTGGCTCTCCCTTGGAGGACACTTCATCTCTCAAGTCCATGCCTTTTCTATGGTTTTTCCCCAGGATGGCAGTGCTTCCCCTTCTTACCTATACCCTCTAGTTTCTTTTAAGACTTGCTCAAAGTTGACCTTTCGCAGGTAACATTTCCAGCTGCCCACACTGTTACTGCCTTCCTTCTGAGAGAATGTCTCATTTACTTTATAGATCATGTATTTAAATAGTTATTTTCAGCTGTCTCCATTAGCCTGTGAATGCCTTGAATTGAGGACAGAAAGGATGCCCAGTAAGTGCTTAATCAATACCTGGCTGAATGTTACATCTATGGAATGTTCCTCCTAACAATCTTTCAAGGAACTCGATCCAGAGACTTAGCCTCCTAAGAAGTGAGCTGACAGAAAGACTTACGTTTATGTCACAGCTGGACAGCTATTCCATGAGAAGCTTCAGTTCCAAAAATGAATAAAAAAGTAATTAAGTCCCTACTTTTTGCCAGGCACTGTGTCAAGCACAGGGAATACAAACACAAGCAAGCAAGATAATCTTTGGTCATAGGAGCTTACAATCTAACAGGGGAAGACAACACATAAAACGAAGCTCAAACGGGGTGGAGTTTCATGCCCTGGGGAAGTGAGTTGCTAGCCTGATTCTGGGCATAGCAAAGTGAAAATTCTCCTATTAGAATCCAGTGACTAAGGATGAACTCTGGGAGGGTAAGAAGGAGGATGGTCAGAGTGCAAACGCACAGTTTAGAAATCCCTGGGATTTTTCTAGAGCCAATTGCATTCTGTTGGCCTTCTCCCAAATCACTGTTAATCTACCATTCTTGATGAATCTGTAAAGCTGTTCAGGAATATAATGAGAAAAATACTTAAATCTTACCGCCAGCTTTGATGTTTCAGAAGGTTGTGTGGAAGACAAAAAGAAGGAGGAAACTGTCAATGTGATTTGAATTTGTAAAGGCCAGAGATAGAAACTGGAGAAGAGAAATATGAGGGAAAAATCCTGAGGAAATTGATGAAAAGTCAAAACAATCTCCAGGTCCAGATTCTATTTCCAGCCTCTGTAAGAGACTAAAGAGGGGGAAAGCAAGAGGGAAGACAAGACCACAAACCAAATAAAAGCAGAAATAAACGGCAAAGGCAATTTGAGGAGTTTGGACTTGTGAAAATGACTGAATAGGGAACGAAGAGAAGTTGAAAATAAACTAAAGAAAAGGGAATCCACCCGAAGTAAAGGGATTAAGAAAAGTTAGGCCAGAAGAAGACTCAAGATAGAAAGTGGATGATAGAAATGACATCCACACCTACTGTAACAATTTTATCCATAAGTATAATCAATCTAAATTAACTGCCACAAGACATCAAAGGAGCCCAGCAAATTTACTTGTCAAATAGAGAGAGATGGTCATCAAAGATATCAGAGTTAGAATATAAACTCATTGAGAAATCCTTACAAAGAAGGATGATGGGCAATTATAAGCAGTATCAACTTTATAAGGCAGAAAAACAACTGAGGGCAAAACCAAATTAAAGAAAATTAGGCCAGATATTCGTCTAGCCATTACCAAAGTCATCTTTGTCAGAGATGACTCTGATGGGCTGGCCACGTTGTTTGAATGCAAAATGTACTCCTGCCAAAAAGACTATTTTATGGAGAACATGGGGCAGGCAATCACATGGTGGCCAGAAGAAACAATACTAGGACACTCTCAAGAACTTTGAATTTGATTGTGCAACATGGGAGACACTGGCACAGGACCGCTCAGCATGGTGTGCCCACATCAGCAAGGGCGTTGTGCTCTTTGAGCAAAGTAGGATTGAGATAGCACAAAGTAAACGCAGGATGTGCAAATTTGGGATATCCACCCCAAATATTCACACGGCCTATCTGTGCCCAACTTGTGGTAAAGCATTCTGAGCTTGTATTGGTCTAATCAGTCACAGTTGGACACACTGAAATTTCACTTTACAGTGGTGATGTCATTTGGGTCCTCTTCGAAGACAAATGATGATAACCAACCAAAGTCATCCCAAAGACAAAAATGAAAGGACTGCAAACAGGAGAAAAAATGGGAGAGATTTGCAAAAAAACTTTTCTCTATGAACAGCAGTGGAATCATTCCTGGAACCTAAAATCACAGCCTCAGTACCAGATGTACTCATAGGAGGTAGAAAAAGAGAGGCACTAAAGAGAACAAGGACAATAAAAGCAGCCTAAAAGGACTAAGTATCTTATTTATGCTACTGGTGACACAATTGTGAGGCTGTTGAGGGATAAATATACATACAAGATATCTAAAGGAGGGGAAGCTACCAAAGTGGAAAAATACAATATATACTAATACCAAAAAAAGAGCAACTGAGAAAATATCAAAAACTAATGAATTATACATGACTACTCTCCTATCAATACAAAATCTTTTGAATAAGAGTCTTCTATGCATGAATTAAGGGAATCCTGGATGTGGGTATTAGGAGGGAACAGGTAGGCTTTCCTAAGTGACAGACAGCAATGGAGCACATCTTTACTATTACCATAGTTAACTGAAAGATGTAAAAAGAAGAGAAAAGAAAAACTTAATATGTTCACTATTTGTTGGCTGTGAAAATGCATTTGATTTGGTGGAACAAAACACTACCTTATAGGCTCTTTTACAATAAATTGTCATCTCCCATCCACATAGCAAAATTATTCAAGATTCTTTAGAAGGCATAACAGAATACTCTTATTCAAAGACTCTCTGATAAGAAACATCAGACTAGGCATAAAATAAAATGTATGCCTGCTAAAGGTATTTGCTGCTACTGTCATGGAGGAGATCCAGAGCAGAGACTAGAGGATAGTGAGGTCATTGAGATACCCTTGTTATGTTGATTACAGCAACCCTTCCAACACTGAAGAGACCCCTTCCTAAAAAGATCTATAATCATCCAAAATGGTTTCACCTGTCCACCAAAAAAAAAAAAACCCCAACAGAAAAGACCAACTGGATGAATGTCTACTGCTTAGATTTCAACATGTATTTGCAAGGCTCCAAACAGAACTTGTTCATCAGTATGCAAATTTGGGAGAGACACTTTTCCTGAGGCAGTACTAAGGCAAGCATTTTCTTGGCTGATAACACACAAGTCTGTAACATTCCTGGAGGTGTCCAAGACAAAACAGAGAGCCACCCAATAAATGTCAAAACAGATAGCTACTACCCACTTTTGGTGAGTCACATGGGCATACTCAATATTCCCAAATGGAGCCTAAAAAGTTTATGGAACTCTCAAAGACTATGGAGCCTTGGGTAAAAATCTGATGATCACAGCAATTTTAAGAGTTTTCCTCAATGCTTTATCCCCATGAAGATCTTGCCCAGACAAACCCCAGTTTTGGATTACTCCCATCACTTGCTGCCTTTGCTTCTACACATGTGCTGCCGAGGTAGAGAAAACATGAAACTATTCAGACTGGATCCACTACAGCTTTATGTTTCATAACCTTGTCTTGGCCCTCACTGCAGCCAGGTAATTTGTTTACATCTTCCTAATCGATTCATTAGCCCACTTATCACAATGGTTTTTTCAAACCTTTTCATCATTCCTCAAACTTTCCCCTCCTCCCCCTGTCATCTGAGAACTCTGACATGCATTTCACTGAAAACACTGAGGCTATTTTCAAAGAGTTCCCTTTCTTCCCATATTCCTCACATCACTTAGATTAACTTCCTTCTGCAACTATCACCTCCTTCACCTAGTTTCAATTATCATTATGCTGATAACTCCATCTTTCTATCCAGCCCTACCCTCTTTCTTAAGCTTCCAGTCTCAAATCAACTTGCCTAATGGACATCTTGAACTAGATGTTCTGTAGACATCTTAAACGCAACATAAATTTCCATATTACTCAAGGATATCATCAGCCTCCTAGTTACCCAGGATGACAACTCAGGTATCATCCTCAACTCCTCACCCTATCTCATAACCCTCTATCTAAACAGTTGTCAAGTCTTGTTGATTCTACCTTTGTAACATGTCTGGCATTTACCCTGTGGCAGCTCTGATCAAGCCCTCCATCACCTTACATCTGGACTATTGCAAAAGCTAGTTGACTTCCCCTACCTCAACCTCAAGTGTTTCTCTACTCAGCTGTCAAACTGATCTTTCTAAAGTGCAACTGAATTCTACAGATTCCATAATTCCTATTACCTACAAGAACAAATGCAAATCTTCTGGTTTTTAAAGCTTTTCATAACATTGTTCCTTCTGACATATCATTCTTATACCTTCCTCTTCTCCATGTATTGTGCAATCCAGTAACACTGACCCTGCTGTTCTGTATGATATCCCACATCCTGACTGAGCATTTTCACAGGCTGTTTGTCCTCCATGCCTAGAATTCTGTTCCCTCTTGATTCCAAGAAGCCTTTCCCAGCCCTCTGTAATCTTATTGCTTTTCTTCTAAAACCACCCCTAATTTATCCCACACATGAGTTTTATGTATGTGGCTGTTTGCTCTCCTATCATATGCCGAGTTCCTCGAGAGCAGGGACTGTTTTTTGCTTTTCTTTACATTGATGGTGCTTGGTACGGTGCCTGGAACATAATAAATGACAGCTGACTACTATCCAC
Organism: Notamacropus eugenii; assembly: GCF_028372415.1. Taxonomy (NCBI): domain Eukaryota; kingdom Metazoa; phylum Chordata; class Mammalia; order Diprotodontia; family Macropodidae; genus Notamacropus; species Notamacropus eugenii. The sequence continues at coordinate 506,838,093 of NC_092873.1, forward strand.
TGAGGGCAAGGGATACAGGATAGACAAATTGTACGGTGAAGCCAACAGCTAACTAAGAAGGCAGTATCTGAATATGGGCTTTTTATTGCTAGACTAAGGCTTAAAATACAGTGAAGATGCATGGCCAAGGATGGAGTAAACCTCAAAAATCTGTTTTCCTGTTTTTTTGAAAATCAAAACAAATGGATTCTTTTAGTACTTTACAAGGTAGATCAGAAAAAAAGAGGTATATGCATGAAACTTCAACTATTTTCTACTGTTTGTTTTTTCTTTTAAGTATACAATAAATTCAAAATGTAACTTTTAAAGGTGATCTGCTTCGTGGAGTTTTTTTTTGTCTTTCGTATATCATTTTGTTTTTTAAAGACTTCAATGAGCCTTTCTTTTTATAGTTTTTGCTATTCTCTCTCCTTTTTTTTTTGGCAATCCTCTTGCTCCTCCCTACTCTCCCTTCTTCCTAACTCCCTCCATTAAAAAAAAACAAAAACAAAAACAGAACCTTTGGAATAAACACACATAGCAAAGCAAAACAAATACAGGGGCTATGTCTAAGAATTTAAATCTCATTTATGCACATTAAGTTCATCACCTCAGGTGACTAAATTGCTTTTTATCAATATGTCCTCTGGAATTGTGGTTGGTCACTGCACTGAACATAGTTAATAAGTCTTTTAAAGTTATTTGTCTTTACAACACTGTTCTCCTGGTTCTGTTCACTTCAGTCAGCATCATTTTTTTTACAAGTTTTCAAAGAGTTGTCTGAAACTGTTGAAAAAAGGCTCTTTTAAAATAAAAAGGACTGGGGAAGGAAAATTGTCATGTATACTGTTAGATATCATAGACGGTACATGATGAAGGAAGACTAGAAATTGGGATCACCAGAAGTTCACAGGAGACAAAATCTAAGAAAAGAACCAGTAGTAAAACACATAGTTTAATACAATTATATACACAAACGCTCAATGTTTCAGCAAAAAAGCAAGAGGAGCTAGAACTTCTAACATAAGGAGATAAATTTGATCACAGAAGTGCACCTGAATGTTGGTGGGATAAAGTCCATGACTACATATTACGTATGGCTTTGGATGGATACCTTATTCAAAAGAAAAAAAACTGGTAAAAGGGGAGAGAGAAGAGAAGATAGGCTGACACTGCATACTAAGGGGCACTCATGCAAGAGAAGAATGGGAGATTGGAATGGGGGAAAAGCGTGCTGGAGAGCATTATGATGAAAATCAAGGGAAGAAGAAACAGAAATTGCTTCATCACCCTTGGAGAGCAACACACACATAAGTAATCAGTCAACAAGAATGTTGCAAATACAAATTTTCTTTTTCATTATTAATTAAATTAACAAATATAAACAGTACAATATTCCAAGAATCATGGAAAAGAATTGTATATGAAACTGTGAACTTCTCTTATTTATAGTCTTCCCCTCCCATCCCTATGTAGTTTGGGGCTTTTTGTGTAATTCACTTAGTGTGGCAGTCATATAACATGTTTTTAAAATAATTCAACAACACTCTTTTCTTCCCTTTCTTTTCTTTTTAAAGTATTTCTTAGTACCTTTCTCACCCCTCAAAAAAGAAAATTCCTTTCTTGTAACAAATATAATCAGGAAAACAAGTGCTGAAAATGTATGTCTCTTTCTGCCTCCTGGGCCTAGCACCTTTCCACCAAGAAATGGGAAGAATGATTTATCTTCCTCCTTTTCTTATTAATGGCCATGTGACCCACACTGTAGAGGCTGCATGGCAGTAAGAAACGCAGTAAAGTAGCCTTCAAAGAATTAAATATTATTATCATACAAAGGGCAATAATAGAGAGGCACGTGGGGGTATGGGTCAGGGTTAAGCAGGTCACATCACATAACCAAAAAGTTGCTATGAAGAGGAGAAATAAGAGTCAAAGATGTCATCAAGGAATCTTATGATAGGAACTGATAAGCTGGTCATGTGACCAGCACGACACAGGACAAGTAGACAGTGTATTCACTGGTATCTCAGAAGCAAACAAGGAAGGCCTTAAGCCTGCTGGGACTGACCCTCTATTTAGGGGAGAACAACCACCCACACAGGTTGGGCAGGCACAGATGGGTTGCGATCTGTATTGCCGGAGAGAACTAACAGATACACAAGGGCAAAGATCCATTTGAGTATTTCTGAATTACCTAAATGTTCCAATTTGCAAACTGGATGGTACTTGCAAATAGACATGGTACTGCCTGTATTCAGGCACAGATTACTAAGAAAAGAGATTGTTCTGTTTTTACTAAAAAAAAATAAAATAAAGTAAAGTAGATGAAAAATGTATACTGTCTGACCAGTAAGTTCAGTACTCCAGATAAATTTTCATTATACTCAGAACTGCACAAGAAGATGAACTGGGTTGTATGAAGGTCTAGACACTTGTTTCCACTTCTGAAATAGCAATATTCATTGGGCATCTTAAGGCTCTGAGTGACGGAACATCAGGATCTTAAAGGAATTAGGATGATAAAATCCTCAGATGGCAATAAAGAAAGGGATGCATAGTAGGCGGAGTATGCATGCTGCAACCTGCTGAAAATGATAATGTCTTTTGTGCTCCCTGTCTTCTGTGTTAGAGGACCTGTAAAACCAGAAAAAGAGGTAGGTTTGTCATGCATCAAGGTATGGGACCTAACTGAAAGCTCTTCCCTCCTCCCATCAGCCTCTTTCAAAGCATAGTTTAAATTTCACCTCTTTCAAGAGGCCTTCCCTCATCCCTCTAGTTAGGGCTTATTCAGCCTCCTACACTGAAATTATTTTGCATATATTGTCGTTCATTTTCAGTTGTGTCCCACTCTTTATGACTCCATTTGGGACTTTCTTGGCAAAGACACCGGAGTGGTTTACTACTTCCTTCTGGTCATTCCATAGATGAGGAAATTGAGGCAAATAGGGTGAAGTGACTTGCCCAGGGTCCCACAGCTAATAAGTATCTCAGGCTGGATTTGAACTCAGGAAGAGGAGTTTTCCTGACTCCTGGTCCAGCACTCTGCTATCTTCCCTATTAGGATGTCAGCTCTTTTAAAACAGGAATTTGGTTGTGTGTGTGTGTTTTTTTAACTGCATCCTCAATGTCTTTCACATAAACAGTTCTTAATAAGATGCTGGCTTCATTTATTACTTATCTGACCAAAAGATATAGAGGTGAATGGTACACTGATTTATCAATGTACAAAACTATGGCTATAGCCTGAATCTCTTTCTCCTAAATTCCTCTCCTTTGAACGCTCTATAGGATACTCAAACTAAACATATTTAGAATGAAACTCAATTCTGTTTTCCACCAACTCCTCCCCTCTTCAAAAGTTCCACATTTCTTCTGAGGGACCATCATTCATCAGTTTCTAGTGTTCATTTCTCCCATCTCCTCCCTCTACTCACACAGCCTCTACCGTATTTCAGGAGCCTATAAACTCTAACCCTGGCAATTGCAATGGTCCCCGAAGGAGACTCCTTTTTTAGTCTTTATCTCTCCAAGCCATCTTCCACAAAACTACCTACATGGATGCAGATTTACTGCTTGTTATTCTTCTACACAAAAAAATATTCAGTGGCTCCCTCCTACCTCTTAAACAAAAAGCCTCAGTCTGGCATTAAAATAAAGCCTCCTCTACTATGGCACCTATCATATCATAGATAAATTTAATTGAATTACAAAGATAGTAACATGATAGTGGTAGGAGATTTTCTTGTCCCTCTCTGTTTTAGACAGTCTAATAGAAAGGTAAACCAAAGGGTATATACAGAATTGGATAAATTGCTGGACAAGCTAGTTAACTAATAGATTTATGGCATCTTGTAAATAGGTCTGCTAAAGAATATAAATACCACATGAATTTTAAAAAAAACCTGATAGACACTGTAAATAAATGTAAAAAGGCAGAAATAGTAAACATCCTTTATGGACCATAAAACAATAAGAACAGTAATCAGTTTAAGGGACATAAACAAAAGACACAGACTCACTGCTGCATGGCAATGAGACATGGAGCATAGTAGCCTCCAAAGAATTAGAATTAAAAATTAATATCATACAAAGGGCAACATGGAGGCACATGGGGGTAGGATATGAGGGGTGAGCAAGACACAACAATGAAATGCTAAATAATGGGTACATCAAAGAAAAAAGTCATGGAAAACAATAAGTGAAAGAAAATGACAACAAACTAAAATTTATGGGATATAGATAAAAGTCTTTAGAAAAATAGCAATAAAAACATTAACAAAGCAGAAAAGGAGAGTATTCATGAACTGAATATGCATTTAAAATATTACAAAACCAACAAGTAAACAACACTAAAAAAGTCTTACTATGCAAACAAAAATGGGAAACACTAAAGAGATAGAGGAATACCTTCAAAAATATAAAATAATCAAAAGACCAAATAGAAATCTTAAATAATCCAATCTCAGAAAAAGAAATAGAACCAGCTATACAGAAACTACCAAAGGAGAAACTCTGGGTTCTGGTGGATTAATAGGAAAATTCTATCAAAACTTTAAACAAAACCACACAAATTATTTTCAAAAACTGAGAAAGCACTATATCAGATTCCCTTTATGAGATAAATATAGGAGATATAAACCAGGAAAGGATAAAGCACAGAAAAACTACAGACCAACAATATTGATGAATACTGATTAAAATTTTTTAAGTAAAATCTATCAGACTATAGTAATTCCTCCAAGAAATCATTTTGACCAACTTGGATTTGACCAACCCAACTTGACCAGGGAAGGCAAGGATGGTTCAACATTAGGAAAACAATGAATATAAATAAAGCCAAAACATCTCTAGACATGATTATCTCAATAAATACAGAGTGTCTCTGACCAAGTATAATATTCACTAGTATAGGCACAGAAGGACTTTTCAAAAAATCATACAAAATATCTATCTAAAACCAAAAGCAAGTATCATAAATTTTCTCAATAAATATTATAGGAGTAAAGCAAGGGATGGTTACTCTTCTCCTCACTATTATATAATTCTAGAAAATGTTAGCCACAGAAATAAAACAAGAGAAAGAAATGAAAGACATAAAGGTAAAGCAGAAAATAAAACCCTCCCTATATGTGGATGACATGTTTTACCTAGAAAATCCCAGAGAATAAGCAAAGACATTGAGACAATTACTAGCTTCAACAAAGGTTCACAAAAAGCTGTCTGTCTCCCCACCATCAAAAGCATTTCTATAAAAAACCCCCCAAAGAGGCAACATTGGAAAAGGAAATTCTAGTGCAAATATAAATACAAAAAACACAAAGTATTTGGGAATACAAAATACCTGTATAGATCAAATGACAAAGACTTCCTCAGGGAAATAAAAAAACTTAAATAGATGGAGGAATTTTTGGAGCTGGTGGCTGGACAAGACCATAGAATAAAATGACAATGCTAACAAGGTTAATTTACTTTTAATGTGATAAAAATCAAATATCAAAGTTTAACTTATAGAACCTGATAAAATAAATCGTACTTGGAAAAATAAAATGTCTAAAAATATCAAGGGAAGTAATGAAAAAGAGGTAGGATGAAAGAGGGTCAGTATTTCCAGACTTCAAGCAATATTATAGCAAAAGCAATCATCAAAACCATTTGGTATTGGTTAAAAAACAGAGAGATAGATCAAAAGAACTAAGGCCAAACAAGAAAGAATCAGAAATAATGGAACTCAATAACCCAGTGCTCAATAAACTTGAAAATGGAGCAGCTAGGTGGTATAGTAAATAAAGCAACTGGCCCTGAAATCAGGAGGACCTGAGTTCAAATCCAGCCTCACTTACTAGCTGCATGATGCTGGGCAAGTCACTTAAACCCCAATTACCTCCCCTTACAAATAAAATTAAATAAAAAGAAATAAACTGGAAAACCAATTATTTAGCAAAGAACTCCTTATACGATTAAAAACTGCTGGAAATACTGGAAAGCAGTTTGGCAGAAATTAGCCTTGGAACAACACATTATGCCACACCACACAATAAATTCAAAATGAATACATGATTTTATTATTATGTAAAAAATTAAGGAGATCATCTATATAACTTTCGCAATTATAGATAAAAGACAGAACAAGGGATATAGGTAATTATGAAAGATAAAATGAATAACTTCGATTATGTGAAATTGAAAGGCATTTGCACAAATAAAATTAATGTATCTAGGTTAAGAAGAAAAGAAACTCACAATGAAAAAAAACTTCAGATTTTTTAAAAATCTGAATATTATTGTTATATTACTATTATCTGAATATAATTGTGAAAGTTATATAGATGATCTCCTTAATTTTTTACGTAATAATAAAATCATTTTTTAAAAAACAGGTTAGGAATAGACCAATACCTCACACCCTATACCTAGACAAGTTTCAAATGGATACATTACTTAGATATAGAGGTGACAACAAATGAGAGGATAAAAGAAGAAATTACTTTTCGGATCTATAGACAGGGGAAGAGTTCACGACCAACTAAGCAAAAGAATCAAATAAGCTAAAATGAACAGTTTTTATTACAGGAAATTAAAGTTTTGTACAGTCTCATGTAATTTTGGAAGGGAAATGGGGAAATGTGGAAAATTCTTTGTAGCAGGTTTCTCTGATAAAGATTTCATTTTCAAGATATATAAAGAACTGATGCAAACGTATAAAACCAAGATATGTCTGAAGGATCAAACAAATTTTTAAAAGAAATTAAAATTATTCACATTTCTATGAACAAATGCTAACAATTCCTCCACCCATCAGACTAGTAAAGATGACAAAAGAGAAAAATGACAAAAAATGGTAAGTGGGAAGAAAACAATTACACGAGTGGCCAATCATTTTGGAAAGAAATTTAGAACTATGTCCCCCAAATTATCAAAATGTGCATAATACCCTTTGACCTAGCAACATAGTGGTATGGAGCTATACCCCAAAGAAATCAAAGAAAGAAAAGGACCCTAATGTACAAAAATATTTAAAGTAGCTGTTTTCACTGTAACTAGAAATGGAAGATGGGAGGGGTAGGGAGACTCCTCCTACTGGGGAATGGCTAAACAAACTATAGTAGGTGAATATAATGCAATTCTAAGTATCCAATCTATTATTATATATTGAAGGTCAGCCCCTCCTTTGTTCCCTTTGTTTTTAATTTTCTGGGGAGGTGGTGGGGATGGGAAAGGAAGATTAATAAAGACAAAGAGGGACGACTTACAAATTACAAAACTGTTTGCTGAGATAATACAATTGATAAACATTTCAGTAATTCTCACAATTAACTAGCACAAACAAATCTAAGGCAGTTTGTTAGGTTCATAGCTCCATTCCAAAACATAAAAGAACAACATGTTTAAAGACGTGACATGAAATCAGAATGCTATAAAATATTCCATTAAAAACGACAGACATCTGAGGGAAAAATATTATCCAAGGCGTAGCTCTTTCTCTGCCTGTTCTTTTTTTTTTTTATTATTAAATTTATTTATTTATCTTTTAACATTCATTTTCACAAAATTTTGGGTTACAAATTTTCTCCCGTTTTATCCTCTCCCCTCCCCAAACACCAAGCATTCTAATTGCCCCTATGACCAATCTGCTCTCTCTTCTATCATCCCTCTCTGCCCTTGTCTCCGTCTTCTCTTTTGTCCTGTAGGGCCAGATAGCTTTCTATACCCCTTTACCTGTATTTCTTATTTCCTAGTGGCAAGAACATTAATCGACAGTTGATCCTAACACTTTGAGTTCCACCTTCTTTACCTCCCTCCCTCTCCACCCCTTCCCTTTGGAAAGCAAGCAATTCAATATAGGCCAAATCTGTGGAGTTTTGCAAATGACTTCCATAATAGTTGTGTTGTATAGGACTAACTATATTTCCCTCCATCCTATCCTGTCCCCCATTACTTCTATTCTCTTTTAATCCTATCCCTCCCCATGAGTGTCGACCTCGAATTGCACTCTCCTCCCCATGCCCTCCCTTCTATCATCCCCTCCACCCTGCTTGTCCCCTTATCCCCCACTTTCCTGTATTGTGAGATAGGTTTTCCTACCAAAATGAGTGTGCATTTTATTCTTTCCTTTAGTGGAATGTGATGAGAGTAGACTTCATGTTTTTCTCTCACCTCCCCTCTTTATCCCTCCACTAATGAGTCTTTTGCTTGCTTCTTTTATGAGAGATAATTTGCCCCATTCAATTTCTCCCTTTCTCCTCCCAATATATTTCTCTCTCACTGCTTGATTTCATTTTTTTTTTTAAGATATGATCCCATCCTCTTCAATTCACTCTGTGCACCTCTGTCTCTATGTATGTGTGCGAGTGTGCCTGTGTGTGTGTGTAATCCCACCCAGTACCCAGATACTGAAATGTTTCAAGAGTTACAAATATTGTCTTTCCATGTAGGAATGTAAACAGTTCAGCTTTAGTAAGTCCTTTATGACTTCTCTTTGCTGTTCACCTTTTCATGCTTCTCTTCATTCTTGTGTTTGAAAGTCAAATTTTCTTTCCAGCTCTGGTCTTTTCATCAAGAAAATTTGAAAATCCTCTATTTCATTGAAAGACCAATTTTTCCCCTGAAGTATTATACTCAGTTTTGCTGGGTAGGTGATTCTTGGTTTTAGTCCTAGTTCCTTTGACTTCTGGAATATCCTATTCCATGCCCTTCGATTCCTTAATGTAGAGGCTGCTAGATCTTGTATTATCCTGATTGTATTTCCACAATACTTGAATTGTTTCTTTCTAGCTGCTTGCAATATTTTCTCCTTGACCTGGGAACTCTGGAATTTGGCCACAATGTTCCTAGGAGTTTCTCTTTTTGGATCTCTTTCAGGCGGTGTTCTGTGGATTCCTTGAATATTTATTTTGCCCTCTGGTTCTAGAATCTCAGGGCAGTTTTCCTTGATAATTTCATGAAAGATGATGTCTAGGCTCTTCTTTTGATCATGGCTTTCAGGTAGTCCCATAATTTTTAAATTGTCTCTCCTGGATCTATTTTCCAGGTCTGTTGTTTTTCCAATGAGATATTTCACATTATCTTCCATTTTTCCATTCTTCTCTCTTTGTTCTGTGATATCTTGCTTTCTCATAAAGTCATTAGCCTCCATCTGTGCCATTTTAATTTTAAAAGAACTATTTTCTTCAGTGAGCTTTTGAATTTCCTTTTCCATCTGGCTAATTCTGCTTTTGAAAGCATTCTTCTCCTCATTGGCTTTTTGAACCTCTTTTGCCAATTGAGTTAGGCTAGTTTTCAAGGTGTTAATTTCTTCAACATTTTTTTGGGTCTCCTTTAGCAGGGAGCTGATCTGCTTTTCATGCTTTTCTTTCATCTCTCTCATTTCTCTTCCCAGTTTTTCCTCCACCTCTCTAACTTGATTTTCAAAATTCTTTTTGAGCTCTTCCATGGCCTGAGCCCATTGGGTGGGCTGGGACACAGAAGCCTTGATTTCTGTGTCTTTGCCTGATGGTAAGCATTGTTCTTCCTCATCAGAAAGGAAGGGAGGAAATGTCTGTTCTCCAAGAAAGTAACCTTCTATTGTCTTATTTCTTTTCCCTTTTCTGGGCATTTTCCCAGCCAGTGACTTGACCTCTGAATATTCTCCTCACACCCACCTCACCTCCTGATCCTCCCAGCCAGCGTTTGGGGTCTGAGATTCAAATGCTGCTTCCAGCCTTAGGGCTTTTGGCGGGGGCAGGGCTGCTATTCAGTGTGAGAATTAAGTTCAGATGGTCAGGTCAGGGCAGGGCCGCCTCTCAGGCTCAGTTCCCTCAGGGGGTTTATGCACAGACCTTCCACAATGGATCCAGGCTCCCGCCCTCTTGGGGAGCCCCAGTCTGCAGCCTCCTCTCAGCTTCTACCTCCCGAGGGGGCCTGAATTATGGGGGCACCCCACTGCCCTTTCAACCCGCCAAAGAGACTCTCTCACCGACCCCCGTCACCTGTGGGTGGAGGGACTTGCGCGGCCGCTGGAGATCCCGTCCCTGAAGCCTGCTCGGATCTGTATCTCTCGGTGCCGTGGCCGCTGCCGCAGCAGGTCTGGGCTGGGCTCCGCGTCTGCAGCGCGACGGATCTTTTGCGAGAGGTTTGCATGTCCCTCTGTGGGTGGAGGGACCCGCGTGGCATCCCGTCCCTGAAGCCCGCTCGGATCTTTTCCTCTCGGTGCCGCGGCTGCGGCAGGGCTGCACTCAGCTCCCAGTCCCGGCGCCCAGTGCGCAGTGCGAAGGACCCCCCGCGAGAGGTTTGCAGGTCTCTCCGGAACAAAAATCTCCCTCGCTCCAATATTCTGTGGCCTCTGGGTGCAGAATTCGCCGTGAGTTACTTCCTTGTAGCCGTTCTATGTGTTGTGGGTTCGGAGCTATGTGTATGTGCGTCTTTCTACTCCGCCATCTTGGCTCCGCCCCCCTCTCTGCCTGTTCTTAAAAGAACTTCGATGTGTCTAGTTTATTCAAGTCAAGGCAAAAAACACTGAAGGCCATGAAACATATGATGTGCCATGTATTGTGGTTTAGTGTTAGGGATACCAAAGTAAAAACAGTCCCTGCTCTCAAGAAACTCACAGTCTAATGCGGGTGAGAAAACATAAATAACTGTGCACAAACAAATGACACAGTGGAGAGACTGGAGATCCAGAGGGAAGGCATTGAGATTAAGGAGGACCTGGACAAAGGGTGGGAAGTCAGGAGGTGGAAATGAAGAGGATTCAAAATGTAAAGGCTTTATTAGAAACAATAGCTATGGAAATAAGTATTTGTATCAGTTTAATATTTCAGATAAGCACAAAGATGGTTTGAAAATGTATACCCTGGTTTGTAGGCTATGTGTTGTTATATGATGCCACATATGATTTACACAGTTATCCTTGATGATTCTGCAAGACTTTAAAATACAAATACGCACACACACACACACACACACAGGGGCTTAGATGATTATTAAGTACTTGAGTTGAGGCAGGGCCTAGAACAGTTCTGGTTCAACAAAAGGCCTTTTGGCTCAAGTGATAACTTGTCCCTGCAGGGTGCTGGACATATCTTTGGCTTCTTTACAGTAAAGTTGCAGAGACAGTTACCTTTGGTGAGAAGGCTACTGTCACGGCCTGTCTTGGCAATGTGACAGGGCCTCAATTTTTATAGTATGAGGTGACATCTTCAGCTGACAAGGTGTGGAAGGGGGGAGCCTTGGAAGCCTTGAGAAGGTCTGCTACTCCAGCTGCAGTGGGGAGGACACAGATAGTAGAATGACTACTTTGCTGCAATGAGGGCCTAATTATAAGATAGACAGAGCAAGCATTTATTAAGCATTTATTGAGCCACTGGTGAAACAAATACATGTAAGTACGACAGTCCTTGTCCTCAAGGAGCCCACTCTAATATGGAGAAAAAACACAAAAAGCTTAGTTAGGAGGGTATGGGGAAGGTGACACCTCAAGAGGCCTAACTGCAGGCAAGGCAAGGGACATAGAGACCAGGATGGTTCCAAGGACTGAGTTCAAGATTGGGGAGAAAAATGGTGTGGAGATGGCCAGGAAGTTGAGATTTGATAATATAAATCTGCTGCAGACTCAACCAGCACAGTTTTGTGATTTTCTTCACAAAAATGCCAAGAGGAACACAGGAAGTGGACAGTAAAAGTAATTCTGGGTAGGATTTTGGCAAGGTGTGACTGGCAATAGTACAAATAGGCAAGAGATCTAAAAGTTGAGATAACAGCCTGGCAAAACATCAATAATGAGAGAACACCATATATGAGGAATAGGGCAATTCAAGGACAAGATCTTATGATGGGGGGAGAGGGAGGAGTGGAAGGGGGTTGTTATTCCTCCCAAGATTGTATGATTTAGTAAAGTCAAGTAGTATACATTATCTACTGCACTTGGTACACTAGAAGACAGTTATTTTGAGAGAAGCCCTAGTAAAAATAAGGCATGTTCTTTGTCCTCAAAGCAATGACAATTTATCTATTTAGGCAGACATGGCAAACCCATTAGACAATGTAGAAACAAGACAGTATATAACCAATGTGTGATAAAAATTCAGAAAAAAAGAAAAATCACTAACCTACTTATACTTTCTCACCTAGCAGTCCCATTACTGGACACATACCCCAAGGAGATCAAAGACAGAAAGGATATATCAAAATATCCAAAATCAGAACCTTTCAGTTGAAGACTGAAACTAAAGTAGGTGCTCACTGGGGAAGTACTGAACAAATGACAAAGTATAAATAAAATGGAATATTCTTATAAGAAACAAAAATAAGAAATTTAGAGAAACATGAGGAGGCTAGTATGATTTGATACAAAGAAAAAAGTAAAACGAGGAGAATATAAACAATGACTACTTCAAATAAACTTGGAAAAAATACAATGACCAAACTTTGTCCAAGAGAACTGAAGAAACATATTTTTCTGTCAGTACAATACGGACTTATGAGTGCAGAATGTTGTATATTTTGTCCAAAAGTGCTTCAATGTTGGTATTAACTTTTCTTTATTACTAGTGCTATGGGAGGAATAAGAGGAGCAGGGCATATATCGATAAATAATTAGAATTTTTAAAGAGCATAAATAATTTTTTAAGTGATTGCTGTAGGATATGGAATTTAAGAGCTGAAGCTGAAATTATTTATACTAGGCTTAAAGTTTATTGTAAAGCAAGGGCTCCTAGGAAAGAAAAATAGAGTATTTTGGTTAGAGAGAACAAAATGGGTTTCAGCACTAAAAAAAAGTGGACAGGGACAGCAGCAGAAGTAACCTATTAGGAAGAGAAGTTTTCCTCTTGGGGAATGAAAGGCAGATAAGAAAAGGCCTCTGAAAGGCTTGGAGAAAAAGCTGCATTTGATCTGATAGATAACACCAAGTCTTTACCAATTTGCAAGCAACAGTATTGTGATTTCCTCTTATGAAGGGTGGTAATGAAGAGTCAGAGAGACCAGTTAGAAGCTACACATAGTGTGATGAAGACACGATGCAAGGATCAGTATTATAAAGATGTATTTTTACGTATCATCAAAAGAAATATTTGTAACAATACTTAGCATAGTGCCTGACACATGGGCAATATATAGATGCTTATTCCCTTCCCAGCAGCAATGAGAGAGGAGTAAGACAATTAAAGGATAATCAATAGGAAATAGTGATTAAATATCAGGATGGAAGTGGCAAAAAATAAAAATAAAGGTTTGAAGCTTGAGGGAAATCGGAACTTCTTTAATGGTCAGATCCAGAGTGGCAATAATTTAATATCAGCCTGAAAGGTCTTTAACAGAGTACCCCAGGGTTCAGTACTTATCTCCTGAGATGTTAAACATTTTTATAAATAACTTGGATAAAGACATAAATGGTATGCTTACCAAAGAACAGATAACACAAAGCTGAGTGTGTGACTGGATGATGACAAAGTCAGATAGGGCATCTGGCTGAATCTAATAAGATGAAATTTACTAGGGATAAATGTATAAAGTCTTGCACATGAGCATTAAAAAAATCCCAATTTCACAAACATAAGATGCAAGAGGTAAGGAGAGGCAGTAATTGTTCTAAAAAGGGATCTGTGTTTATTTGTGAGTTTTAAAAAACAATAGTGGACTATAAGCTCAATATGAAGCAGCAATGGTAGCCAAAAAAAGCTAATGAGATTTTGAGCTGCACTAAGAGGCAAAAAAAGCTTCCAGGAATAAGATGTTAGTCTCTTTCTCTGTGCTGCCCTAACCTGACCCACATCTAGAGTATTCTGTTCAGTTTTGGTCTGCACATTTTTGGAAAAACATTGACAATCAAGAGGTCGTACAGAGAAGGATGACCAGGATATTTATCCTGGAAAAGAGAAGACTAGGGGGTGAGCAAGGCCATGATAGCTGTCTTCAGAAGGGCTGCTATCAAATGGATGAGGTATTGGACTTGTTCTGTTTGTTCTCAAAGGACAGGACTAGAAGCAGTGGATAAAAGTTGCAAAGATGCCAGTTAAAATTAGATATTAGGAAAAATTCTAACAATTAGAGCTGTCTGAAAGTGAACTCTGGCTGGAGAAGTAGTGGGATCGCCATTCTGGGAGATCTTCAAGCAGATGGCCAACAATCTCTCATCAGGGATGTTGTAGTGGGGATTTTTTCCACATATGAGTTGGTCTAGATGGTTCCTGAGGTTCCTCCCAATGTTAAAATTCTGTGACTCCCCCAAACCCCATCCTTATTCAATCAACAAGCATGTATTAATCATTTACTATGGTTGTTGCACTGAGAGACAGAAAGAAAAAAGTTCAAGACTGATTCCTAGGACCTTACACTCTAACAGGGAAGAAAATATGTAAACACAAGGTGGGGGGGAGGGGGGAGCAAGATACATAAACCAAATATGACCTGTTTGTCAGCTGGGAGGTCTGAGTAGCTTCCTGAGTCCTAAAGGCACCTATGAATCCTAGGAGGCCCAGACATAAGGCAGTCAGTACGACTGCAATGCAGTTTGAGGAGGAGAGTGAAACATAAGAAGCAAGCAAAGGGAGGAAAGAACAATGTCAAACAAAAGGGTAAACCATCACTTCTCAAACTTCCCTATTTTCATCCTGTGAACAACTATGGATTATCTTTCATTTAACTCCCCATATGTGGCTAACGAGTACCTGGTCAATTCTCTCTCCTCAATGCAGTAAACTTCCTAACGAGTCTCCAATCCATTCTCTTCCCCTCCGCACAACTGCCAAATTGATATTCCTAAAGCACAAATACGATTAAATAATTCCTATGCTCAAGAAACTTCAAAAGTTTCTCACTGACTACAGTCATCCTGATGAATATCAGGCCACTGGATCCAGAAGGCTCAGGAGGAGAAAGTGAGGCTTGGTGACCTGCACAGTCCTCCCTCCCTCAAAACAAAGTCAAGTGCAAGTCATGTCATCATTTCTCTGATGTCATGGTCTTCTTCGAAAATGAAGGGCAGCAGGATGGTAGTACCCTGGACAATAGTTGGCAGGTTTGGAAGGAAAGTGATAACTAGTGTTTCTTTCACCCTAAGAAGCCTTTACGTTTGTCAAATATTTACTTATTGGATTTATCCATTCTGAGGGGAGGATTACTTCCATTTATAGTCCTTTACATCAAATTCCTTGTTAGCTTAGTAGATTCTTTTCATATCAGAATGCAGTATTTGCTACTATTAAATAAATAGGTTAGCTAGCTGCTCATGTAATAGAAAATCCACATCCAAGAAAGTTTACCTCAAGAATACTAGTGGATACAAAGACAATAGAGTTATTGTCTTCAAAGTGCTTATATTCTACCAGGGGATCAAAACATGATCACAGATAAGCAAAAACAGAATATGTATAAAATTCACAAAGGATGAGAGGTGGGGAATCCCTAAAAATGGGGGAGGAGGGAGAATCAGGCTGAGTTTTAAATAGTAGTTAGAATTTATATAGCCCTTTAAGGTTTTGCAAAGTCCTTTACATATATTATCTCATTTAATTCTCATAACCTTATGAAGAAGTTGCTCTAATTATCCCCATTTTACAGGTGAGGAAATGGAGGCAGAGGGCATTATATGATTTTGTCACATTTGGGAGGGAGGTAAGAGGAGGAAAAATAGCAGTCATGTCCTGAATGTGTACAAAGGAGGTACAATGTTGTGCGCTGGGAGCAAGTCCAGTTTGGCTGAAAGTATAAGATGGAGCAATGTGAAATCAGCCTAGTAAGATGGGCTGGAGTCACAACCTCACTACCAACCTCCTAGTTACACAGGCTTGCAATATAGGCGGTATTCTCAACTCCTCACTCTTATCCACTCATACTCAATTACACACCAAGTTCTGTGGATAGAATTTTGCTACATCTACCTAACAATCTACTTTTTACAAGGTCTTTCCTATACTGTCCCCGACCCCACAGGCAGGCCCAATTACCTCCCCTCTGGATGACTGCTGGTTGGCCTCCCTACCTCAAGTCTCTTCTTCACTCTAGTCCATCCAGCTGCCCAAACAACTTTCCTATGTCACCCGTTCTAAAGAAACTCTAGTGGCTCTAGGATCGAATATAAATTCTATTTGGCTTTAAAAGCTCATCACAGCCTGTCCTCAACCTACCTTTCCAGTTTTCTTATATTTTATTCCCCTCTCTACACTCTATGATCCAGTGACATTGGCCTCCTTTTCTGTTGCTCAAACAAATAAACAAACAAACAAACAAAAAGACACTCCATTGCAACATTCCATCTCCCAACTCCAGGCATTTTCATTGGCTGCCTAGCATGGAAGACTCATTGCCCTCTCCTGGCTTCTTTCAAGACTCAGCTCAAATGTCACCTGCTGTAAGATGGGGCCTTTCCTACTTTTTCCCTCTGGGATTACTTTCCATTTACACTTTATATATTTTATATGAACATAGCTGCTTACAACGCTATTGTCTCATCCAATCTAAAGTGAGTTCCTAAAGGACATAGACTGTTTTTTTTATTTTCTATGTATCCCAGTAGTACTTAGCATAGCGCCTGGCACATAGAAAGGACTTAATGTATACTTAATTGATTTTTACTTCTTCACTTTCTGCTCCTCATATTCTTGTAATCTAGCTTCAAACCCAACCATTTAAGTAACAGCAATCTCTCAAAAGGTATCAATAATTCGTCAACCAAAAAGCATTTACATGCCTACTGCGTGTTAGGCACCCAGTATCTTTGCAGTCCTTATCCTTCTTGACTTCTCTGCTGTTGTGGGCACTGCTGACCGCCCAATCACTATGAGAAACTTTTCTCCCTTGCCTACTGTGACAATGCTATCTCTGGGCTCTCCTCTTACTAATGTGACTGCTCTGCTTCATCATCATACACCTCCCATTGTTTTTCAAGGTTCTGTCCTGGGCACTCTTCTCTTTATAGGATCTCTCAGTGATTTCATCAGTTCCCACTGACTTCCAAATCTATATATTTAGACCTAATCCCTCTCATGAGTTTAGTAGTATCATGTTACATCTCTATCTGGATATCTCATCAACACCTCAAATTTAGAATTTCTGAAATGAAATTCACATCTTCCCCTAGACACCCCTAAAAACTTCCCTTCTTCTCTTGAGCGCACCATCATGCTCAGCCATCAATATATTCTACCCTGACTCTCCCTCTGTCTCACTTCCTACAGCCAATCAATTGTCAAGTTTGATCTATTCCATTTTCCCATCTATTTTCTTCTCTCTACCTCTGGGCTACTATCTCTAATTTCTTTCTAACGTCATTCCAACGCAGTCTAGCCCCTCTCCAATCCATTCTGCTCCCTAAATGATCTTCCTGAGATAGAGGCCTGTCCTCTCACCTTCTTGCTCAATAACCTTCAGGGTCCCCTTACTGCTTCTAAAAACAAAACACTAACTTCTCAGTTAAGGCCCTCCAAAATCTTCTTACCTATCTTGTTCTAATCTTAATCTTATTGTCCTTTGCAAACTCTACTGTCCAGCTAATTGGACAGGCCATTTACTGCCCCTTCTCTTCTCTGCTTTCCCACCTGATCCTCTATCCCTAGAATGTACTTTCTCCTTATTTTTGCCTCTCAGAATTATTTAAGGCCCAGTCTAGTTATCATTCCTACAAGCTCTTTCTGACACCATAGATCGTTAATATCCTTTTTTGCGTCAATTTATCTTGCATATACAATCTATGAACTTGATGAATTCCTTCAGCAGAAAGCAAGCTCCTTGAGGGAAGATATAAGGTTTCTTTTTTGTCCTTGTATCCCCATTCCCTATCACAGTTCCCTCACCTCATCCCCAGTAAAGGGAGTTTAAGAAATGGTTGCTGAGTTGATTTAAATTGTTAATACAAAGTAAGACAATACTGCTTTCTGTTGTTGTTTGGTTGTTTCATGTTGTGACCCAATATGGGGTTTTCTTGGCAAAGATATTGAAATGGTTTGCCATTTCTTTCTCCAGCTCATTTTACAGATGAGGAAACGGAGCAAACAGGGTTAAGTGACTTGCCCAGGGTCATATAACTGGTACACGTTTGAGGCTGGATTTGAACTCAGGAAGATCAGTCTTCCTAACTTCAGGCCCAGTGGTCATCCACTGTACCACACCTAATTGCCTTGTACAGGCTAAGAAAAAGCAACTCTACAGTTCGTTATTGTGAAAATTCTGACGTGTATTAACATAGATCATACTTGTCAGGCATATTCTAGGGGGGGAAGTCCTTTGTATAAGGACTACTAAACACTCAGTTTCTCTAATTTGGTAAAATTTCCAAAAATGAAAGCATTTTTAAAAAAATGTCACCGTAGTTGTATGCTATACTATATGTACCACATGAAAGTATGCTATACTCTTACCATAGATGGTGAATATATGGGGAGAAACATGGTTCCTTCAGGAAATGCCCATAAAGGACCTCCTTTGGAAGCTCTTTCCAAAATGGATCATTATTTTCCAATCAGAACAAGGAAAAATTCTCTCATGTACTTTGGTAAATGAAAATAACCACTGGCAGTTTTATAGCTTCTCCCCTCACCCACATAATAGGAGGTATGGGGTTTTAAAAATAGTGACCTATCACAGTATTCTAAAATATCAGAAGGGAAGTTTCTTACTACTGCCTCGTGCTAAACCAGTGAGAGAATTTCTCTAGTCTTATGAAACAAGCCAGGCTATTATAACACATGTTGAGCAAAATAAAAAGCATTCCTTATACTGAATATACAGCTCTCTTGGGCCCACAACCGTATTAGGTGTTGAGGGAAATACAAAGATAAGTACAATCTGGTTAAGGGATCAGACCAGTTCTTAACCTTCTACACATTCCCTCCTTGTACTATGCAGTACAGCCACATAGGTCTGTCCTGTCTACTGGGTGTTGCTCACACATAATTGTTCCATCTTCCACTTTTGTGCCTCTGCAATTGCTATTTTAGTCATTCCCCAACCGAAGGACAACTACTTTGTTTCTGGTTCTTAGCTACCACAAAGTGTCACTATATTTTAGAGCATTGGACCTTTCTGCCTGTATCTCCTTGGGCTAAATGCCTAGCAGAAGGATTTCTGGGTCAAGGGGTATAGGTATTTTAGAAACTTTTAAAGTTGTATGCTAGAGTTTATGTGGGATAACTGGGCTTCTTCATTACCTTTTACAACATTATAACTGAAAGTCGCTTTTGGCATAATTCCAAATTGCTCCAGATCCTGGTGACTCTTGTGGCATTCTCCTTCCTTCTTCTGTGAATTTATTTCCTGGCTCACAGTATCTCTCTTGTCATCATTTCTTGCATTCATATAGTAACGACCCTTGGCATTCATGATAGCCCCTTGAATTCTCTAACTTTCTAGTTCCTCAACCTCCTCATTTACCCTGACCTATTCTTCCACTTTACCTCAGCTGTTCAGAGATTGTGACCTTAACTTCACCCACAAAATGTTCTACTTCCATGTTCAAAAACTCTTAAATTTCTTTTTCCTATCATAACCTTGTATCAATCCATCTTTCCCTCTGCCTTATGATCCCTAATCTGCTCCTACTTCTCATCAAATTCTCCACTAGCCTGCCCCTCATTCTTGACTCAGGTCATGGGCCCCGCACTAGCTACAACAATTTCCTCTTCTTTATCTTGACCCCTTAGTGAATTAGTTCAACTTTATCCTATCCTTTATTTTAGAATCACTGCTTTTCAAACTCAAACCTGGATTATTCCCAACATCCTCCTTCGATCCTATTAACATGTTGTTTCGTTGCTTAATGGGAGCTACAGAAGGTCATGAAATCAAGCTTACTGCATCCTTAATTTTATGGCTCATAATCAGTGTAACAAGAAAATCCTTCTACTCTTCCCTGATTTACTTTTCCAAACAAAAGCTCCCAAAGCACTCCTTTCCCCTCTCAGCTGAGGACTTCATACATCACTGAAAAAAAAAACTGAGGTCAGATGCCAAGAGCTCCTTCCACATTACTCAAATTTCATCTCCTCTCTGACTGCAATCTCAAGTGGGTTTCCTGGGCCCCCTCCTCTTTCTATACCATTTTATTTGGTGATCTCATCAACTCTTACAGATTTAATTATCATTTCTATCCTGATGATTCTCAAATCTACTTTATCCAACCACAACTTCTCTTCCTAACTGCCAGACTTGCATCTCCAACTACCTATTAGAAAATTTGTAAGTGGATGTGTCCTGTAGACATCTAAACCCAACATGTCCCAAACTGAACTTATTAGCTTTCCTCTCAAACCTGTTTCCTTTCAAAACTTCCCTATTACTGTCTAGGATACCACCATCCTCCAAGTTATCCAGACCTGAAGCCTAGATATCATCCTAAACTTCTTACTTTCTCTCAGCCACCATATTCAATCTGTTGCCAAGGCCTGTCCATTTTACCTTCTTAACATCTCTCCCATAAGCTCCCTTCTCTCCTCTACTCACGACACGTGGTGACTGATATATGGTGTCCATGTTGTGATTGTCCTTTTCTTTTCAATAGGGGGTGCATGATGGGTGGAGTGGGCACTAGTATTGTTCTTAAAAAGGGGCACTGAAGAATTTTTTTTAAAAGGCATAGAATAAAAGGAAGTTTAAAAGGAAATGAGCAGAATAGCTTTGAAAGTAACATATTTATTTAATGTTAGGACACTTATTAGCTGGGTGACCCTGGGCAAAGTCATCTCAACTCTGTCTGACTCAATGTCCTCATCTATAAGATGAAGATGATAAGTAATCCCACCCCACCAGGGTAGTTGTGAGGATAAAATAAGTTAATATTTGTAAAGCACTTTGCAAACTTTAAAGTGTTATATAAATACAAAAGTGATAGTAGTAGTAGTGGTAGTAGTAACAGTAGTTGTACTACATCCTAAGGATCTGTGCTGGGTCCCAAGCTTCTTAATGTTGTCATGAATACTTGGACAAAGGCACAGATGGTATAGCTCACTCATGGGATGACAAAATCAAGATCTAAAAGAAGATCAACAGACTAGTTATTGTTCAGGCATTTCAGTCTTGTCCAACTCTTTGTGACCCCATTTGGGATTTTCTTAGCAAAGATACTTGAGTGGTTTGCTATTTCCATCTCCAGATCATTTTACAGATGAGGAAACTGAGGTAAACATGGTTAAGTAACTTGCCTAAGGTCCCACAACTAGTAAGTAGTTGAGGCCAAATTTGAACTCAGGTCTTCCTGGTTCTAGGACTGGTGCTCTATCCACTTCACAACCTAGCTGGCTGCAACCCTGGGCTAAACTTAATAAGATGTAATTGAAAAGAAATAAACTTACATAGGTCAAAAATAAATCATCTCCACAATTATGAGTAGGGGCAGAGTAGCTAGATAGCAGTTCATCTGAAAAAAGATCCAAGGGTCACAGTGGATTGTCAGTGCCACATAAGTAAACATTGTGAAACAGCAGTTTAAAAAAATCTAATATGATCTGAGACAGTGTTGAGGACTAGGGAGGAAATGTTGCACTCTGCCCTGGACAGAGCCTGCTCATTTCCAACTATGAAATTCCACAATTCTTCATTTTTCTAGTCTAACCTTCTCATTTTACAGCTGATGGAACTGGGACTCCAAGTGAAATGACCTGCCTCAAATTACTAGAAGAGCTGGGTTACATATAAGCATGGTCTAAAGAAAAGTTTACTAACAACTG
The DNA here is from genome assembly GCF_028372415.1 of Notamacropus eugenii. NCBI lineage: Eukaryota > Metazoa > Chordata > Mammalia > Diprotodontia > Macropodidae > Notamacropus > Notamacropus eugenii. Next base: position 506,859,704 of record NC_092873.1, read on the forward strand.
GAGCAATCCACACATGTGCAAAGGACTAACAGCCTCAGAAATTGGTGCATTATCTATCTCTAAAGATCAATTCTATTTTGGTTAAGGTAGGACTAAGATGCCTCCAGGGTCCATTCCAATTCTGAGATTCTCAGGATATCCAGAGTATGACTCCTCCCATTTTAATTGGCCAGGAGGAGGAGTTAAGAGTACCATGCTTGGGTACTACCAAGTATTTACCCCTTGACTCTACCTTGCCTTAATTTTCTCACCTATAAAATGGGGGATTTTTTCACCCCTGATGTAAATATTTGCTTTGAGGGAAAAAGCTTTCAAAAACAGGTAAATAAGACAAAGATCTCAAGATCCATTCTTAGCTCTAAATTCTATGACTTATCTAGGACAGAGGTTCCAACTTAGGCCTTCTGACAAGACTCTTGCTCTTGTAAAGTTCACTGATTCTTCCTCCCAAAGGATTTACTTTTCCTCATCTGACAAACATTATTCCAGGCTTCTCCAGAACTTGAAGACACTAAGGAAGTGCCTTAACCTCTCTGGACCCCAGTGTCCTCACCTGTCAAATGGGATGACCAAACTTCTTTGACTACAAGGCATGGGGGTGTGAGGAAACAGTACCCACTTCAATGTGAATTTGTATACACTTCCTAAGCAACAGCTATATTCAAATTACAAAACCCACTCATGGCCAGAGAGCCTGAGCACAGGAGTATTTTTTCCAAACAAGTCTCCTTTTAATGAGAAAAGGGAAACTCAGAGCTTACACTGGACTCAGAACCAGGATCAAGGACTGCCGCACCGAACAGCTGTTTGACCCTGGACAAATCATTAGACACAGTTGGGCATCAGTTTCCTCATCCCTACTCTGGAGTAATACCTAGAGCAACTCCCTTCCCAGAACTGCAGAGTTCAAGTTACAGTGTGCACAAAGATCTCCATAAAGGCAGAAAGAGCACTCCCTGCATGGGAATATAGATCTTACGTGGGTAAGTGTTTCAAAACCACAGACAGTTAACAGGGTATTAAACAGCAAATGATGGTTTTCTAGCTCTTGTTCCACACAGGAACAGCCAACACAGCCCTCAAAGTAAGAAAAGCATTCAGTAAAGGTAAGTACTCTTATCAACTATCGCTAGCCTGCTGACCCTTAAGGCCAGTAAGTACAAACAAGGGGCAGTTACAACTCTCTGCTCTTTCCCCTTCACCCCACCATCAAGTAAAATCAGAGGTGCTGAAACGATCCTTTCCAATGAGCCAGTCAGTCACTAAGTGTTCTATTAAGCGCCCACTATGTGCCAGGGATTGTGCTAAGCAGAAGCCACTAAGTGAAAGTCCTGGAGACTGTTCTATTGTACGTTCATTTTCACTTCCATTTTCTTGGAACATTTTGACTCTAAGGGCAAAAGCTTTTATTCACTTTTGGATACATTTGGTATTTTATTATAAGAACATAAGAAGTGCAATAAAGTTTTGAGGAAAATACATGACTAGAGATTAACAGGCTGAAAAAGTTCAGGTTTCTGGAACCAAAATAAAAACACAACTACCTCAATTTTGTAATTTAAGGATAATCTGAAAATTAGGAAATGATTTCAGTCCACTTTGCCAGGATATTATCGATGCCAAATTCGTTTTCCAATTGCTTAAAATGTTCCTGATGTTCCGCTTCTCCTTGAGTACTACGCGCACACGGACGGTTCTGGAGCACCCCCGCGGCCAGCACCCTTCTCAGGGCCCCCCCCAAACCGCGAGCCCCGAGCCCCCAGGGGCTGGAGTCCTGCCCCAGGGTCCTACTTGGTCTCCCGGCCCGCCAGGGGGGCCGAGGCCCGGCACACAGCCCGCGGCTGGACCACCCTGCCCCCAGGTGCGCCTGGGTGCCCGTGTCCCCCGCCCAGCACACAGCAGGCGCTTAATGTGTGCTGGCTGACAGCTGGCCTGGAGCCAGACCCGGAAAGGAGCTGGATGACAGCGGAGCCGCCCCCCGGCCCGGCCCCCGCGCCTCGGGTTTTCCCCTTCACTGCGCCGGCCGGGGGGCCCCGCCCCTGTCCCCGCCGCCGGGCCCAGCCTCCCGCTGGACTTTGCCCCGCGGCCCCCCCGTCTTGGGACCTTCCCAAGGTCGCCGCCTGCAGCACCGCACCCCCGTAGGCTCGGGTCCGAGGGGGAGGGGAAGCTTCCACACGCGCCCCCCTCCCGCCGGCCGCCTCAGGACTTGGGGGTCGCCCCCGCACGTCTCTGGCCCGCAGGCAGCGCCTCCTCGATGCCGGAGGAACCATGCCGCCTCCCCCTCGTTCGCCCAGCGACTCACCGGGCCCCTGGTCTCCCCCGCCGCCGGCTGCCTCACAACCACAACAAAGCTCTGCCCAAAATGGCGGCGGAGGCGCGCGGCCCCGCGGCGGAGGCGCGCTCTGGGGGCGGGGCCAGGAAGCTCCGCCCCTAACCGCCGCGCTCGGCCCAACGTCTCCTCCCGTCCCCCCCACCCCTACCGCCCGTTGGTCCCGCCTCGGGCCTCCGCGCTCCGGGCCCCACCTGATGGCGCGCGACGGTTGGGGCGGCCTGATCCCTCTGTCCCTCCGGGCAGGCCCCGCGTCCGTGTCTGTGTCTGCGTCTGTGTCGGTGTCCGCGCAGGTACAGAGGGCGTCGCGGCAGCTCTTCCTGCACCCGCCTTGCTCCGGCTGACTCCGCCCCTCCCCGCCGCCACCACCGCCTCCTCGCGCTGCGTGAGGGCCGGGACGCGCGCGCTTGTGCGCGGGGTGAAGGCTGGGGGAGGAGAGAGAAGTAGAGCCTACCAGCGCTAACTTTGCGCATGCGTTTGCATTAGTGCACATGCGCTTTCCGCAGACTGTCTTCCGCCTCCAGGCCCAGCTTTCGCGGCGTTCGCTAAACGCCGCCGCACTACCTTTCGGGACTTGTGGTTCGAAGGTCGCGCATGCGCACAGACTAGTCGGAAAATGAGGAAGGCGTTTCATTCACCCAGGCCTGGGGATTGTAGTGGGTCCAGGTTTCCCAGACCCGGTTAGAATGGAAGCTCCTTGAGGACAGAGTTGTTATCTTGAATCCCGGGATGCTGACCTGGGTCACAAGCCCATTGAATCTTTCCCGGATTACCCAGACTCCGCCCTTTCCGTTCAAGTTCCGCCCTCGAGGACGGCTGCCTAAGGAACCCTGGAGCCCAACGTTCCCGGAAGCTGCTCTGGGAACCACGGGGCACTGGCCGAGTTCCCACCCGCCCTGTTTTCTCTGTGGCGCCGGAACCGGAAGCGACTCGCCCCGCTCATTGACAGCCGCCGCCACCATGCTCCGCCTTCTCCGTTCCGGCTGTCGGGCGCCGTCTCAGGTAAAGGGAACCGGAGGCCGTGGGGCGCCCGCAGCGACCACCGCCGGGGAGAGGGCCGAGCCTGGCCCCGGGGACTTGGGGAAACGCCTTCCCATGCGGAGGTGGGGGGCCCTGGGTGCGGAATCGTGCGCACGAGACCAGGCCCCGCCGGGTGGCTGGGCTGTCGGGGCTGGCGAAGGGAAAGGAAGGCAGTGTCCGAGGCCTGCGCCTTCCGAGGGTCAGCCTGGGGTGCCGGGATCGGGCGGGGTCGTGGGGAGGACAAGGAGGAGGGGCACCCTTCCTCCTTAGTAATAATAATAAGTAACAGATAGAACCCTGGCAGGCAGGCGCTTTTATTGTGCCCGTTTTACAGACGAGGAAACCGAGGTTCAGGGACCTCCCCAGGAAGTGTCTAAGACTGGACTTGAACTCAGGGCCCTGAGCCTCAAAACTGAGCTTGGTAAGGAGCTGAAGCTCTGGACCTCTGGTGGGCAGGCAGTGCCAGGGCAGATGCCTGGAGGTGGGCACTGGCAGGCCAGGGGTTTGTCCCATTCATCTTCCTTTCTTCTCTCGCAGGTCCTTAAGGCTCCGCCGTGTGCGGCTCCGGTGTCCGCGAGGCCGGAGCCAAGCACCCCTTGTGCCCCCCCTTTCCTTCGGAGGCCTCGGCTCCTCGCGTCCAGTCTGGGGTTTGAGAATGGGGGCAAGGACTATCACACGTCCACCCGCTGCCTCAAGAAGAAGGTCCCCGCGGTTCCGTCGTCTCCACCGCCCACTCTCACGCACCTGCGGGACGTCCCCAAGCCGGCCCTGCGCGCGGCGCTGACCGGGCTGGTCCCCTTTGCGGCCCCGCCCCTGATCATGATGACGGCCCAGACCTACGTCCCGGTGTTGGCTTTTGCTCAGGTGGCCTATGGGGCCAGCTTCCTGTCTTTCCTGGGCGGGGTCAGGTGGGGATTTACTCTGCCAGAAGACAGTCCGGCCAAGCCCGATACGATGAACTTGGCCTGCAGCGGGGCCCCCCTGCTGTTTTCGTGGTATGCCTTCCTTATTTCTGAGGGACTCACGGAAGCCATCCTCATGGTGGTCGTAGGCTTTGGGGTGGCCTTACACAGTGAAGTCTTCCTCCTGCCCCGTTATCCTGACTGGTTCAGAGCTTTGAGAATAGTAGTGACTCTGGTGGCATTTTTTTCATTTGTAGCCACTTTGGTAATTAAAGATTTTTATCCTGAAACTGGCCCTAGACGGCCTCCTCAGGCTGAGTGAAGCCTGCTCTCCTGGCCTCTTCTGAGGAGACAGGCTATTAAGAACTTTCTTCACACGCTCACAGAGGCTACTTTTTTCTCTGAAATTCCTGCATCTAGTGGCTGCCCTTCTCTGGAGATCGTCCTTTTATTATAGTTGCCTCAGACCCTAGCACACAAGACTGTCATGTGTGTCCATAGGCTGGCACTCAGCAAGTTTATTTCACTTACAAGTGAGTTGTAAAGAGTTTTAAAAAGATCAAATAAAGACCACAAAGCATACTTTGGCTAGGGCATTGTGGCTCCTGAGGGACTGATTTCTGTACCAGTGGGAGAGAATACCCTGGTTACATGTTAGCATTTTAGACCTGTGTTTCCTCAGGATGCTCTTGGGAATTGCCCTTTGGCATTTATGTTGCCTGGTCATTTGAGGTGGGTGCTTGACCTAAACTCCTTCGTTATGGAATTCTGCCAGAAGGCAGAAGCATTGAGCTGTATGGAAGGCCACAGATCATCAAAGAGACCATACTTACCAGTGGGGAAAGCCATGACACCTTAAGACCATTGACCCAAGCTCTCTTAGTGAAGGCAAAGGGTCTCAGTTTGGTCCTCAGGTAATGGCACTCAAGTGATGGGGGAAAGGGAAGAATTGAGTGTGTATGGAATACTTCAGTATGGAATGGTGCATCCAGTTTTGGTTTGGTTTAGAAAAACTCGTGAAATATGGTTCTCATCAGACATCAGAAATTCTTGTGAAGGACAGACAAGGGGCCTTTCTGAGGTACTATATTCATCTAATGGCTTCCCCTTGAGCCCTTCCCCACAGTGAATCAGGAATCTTCTGAGCTCCTAAGCCTTACAGAAAGAATGATGGTGCAGGTAGCTGGGCAAAGCATGGCATAAGACAGCTGTGTTGAGTTGGGTAATTCTTTAAGCAAATGGCACTAAAAAATTTGGGGAAGAAAAACGTTTGACTTGTTAGGATGCCAAATGTTTTAAAAAATATATTTCATTTTAGATACAGCTAAGGAAATCTAGTGGCAAACTGCTCCAAGCAGTCATACCATGTCCCAGAATCAGCCACAGAATCTACATAAAGGAAGAAACAGTCCCACACACTTATTTTATCAGTGTCTTGTTTTAATCAGAAGGCTCCATTGTTCCTTAGGTCTTTGCCTGGAGATGCCTCTGTTGGGCCAAAGCCTGGCAATGCCTCAGCTCCCATCACATGCTTGTCTGCCTGAGGATTCCATAGCCCTTCTATCTTCTTTTAGGAGAAGCTACCCAAGGGCCTAGTGCCTTGTGTGGATGAAGTGTATGAGAAGGAAAAGCTAAGGCAAGACTGGAGCCCAGTGGGATCAAATGTTTTGCAGACTTAAACCAGAAGAAGGCACTGGGATTCTCCTGGTGAAGCCAGCTTGCCAAGCCTTTCCTGGGTAATCACTTAGGCCCTGGCCTCTGGATGACTCAGGCTTGTGTTCTCTTGATGTATGTGATGTTCAGCGAGTGTTCCCAAGTTTGGCCTCCAACAAAGGAAGGCACGGCTTCCTGGTGTCAAAACCAGGTCATTTTCTCACACATTTAGCCCTTCTAGAAGTATTTTCCCATGCTGAGTGGTGCACAAAGGGAGGGCAGGCCTTGGCTCAAGGTGGAGCTTTGATTTCTAACATCTGCCCCCAAAAAGACAGAACCATCACATGCAAGCAAAACCTTTGCAGTGTTTATTAGAAGCAGAGAAGAGCTGGAATTTGCAATGAGCTTTACACAGATTAATTCACTGGATCCTTACAACCACTCTGTGAAGGCAGATGCCATGATGGTCACATTCTCCAGGGGAGGAGGAGAGTGATTTACAGGGGGTTTCTATACCAAAAGTGCCTTTGCCACAGTTTACTAATTAAGCTTTTTGGACCTAAGATGCAGCCAATATTTAGAATGCCACAGTAAGAAAAGGAAAACTGCACAACTGCTCTATCAGTAAGCAACTTGGGGATTCAGGGTACACCAGGCCCTTGAGAATTGGGGAGCTGAAGCTGGCACAGGCAAGCAAAATGCAGAGAAGCAGTCCCAGGCTGAGCCTTCCACCCGTGATCCCACCCTTTGCCGAAGGCCTGGAAGTGACAATGGGGGCAGCCCCCATGAGCCAGTGCTTTTAAGGAAGCTTCCCAGGTAAGCAAACAGCTGGAGGAGGAGCAGAACGGAGGCCTGAAGCTTTACCTTCTTCTAAAAGCCAAGCAGGCGTAATCTGTGGGTGACCCCTCCTTGGGCAGTGGAGGACTGGGGCTGCTGCCCAGGGCCTCCATTTCAGAAGGCTGGCTGAGGATTTCTGAACTTGCCCAGTTAATAGGGAGACCAAGTGAAAACCAGCAAGCCGAGGTCTGCCATGAGCTTGATAGGATCACCTCTGTTTCCCACTGGCCTCTCCCAGCGAATATGTTGCCATTTGAGGATTCATTGCCAGTGAAAGACACCACCTGGCACTAAGGGCTGGGCAGCTGTTGCCCTGTGGGGCAGGTGGCATGGGCAGTGGTGTCATTTTCATTATGGGTGAACAGGACTCAGTGTGAAGAAGTACTTAGACCTCACAGGAAAAGCCCCTGACAAGAACAAGGGCACAAAAAGGGCAGTGTGGGTCCATGAGCAGGACGGGTCTGGGAATGGGAACCTGATGGCCCCCTGTCAGGGTGGGCTTTGCCTCTAAAGGATGCCAAGCCTGTCCTACACAGCTCTCGGGAGCATGGCACCAGTCAGTTTTTCAGCTTTTTCTGTACTGAGAAGCATCTGCCATTCGGACTTCAGGGCCTCTCTCTCTCCTCTATTCCTGTCCCAAGCCCCAGGGTCCTCTTCCTCAAGCTCAGGTTTTCTGACACCTGTCACAGCACAGCCACACCCCCTTCACACCGACTGGTGATCATGTTACCAATTTCAGTCCACGTGTCAGAGTGAGGGTTGTATACTTCAACTGAGTCCAGGGTGACGGGGGCCAAGAAATCGTGGCTGGAAGACCGGCCTCCAGAAACGTACAGCAGCCCATTTATTGCCACCACACACACACCAGCTCGGGGCACTTTCATAGGTGCAACTTCAACCCACCTCTCCTGGTCAGGATAGAAAAGCAAGAGATGGCCACATGATTAGTAGTCAAACAAAATGAGAGTCTTGGGGTGGGGATTAGGAAATGGCTGAGTTAGAAGGAGGCTGTGGGACATGGTGATGAGCCAAGAGAAGGCACCCCAAAACATTCAGAGGCCTGGCCTCTGAGATGAGAAAAGGAGTTTAATGTGGGGATGGAAAGTACTCCCCGAGGACATCGACCTAGTGTGCTGCTGGGACACAGGCCAACGCTGGGAAGGCTTGGGAACCAAGTTAGGAAAACACCTATCTGCCTCGAGACTGCAATAGGTGCAGCCAACTGCTGCTCAGGGCCCAGTCAGAAGAACAGTACCATTCTGGAGAGCTGAGAATCCACAGGATCCCAGCCTCAGAGATCCCTGAAAAGGAAGGCAACACAGGCTTGCCCACTAATCTAAACCAACAGGCCTGGCCCACTCTGAATATGTACTTCTTTACATGAGAAACTTATTGGATGCATGGGCAGAGGAAAGAAATTCAGACAAGGTGAGGATGACTTCATAGTGAGCAGCAATTTTTAGGCTTGAGGTGGGAAAGATCACGAGTCTTTGAAGATGGCACATACAAGGTCTTCAAAGCATGTATTGGCCTCTTTTAGAGAAAGCCATGCTGTCACCAATGTCAGGGACAACACACTCTACCTGGCACGAGGAATTGTAGATCATCCTCAAAAGTCAACTTTCCACATGAAAAAAATGATAAGAATGTCACTAGAGCTCACTCTCTTTAGCAGACAACCTAACCATTTTGGGGCCAAATAGAAAGGTGCTAAGAAATGCGTGGGAATCTGAAATGCTGCCCATCACTGCTGGCCTAGCAAAGGAGAATAGGTATTGAGTCCTGAATAAAGCATTCCCAGGGGGCCCAGGATGACTTCCAGTGACTTCAGATCCCACAGACACAAACCTAAGACTTCTGGGAGGACAGTAACTGTAACTGATGCCTGGTTCAGGGCAGCCCTGGTCATAGAACCTCTTCCAGGGAGAGCTCTGATTACCATAAATGAGAGTGCCATGGAGTAAATAAATCGCTAGGGTGCATCCTCTGGCCCCTGGGTCTCTCCTTCCTGAGCCCAGATGGTGTGTTCTGGGACCAGGCCCCACTAGAACACAGGAGAGGTACGCACCATCATTGTATGGCCAGCTTCTAAACACCCCAGGTCTGTGTTCCTTCCCTCTTGCTTCCTGTGAAACAAATGACCCTAGGCAGGGCAGACTCCAAATAGGGGCTGTGTCACTCGGCCCCTTCATAACCCGTGTAACAGAGCTGTACCCCTAAGTGTCCTACCGTACCTCCTCAAAAGAGTATTTTTCTACGGAGTTCAGCGTGTCCTGGGTCTCATTCCATCCTCCAATTGAATAGATGCAGTCATTGAGGGCAGCCACCCCCAGATAGGCTCTCCTGCTCCCCATGGGAGGGAGCATGGACCAGCACTTGGAAATTGGGTTGTATGCTTCAACGGAGCTGAGCTCCACGCCCTCATTGCTGATGCCGCCAACCACATAGATTACACCTACAGACACAGAAGATGCCAGCTCCAACAGAGGCACAAATAAGGGCTCAACATCATTAGAGCTGTTAACCATGAAGGGCAGCCTGACAGGCCCCTCTCTGAAGTGGGGGACCCAGAGGCAGGAAGGCGTGGCTCCTCCTGGCACACTCATGCCACTGAGTTCTGGTCACAAGGCCCAAAGGAGAAACAAACCATAAAGGTTTCTTTCTTTTCATTTGATAAGCCTCACGGATGGAGGCCTTTTGTCCTTACATTCAGAAATGTCCCTCTCTGCACCCCCCCAGACTGAATCAATCATCCCCAAACACAGAGTAAAACAACAAAGCAGAACTGTGGGATACAGGATGTAGCGTCCCATCCAGCTGCAGATGTATTCCACGCTCTGCTACCAAGGCCCCCATTTTTCTCTGTTTGGGGCTCAGGTCTTAGGGTATGTTTCCTCATCTGTTCTCTGAGTCTGTCACTGGTTTTATAAGGACCCACAGTCCCCCCCTACACAGTGTGGTCCTCACTGTCTCTACCTTCCTCTGAATTCCTCGTATGTCTCATTTCATACTGTACAGTCACACTCCATCACATTCATACACTGTGCTGGCTTCAGCCATGCTCCCAAGCTGATGGGAACCCCTGTGCTGCCAATTTTTGGCTACCATAGAAAGGGCTGCTATGAAGACATGGAGCTAGAAGGAGCCTTTGACTTCCTGAGAATCAGTAGGGAAGGTTCCCTTCTAGGTTCACTTGCTGCCCACTCCCATGGACAAAATGAGTACAGGGCATACGGGACAGCAGAAATGAGAAAAAGCACACTTGCTGCAGGCCACATCTGTGTCCTGCCAGCTTAGGAAGGGAGATTTATTAGGTGCCTACTATGGGCCAGCACTGTGCTAAAGAAAAGCATTACCTCACTTGATCCTCACAATGGCCCAGGGAGGAAGGTGCTATTATTATCACCCGTTTTACAGATGAGGAGACTGAGGCAGACAGATGAAGTGACTCGACCCCAAGCGCAGGCTCTGGGCATGGTGGTGCCAGCCTTTCTTCCCATCTTGATGCTCCAACAAGTCCTTACCTTGGATCTCACAGCAGCCAAAGTAGTAGCGTGGCACTGCCATGCTGCCAACAACTTCCCAGCTGTTTTCCTCAGGATCAAATCGTTCGATGGAGTTTCCTATCTCTGCTCCAACCCAGCCACCTGCAACAGAGAGCAAAGACTGGTGCCTCAGAAGAGCTTGGCACCTGGAGAAGGGAGCACCCAGTCCTCCAGAAGCATGGGGTCAGTTATGGCTTTGCCGACACTAGCAGGTGACTGAGCCCTCTTCTCTCCGGGTGGCAGACTGGCATCGCCCTCCCAGAACACAAGGAATGAAGGTAATGGAGACTTAACGGGTCTTATTAAGCTTTTGAACTGAGTTAATAAGTAATTAAAATTTATGTGGGCAAAATAGACTTTCAAAATAACTGCCTTTTATAACAGGCCTCTGGAGCTGCTGGCCTTGGGGACACTGACCACTCTGGCTACTTACAAATTTGGCTCTCAAAGGTCATCTCTATGAAAGATTATTTGGATTGCACATAATTTTTTAAAACTATGATTAACTCAATTTAAAATCTCAATAAAACCAATTACACACATTCTCCCACTATTCCCCAGACACTGCCTGGAAAGCTTTAACCCCATAGGGAAGGGCTCTTGACCCCAGGCCCAAGCTTCTCCAATCAGTACTCTGTCCTCAAAATTCCTCTAACAAGAGCCACTTTTCACCATACAGTAAGAGATAAGGCTGCACAGCTCAGCCCAGACCCCTGCGGAAAAGAAGTGCCATTCTCTTCAGGGTGTTTCTCTCAAATAGGGCCATCAGATGAGGGAGGGGAGGGAGGCCACTAAAACAAAGACTTTCCTTCTAAAGAACGTCTTTTAGTAAATTCAAATCAAATCAAAGGTCATTAATTTAGGCTCAATTTGGGGCCTGAGAAGTTTGTCCTTCCCTACTATGTTTTCAAAGATTGTTCCTCTCTATAGGAATGGGGAGGAGGGGAGTATATTTTAATTGGTCAAGAGAACTGACTGTTCACATGACATTTGTGTGTTATTGTGTAGGTACTGCTAATTATAAATGTAATTCATGATTAGAGCAGGCAGTTGCATAGAGGGCTTCTAATCCCTTCCCCAGCTGGAGGACTAGCCAAATTCTTTTGGTGTAAAGCACTATGTTTTCTTTATTTGTGCAGTGAGTGTTTGGCAGTTAGAGTTCCTTGGAAGAAGCAAAAACATGGAGTTGAGTCAGTCCCCTGGCCTGCTCTAATGTGCAGCTGCTGGATTGGAGACACAAGGCAACCTGTCCTCTCCCTGCTCCCTGACTGAGCTGCACCCTCAGAAATCTGGAGACTAAAGAAACCCCCAAGGGGCCAGGGAAGGGATCCTCCATTGCAAAATGGTCACACATAGTTACCCAGAGCATAGATAGCCCCATAACACACGCACACCCCCAGGCCACAGCGGGGCTGGTTCATGGAAGCCACAGTAGTCCACTGTTTTGTGACTGGGTCATAGCGCTCAGTGCAGTCAAAGATCATTGAATCCTTTTCTCCTTTAGGAAAGAGAACAAGCCATGAGAAGACAAGCTGTGCTCCGACTCCCACTTCCCTCAGCAGCTTCCCCCTCCAGGTCAGAGCTCAGCTGGTGCTGGCCAGGGCCAAGCATGCATCCCAATCCCAAGCCCCACCCTATGAACCACCCACGGAATTTGGAAAGATCGTCTAATTTTGATGGAAAAAAACACCACAAAGCCAAGAACACTTCTCTGGTTCTTCCCTTGGACCTTCAGAAAAATATATCCCCAGGCTAGGAAACTAAATCTCCTCCATTTAGATGGAAGCCTGGCAAGTCACATAAATAAATCAAGTATTTATGGCTACGTGTCAGGCGTGTGTCAGGCACAGCGGAGGACAAAGAAACAAGATACACAGGTCCCTGCCTTCAAGAAGCAGATAACCTAGCCGAGGAAACATGATTTCCTGGCATTCAACTCACCCCAATCCACCTGCTACCATGTTAGGTGCCTGCAGGCCAGAACACAATGACAACACAAAACAGATTCTCTGTCCCCAAGGACCTTGGAGTCTACATGGGGAGACGCAATCTGTGAGAGGTAAGTAAGTTACTTGAGGAGGGATCAAGGGGACAAACTAACAACTTGGGCAAGCAGAGAAGGCCTCCAGAGCAGAGGACCAATATGGGGAGTGGAGAGATGTTAAATGCTTTTTTCCAAGATGGCAGCTCCCTCTGTCATGCTATCTGGGCAACAGGAGGACCACACCTCAGGCTGTGCTATGGCATTCTTTTCTGCCAGGCTTGTTCACTTAGGAAAAATAAATGAGGTCATAGGCATGGCAGACATGGGGGCCCACAGAGGCTGGTGACCAGACATACTGGTGTGAGTACTCTGGGGAATTAAGTGAGCCCTATCTGCCCTAGGGAGGGCAACCCAGGAAAAGAGATCTCACTTTTGTCTCAATCTACTGCCAGCAAAGAGCTGCTCATGGAGGGACTCTTCCTGGCATTTTCTACCACATTGTTGGGCTTTTGTTAATGGATCTCCTGCCTAATCACATGCTGCCAAGGTGGTAAAGCTCAGAAACACTGCTAAAAATCAAGGTGAGCCAAAGAAAATGGCTCCTCTCCCAAAGGAGGCAGAAGACAGTAAGTATGAGGGCATTCAGAAGATGAAGAGCAAAAAGGCTGTGACTACACCAACGAAGAAGTTACCAGCAGCCAGAAAAGTATGAGTACTGGTGAGAAGGCTACCGTGGGCCTGCTAAGAAAGTGGCTCCCCCAGCCAGAGGAGTCAGCCCACCAGGTAAGCAGGGAGCCAGCCCAGCAAAGGCAGCAGCACCCCTAACCAAAGGGGTGACAAATGGCAAGAAGGATGAGGAGGAGGAAAGAAATGGGAACAGCTCCAGTCAAATGAGCCTGAGCACATCTGCACCTGCCAAAGTAAAAGCTGCTTCTGGGGAAGCCGGGGAACCCCAGGAGGAGGCGCCATCCCATTGAAGCAGACCCAGGAAAGAGGAAAAGGCATTGAAACCAAGGAACAGAAATGGAGCTGAAGCAACTACAAATTTCAGCCCCTTTGCTGGAAACCTCAACTTCAACAAAACCACTCCTGAGTTGGTATGTAGGCTATGGAAAATTCAAGTCTGCTAAAGACACGAAAAAGGCTTCAAAGGGTCAGGCTCTGAAATGAAACTGGAAAAAGCAAAAGAGAATAAGAAAGATCTAGAGGCAAGGATGCTCTTTATCAAGAATCTGCTGTGAAAAGTAACGCATGTATCCCCAAGAGATCATAAAAATGGGAAAGGGTCTCACATATACAAAAATATTTATAGCAGCTCTCTTTGTGGTGGCCATAAACTGGAAATCAAGGGGATGCCCATCCATTGGGGAATGGCTGAATAAACTGTGGTATATGAATGCAATGGAATACTGTTGTGCTATAAGAAATGATGAACAGGAAGACTTCAGAGAGGCCTGGAAAGACTTGTATGAACTGATACTGAGTGAAAGGAGCAGAACCAGGAGAACTTTATACACAGCAACAACCACAGTGTGCGAGGAATTTTTCTGGTAGACTTAGTACTTCATTGCAATGCAAGAACCTAAAAAATTCCCAATGGACTCGTAAGGCGAAATGCCTTTCACATCCAGAGAAAGAACTATGGAATTGGATCACAGAATGAAGCAGACCATTGTCTTTTGCATTATATTTTGTTTTGTTCTATGATTTCTCCTATTCGTTTTAATTCTTCTATACAACATGAAAAAAAATTGACAAAAAAAAAGAAAAGTAACACACTACTGAGGTCACAAGAGCCTGCATCAAGGATGGGATGCCCAAAGGAACTGGCCACGGTGAATTGAAAACAGAAGCAGATGTGGAAAAGGCCTTGGAAGAGAAACAGGGAAGTGAGGCTGGCAATCAGGAGCTTGTTCCGTACAATGCATAATTCCTGGAGTGAGAAAAGCAGCAAGTCGACAGACCCAGACCCTGGTGCCAGAAAACTACGTGCCATGGAGGAGAGTCTGCAGGAAGGTCTGAGGAAGCAACGTCCATCATCCTGTTCCGAACAACCAAGCTTGACTCAAGCGTCCTCAATCACTGCATCTGCCTCTGCAGAAGAGGCTAAAGAAGCTCAAATTCTTGTAACAACACAGAGAAAGAAGACTGAGCTGCCTGGCTGGTACTAAAGGGACCAAATCCATCGGATGTAGCCAAAGGAGCTGATCCTACACAATCTTGTTTGTCAAAAGTCTGTCTAAAGACATGACAGAAGAACCCAGCTCTGGGGGTGCCAGCAGAGTCACCAAAGGGCAGATGGGTTCATCTAAAGGGTTCAGTTTTGGGGACTTCAACTCAGAGGGTTCCAGAGCTGTGAAAGAGGCAATGGAGAAGGAAGAGACTCATGGCTGGACTAGGCCAAGCCCAGTAGCCTTGAAGCCACAGGAAACATTGGAGGTTGGTGGTTTCCAAGAAGGCCAAGGAGGAGGAGCCAACAAACCACAAGGAAAGAAGATGAAGTCTGAATAGCATTTTCCCGCTCTCTGGAGGTCTATCCTGTCATCTAATCATCGACAGCTTTCTGAAGACATTTTAAGACAAATAGGCAGTCCAGGTAGGGGAGGAAGCCAAGGTCCGTGGAAAGGAGGCCAGTTTTGAAGTCTGAGGAGCTGGGTTCTAGTTCTCCCTTGGATGCTGTCTACTTGTGTAGCCTCAGGCAGTCCCTTAAGCCACCCTGGGTCTCAATTTCCTCCTCTGTAAAATAAGGGGGCATGACTGAATGTCTTCCATGCTGTGATTCTAAGTGACTAGTTAGGGGCAGCACTGAGGCAGACCCCACATCTGAATGCCTGAGCCCTCATCTTGGCATGGCACCCATGGAGCCCAAACTCTCACCAGTCCTGCCAAGCTGAAAGGGTCTACGTGCAAATGTGTCACCAGATGCTCACCCACCAATTGGACCCATCAATGTAGACACTGTTGCCTGCTGAGGATGGTGGGAAGATGGGCAGAGCCCAGAGAGCAGCTGGCCTTTTGAGTATGGCTAGAGTGCTTCAGACTGCAGTGTCACAAAGAAAAGACCAGGGAATGGACGCTGGAGGAACGGTGGGCCGCCCAGACGCTCAGCCAGACTTGGCACTCCAAGGCTTTGTGCCCTCATGACCCATCACTGTCCTAGATGCTGAGCTTCCTCCTGCAGTCATTTTGAAGGCCCTAGATTCTATGCAAGGTTCCCTTCCAAGGACACCAAGCCAACTACACTGGGATATGTGTGTGCTGTAAAACACAAGGCATTGATTAAAATGTATTTAAAAAATAAAAATGAGAAGTCACTAGGGTCGCCTGATGTGCTTCGAAGCCCTTGTTCTATGCCCTCACCCCTAACCATGCACCATCATTACCTCCAATGGCATAGATCATCCCTCCCACTACTGCCACGCCCAGGCCACTGCGGGCCTGGTGGAGGGAAGATACGGTGGTCCAGTACTGGCTGAAGGTGTCAAAACGCTCCACGCAGCTGAGGGCTCTGCTGTCACTCCATCGGCCCCCCTGCAGCCGGGTGTATCCACCTGGGGAAAGAAGAGAGAGTGCACGTACCAGGTTAGCCAAGCCTCCCTTGGAGGAGTGTCCCAGGCCCAGAAAACAAAACAAGGCACTCTTCTGTACCCCCGGTAGCCTACTGAAAACGGAGGTCAGGCAAGGTGGGCTGGTGAGAAAAGGGCCTGCCATGGCAGCTTATTTCAGGGATCATTCTGACCCTTTCCTCAGCTGATTATGGCAGCAGCTGAGACTGCCAGGCCAGGCCGCCCACTGAAGGCTGAGCCTTGCTTGGATACGATTCAGCAATGTTCAGCCTAGTCTCTCCTATGTTTCCACAAAAGTCTTCTAGCTTTAAGAGAAGCATTTTTCCAGGTGTCTCTTTGTTCTTAGCTAAGCTGGGAACAATAAGTCCCAGATTCTAATTACAAAATGAGGGATTTTCTACTCTCTCCTGGTGATGACTCAGGCTGGAAAGCAGACAAAGGATGGCGAGCCTGTCTGTGGGATGTGGGAGACCATCCAACCTCTTCACTCTGAGGATGACAGTTCATGGCCTTTGTCTGAAGAACACACAGAGATGCTCACCTACAGCATACAGGTACTTCCTGGCTTTCTTTCGAGGCCGCACCTTGGAGGTCTGCAGAAAACTGCAGAACCTGTGATCCTTGGGGGACTTGCCCATCTCACAGTACTCTTTCAACAGTGTCTGCAGGGCTACACGGAGGCTGAAGTCAGGAACTCCTTGGGGAAAAGAAAAACCTTTATTAAGTCCCTACTACCTGCGAAGTCCTGGGGATACAAAAAGGGGCGAAACAAGGAGCTCAGTCTAATGAGTGAGACAACACACAACAAACCACACAAACAAGCTACAGACTGGAAAGACTGAAGATAACAGAGGGGAGGTCCTAATTAGCATGAACAGTGCTCAGAAAGAGTTTCCTGGAGAAGCTGGGATTTTAGCTGTGACATGGAAGAAGCCAGGGAGGCTACAAAGCAGAGATGAAGAGGGAGAGAAGTCCAGGCAGGGGTGGCATGATGCTGATGAACATTTAATAGCATCACTCTCCTCTCTCTGCTTTAAGAGTTTCAATATGTACAATCAAACCAGGAAGTCCACCGTGGCGAAACAAGGGAAATAAGAGCACTTTCCCGAAGGCCCTGGTCAGAACTGGATGATGACCCCAAGCATCATGAGTCCAAGTAGATGAGAGGAGGCTGGCCACTCAGGCCTCCCATCACCACCGGCCGGTGCTGGTCTTCCTTCAGGCTCCACCCCTGCACCACCTCCTCTCTCCCCTCCTCCCTCTTCCCTTTCCTCTCCTCCTCCTCCTCCATGTAACCCGACCTATGCTCTCAGCTTTGCCTCCAGAGGGCTCCCATCTTCCCATCAGCCCACAGGGCAGAGGGCTGGCCTGTGGCATCCCCAAGGCCTCAGGCACTGGTTCTCCAGTGTTCTTAGGACTTCCTTCCCCTTCCCCTTCCCCACAACATACAATGCAAACACTAAAGGTTGTTTCAGGGTAGTGACAAGAGTTAAATAGTTTCAGATCCAAGGATAAAAGGAAACACTATTAAAAACAACAGAGGGAGGAACAGAAGGACAGAGAGTTCCCTCCCCTCCCCCCTTACAGTCTCTTCTAAACAGATCAAGGAACATACCAACCACATTGTATTCTAATGGGAAAATTCAAGGGAAAAAATCTCGGTGAGTCATTTATCCAGCCCAGGTTAGCACAGAGACATACAAAGAGAGGTCAATGGACCCTGAGGGTGGGCTGGCCACTCCAGCCCAAGGGAAAGGCAGTGCCCAAAGGCAATCCATATGAAGGCCCTAAGAATTCCTGCAGACCGTGGAAATGAGTGCCAACTGGCAATTTGGTTGCCCAGTATATCCATTTCTGGGTCACAGATTCAGGTGGAATGAGGAGGGGGTAGTATTACTAGAGGTAGTATTTCCAGGTAAGGACAGCCACAAGCCCTAAGCAGGCTATATACTGAGCAAGAAGAATGCTCCAGCCCACTATGAAGCCTGCAGACCAATAACCAGGGCAGAAACCCCAGATCAAAGGGAATCCTACAAGAGACTGAGTCCAGAAGCAGGCTATACTTTCTGAGACCCAAGCCAAGGTCAGGAAGTTGCAGAGATCAGATGTTGCCCTGGATCAGACCACTTCAGGAGCACTGAAAGCTTATGGGTGCCCAGCATTAGAACCTGGAACAACATAACCCTCAGTACCCCAAGAAAGCAGCAGCAGCAGCCCAGCCTTTCCCTCTAGAAGGGTGGCAGGGCCCAGCCCCGACCTCAAGTCCTCAGGAAGTAGGCTGGACGAATGGGCAAACAGAAGAATTCCCCCCCCCCCCCATAAATAGTTAGTACGGTGGCAGAGACCCTCACAAGGCCAGAAAGAAGGTGACTCCAGCTCAAATTTCTCAAAGAGATAAAGTGAAAGTTAAAAAAAGAGAAAAAAAATTTTTATCAATGAAATGAGAATATTCTAGGAAAAAAAATTGGAAAAGTAATGAGAGCTATAAAAGGAAGGATTAGTAAGGAAATTAATATCTTAGCACAGAGCTATAAAATCTGGCCAAGCAATAAACTTCCTAAAAACTCAAATAGACCAAAGAGAAACCAGAGACATCATGAGACAACAAGAAATATTAAAACAAAATCGAAAGGCTGAATAAAAAATAGAAGAAAATGTGATGTATGTCAGAACAAAAACTCACCTAGAAAACTGATCAGGGAGAAAAAAATTGAATCACTGGACTGTCTGAACACCATTATCAAAAAAAGAGCCTAGATACCATATTTTAAGAAATCTTAAAGAAAACTGCCCACATCCTTGAGAACCAGAGGCAAAGTAGAAATAGAAAGATCCTACCAGAAACCTCCTAAAACGGACCCCAAAACAAAAACTCCTAGGAACATTACAGACAAAATTCAGAGTTTTCAGGTCAAAGAAAAGGACTTCGAGCAGTTAGAAAGAATTCAAGTAGAAGGAGACACAATTGAGGATCCCACAGAATTTAACAGCCACCATGATGAAGGCGCACAGAGTTTGTAATCTGATATTTCAGAAGGCAAAGTATATGGGCTTATCCTAGAATAACTTATCCTATAAAACTAAGTGTAATGCTATAGGGGGGAAAATTGATCTTTAATGAATTAGATGACTTCCAAACATTCCTAATGAAAAGACCAGAGTTTTGAAGTACAAACACAGGAATAAAGAAAAATGTAAAAACATAAACCTAAATGAACATGAAAGGACTAAACAAGCATAAACTGCTTATATTCAAGTCTAAGGAGATGATCCAGGTGTCCCCTCTGATCCCTATCACTGTCAGAGGCCATGGAGAGAGTCTAAGTAGGAAAGGCCCAGGAGGGTTCTGTTATGACTTGATGATTCTAAAAGAAGAATGGAAAGAGAGAGGAAGAAGAATGTATTAGGGGAAGAGGGGGAAGAAGAGAAAGGAAGGTTAAGGAAGATTATCTCATAATCAGGGTTCACAAGTAGACATCTATATAAAAAGGAGGTGGGGGTGGGGGAAGTCAAAGGAGAGAACACATACATTTATTCACACACACACACAGAGTTGAGTATAAAAATATGTTTCTGTCAATAGGAAAGTAGGAAGTAAAGAAGAGAAGGTAGAAGGGGAAATTAAAGGGAGGGTGAATTAAGGGACAGATAAATCCTAAGTAAAACAAGCACTAATTAAGGATCTACACAAATATTTACAGCATCTCATATTGCTGTGACAAAGGATGAGAATCTGAGGGGCTGCCCATCAAGTGGGGAATGGATAAACAATTATGGTACAGAAATGTGGTAGAATTCTATTGTGCTACAAGAAATGAGGAGAGGGATGGTTTCAGAAAAACCTGGGAAGACCTGGATGAACGGATGCAGTCGATGAAGTAAGGACAACATTTTATACAATGAGAACGCTATGGTAAAGACAAACAATTCTGAAAGAATTAGGAACGCTGATGAGTGCACTGACCAACCATAGTTTCAGAGGACTCATGATGAAACAGGCCCCCCACCTCCTGACAGAGGTGGGGAGTCAGTGCTGAACTATACAGGTAACTGTGTGTTTATTTTTATGTTATTTTTCAGGGTTGGGGAGGTTGGAATGGGAGGGAGAAAAAGTTGGGTTTTTTGCTGATTGAAAATCTATATCAAGATACAAACCCAACAATAATATCAGTTACTGTTTTGGGCTGGATACATTTTGTAATGAAAGGTGGTGGTGCTGTGGGATATAGTCTGGGTCTGGATCTAGAATTTCACTAGTACAGGGAAGTCTAGGATGAGTAAATTCCTTCCACCAGTGCAGGGAGGCATCTCACTGCAGCTTGGTTTTAGAGAGCTGCCTGGATTCTTGAGAACTGAAGAATTTTCCCCAGGGTCACATGGCCAGGAGGGGTCAGAGCGAGGACCTGGATCCAGGGTTTCCTGGTCCTGAGGTCAGCTCTGTCTCCTCTACTCCAGGCTGCTCCTACACAGAGCACTGTTGGCAGTCTTCCCCTCAGACATCAATCAAGCACTAACAACAGGGCAGGACAGGAAGCCATGCCTGTGAACAGATAAAAGGTCTCCAGGGCCCTGCCCACACTGCACACTAATCTGCTTGTGCCCTACAAGATTGTTGTGTGCAGGGTCAGGCCACAGGGGCATAGAATGGGCCTTGCTAAATGTCCCAACACATAGCACAGGGCTCTCAATATGATGCTGCTGCCTGGTGTGACCAATCCAAAGTGAAAAAGCTAAGGGCCTCCTTCCTCATGGGCTGACCCAGTCCCAGGCCCAGCCTCCCTCTCTTACCTTCTATGTACTTGGCTAGCCTCTGTGGAGGCAGCAGGGGGAATCGGACAGGCTCCAGGATCTCAACTGCATGCTTCTTCCTCCCACTCAGGTCCTTCAGAAGCCAGTGCATGGCAGCCAAGAACACCTGGTACTCATCTTCAACGCTCAGCTCCTCGCTTCGCAAGATCTTAATCAGCTGATCCTTGGTCAGAGCCAAGAACTCTTCCCCACCGCTCACCTCCACGAAATGCACGTGGATGTAGTTCTCTGTGAACTCAAGCAGGTCATGACAGGCAATCTGCTCTGAGAACTGGAAGATGCCGATGCAGTTGGATGGCTCTAGTTGGCCTTTCAGAAACTCAGAGCACAGGCCCACCACCTCAGTCAGCTGGAGCATGTCGGCAGCCACGATCAGCTCCTGAACATTGTTCACCCCTATGTTCACCACGCCTGGAGAAGTGGGAGGACAGAAGGGGTGTTAGGGGCAAGGAGGTTCTTTCTGCACCGAGCCCAGCCAGACTCGCTTCTCCTACGAAGGTCCCAGGCCCAATGAGAGACAGCATTCCATGCCTCTCTTCTCAGATATCATTTGGTTATGTACAGATCATTACACACAGGGAGCCCCCTGAGGGCAGGGACCAATCTTGGCCTTTCTTTGTATCCCCAGAGCTTATTAGAGTGCCTGGCACACAGCAACTACTTAATAAATGCTCACGGACTGACTAATGTATGTCAAAATCTAGAAAGCTTAGGGACAGCGGCAACTGGAGAAAGCCAACATACTACATTCTCCCGATGTTCCAGATGGGGTCCTTAGAAGGTGGCACTGATTGCCCCTCGGATTTTAAAAGAAGCCTTCCCCATGCCCTCTTAACTCCAGCACCTGTCTGTGTCACTTACTTCCTATTTATCCTGTAGAGACCTTGCCTTCTACATATCCATCTGCCTGGGGTCTGCCCCACTAGTTTGTGAGCTCCTTGAGGGCTGGGACAATCTTTAGTCTCTTTTTGTATCCCCAGGGCTAAGCACAGAGCCTGGCACACAGTTGGCACTTAGTAAATATTTGATTAATTGACTGAAGAGCAAAGGTACCAGGTCAAAGGAGGCAATTTGCAGAGGTGGAAATGGGCATGACATTCACAATACTGAAGCACAATGGTGAGCAAAACTTCCAGCACTGGGCAGATGCCTTTGCAAGTAAGAAGCTTGTCAGAGTCAGACAGGCCGCAACGAAGGGCAGGCTACCAGTGAACCTAAAGAAGCATTAGCTACCCAGGGAGAGGGTAGTCATTTGCTCTGGGTCATGTCCCGGACCCTTTGGGCAGGCGGTCTAGTGTTGCCTGAGGACCCCTCCTCACAATTATGCTTTTAAATGCAAACAAAAAAATAAATTAAGGAAATGAATTGTACAGAAATAGTTAACAAAGTTGTTGGGTTTTTTTTTAAAGGTCACAGACCTCTTGTTGAAAACCTCTGCCATACAGGGTCAGCCATGTGCCCAGATTTTAACACCTCACATTCCCAAATCCTTAAGAATCTGTGAGTATGTCAAGGTGGGCAGCCACACTCCATCCTCAAGCTCTAGTTGCTGGGATCAGCATAGGCCTGAACCTCTCTGCATTTGTCTGGACCCCGCTGCCCAGGCCTGGGCCCCCACACAAACCCCCCCCAGGTGGGTGGGGACTCCTAGGGCTCACAGAGCCCTCAACAGCCCTGATCATCTCTCTACCCCAATGGAGCATCAGAGGATGGCTTCACAGATTCCAGCATCACTGAGTAGTAGGGATCTAAGGGGCATGTAGCCTGGCCACTTGGCTCTTGAACAAAGAGGCTCTCCCATCCCCCTCCCACTCAATTTTGGCAAGGAGGAGCTCACTGGCTCCCAAGTGATTCAATGTCCAGGTAGCTGTCTTTACACTCTCTGCTCCTCTCCCACTGCCCCTGGTTCTACCCTCTGGGGCCAAACAGAACAAGGCCCACCTCTCCTGATACTTGAAGGGGGCTATCATGTTCCCTCTGAGCTTTCTCTTCTCTGAGATGGGCATGCTCAACTCCCTCAGATCCACATCATATGAGGATATGATGTGGATCTGAGACCCTTCTCCAGCCTGGCTGCCCTCCCCTGGACACTGTAGTTCGTCAATGCCCTTCTGAAGCCTTTCCGCCCAGAGCTGAGCCTGGTACTCCTGCGGGCTCTGACCAGGGTGGAGGCCAGCAGGGCTGAGGCATCCTTAGCCCTGGACAGGACGCCTCTCTGAATGGAGCCTCAGATTACAATTACTTTCTTGGCTGCCACTGGACATTACTCACCTACATGGAGCCATTGACCCACACTTTACAAGTGAGCTGAGGACACTGGGGGAAGGCGAGGCTCTGTGAAATGTCTGGATGGATGCAGAGTGGCCATACCAAAGACAGTTTGAAGAAGCCAGCCAGAGATGCAGCTCGCCAGGGACTAGGGAGAGAAACCAAGAAGCAAGTCCTTGGAGAGAGCCCTGGGAGCTACGGGGGCGGGGAGGGAGGGATCCTCCACAGAGCCACACGGAGAACTGGCTGGCCTATCTAAAGGCCTGACTGGCTTGTTCTAAAAACATTTTTAGAAAGAAAATGAGAAGGACACACAATGACATCTTCAAGCCTGCAGGCAAGGAACCCTCAATCGCTCTGGTCAGCAGAGCACTGAGCTGATCAAGAGCCCACAAACCCAGGGACTGTGTGAATGGCCAAGTTGGTCCAGGCCAGTCAAGGCCAGGACCTGCATAGTAACCAGCCCCAGAAGGTTATGGGGATAGGGAACTCCTGGGGAAACCCTGCCCCATCCAGGAAGGTGAGCACCTTTTAGGCAATTGTTGTCTCAGAGAGCTCCCCAGCACACTGAGAAGTTAAGGACTTGCCCAGGGTCACACGGCCAGGGTGTAAGAGTAAGAATTAGGACCTAGGTCTTCATGGCTCAAAAGCCACTTCTCTGTCTACTATCCCAGGGTTGTCTCATTTCAATCCCACAAGCATCAATTAAATGCCTACTGTGTGCCTGGCACTGTGCAAGACATTGGAGATACAAGTTCAAAAACCAAGCAAACAAAAAAAGATTCCATGTGAACAAATAAAAGACAGTTAACAGGAAAATATTCCCTGCCATAGAGAGTGGGCTGTGAGCCACCCAAGGAAATAGCTCCCTGGACTTCTGTAGCCAAAGCAGCCAAAGACTGAGCAGGCCCAGGAGGCTGGGCCCAGAAAGCAGGCAGGAATCCACTGTTAGAGTCAGCCAGCCAATAAGCACCTAAGTACAAAAGACAGTCCCTGCCCTCAAGGAGCTCCCAGTCGATTGGGAGAGAAAACAAGCAAACAACTATGTAGAAACAAGCTCTAGACAAGATAAAGAGGAAAAATCAACAGAGAGAGGCAGTCGAACTATGGGGGCTGGGCAAGTTTCCTGTAGCAGGTGGGATTTTATCCAGTACCTGAAGGTCGCCGGTGAAGTTGAGAGGTGGACAGAGAATGTTCCGGGCTCAAGGAGAACCCAGGGACAACACCCAGAGCCAAGATGGGGGGAAGGGCGGAAGAAGAAGAGTGAAGGAAATGTGGAGATTGCTGAGACCCATCGAAGGCTGGGAGAAATGATGCTGCTGAGGAGAGAACCCAGCCTTCCTGCCAAATTCCAAAGGCACACGCCATGTCACAAGGCAACTCAGGCGAAAACAGATTCAAGAGTGGCTTTGACCAGGGCTGTTCTGCCTTTTGGTGAGTGTTGGGTTATCTGGTGAAGACTTCTCAGAATCATGCTTTTAAGAAACTGAAAGAATGGCTAAATTTTAGTTAGAGGTTAGTAAAAAAAAATGTCTTTCTCTCCCCATCCAAGCTCCTGGGTTCCCTGAGACCTATTTACTCAAAGAACTACTGGTTTAGAAAAATTCCTGATGGAAATGTTTTCCATGACTGCACATATATAATGGATATCAAATTGCCTGTCTTCTCAAGAACAGCCAAAGAAGGAAACTGAGGGATATTTGGGACAAAGCAGGAGATGGTAATGAGACAGCACGTTCTTGGAGGACCTGAGCAGAGACCAAAGAAGACCTCTGACTCCACCCTCCAGGAGCTGAGGCATCTCTGTCAATGTAACAGCCTGGTTTCCTCATCTCCACCAAGGCCAGTTCTCCCAGGCCCTCCTCAGGGGGACAGGATGATTCCAGCTAAGCTCAGCCCTTCCCTAGTGTCCCACTTGGGGACAAAGCAAGCCTGGCACGCCAGCTAGCACCCTGCCCATCCTCCAGGGCAGCCTGGGCCATGGGTGCTACCTGTGTAGATGAAATCCAGAAGAGTCTGGAAAATTCCCGCTTCGATGCCCAGGATCTGCACCTCATCCTTGCAGGATTCCTTCATTCCCCCAGTGAAGAGAGCAGCAAAGTAGGGGCTGCTGGCAGCCAGCACCAGCCGGTGCACTCGGAACTCAGCCTCTCCCACCTGCAGCTGCACATCACAGAAATCCTGCCCGCTCCGCATCTCATTGATTTGGGCCAGGATGATGTGGGCATGTCTGTCGGATGAGAAGGTGCTATCAGTCGCCTTTGGCCCAGTCTCACAAGCCATGACTGGAGGTGACTCGGCCCCTCAGTTGCTTCTCTGCTGGAAGGAAAGAAAAAGACCCAGTTAGTGAGCATCATGTCCCCGTGACTGACAGCTGGTCAGACATAGGATCAGCCTTTATGCAGCTGAACTGGCCTGAGGACAGATGTGGCCCAGGCTGCTTGGGGATCACTGCATGCTGGGGAATGACAGGGAGAAGAAGTATTTATATAGCCCCAACCATGTGCCAAGTTCTGTGCTAAGCAATCTACAAATATCTCCTGTGACTCTCACGACAATCTTGCAAGATAGGCACTATTGTTATTCCCATTTTACAGGTGAAGCAACTGAGGCAAACAGAGGTTAAGTGACCTGCCTAGAGTCCCACAGCTAGGAAGTGTCTGAGGCTGGATTTGAACTTAGGTCTTCCTAACTTCAGGCCCCAAGCTCTATCCCCCTGTGCCACCTAGCTTCCTCTAATATGACAGAGGGGACCTTGAAGGCTGCAAATAATAGCTAGTAATATTAATAAATACCATTATCATTAAAAAATATAACATTTATGAAGAGCTTACTCTACGCCACAGCTATCCAATTATTATCTCATTTGATCCTCACAATAACCCTGGAAGACAGGTAATATTATCCCCACTTTATAGATAAGGAAGCTGAGGTAAACAGCAACCAAGTAACTTGTACAGGGTCACAGAGCTAGGAAGTGTTTGAGGCTAGACTTGAACTCAGGTCTTGCTGACTCCAGACCTGGCACTCTGTCTAATGAACCACCCAGCTGCCTCTAATATGATAGATTGAAGCCCTAAAGACTGCAGAGGATCTGAGGAGAGGAAAGGATCTCAGTAGCCTCTGAGTCCAGGTCATCTCTGAGACAAGACCCCACTACGGGGGCCTCCCACCTCTGCTTGAAGACTTCCAAGGATGGGGAGCTCACTACCTTCCAGCGTAGCCTATCCTACTCTAATTGTTGCAAAGTTCTTCCTTACCTCCAGGTTACATCCACCACTTGGCAGCTTTCCCCTATCCCTCAAGGTCCTGCCCTCAGGAGCCAAGCAGAACCAGAACCAGACTATTCCCTCCTTCAGATACTGGAGCACAGCTCTCATGTCCAGTCCCGCCTTCCTCTCCCCAGGCTAGACTACCCTGGGTCCTCATAGCGCATGGACTCCAGGCCCCTCCCCAGCCCAGCTGCCCTCCTCTGGATCTTCTTTAGCTCATCAATGTCCTGGGCAAGATTACCAGGATGTGTGTGAGATGACAAGCAGACACTCTCCACAGGGCTGACAAACTGACCCTTTAGGCTGCTGTACATCAGCCTAGGGCTTGCTGTCCGGTTTGGTGACACCACTGACCTGCCCCCCCAAATGCAGCATCTGTCCCTCCTGGCTAAAGCAATGACTCCCATGACACAGCTGACAGGCTACTTCCTGCAGGTAATTCCTCTGTCAGTGGATCTGTGGTCTAGACAACAAGTGAGACAGAGCGGGCCACACTGGGGACTGAGTCCAGCAGAAAGGGCCCTACATGCCACCTCAGTTCCCATATGAAGACTGCTCCTGCCAAGGACATAAACTAAACCATCACAGTTGACTGATCTGAGCCATGGACTATATAACCTGGTGGGATGGCTGTAGGGGTGGGCTCTGGAGCCTCTATTCCCTTTCCAACAAGAGTGACAGAACAGATTTTTTAACTAATAATTTCACACAGGGGGTGTGAAAAAGACTCAGGGGGTCTTGGTGGACCTCAAACCTAAGTCAACATAAGTGGTATGGCAGCACAAAATGCCAATGAGACTTGGGCTGCATTAACAGAGGCAGGGCTTCCCAGAGTATGGGCATCCCTTCATTTTCAGCACTGCTCAGATTCAATCTGAAGAACTGTATTTAGTCTGGGCACTCAATGAAGGAAGGACCAAGACAAGCTGTGGCAGTGAGGAGGGCGCTTAGGCAGAGCTATCAGGTCTGCCAAGCATTTTATCAACAAGGTCCCCAGAGGTCAGGTGAGTATAAGGGAACTGAGTCTTTGACAGGTTTAATGACTTGCCCAAGGTCACATAACTACTAAAAGTCAGAGACAACATCTGAATCCAGGTCCTTCCTGACTCCAAGTCTAGGGCTAGATGGCTCCCATCCTGAAGTCAGAGCACATAGATTCAAATCCAGCCCCAGACCCTCACTAGCAGTTGTGTGAGTGTAAGTGGGCAAGTCAATCTGTTTCCCTCCGTTTCCTACTATATAAAATGAGGATACCTCCTTTGTAGGTCTGTTGTGAGGATCAGATATTTGTAAAGTTCTTTACAAACCTTAGAGTGCTCTGTCAATGTGAGTTATAACATTGTTATGAATACAACATTGTTGTTACTATTACACAGAGTGCTTGAGGGAGGCTACATTCAAGTCTTTGAAGGATTAATTTTCTGGAGAGATCAGCTTTCATCTGCTTGGGGGGAGGAGGCGGAGGAAGGCACAAAGAGAGGCATGATTTGGTCTAATGGCAAGGCAAACTTCCTAACAGTGGGACTGAAATGAGCTGCTTCAAAAGGTAGTGAGCTGCCCACCCCCAGAGGCCTGCAAGAAGCCTGGGGTTGCTGTTAAATACAGGTTGGCCTCCAGGATGCCCCTTACAAAGGGCTTTCCTCAGACACATCTCCACTCAGAGTGGGGCCTGACAGCACACTGGTGCTGATGGCCTGACGGTCTGGGGTACAGTGAGGGTCAGAGACAGGGTCTGGACCAGCCCACACCCGTGGCTGATCCTTCCCTGCTCAGGCACCCTCTCATCCACGAAGCCTCCCAGCTTCCAGCATCGGCCTGGTCTGCTGTAAAGCACCCCCGCCCAAGACTTAGCCCCCTGAAAGCACAGCTGGGGGGGGTCTGTCTTTGCCCGGTGGAGAGCACCTGTCCTGACCAACAGCCCACTCTGGGCGTCTGTAAAGTAGCAGCTCTTGAACCTGGCATTCAGGGCCCCCCCTTCGACACCCCCCCCCCCCCCCCGCCTTGGCCCCTAGGGGCCAAGGCTCTCTGGGACCTCGGGCGGTGCCACCTCACCAGCTGCTCTTCCGCCCTCGGGACGGTGAACCCCGTGACCCCCGCGACCGTCCCATGGGGGCGGACAGGGCAGGCCTGGAGGCTGGGAGGGGCCCCGGGCTGGAGGAGGCTCCCCGGGGCTGGCAGGGTGGGGTGGCGAGCGCGGAGTCCTCAAGTCCGGGCCAGGGGACCCCCCAGCCCCGCCGGAGGCTCCCGATGCTCCTCTCCCATTCCCACCCCCCATAGGGGACCGGAAGATCCAGAGGAGGCCGGCCCTGGCCCCCGGGGGCTGCCTGTCCTCAGGGCTGGACGCAGCAAGTGCGGAGGGCCCGGACCCGCAGCTGGCAGGGCCGGCCCCCTCCTCTTACAATGGAGGAAACGGAGGCCGAGGGGCGGGCAGGACGAGACGGCGAGCCCCAGGGCTCGCAGGGCTCAAGGGCCGGGGTAAAACTACACTGACTGGGGGGAAGGGAGGGCCCTCCGGGCGCAGGCAAAGGCCCGGCGGCCAGAGATGGCGCACCTTGGGACCCCGGCTCTGGCGGCCTCCATCTCAGTCCCTTTCTCTGACACGACCTACCTGGGGGACGTTAGTGGCGGGGCCTCATCCCCGCTACCCACCGTCACCGACACCTACGAGGGCACGGTCCGGGCCTGGCTCCGGCTGCGCACGCAGCTGGGAGGGGGGCGAGCAGGAGCACCTGAGGGAGGAGGGGGCGGGCCACGCGTTGGCTCCTCCCATGTGGGCGGGGCTTAGGGGCGCCTGCGCTGGGCGTTGGGGCGGGGCCTTCGGGCCTGCGCGTGCCCAGCTACGGGAGGGGGGGGCGGCAGTAATCCGCTCTTTGCCCGTCTCTGGCCTCAGTTTCTTCCTCTGTAGAGTGAGGAGTCGGGACTGTCCATCTACGATAATGTCCGTCAGGGATCGGGGCCATCCTCCACGGCTCCCCCCATCACCTCTCCCCTCTCCATGCCCCCTTCTCAGGGCTGCTAAAATCAGCATGCTGAGCAGTCAGTGAACGTGCATTTATTAACTACCTTCTGTGTGCAAAGCGCTGGGGTTACGATGAGAAAAGTCAGTCTCTGCCCCTAGGAGGTCAGAAGAAAGAGGTTCCAAGCCCTTAGTCTCAGTGAGGTATCATCAAGAAGAGAAGACTTGAATTCAAATGCAGCCTGAAATAATCACTAGCTATGTGTGACCCTGGGTGAGTCAGTTGACCTGTTTGCCTCAGTTTCTTCATCTGTAAATTGGGGTTTATGATAGTGATGGGGTGCTTGGGTGCTTGAGCCTGTACCTCAATTATAAGGCACATTTCTCCCTAGTCTCAAAACACTATCTCAGGCAGTTTCATTCCAACCCAAGGGCAGCCTGCCTTGACAACAACTGTTATCTCCCTTCCTGATACAGTAGCCAGCTGTACCTGTAGAACTTATTAGTCTGAACCAGCTGTGTACTGACTGAACCGGCTGTGCACTGGGTCATAACAACATTTACTATAAACCGACCAGTCGTATGTATCCTAGACTTAGCTTGTCTAACAAAACATTGATAAGAGCAGCCTGGTATGACTTAAGTCAGTCCTGCCCTGAATCACCTAGTTACCATATTTGGCACATGTTTTGTTCTACAACATCCTATACAAGTTTTACCTGTACCCCTCTAAGGTTGCAGGTTCCCTAGAACTCTAGCCCACTGAAAAGTATAGTAAATTTTTACCACCTTGACCTCAACAGTGCTTGAGTCTGTGAATCCTTCTCCAGACAGCCCACTCAGGGAACTCCAGTCTTGGAATTCCTGTACCTCTATCTCTCCAGCCCTCATCAATAGCACCTACCTCCTAGGGTTGCTATGAGAATCAAATGAGATAATTGTAAAGTGTTTAGCCCAGTGCCAAGTTAGCTATCGTCCTTAGGGTGCAGCCACAAAGCAAATGGTAATACCTCTTCTTTATTGTTACTTCCACCATGGGGTGCTCAGGGAGAACTAGCACGTCTCATGTGAGGATTTGTCAAATTCCTTTCAGGGCTGCTCATCCACCTTTGTGGTCTACCTGTCACCTACCTCTTACCTGTGGCTCCAAGAAGTTACAGCATGCATAGGAGCCATATATACTCTGTTAAAAAAAAAAAAAAAATCATCTCAGTAGACCAGTAAGCCAGGTTGAAGGTAACCGATGGGCCTTGGACCTGTCTGTGAGTTAGGGAGATGTCTACCCCAAGCATATGAAAACTTTTTCCAGTGGAATGGGTGAATGAGAACAGTTTGTTCCAACAGCCATGGAGGCGGCTGAAGCAGGTGCTGTGGAGTTCTTAGAGACTAGGTAATCTACTGCATCCTGGCAGGATTAGGTACCAGACACTGAAATCCTTGCTTGAGCTGAACTGCCAAGTATTTAAACTGTGCTTCAGAGAGTGCAACTCTAATGGGCTGGCCATGTTGTTCGAATGCAAAATGTACACTTGCCAAAAAGATTATTTTATGGAGAACTCGCATGGGGCAGGGGATCACATGGTGGGCAGAAGAAACGATACAAGGACCCTCTCAAGGTCTCTCTCAGAAACTTTGGATTTGATTGTGCAACATGGGAGACACTAGCACAGGACCGCTCAGCATGGTGTGCCCACATCAGAAAGGGCGCTGTGCTCTTTGAGCAAAGTAGGATTGAGATAGCACAAAGTAAACGCAGGATGTACAAATTTGGGATATCCACCCCAAATATTCACATGGACTATCCATGTCCAACCTGTGGTAGAGCATTCCACACTCATATTGGTCTGTCTGATCAGCCACAGTTGGACACACTGAAATTTCACTTTATCATGGTGATGTCATTTTGGTCCTCTTTGAAGACGAAGGACAACAACCAGTCAACCAACTCCACATCATTGTCTAGATAGTAGATGGTCTTCATCTGTTTGGTCTTTCCTGTATGGATGGTCAGGCCACATTTCTTGAGTCAATATAGATATCTTTCAGGAAGCTCTCCAATGTTCTGGATCTGGAGTCAATCACTTCTTGAAGGAACATCTGGAGGACTTTGCCCTCCCCTGGGAATCCTTGTGCCTTGAGTTGGGATTTCCTTCCTCACAGTAGCAAACTTGTGTACTAGAAGCAGCCAAAGATGGGGAGTTTTAAATCCATCAAATTCATATACATGACTGCATTTTCATTTGTATCCAGAGTCCTATAACAAAGTATTTGGCTATGCCCTGAGATGGCTTCTACTGGTATAAATACTATCCTCAAGAATTACTATTCTGCTTACCCAAAGGGCTCTAAAATTTTGCATATCTTTTGACCCAGCAATATCATAAAAAAGGGAAAAAGACCCACATGTACAAAAATATTTCAAGCAGCTCTTTCTGTGGTGGCAAAGAATTAGAAACTGAGGGGATTGCCATCAATTGAGGAATGGCTGAGCAAGTTGTGGGATATGAATGTAATGGAGTACTACTGTTCCATAAGAAATGGTGAGCAGGCAGATTTCAGAAAAACCTGGAAAGACTTATATGAACTGACACTGAGTGAAGTGAACAGAACCAGGAGAACATGTACACAGTAACAGCAACACTGTGTGATAACTGACTTTGATACACTTAGCTCTTCTCAGCAATACAATGACTTAAGACAATTCCAAAGACTCATGATGCAATACATGTTGAAGCAGACTATTTTCTCTCTTTTTTCTTTTTCATAGTTTTTCCCTTTTGTTCTGATTCTTCTTTCACAACATAACTAATGTGGAAATGTGAAAAAAAAAAAAAAGAAAGAATTACTATGCAGAGTATGGGTTTTGAAGCCCAGGTGGCTATTGGACAGAGCTCCAGAAAAGTACTCTATGTCTGAAGGTTTGATACCCTTCATCTAGGCAGTAGATGAGAAGTTTGAAGGACAAAGCAGCAAGGAAAGTTTATGTACATAGTGTGGTCATCACAAGGTCATGTGGTCTTATTTCATGATGAAATCTTAATGGTGTTTGGGGTGGCATTGTTTTGAGAGGCTAATCAGGAAGTGGTTTGGAGAAAGAACTTTTTTTTTTATAAGAGTCAGGGCAGAAAGAGAAAGGCCCTTGTTTTCTATGTTTGTTGACTAGCCAATGGTTTTCCCTGTGCCATTTGAAGTAATGATATTTTTCCAACTACTACCCCAAATCCTCTCTGACAGAGAAAATGGGTTATGACATCTTGACTTCCAGAATTTCATGCCAAATTTTTCTAGACTCTTTTTTGCTATCTTCAGGCCTTTTTGGAAGTCTGATCACTGCCCAAACCAAGCCTTAGGAATCACAAGCACCCCACTCTCAAGAGATTCTCAGTCTCAGAGACCGAGGGGACCTAAGGTCATATCCAGTCCCTCTGGCTTGCTGCCTCCTGCATAGGAGTAAGAGAACCTGATGAAACAAGAGGGGGAAAAGTCTGCAAGATTGAGAGGGTATCATTGCTTCCAAAGAAAGGCTGAATTCAAATATAACACCCCACTATGATATTTAGCTCTGCTTAAGTCTACGGACAATATAATAGTCCTTGAGGTCCATGTGATTTATGTTATGGTCTTATTTTAGACAAAAAGTTCCAAATTTAGTCATGACTACTCTGAGTCTCTAGTTGGGAAATTTCCTAATATTTAGGGTTCTGTTGTGTAAAAAAAAAAAATTGAGTAATAAAATAACAGATATTAAATTGTCTGTGGACAGATAGGTACAGTAGGGAAAGAGTTGACGTTTTCTTGAGACTTTTCAGTCCTTGAGTTCATGGGTGCACAGTGTTGCCTGGTCTTCTGCTCTGAGATACCTTTAGCTCTAATAGATCTTCTCGATAGCTCCCTTCTCCAGTTCAGTCGTAGGGTTTCCCTTCCTCCTTCTACTGCTTGCCCCAAGGTTGTTGGTTTTTGACGTGGCTCTTATGACTCTCCTCCTTCCTCTACACTTTCCAACCATCAGACTCTATCTGGTTCTGAGTTACTTCCTCCCTTTGATGCAAGTTTTTTAGGAGGTAACCAAGTCTCTTCTAAGTAATAACTTTGATTCTGGGACTGAAGGCAGGCAGACCAATTAGGAAACTGTTGCAATAGTCCAGGCAAGAGGTGATCAGGGCCTGGAGTGGGATGGTGACCATGTAAATGGAAAGAAAGGGACAGAGAGGGTATAGAAGGGTGTTTAGATTTAGGGGAATGGGAGAGTAAGAGAGGGATTGTTGGAATGGGTATAGGTTAAGTAATAGGAGGGCAAGATAGCAGTCAGAAGTAAAGTAGAGGAGCTAGGAGAAATAGGAAAAAAGAGATGCATAAACATAAAAATAAGATTAGGAGTAGAATCTCTTAGGGAATGTATATGTTTATATATGTATGGATGGATGTATGTGTATATATGTGTACATGTATGTATATGGTCATACCTATATCTAAATATATCCATGCTCAGTTGTAGTCTTGGGATGGTGGGTAGGGGAAGAAGGGGGAAAGAAGAACAAAGTAAAACGTACAACAGAGAACAAAAGAAAACCTACAAGGAAGCAAAGAGGAACAGCTTTCAATTTAATGCACAGTATTTAATATATAGGCTTTCTTGAAATGGTAAGTTGTTGAATCCTCTTTTATGTTCTGTTATGTGCACATGACATGTTTTTTCTTTTCTTATTTTATATTTATGTTTATAATGTTTCTTTTTCTTATGTATTTGTTTTAGTATTTGTCTAAAATTTTTAAAAATTTTTAAAAAAGGGACAAAGACTAAAGATGTTGAGGAGATGGAATTAACAAGACCTGACAGCTTGAGGAGCCGAAGAGGACTCTTGAACAATTAATATTTCTCCAATTGTTTAGATCTGTCTTTATTCGTGTGAAAAGTGTTTTGCAATTGTGTTCATATAATCCCTGAGTTTGGCTCTACAGGGAGACTCCTGAGTATTTTATATTGTCTGCAGTTATTTTAAATAGAATTTCTCTATTTCTCCCTGCTAGGTTTTGTAGGTAATATATAGAAATGCTGATGATTTATGGTGGTTTATTTTGTATCCTAGAACTTTGCTGAAGTTGTTCATTGTTTCCACTCGTTTTTTAGTTGGTTCTCTAAGTTTTCCATCATATTGCCTGCAAGAGGGAGAGTTTTGTTTCCTCATTACCTGTTTTGTTCCTTCAATTTCTCTTTCTTGTTTTATTGTTCTCACTAGCATTTCTAATACAATATTGAATAATCGCAGTGATTGTGGGCATAGGTACTAGCCTTCGGATGTTATTGGGAAAGCTTCTGGTTTGTCACTATTACAGATGATGCCTGCTCTTGGTTTTAGATAAGGACTACTTATCATTTTAAGAACTCTCCATTGATTCCTATGTTTTCTAGTAGTTTTAATAGGAATGGATGCTGTATTTTGTCAAACACTTTTTCTGCATTTATTGAGATATTAAATGATTTTTGTTGGTTTTATTATTGATATGGTTAATTATGCTGATGATTTTCCTAATATTGAATCAGCTCTGCATTCCTGGTATAAATCCCACCCGGTCACAGTGTTTGGTCTTTGGGATATAATGCTGTAGTCTCTTTGCAAGTATTTTATTTAAAAGTTTTGCATCCATATTCATTAAGGAAATTGGTCTATAGTTTTTTTCTCTGTTTTTGCTCTCCCTTGTATAGGCATTAAAACCATATTTGTGACATAAATGGAATTTGGTAGGACTTCTTTTTAGCCTGTTTTTTTTTTTCAAATAATTTATATAGTATTAGGATTTATTGTTCCTTAAATGTTTAGTAGAATTCACTTGTAAATCCATCTGGTCCTAGGGATTTTTTCTTAGGGAGTTCATTGATGGCTTGTTCAATTTCTTTTCCTAAGATAGGGTTATTTAAGTATTCTATTTCCTCTTCTGTTGATCTGGGCAATTTATATTTTTGTAAACATTAATCCATTTCACTTAGATTGTCAGTATTCTGGACATAGAGTTGGGCAAAGTAACTACTAATAATTGGTTTAATTTCATCTTAATTTGTGGTGCATTAACCCTATTCATTTTTGATACTAGTAATTTGGTTTTTTTAATTTTTCTTAATCAAATTAACCAATGGTTCATCTATTTTATTTTATTTTTTAACAAAATCAGCTCCTAGTTTTGTTACTAGTTCAATGTTTTGTTTTGTTTTTCTACTTTCAGTTTTATTAATCTTACCTTTGATTTTTAGTATGTACATTTGCATTTAATTGCAGATTTTTAATTTGTCCTTTTTCTATTTTTTTAGTCATAATTCATTGATCTGCTCTTTCTCTCTTTTACAGATGTATGCATTTAGAGATATACATTTTCCCCTAATTATTGCTTTGATGTCTCATTGTTGTCATTTTCTTTAATGAAATTACATATTGTCTCTGTTTTGTTCATGACTCGCTCAATCTTTAGGATTAGACTATTTACTTTCCAAATAATTTTTAATCTATGCTTCCATGGCCCTTTATTAAATATAATTTTTCTTGCATTATGGGCTGAATAGGGTACATATAATATCTCTGATTTTCTGAATTTGGTTGTGAGATTTTTATGCCCTAATACATGGTCAGTTTTTATAAAGGTGAAAAAAAAGCTGAGAAAAAAGGTATATTTATTTCTATTCACATGTCTAATTTTTCTAAGATTCTATTTATCAATCTGACTTCTTTCTTATTTATTTTATGGTCAGATTTATCTAGCTCTGAGAGGGGAAAGTTGAGGTACCCCACAAGTATAGTTTTACTATTTTCTTCTATAATTCATTTAACTTTTCATTTAAGAATTTGGATGCTGTGCCATTTGGTGTATGTATATATATCTATGAATATGTTACATATATATATATAATAGTATTGATATTACTTCATTGCAAGATGTAGTTTCCCTTCTTGTCCCCTTTAACTATATCTATTTTGGCTTTTGCTTTGTCAAGATCATGATTGCTATCCCTACCTTTTCTATTTCAGCTGAAGCATAATAGATTCTTCTCCAGCCACTTATTTTAACACTGTGTTTAACGCTGTTTGAAGTGTATTTTTTGTAAACAACATATTGTTGGATCCTGCTTTCTAATCCATTCTGCTATCCACTTCTAATTTATGGATGAGTTCACCCCATTCACATTTATGGTTATGATTACTAACTGTACATTTTCCACCATCCTTTTTTCTTTTGTTTTGTCCTTTTTTTATCCTATCACCTATCCTCTCTTTTTATCCTATCACCCCTCTAAAGTCTATTTTGTTTCTGACCACTACCTTCTTTTATCTGCCCTCCTTTTTATCACCCCCTCCTTCTCTTATCCTCTTCCCCTTCTACTCCTGTGTTCAGTAAGATAGATTTCATTACCAATTGAGTATGTTTATATATTTGCTCTCTTTGAACCAATTTAAATATTGTTCAAGTGTTACCTGTCCCCCATAATCCCCCCTCCACCATGAAAGCTCTTCCTAGCATACCTCTTTTATGTAAGATAATTTTCCCCATTCTACCCCTCTCTTCACCCCTCTCCCAGGGCATCCCTTTTTCTCACATATTTTTTAACAATATCCCAACATATTTGACTCACTCCTGCACCCTCTTTCTATGCAGAATCCTCCTAACTGCCCTAATAATGATAAAGTTCTTAGGAGATATATATCAAAAGGTAAACAGTTTAACTTTATTGAGTCCCTTATGATTTGTCTCTCATATTTACCTTTTTATTCTTCTCTTGAGTCACATCTGAAATTAAAATTTTCTACTCAGCTTTGATCTTTTTTAAAATAATATTTTATTTTTCCCCAGTTACATATCAAAAATTTTTAATTTTATTTTTAAGTTTTGACTTCCAAGTTCTGTCCCTCCCTTGGTCTCCTTCCCCTTCCCTGAAATGGTAAGCAATCTGATATAGGTTATACATGTGCCATCATATAAAACATTCCCCTGTTAGTCATTTTGTGAAAGAAACAAAAAAGAAAGAAAGTGAAAAATAGAATGCTTCAGTCTGAATTCAGATAGCACCAGTTCCTTCTGTGGAGGCAGATAGCATTTTTCATCATGAGTCCTTTGGGATTGTCTTGGATCATTGCATTTCTGAGAACAACTAAGTCATTTTACAATTGTTCATCATTCAATAGTGCTGTTACCATGTACAATGTTCTCCTGGTTCTGCTCACTTCATTCTGTACCAGTTCATGTAAGTCTTTCCAGGTTGTTCTGAAATCACCCTGCTTGTCATTTCTTATAGTACAATAATATACCATTACATTCATATACCACAATTTGTTCAGTCATTACCCCATTGATGGACATCCCCTCAAATTCTAATTTTTAACCATCACAAAAAAGATCAGCTCTCATCTTTCCATCAGAAATGCTTGAAAGGCTCTATTTCATTTATCCATTTTTTCCTTTGAAGGATTATCCTCAGTTTTGCTTGGTAGTTAATTCTTGGTTGTGATCCCAGCTCTTTTCCCTTCTGGGATATTATATTCTAAGCCCTCTGCGCTTTAATGTAGTACCTGTTAAATCTTGTGTTATCCTAACTGTGAATCCATGATATTTGTATTGTTGCTTTCTGGCTGCTTGCAGTATTTTCTCCTTGACCTGGGAGCTCTGGAATTTGGCTACAATATTCCTAGGAATTTTTCCTTTTGGGATTTCCTTCAGATAATGATTAGTGCATTCTTTCATTTTCATTTTACCCCCTGCTTGGAGGACATCAGGGCAATTTTCCTTAATGAGTTCTTGAAATATGATATCTAGGCTCTTTGTAACCAACAGAAGTAGCCTGTTTTATCATAAATTCTCTAGAATTTAGAGTGATCATTATTCTGATCGGAATTTCTAGTCTTTCAAAGTTATTTGTCCTTACAATATTGTTATCATTGTATATATTGTTCTCCTGGTTCTGCTCACTTCACTTTGTATCAGTTCATACAAGTACTTTCAGGATTCTCTGAAGCCATCCCCCTTCATTATTTCTTACAGCATGATAGTACTCCAACACATTCATACACCATCAATTGTTCAGCCATTTCCCATTTGATGGGCACCCTTTCAGTTTCTAATTCTTTGCCACCACAAAAAGAGCTGCTGCAGAAATGTTTGTACATCCTTAGTTAGAACCTTTTTGCTTAGGACCAGCCCTACCCTTAATCTAC